>NW_027397069.1:51702465-52086880 GCF_003265705.2 Callorhinus ursinus
AGAAGAAGAAGAAGAAGAAGAAGAAGAAGAAGAAGAAGAAGAAGAAGGTGGAGGAGTTCTGCACCAGGAGCCCCGCATTTCCCTCAGGTGGTCCGAGGGCACACGGTCCCCTCTCCGCCCGAGGCCACACCAGTGGCTTCCCTTCCCTTCAGCCTGGCATTGCTGTTAACCCATCTGATGTCTTCCCTGCTTCCAGAAAAACAGAGTTTCTGTCCTACCATCCAACTCCAAAAAGAACATACCTGAAGTTGTATTTCCTGGGACTACATTGGTTTCCTAAGGCACACTCACCAGGCTCCACCTTTAACCTCCCGTGGCTTAAATTTGCAAAATCTGATAACTGGATTATATCACCTGCGGGGTCTCTTCCAGCTCTGCAATCTGTGGTTCCGCAGCTCTTGGGAGATCAGACTGAGGAGACCCCAAAGCTGCCTGGCCTTCCAAGATTTGAAAACATTTTCAGTCAAGGCTGTGTTGCCAGCGCCCTTTTGTGGGAAGATCTGACACCTAACATAGCCAGGAAATTGAGTCTTTAGGAAATTACAAAATAAAAATAACAAAACCCTTAAATAATAATGATTGACATTGATTGGAGGGCGTGGATGCTGACCAGCAAACTGCACGAGTATGACCCCCCCACCACCCTTCCAGCACCCCTGTGTGGTGAGTGGTGCTACCTCTGCCATTTTAGAAGTCACTTGTCCAAAGTCACCCAGCTCCCAGAACTCAAGCAGTGGGATTCCAAGCTTTATTCAGAACCCAACATTATGCTGCCTCATCAGAGGAAAATGTCTTTTTTTTTTTTTAAGATTTTATTCATTTATGAGAGAGAGAGCGAGCGCAAGGTGAGACAGATCACGGGGGGGGGGCAGGGAGAAGCAGACTCGGGGCTGAGCAAGGACCCCGATGCGGGGCTGCATCCCAGAACCCTGACACATGACTCCAGCCGAAGGCAGATGCTTAAACTACTGAGCCACCCAGGCGCCCTGGAAAATGTCTTTAAATGGTTTTTACAATGGAAAACAACTTTAGGGATTGTCTAGCCACATTTCCCCAAAAGGCCCACTATCTAGAGACAGTTTCACAGGCTGTGGTAATGTTGTGGGTGTATGTTGGTGGGGGTGAAGAGACAGAATGTTCCAAGATCAAACAAGTTTGACAAATACCGGGTTAAAGAAAATTTATGGTGATACATCTCCCTACCTTCATTATGCTAATGTGGAATAAAGAATGAGATAGAATAATGAGAAAGAAAGTGATAGAACTCCACATATATCCCCAACTCATTATTTTCTCATTAGTTCCTCCACCTCAGAACACTTTGGGCCAGGTAGTTCATTGCTGTGGGAACTTTCCTGTGCATTGCAAGATGTTTAGCAGCATCCCTGGTCTCTGCCCACTAGATGCCCATAGCACACCTCCCTCTCCTCCACATTGTGACAACCCAGAATGGCTCCAGACATTGCCAAATGTCACATGAGTGGCAAATACACACCTGGTGAATCCTCTGTTTAGGCCATAGAATTCTTTTCTTCATGGAGGAACTCAAAGGACTCATGTTATGGAAAACTCACATCTGGAAACACCACTTAAGTTCACTTATGCTCACCTTGTAGCAGAGGAAATGAAGACCCAGGGAGGTGAGGTTACTTGCTCACATCAGTTATATAACTTGAGTGATGCACGTAAGAGCTATGTTTCCATAGGGGCTTCAACCCTATCCTAGCACCTCTTGGGTGACTCTGACAATGGGGGCTGGGGGCTGGAATATGGAGGCAGGCCTCACTCAGCTCAGCAAAGCCCTATCTTGGTCACTGTTCCGCAGATATTCAAATTCTCCAGCCACGTTTTTTCCTCTTATTGATGCAGCTCATGGACCCAGGGCACTTAGACACTCATCAAAAGAAAGACCAGCTCATGGCTGACCCTGCGGTCAAGATCATACTGTAATGAATTTCTGTGTTCCAACCAAAAGCACTGGGAGGCTAAGTTCAGAGACGATCGATCCCTTTTCCTTAATCAATTTCCCTGAAGTCCCCTTTCCTTAAGGATTTCCCAACAATGGTAGTATTGGGGGCCAAAGTTGACCTCTTGTGTCTCTTCTCCCTGAAGAACCTTTGGAATAGGGGCAGATTTCCACTTATTGAGGCTGAGGTGATGTGGAATTAGGATCAGGGGTGCGAATGGTAGAGGGTCAGATGGAGTCTTAGCAAATGCTGTGCTTTCTAGAGTGTTCAAGCAGAGGCCAAATCCTAAGGTCAGGAGGACCCACAGGAGGGGAAGTTGGACTAGGTACGAATTTAGTACCCACCCTGCCTCTGCATGGGCTGGCCTATGGATCATTCTAGAAGCAGGGACACACCTTAGGCCTTTCTCAGTCCACTGCAGCTTTGGGTTTCAACCACCTCGATGTTAACTTTGGAAGACTAAAGAGACAGTCTGGGGCCAGTTGCTTCCGGTCTGGGGCGACGAGCACTCGGTGCTCTGCAAAGCTGTTCTCACCCACCAAGTACACACACGGTGTTGACAATGTTAGCTGTCACCCCTACTGGGCTTGCCATGGGGCTGGCACTGTCCAGCAGCCTTTACACTTACAACTCGTTTCATCTCTACAGCCTCCCGTGGCAGGCACTGTTATTGTGCCCATTTACAGACGAGGAAACTGAGACACAAGAGTTCAGTAAGTTGCACAAGGTCATAGAACTAATAAGTATAAGAGCCAGCTTTGAAATCCAGGTGGTCTGGATCCAGAGGCTCTCAAACTCTGCGCTACCCAGCCCCCCTACATGCCTGAAAACACAGCTCTGAGAGCCCCGCCATTAAGGTGATAAAGACACTGTGGACTGGTCAGGAAACCACCCAGGGCACGGTATGTGATTGGGAACGACTGGAAAGACAGGAAAAACCAACTCTTCCTTTTAAAAAGGCCTTATGGGAAATGACATCTTTAAAGCAGAATCTGATCAACCACCTTCCTAAAGGGTGATGTTCTAGAGTGATCAGCTGCTTCTCTTCCCGCGCGGATGGACACCAAGGTGAGGTAGCCACCCGGCAGTTTGGTAGCCTTGCGGGGCATGCTCTTTGCTTGAGGCGCGTGATGTGTGGAACGCAAAGCAATGCTGCCACCTGCTGGAGGAATGGATGATTTTCCCCGTCTTTCCTGAACAATTTAACTGCGGTGGAAATAAAGGAGAGAGATTTCAATCTCAACCCATCTCCCCATGTGTTGAGTTGGTGCCCACTTGTGATCATGGCCAAAGACATAATTTTGGTTCACCTCACATTAGAGCATAAGTATATTTCCAGGTCTGTTGACGCTTGAAGAACAGACTTCCCTCAACCTCCACAGCCGCCACTGACACTCCAGGCATCTTTCTCTCTCCCCTGGACCTGGAGCCACCTCCAGCTGATCACCTGCCACCTTTTCCTCCCCTACACACGCCCTTCTCCAGGTGATCCCTTTCGAGGGAGGGCAGAGCACATACTCGCCTTCATTTAATCCCCCGGCGGGTTCCTGTCGCGCACAGAGAAAAATGCGGACTCTTACCATGGCCTGGGCAGCCCTACACGATCTAGCTCCTGCCTGCTCTCTGATCGCCCCCTCGGTTCCTGCAGCCATGACCCTCTGTCTGTTTTTTGCACATGGAAGGCTCCTTTGCACCTGGGGTCTTTTGTATTTGCCATTCTTTCTGCCAAAAGGATGCTCTGGACCCAAATTTGCAGTCTGTCAACTCTGTGGCCCATGGCCACAGTGTCTCCTGCGTGCCCCCCATTCCCACCCCGGCTGGGGTTCGGGGCAGACGCGTGAGGCCGAGGTGAGCCAGCGCCGGTAGGATCCTCTCTTTATTTGAAATGTTGATATTTTGTTCATCATGAGTTTTTTGACATTAATTTTTTAAAAAATATTGCACAAAACATGATTTCTCTTGAATCTTGAGTTTTCAGGCTCCCCCGAAGTTTATGCCTGAGAACGAGTGCCTCGTTCCCCTCCCGCCAGTTCTTCCCCGCCTTTTCAAGCGTCTTTCCCTTCTCATTTCTTCCGTGGCAGCCCTGGCTCAGAGCCTCATCTCGTCAGCCTACAGTTCCTGGCTCCCATCCAACCTCAACCCGGACCCCGCATTAGCTTCCTGTGTAGAGGTTGAGTTGTGAGCCTCTCTCTCCCCAAATCCTTCAAAGTTTCCTGCCTCTTTTGGGTCCAAAGCCCGTCATGCTCACTGGCTCCATGTTCACTAGGCTCCATGTTCTGGGTCCTGTTAACCTTTCTGGCTTCCTCCCAGGCCAGATCCCTCAGTTCTATGCTCGTTTACGCACCCTTCCCCAGAGAAGCCTGCGGTCTGCCTCACTGCCTCTGGGCTGCCCTTCCTCACGTGGGGCTTCTTCCCTCCCTTGCCTTCACTGTGGGGTCTGTCAACTCTGTTACTTAAAACTTAGTAGTTCTAAGTTTTAAGTGACTCAGTGTCACTTCCCCAGGGACATTCTCTGGCCATTTATTTTAAAACATAAAACCTCAGTCTCTGCTGCATAATAGATATGTGATAAATATTAATTTCCTTCTTTTTACCACACAGCACAGGCTCGGATGCCGTTGACACAAACAGAGCCATGAGCGTAAAGAATTACTGTCTGCAGTCCTCACCTGCCCCCAGCTCTGAAGTTAGTACAGGACTGGGAGAACACATCACCGGTTAGCAAAAGTTCACTTAGCTGGGAAGACCGAGGAAATCGTTATACATGGGCGAGTTTGGCTTGTGTCCCCCCTACACACACACACACCCACACCCATGTTCATCCTTCCAGTTACCCACACCCAGGTCTGGTTACTAATAAGCCATTTCCTATTGGAAACTGTCCCCCAGAGCCTTCCACCTTCGGTGGTAAGGCAAGGTGCTCTTGTTTGACACTTGTGGACTCCGTAAGAAGCAAAGTAGGTGAAAGACTTCAGATCTATAGTCAAGCCCTTTGCCAAAGGCATGAGCTCTCGTGGTGGTGTCCCAAGTGGATCCTGCCACTCCTGCAGTGTTTCAACTAAACCTGCTCTCCGACTTCTATTTACTTTACCTGCCGCCCTGCCCCTGCCTGCCTCCCTAGGGGTGACTGTGGGCACCTTGTCCCATGAGTCCGAGCCTTGTTCCCCATGCCCAGGGCTGGGTGGCAGCACTGAGGACACTTTGGCCTGCCCTCAACCTCCAGCTCCAGGTCATACTTTGACACATATTCTGCTTATCTCCTTCATGGCCTTTGTAATGGATCTTCTCCTCTGCCTGATGGGTGTCCAGTGATGCCTCAGACTTGATCTGAAGTTGGAGCCTTAGGCTGACACTCTAAGCACCTAGAGCAAAGGTCTACGAAAGTGACCTCTTTTGTCCACAACCAAAGTTATTCCACAGGACACCACAACACCTTCTATTTGGCAGTCTCTCTCCCCCTCTGAGGTCCTCCACAGGGACCTGGGATGGGGCAGGGCTGCTAGAATCTGTCCCCGTTACACGCAGACGCCCATGAGTGTGGCCAGCAGCGAGCACCCTGTGTAGGCAACGAGGGAAAGGAAGGGCCTTTTTAACGCTCACAATCAACGCCCCCCTCGAGATTGGTCTGAAAGTATATTCCAATTTCTGTGAAATCTGAACATCAAGATGGATTCATTTGCTTTTTAATGTGAGGTAATCGCCACTTTCCCCGGCCACTCCCATGATGATTCAAAGCAGCACCTTCCAAGCTCGTGGCTACCCCTACCACCCGAGGGGGGTGGCTCTCCCCACTGCTCAAGGGCGGGAGTAGGAGAGGCGGTGGTAGCCTCAGTCGCCATTGCTCTGTGTGTGGGGCTCTACCCGTACAGACACCCACAGATCGAGAGATGGTATAGTTTCTGTGCCATTGTTACCGTTCAGAGTCCATTCTCTGTGTCTTGATGCTTGAAGGTAAGAAATCGAGAACAGGAGGACGCCAGAAACCGTGCCACTCACTCACCATTTAGCCCTCCTGATGACCCTGAATGTTGGTGCATTGGTCTCCCAGGCCTGTGGCAAAGATGACTGCAAACCGAGGGGGTTAAAACAACAGACATTTTTTCTCTCACCACTCTGGAAGTTAGAAGTCCAAAGCCAAGGTGTCTGCAGGGTTGGTTCCTTCTTGAGGCTGCGAGGGAGAATCTGCTCCACGCCTCCCTTCTAGCATCCGCTGCTTGCCTGCAGTGCCCCGTGTTCCTTGGCTTATGGACACATGGCCTCAGGGTCTGTCTCCATCACATGGCATTCTCCCTGTGATTTGTGTCTATGTCTCTGTCCAAATTTTCCCTTTCCTTATAAGAACACTAGTCATTAGATCAGGATCCACCCCAATCCAGTATGACATCATCGTAATTACATCGTCAAAGATCTATTTCCAAATAAGGTCACATTCACAGGTACCCGGAGTGAGAAGTTCAACATTTTTTTTTTTTTTGGCAGAGGGATACAGTTCAACCCACAATAGTAGGTACTGTTCTAATCCGCGTACTAAACAGAGACACAGAGTAACTTACTCAAAGATACACAGAAAATAGGTGGTACGACTCAGTTTTTAATTTGTCTAGACCTAAATATTACCACTTGATAATTGCTTGTACCAGGCCCTCTGCTGCATATATTTATTATCCCCCATTTTATAAAGAGAGGCACGGAGCGTTTAAGTAGCTCGTCCAGAGTCACACGAATATGAAGTGGCAGATCTGGGAATCGATCCAATAATTCTCACCCAGGTCAACCCACCAGCACATCTCCGAGATGCCTCACCCTTCCTCCCTCCCTGTCCCCCGCATAACTCCCTACTGCAGCTGAGAATCGTGGCTGCAAGGGACATGTTACTGGAATGTCCCAAGTGAACAGTGTAAAGGCAAAACGGATCATTGGGACCACAGCACTGCCGCTTGATACCTCACAGCGGGTACGAGTCTGATGGGAAAGACCAAGTCCTCGTCTTCCTTCTGGCAGCCAGGGACGAGCTGCCCGGAAAAACCAGGAGAGTGAGTGAGTCCCGTTAAAGAGCAATATATGTCATAACTAATCACTTCCCCGCAGGGCGCTGCACATACTCTGAGGCCGCTTCTGGGTTCTAAGGGGCACCTCACTGGGAAGAAGCGTCCACGACCACAGTGGGGAGGGACCACGTCTCAGCCAAACCCACTGAGTGGCTATTTATGTGGCCTCATTCTTCCTCAAAATAAAAAATCAAAAGCATCACCTTCTTCACCTCCTGCCGACGACTGTGCACTCTTCCCTCCTCAACACCAACGAGGAGGCTCACACGTACACGTTCCAGTGCAAACACAGCAGACTGTACATGGCAGAAGCCGCAGAAACTTCAAAGCAACACAAGAGGTTGAGTGAGAAAGCCCTCAGCCCAATGCCGCTAACTAAGGTCTGACCAGCACTTACAAGCTAGGATTGGTTTTGCTTGTATTATCTCAAAAAGATAGCGTATGGGTAGGGGCGAGGAACATGGGCTTTGGAGGCAGGTGGGCTCAGATGCCGACGCCAACTCTCCCAGGCACGACCTGGGGGAACTTAGGTCATTTCTCTTCTCTCAGCCTGTTGTCTTGCTTGTGAAATGAAGATGTTGACATAAATTCATAGAGATGTTATAAGGAATATTAACATACCAGTCTGACTCTTGATTCCTAAGAAGGACTATAAGCTACGGGTAAGAATAAAACACTGCTTTAAATTTGATCTTATTTATCTTATCCCATGTACCTAACTTTCTGTTTAAAAGAGACCTGGCTTAGGGGCGCCTGGGTGGCTCAGTCGGTGAAACGTCTGCCTTCGGCTTGGGTCATGATCCCGGGGTCCTGGGATGGAGCCCCGCATCAGGCTCCCTGCTCAGCGGAGAGCCTGCTTCTCCCTCTCCCTCTGCCACAACCCCTGCTTGTGCTCTCTCTTTCACTCTCAAATAAATAAATAAAATCTTAAAAAGAGAGAGAGAGACCTGGCTTAAGTGAATGGGAGCACAGCTCTGGATGCATCCGGGATGTGAAAACAAGTAACAGGATGAGAAGATACCAGATTGGTAGGAGACACTCATTTCTTTCACATGCTTGATATTATCCCACTGAATAACACACACACACACACACACACACACACACACACACACACACACGACTGGACGGGGTTAGGGGAGAACCAGTACCACTCTATTGCCTGCCCCTCCTGTTGGAGAAGTTCATTTGGAATACGATTAGGGCATGTGAGTCCCGGGGCTATGACCCCCAAGCTCCAGACTGAAGATGTGCTGGGAAGGGACCCAGGCCCAGGACCCTTCTCAAGTAGGAGACAGTACATAGGAGATAGGAGAAAATAAACCAGACTCACATGTCTCAAGAAAGCATATAAATAAAAGAAATCTTAGGAAAAATAAATTCATAACGGTTTAGTGATTTACCTCACCTTTTTAATTGATGTCTATGATTTTATTGTTATTACTAAAATCACATTGTTCATTGACAGTAGTTTCTCACAATTTAAGTCTGTAAATACCTTATGTTCAGTTTTATATCAATGAGACAAAATCCTAAAGGGCAGGGATGACGTTCTACTCAGCGGTGCCTCCCTTGACTTAGTGTGCGGAAGAGAGATGACAAATGCAGGGTGGATTTGTGCGCCTCTAAGAGAGCTACAGAGAGTCAACTACTTCAACCAGCAGCTCCGGGAACCGCTAAGCAACTCAAGCTCCTCTTGAAACTGATGCACCTGCAGAAGTAACGTGTACTCTCTATACCAACCCTGGAATAAGGAAATTCCGTAATACGGATACAATTACAAAATGGCATTTAAGTCGGAAAAAAACCGGGAGTAAACATCGCTGGTTGCATTTTTGTTCATTGAAAGTACCAATCCGTTTCACAAAACAAGCTTTATAGAAAGAGGAACAGGGTAATTTGTCTTGTCAGTTACAATTCATACAAAAATAGGCTCCAATATTAGCTACACACAGCCACTCAAATACGATTTAAGAAGTATCAAAAAAAAGCTCTTTAAAAAAATACAGTAGCAGCAAAAACACTGAACATTTGTAAACAAAACCACCAGTAACAAACCTATGCTTAATAACACAAAAACATGCATTCTTTTTAAAACATTAAATATATATAATAAAAAACAATATTGGCCATTTTTTCTTAACATACAATACTCAACATCTGAAACAATATGATGAATAATAGACATGAATCGGTGTTATAAGGCATGTTGAACAGTCTTTTCCACGACATTCAGGGCGTCATGTTGCTGCAGAAGGTAAACTATGCAAAAGTCTTCTCCTAGCTGTGATCCGTGCACACCGGGGGCACTCGGAGGACTGGAAGCACTGCTTGTGAAAGCAAGCTCTGCACCCTACAAGTAGGAGGACAGCCATCAGCGATCGGCCTATCTCGTCTTCTTACATACGTACAGATGCTCATCCCCACCCTGGGGAGAGAGGTTGTCTGAATCCAGAAACCAGTCGTGCAACAGGAAATGAGGAAGGTTGTGGAAACTGCAGGATTCTGAAGTCCCCGGTATGTCATGAACACGAGGCTGAGAGAGTCTGATGCAAGGGATGTTGCCATACACCCCCCCACACACCCCAATCTGCCCCAGGACTGCTGCCCCAGCTGCTGAGAGTGTTGGTAGCTGACACTCAGGAGGCGGCCCTAACTGGAAATGGCCCTAACTGGAGAGACCTGCCTCCCTCCTTTCCCTCCCTCAAGGTCATCTCCCTTTGCTAGCACTGGCCTACACCCGGTGACTGATCAACACGGGGTTTAAAGGTCTGGCTGGCCCCTGTCCCCAGTATGTGACAACGCGAAAGGCCATCTTGCTTCAGAGTGCCCTGTGAGATGTGCTGAGCCTTCGTTGCTAACACACCACGGTTCACCCTCTCCCTCTGCCAAGTCCTGCTGACTTCACACCCCCACCGGTGTGGAGCCTGAGAACACACCCCAGGAGCTTTCCGCATGCACATCCATGCCCCGGAGCCTCTCCTACGATCCTGCCTAAGGGGCTCGGGGAGACAGTGCTGGTGTGGTCTAAGGCGACGAACGGCTCTTATCAAGGGTAAAGGCAGAATGCATGGTCAGATCTCTCCCACGGGACAGCTTAGAGATCACGGGATTTCCTCAAGCATGAACACATACAGTCAAACAATGTCTGAAAATCTCTGCTGTGAAGAGCCACACAGTAAATGCGTTAGGTCTTTCAGGGTACATGGTCTCCGTGACAATGACTCAAACTGCCCTTGGAGTGCGAAAGGTGCCAGAGACAGCACCTCAGCCTTAGGCATGACCATGATCCTATTCTAAAACTGGGGCGGTGGCTGTGGCCTATCCTGGTGGGAAAGAACGGGGGCACAGGGAAAAGGGGGACCACTCTTCCCTCCAAACACTATATGGGGAGACGTCACCCTTCATCCACACCCCACCCAAATACTCCTCCCCAGGCACCCAAAATTCCACGAGCTCCTACCCAACATACAAGCACGCACCAGCATCATTATACCTTAAGCAACGCTGCACTTGAATGATTAAGTTGCCATTAGGCTAATTTCGTGCTTCAGTTATTAAGCTATTGTCAAGGTGACATTATGAAGTTATTAAGATACCTGCACATCTTCTACATGTTTCGGTCTGAAAGGGGAAGATGACGGCTGTACTCTGGCAAAATTCACAAATGAAGCCCTTTCCTTGACACAGCTGCAAGAGAAGAGGCCAAAAGTTAAAATCCTCCTTGGCAATGTTTCTTTTGATGGAAAAGCCAAGTCACTACTTCTTTTTTTTTTTAAAAAGATTTTATTTATTTATTTGAGAGACAGAGAATGAGAGAGAGAGAGAGCACATGAGAGGGGGGAGGGTCAGAGGGAGAAGCAGACTCCCCGCTGAGCAGGGAGCCCGATGCGGGACTCGATCCCGGGACTCCAGGATCATGACCTGAGCCGAAGGCAGTCGCTTAACCAACTGAGCCACCCAGGCGCCCCCAAGTCATTACTTCTACAGAACTTTATAAACATCTGTTTTTAAGTGTCTGGAACCCCAGCTCTAGAAGGAACGGGCTGCTCTATCACGCTTAGTAGAGTAAACGAATGCGAACGGTAGGTGCGCATCTGCTTTGCCTGGAGAGATTTCACAGCCCTGGATCCCAAGTCCACACGGCTGTCCTTGGCACGGCAGGGCAGATGGGAGTCAGGCAAGGCCCCGAGCAGGGCTTGGCACCGACACTAAGAAGTCACTTGGCCCAGGCTTGCTTCCCAGCCCTGCCACTTGCCAGCACGACGGCCTTGGCGGTTACCGAGTATCTCTGAAACTCATTTCTCTCATCTGGAAATAGTGTTCCCCGCACTTCCTTCCCAGTTGGTGGGGGTTAAATGAGGTCAAGTGCAGAACACCCATCCCAGGTCCGGATGGGTAAAGGACAGCTCAGGGACACACCAGTCCCAGGTGCACCTTACCTCACAGCTGGCCACGTGTGCAAGGGAAGCTTTTAGAATGTCCTTGAGCAAGGGCACCAGCAGCCTTTTCTTGACCCTGACCAGATCCTCCAGGGAGAACAGGTGGAGCTCATCAGTCAAATGCCTCGGCACCTGCTCAAACTCCTTTAGCTCGCTGCCAGGGAGGAAACAAAGAGCAATTCAGACAGCCACCCACGCAGAGGCCACGACACAAGAAGGCTGAGTGGGCAGTGGTTTTCTCTGGTGCTCACACTTAATTTTTTTTAAACTCAATTAAAAAAAAACACACACACAACAAAACCCAAGAGCAAGTTGACCTGACTCACCATCTGACATTTTGCAAGTCTGTTTGGAAGCCAGGAACTTAAAATTCCATAAAAGCGGATTTCAAAAAGCTGAACCAGCAGAAAAACCTATCTCTTGTAGTCTGCCTATATAGATACTGAGCAAAAGACAACTGCACATTGATTTTTCAAGGCTTGGAAACATGTACTGAGATTTAAAAAAAAAAAAAAGACTACCTTACTCATTCCAGCTCAATTTCAAGTCCATCCGCATGCTGACTATTGTCCAGCCAACAGGAGAAGCACTGCTCGTAGGCAGGTGCACGACCCCCCCATCCAGGAATCCACCACTGAGCACAAGACCCAAGCATCCAACTGTGAGCTGACCGTAGCCACCTGTGTGTCCCAAGGACATTCACATACTGATTGTAACTTTCTCCAATCCCTACTGATCTCCTGAATTCCCTAAATCAGTTAGTGGCATCACCATGCACGCATGCCCAAGCCAGCCACTGCCTACACTGGACTTGACATTCCAGTCATGCCAAACTGGGCTGAACTCTCCATCTGGCCTGAGATGCTCGCTCACACTGCATCTTCTGCTGAGGGATCCCTGACACTTCTTCTTTAGTCCGACTTGCTCTTCAAGCTCAGCCTTTTTCTCCAAGAAGCTCTGTGGCCCTCTTCCCCGCCCCACCCCTTAGGACCCAAATGTTGCCTCTTCTGCGTCCTCAGGGCCCCGTGCATCTGTGTCTAACACACAGTCCAGCAATGATGGGTGTGTGCTTTCCCCCTGGACGTAACCATGAGTCCTGTGGATTGTTTACCTGAAGCGCAGAATGGATACTCAAGAAATTTTTGTAGACAGTAATTGTGGGGAATGTTGTATGTTACAGACAAGAAAACTGACAGTCTGAGAAGTAATTAACCTGTCACACCACCGCCATGAGGTAGAGCTTAAGGCCAAATAACTACAGGCGACGTGCTCCTCCCCAAGAAATTTAATTCAAAAGCAATACATTATCATTAAATAAAGATCAGAAACTGAAAGAAGCTTTAAAACAAAACAGTTTTTTAAAAACTATGATCCCATTGTAACAGATAATCTTAACCCCTTGAGTAACCTATTTTTTCACTTAAAAAATTCTATCTCTGTCATTGAATTCATGCCTATACCTTTATGCCATGGCTGCCCGAAATTCCACTTCTAGAAGTTTACCCTAAGGACATATTACGGATGTGCACAGAGACTCACCTAAAGCCTAGTTTTTTTTAATAACAAATAGTATTAAAAATCTAAGTATCCATCAGATATTAAAATCTATTAGGTTTAATATCTATAGAGATATTAAAGTCTATTTTAATATAAAGGTATTAAAAATCTACTAGATTAAAAATCTACCAGTAAGAGAACAATACTGACATTAACACCACATCATACTATAGAATACTACACAGTAATGACAGTTGGACACACCTCTCTATCAGGGCTTTCGATTCATTGATACACTCATGCTCATAGCGGCACTATGCACAACAGCTAAAAGGGAAAGCAACCCAAGAGGGCTGAATGGGTAAACAAAATGTGTTAGATACATACAATGGAATATTTTTCAGCCCTAAAAAAGGAAGGAAATTCTGACACATGCCACAACATGGGTGAACCTCCAGGACATTATGTTGAGTTCAATAAGCCAGTCACAAAAGGAAAATACTATATGACTGCACTTATATGAGGTACCTAGAGGAGTCAGTTCATAGAGACAGTAAGGAGAATGGTGGTGGCAGGGGAAGAGGGAGTTACTGCTAGATGGATATAGAATTCCAGTTTTGCAAGATAAAGAAGTTCTGTTGATGGATGTTGGTGACGGTTGCACACGAATTTGAATGTACTTAATGTCACTGAATTGTGCACTTCAAATGGTTAAGATGGTATATTTTGTTATGTGTACTTTATCACAATTTAAAATAACAACAACAATAATAATAATGGCCACTGGCTAGAGTTATTTCATCTTTGTTTTGGCCAAGTCTTCTAACACGTTAAGTTCTCTACTCGTGAGCCAGGAGGTTTAGTAACCTTAACGACAGGGTCTGCATCACCAAGGAGGGGCCCCGAGGGAGTTGCTGTGCTAAGGGGCCCTGTGGACTGGAGGAGGTGGGACCAGGTGGCACCCAGAGGACTGGCAGGTGTGTCGAGGCTCCCAGCCCTCCCTGCCCCTCAGGCCTGGCCTGGCCCAGCCAACCCCAGTACCTTTCAGCAAACCTGCAGGTCTTCAACAGCTTCTTGATATGAAAAAGCTGCTCCCGGGTTTCCTAACGTGAGAAACCAAATGGAGGAAAAGTTAATGTGATCAATGGCACAGGAAATGTATAAGTCCAATTTAAATGTTATTTCTAACTTTGAAATGCTACAACACTATAAGACAAGCCTTTGAAGTAAACAGTCTATATAGCAGGAGTTCCTGACTGAGTCCAGGAGGGGCCCATGTTGAGTGGAGCCTGAAGCTTACACAACTGTTGGGGGCCTTCTTTGAGGAAAACACAAAACTATGTATAAAAGATGGAGATCCTGCCCTTTGTGGCAACATGGATGAACCTGGAGGGCACTGTGCCTAGCGAAATAAGACAGACACAGAAAGAAAAAACTGCATGGTCTCGCTTACACGTGGAATCCTAAAAAAGTCAAATACACAGAAGCAAAGAGTTGAACAGAGCTCTCCAGGGATGGGGAGGTGGGGCAAACGGGGAGATGTTGGTCAAAGGGAACAAAGGTGAAGTTATGTAGGATGAATAAATCTAGAGATCTAATATACAGTATGATGACTATAGTTAATAATACTGTATTGAGGACTGGAAATTTGCTAAGAGAGTACATTTCAGGCGCTCTCACCACACACACACACCGTAACTGCGAGGAGATGGATAGGTTAATTATCTTGACCAGTAATTATTTCACTTGTATTTGAATATCAAATTACCATGCTGTACACCTTAAACATAAACAGGTTTATTTTAAAACTACTAATAAATACATTTCAAAAGCTATGTATACATGCAAAACTATGCGTAAATAGGAAATTTGGTACGGGGCCTTGGAAGGGGGTTCGCGAAACTAAAGCTCCAGCGGCTGGCGGTAAATCCGCCCCGTGGAGGGTCCGCCTGGGTCAGCCCGGAGACCGTGCGAGGCGCATTCGCGGCCAGGGACCTTGGCGCCACCGGCCCCGCCTCCCCTCGCGGAGGCAGCTGCTCACCCTCGCTCTGTCCAGTTCCTTGGCCTTGGCGTACAGGCCGGGGCCAACGCTCAGCAAATTGAAAACGGGCTGGTGCCACAGGCCGTCCAGCAGCCGTCTGGAGAAATGGCTGACGTAGTATTTCCTGAAGTCCCACGTGGTCAGGATCCGGGCAGGGATGCAGGTCTCCTCGTACGTGTGGCAGCAATCACAGAAATACTTCCCCAGGTAGGTGCAGTACCGCAGGCGCTTCACAAACTCTGCAAGAGCACACGGGGCGGGGCGGGGGGGGGGGGGGGGGGGGGGGGCACAGCTCACCTGGGCTGGCAGCCCACCGCCCTCTGCCCCCCGCTTCCCATTCCCACCCGGGTTCAAGCCTCGGACTGCTGGGTTTGCACTGGACCCCGCAGCAACTGCGAAAATCTCGGGCGGGAACTGGAGGCCGTCAATTATGGCCACTCCCGAGTGTTGCTTTCCAAAAACAGGTGTCAGAAAAAAGAGAAACCTCCCCCCAGCCCCAGTACTCCTGAATTTGGAAGACGGGCATTGTAAACTGCAGCGTAGCCAAAAGAACAGGAGATTTAGAGTCTAGCAATCCGGTGGGCGTCCACTCTCTGCCTCCGGCTGGCAGGCAGCCTGAGGGCTGGTGGGAATGTCTTCCCATAAAAAGCAACTCAGAACTAGATTCTGAGATATCACATGGACCGAAAGTGCTTGGTAGATTGTCAAGCACCCTACGTACGCTCTTAGGGAGTAGCACCCCAAAGACTTCCTGGATAAATCCGTGGGAAACACATTACAGAAATGCACCAAGGATGGGAATAGGTGAGACGTGGAAACACGGAATGCCGATGACCAGGAATGATGTGAAAAACCATCTCAACAACAAAGACGTGCATGTTGAGTGAACTCTTTGGTTTTGCATCAAACTCTCGCAAAAGTAGAGGACCCAGAGCAGGCGAGGTGCAGAGGGGCGGACACTCACTCTCAGGGCTGACAGGAGGGGACTTTCTCGGAGGACATTTCCATGATATACTTTAACTCTTCAGTGTGTAGCGGGAATCCTACTTCCGTGACACCAGACAGAAATGCTAACCATGCACACATGGAGATACAGACAGGTGTTCATACAGCACATTTATAGTGGGAGGGGGGACAGCAATCTAAAGATACATCAAGAAGCAACTGGCTAGACAAGTATGGTGCACTCAACAATGAAATGACAGAGAACCGATGAATTTCAGGGATGAGGGTGGGCAGTGGACATCCGGTTCCAGATAGGTATACTGCGACCTTGATTTTGCTTTTAAAAACACACATACACAGTCCAAAGGATCCTCACCAAAAAGCCAGTAGTGAATACTTCTAAAGCACGGGAGAAAGGATTTTCGTTCATTTGCATTTTTTAATTTGCTAAAATGAGCATGCATTGCTTTCAGAAATATATCTAACAAAATATATCCACAAGCAAAAGGTATAGGGACAAAGACAACAAATCCCTGGGTACCCACCACCAAGTTTAAGAAGAAGACAGCAATTCAGTTAAGTCTCCCCTGTGTCCCTCCCTCAACATCTGAGTCTAAGATGAGCGAGGATGATATTTTATCATTCACCCTTTGACTCACGGGTTTCTTTGTAATGAAAATACCATAAGGTATAATACAAATATTAGACGATACAGGCTGCGAAGATGAAATGAATCGCTGGGTGGGAAAGCAGCTACCAAAGTACCTGGCACACTGCAGATTCTAAATCTAGTTTCCTCACACCAGCTTCCAGAATAAACAAGGCCGCTTATATCTTAATGAAAAGAGATGTTACTTGCATAAAGTGAGCTTTCAATGAGTTAACTACATTGCTAGTCCTGTATGCTTCTGCACATATGTTTACCAAAAAAATAAAATAAAATAAAACCAATCAATCAATCAACAGGGCCTGAGTGACTGCAGGAGCAATACTTTACTGAGCACGCACTTTGTGTCATGCTCTGGTTAAAAGTCTCACCTACGGTGTGTCATTCTCTGGGGCTATTACTTCCCTTATTTCACTGATGAGAGCAGAGACAGGGAATAATAAGCTGCATATGCCAGAGACACACAGGGAGCTGGCCAGTGGGATTCCCACCCGTGTCTGCTCTGAAGCTCCGGCTTTTGGCCACCACAGCTCCCTCATCCTCTGCCGCATTCAGCGGAGGGCAAGGGTGAAGAGCTAATGCCTTTGTGCTTGCCCAAATTATCCCTCGGACCCCGGTAGCACCCACTGACTCTTATTATTTACAATAGTTTATGTTCTATAAAGTTGTCATGAACACCAAATTCGTGAAGACTGAAGTATGCTCCTGAGGGAAATACAGGTTTAGGCTTCTGTGAGCCTGTGGTAACAACATTTTCACCAACTGGTCAGTATATAACCTTGTTTCATGTGTGTTTTCTGCTAAAAGACACCGTATTTAATATATTTTGTTATAATTTATTTTTAACAACCTTATGTATATTACCAATAATATACCAATAATAACAATCTTATATATACATTACCAATATATTATTAATATATTATTTTGTTATAGTATATTTTGTTATATCATTGAATTCAGGGCCAACAGAACTATCTATAACTCACACCTGAATGAAGCTTATCTAATGCATGTATATTTTCCATAAAGCAAATCATAACCTTCTCGTGCTTAGAAGCACTTCAGTACTACACGTGGGGGATATTTTAAACAGCTAAATCACCAACAAAAAATGCAAAACTGTAAAAAAAAAGGCATTCAATAAACCGTGAGAAGGCCTTATTTACAGTATGAGAAATAAAAACAAGAAGGCAGAGCATTGCCTTCTGCTGGAAACATGTGCATAGGGCAACTCAAATTTCAGGCAACTCAAATTTTTGGAGCTTTGTGCCTATTTGGGCATGACTATGAAAATACCATGAGTAATGATGTTGTGGTCACCAATAAATATTATCGAGTAGATGAATCTGCAAATATGGAATCATAAATAACCGGGTTCAACTATAAGTACACACAACTAGGGCTGACGAATTATTGTTAAGAACTTGTTAAGTGCTTAATGTCTGAGTTCTTAAATTTCAAAGCTTGAGAAGTCAGTTGTATGTGTCTACTTCCCACCCTGGATTAAGATTTCCGATTTGGCAGATAATGAGTATTTTTTTGCTTGTGACAGGGCCTTGATACATTTTCTATAAAATGGGCAGAAAGGAAGGTATGCTTTGGTCCTTGCACTCTACATTTCTGATCAAATTTAGCAAGATGGGAAAAGAGAGAGGGACAGACGGGGCCAATAAATTTTCCTGATGTAATTCATCTTTCCCTAAAATCTGCAATCTTAACATTTCAATATCCAGTCACTCATTCATCAAATTTCATTGACTATCTACTAAGTACTACACTATCAATACAGAATAAATTATGTCTCTCTCTTTCGGTTTCTTGAGTCCTTTAATTAAAACAGAGCCAGACGACGCATCCTAAACCACCGGTTCTAGACCAGGGGTGATTTTTTTTTTCTCCCTAAGAATATTTGGAAATATCTGGAGATATTTCCAGTTGTTGTAATTGGGGAGCCACCAGGGGCATCTGATGATGCTACTGAATGTCTTAGAATATACAGGACCGCAGGACAACAAAGGTAGTAGTACTGAAATTGAGAAGCCCTGCTCTAAAACCACAACTGTTCTCATTGGAGGAGAAGTCAATGAGACAGAAAAAAAAATAGGAAGGACAAATTCTAGAACAATGCTGTCCAACAGAACTTTCTGGGAGGATGGAAATGTTCTAAGCCCGTGCCATCCAATGTAGTACCTACGAGCCCCATGTGGCTATTGAGCACTTGAAATGTAGCTAGTGTGCCCGAGGAACTGGATTTTTAACTTTAATTAATTTAAATTAAATCTTAAATAGCCACATGAGCTAGTGGCTACCATGTTGGATTGTGCAGGTATAGAATAAAGATGGCTAAAGAGAAATAATAACTAAATGCAGTGTATGAAACTTGGTTAGAACCTGGATTGAAAAATTAGCTATAAACGACATCATGAGAAAAACAAACAAATATGGACTAGTATGAGAGAATATTTAGAGAATTGTTATTAATTTCCTTTGGTGTGCTAACTGTTCATCATCCTTATTTTTAGAACACGCTGAAGTATTAAAGGGTAAACTGTCATGTTGTCTGCTTACTTTTCAAATGGTTCAACATGTGTGAGACTGGAGGAAACAAAGGAGACCTGACAACTACGTGACATGTGCAATTCTGGATTGGACCTGGGAGCAGATCAAGGTCATGGGTGAAATCTGAGTAAGTCTGTGGCTGAGTGAATAGGATTGTACCAATGCAAAGTTCTCAGTTGTAGTAATTATACTCTGATGATTATAAAATGTTAACAGGAGGGGAAGCTGGATGAAGGGAATACAGAATATCTCTGTACCATTTTTGCAACTCCTCTGTAAGTCCCAAAATACCTTAAAATAAAAATCAAGGGGCACCTGGGTGGCTCAGTCAGTTAAGCGTCTGCCTTTAGCTCATGTCATGACCTCAGGGTTCTGAGATCAAGCCCCGAGTCAGGCTCCCTGCTCGGCAGGGAGTCTGCTTCTCCCTCACCCTGCTCGTGCTTGCTCTCTCTCTCTCACATAAAATCTTTTTTAAAAAATTTAAAAAATAAAAAGTCAAAATATATCCTAGGAACTATACAGGAAGTTCATAGGAAAAGTCCAAAATTGCCTCCGTGACTGATAACGCATCTACCATCTGTGCCCTGGGCACCTGTGAGCATGCTTTCTTCTCTCCTTATTACTCTCTGGTCACACAGGATTTCTCTGCAATCGCTACAGGCCTTTTGCTCAGGGTGACCCCTACCCCTGCAACACACATGCACATGCTTCTGGGGATGACCACTTCCCTACAGAACTTCTCCCTCCCAGCCCCCCAAGCCCAGATTCAGTTCCCATGAGGTAAATCCCACAGCACTCTGGACTTTCTCTTTCATTGCAAGCATCATCCTTGCTGTTCACTTGGCTGATGACTCTACCTTCCCGTAAGCAAGCTCCGTGAGGGAAGGATCGCGTTTATGCCCCCAAGGAAGGCATACATCTCCGTAGTTGAACAAACTTAGGGAGATCATTTAAAAGTTGGTGGAATCACAGTCACGTGTTCATAGTTTCTGACTCATGCACTCAATCATGCACTCGATACTGAGGAACCAGGATACAGTGGTTAACCAAACAGACATGGTCCGTACTGGACTAGCTGCGAGGATGAGTCCTGTAACTGAAACCAGGTACAACTATGATGAATGGTGGGCACTGTCGTCATTCAATATGGTAGAAGGAATCCCAGACAGATTGCTGTTTTCTGTTTTTATTTCCTGAGGTGGAGCTCCTCAAAGTCTTTTTCCTTCCAAGACTTCCTACCAAAGGCCAAAAGAACCCTTTCCAGCAAAGCTCCTCTTCCCCGCCTTCTAGAGGTCAGACCTGTGGATGCCCTCATAAGCAGAACAAGTGATTCCGAGTCTTCAGTGGGCAATTTGCATTTCTGACTGGAAGAAGTCTGATTTTCTAGGCCCCAGCTGGCCCAGGAATGATTCTTTTAGGCCACCTCCTCAAACCCTCTCAGAGGAGTTTGGCTAGCTCCTTGATAAGCCATCCAAGCCTGGAACAAGTCTCTTTTGAGGAAACTGCACCAGGTGCTCTTGTAAGACAAGGGGATAGAGCAATGAATAAAACAGACAACATGTCTGTCCTCATGGAACTTTGAATCTAGACAGGGACACAGACCAATGATAAGAAAAATCAGTAGAATCTAAAAGAGTATTTTAGGAAGATAAGTACTAGAATGAAAAATAAGGAAGGGTAAAGTGTACACGTGTATGTTTGTGGCCAGGAGTGTGGCAAGGTGGACATTTTCAATAGGGCAGCCAGAGAAAACCTTGTAACTTCTGAGTGAAGATGTGCAGGAAGTAAGGGAACCAGCCATTGGGGATGTCATTCTAGGGCGAGAAAAGCAGAGATGCAAATCCCTAAGTCAGGAGTGAGCCTGCCTCCTTCAAGGACCAGAAGGGAGGCCATGTGGCTGGAGCTGAGTGCCCAATGGGGAGAGAACGAGGAGATGGTCCAAGAGGTAACAGGCCAGCCATATAGCCTTATAGGTCACGATGGCCTCTTCATGAGAGAGGGCAGTATCATGAAGTTCTTGTAACAACTTCATCAAAGGCATCGCTCACAAAAACAGTGCACTCTCCAACTTTACTATTCTTCCCCCGTCACTGCATACTCAACAGGTAATTCACTGCTCATACTTACTAGGTTCTATTGGAGTTCCACAACCAGCACACAAAAAATTCTGGGCTGCTACCACGAGTTCCCTCCTGAGTACATAAAATGATCACAGTTACAGTTCAGAAATAGCCAATGGAGCATTTTTCACTGACTGGAAAAGAAACTGACATCATGGTGCTTTTCTTGGCTCGGGGCCTTAATTTTGTCATTTTTCATTTGGGAAAAAAATAGCATTCTTCAAGAGAGTTTCCTAGTTGAGATTTCTGGGTCTTTTATTTTATTTTATTTTATTATTTATTTATTTAGAGATCTCTGGGCCTTTTAAAAACCCCTGCTATTACCCAAACCAAAGTCGGTATCATGAATAACTATTCCACCATGGGATCTTTAGAGACTGCTTACTGTGCATGCACAGGATCCCCACCAGAGAGAACTGGAGACACACAACGCATGGGAGAAAGTTCAGGGAGATGAAACACCAAGAGGTGATGTGCCCGGGAAGTTCACAAAAGAATCCAAAGAAACTTGGATGAATAAGAGGTCACGTAAGACCTAAGTATCAAACATATTTGGTGAGCGATAGTCTACTGAGGTATCTTCTATTGAACTGTTGGCACCACAACTTCATATGTGATTTGGAAATATGAAGGAAGTTGCAAAATTTTATTACAACTTAGGGTCAGCAAAAATGACCAACGTAAAAATGTGTGGACCCCTACCTGTCTCCCTTAGAGAGGATATAGGGAAATTCTCGAGAAAAGATAGCCCTGGCTAAGGAGAGTGACCCCACCCCAAGTCTGGAGAAGGAGCTCTTCTGCCCAAGCATCCCAGAGACCTTCTTGTCATTCTCTCAAAAGAAAAACACAAGACAGAGCCTATAGGGCACTTCCATGGGGCACAGGCAAGAACCTTTGCCAGTCCCTTCTTTATGTTGCAGTTTAGGAACACATTAAATACAAGCCAAGAGGAATGGAGAAACTGTAGTTGGTTAAAATGTCCCCTTGTAATGTCATATGTTCTCAGAAACAAATTAAACTTCTACCTTAAATTATTATATATTTTATTTATACATATACAGTTATAAAAATGAGTTTATTTCTTTTTTTCTTTTGCATCCTCTTTTGTCATTTTGTCTTTTAGGATTTTGTTACTTCTTAGAGAACAGAGCTATTTTTATTTGCATCCTGTTTCATTTTTTAACTACTAGGACCCCTCCTCAGGATTAGTTTCCCTTTTAAAAAAAAATTATCCATTGATTTTTTTCTTTCACATTGTGCTGGTGAATAGAGCGGTCTTTTAAAATTATTGTATATGATTTTTAAGGTTCAATATTAGCCACTTAAAAAAAAACCCTTTAAACCTACTTAATTTTCAATTGCTATGTAATGTACATAATTAAGGACATAGTTAAATTCTCAACTTGTCAAACTTACAGAGCCCCCCCAAAACCCATGATAAACAGGGAGCTAAGAAGCTAACTCAGAAAAATATGCCCAACCTTCCTTTTCCTAAAACAAAATTTCCTTCATCCCTCGGTGTGTAATTTTCTTCCCTTCACCTACTTCCACAAAGAGGTGGGACCCAACACACCTTGTTACCTGGACTGGAGGCCCACACAGCAACCCAGACTTACTTGAGTGGTGGATGAACATTAAATATGATTTGAAATCTGGGGGGCTCCCAGTCTTCAGCCCCTCTGATCCTCGACTTAAGGGTAATTTCCTGAACGACATCCACACTGGATTCAAAGTCTTTCCGGACCTGCTCTTCATTCACTACCTGCATAACACAGAAGAGGATTGCAGAGCAACCTAAACAAGCACATTTCAGGAACTGAAAGAACAAGAACATTCAAATGTGTCTCCAGCATTAAAATTTGCCATGAAAAATTAAAACTGCTTTCAACTGAACGAAAGGAGCCCTCCCTGTATCTAAAGCCATCTGCAGAAGACTTCCTTGAAACACCATCCAGCTGAGATCACTTTTCTTAGTATTTTTGGGAGTTCATTTGTTTCCAGACTTCAGATTGCTGTAAGTAGGTCATTGTGACCCAGAATGCTTTTATTCACAGCAGAAGCCTCACTGCTCTTAGTCTATAGGCTGCCAGATGCTGCCCACCAGAACCCCCAGCTGTTGTCAGACTTCCCCCGAAACTGCTCTTTTAAGATCATTCCCCTGCTTAAAAATGTCCAGTGGCTTCCCTCTGAACCATTCAACTTTCCTGTTTGCATTTAACATGCAAACTTCTCAAAGTAGCATTCTATGTCCTCCACAATGTGACCACATCCTTCAAACCTAATTTCCCAGGAAGATCACCCCCCCACACACGGATACACACAAACACATGTTATCAACCACACCAAGCCACCCCGCTCGATAAACATACCACGCACCACCACCATCACTTTTACTCCTGCTGCCCTTTGCCAAGCTCCCCTTCCATGTGTTTCTACCTGCTACCATTTTCAAGTTCTGAGATCTCCAACTGGCCTTCCCAAGTCCCCTGATAAACACTCCTCCTCTGCACTTGCAGAGTGCTTTATTCCTCCCCCTATGTTAGCTTTGCCGCAAAGTTCTCTCCCCGCAGTAGGATGTGGGCTGTCAGAGGGCGGTGTGTCTACAAGGGACCAGGCTGGGCATGACTCCTGTTCTTCCACTGACCAGCCCTGCCGAGGGGCTGGAACTAACACTTTAAAATAAACATAACAACAGCATCTACTTAAGAGGATACTGATGAGGATGAAAATGTGAAAAGCTGAATTCCCTGGCGCATAATCAACACTCAATAAATGTCAGATTCATCCTTCATTTCATGTCTCCCCCAACACCCAGTGACCATACAAAGAAATGCATAAATGTCTGAAGTGAACAGCAGGAGAGAAGAGAGTTTAGGAACTTTCAATTCGAGGCCAGTTCATTTTGATACTTACTATCGAGCCAGCAGCATTTAGAGAATCTGCCAGTTGATGATTAACATCTGACAACATCCAGCACTTCTGGAATACTCGGTACAACTCTTTGGCTATTAGCTCAGCAGAACTGAAGTCTGGCTCATAAATGATACTGAAAGGTAGGAGATGCAAAAAGTGGAAAACTACATGTGTGAGGAATATGTTATGAGTCTTCCTGTTTTCAATCATCCTTCCCACTCCAAAAACTCAGAAGAGGTGTCACATGAGGGAGCATGCACCACCCACCCACCGGCTGTCTTACTCAACACAGCAGCTTTTATTTATGGAGGATACCAAGACTGGGAAATGTGGTAAAAAAAAGCACTGGATTTGGAGCCCGAAGACCTGAGTTCAAGTCCTATCTCTGCTCATTTAACAGCATTATGTCCTGAGGCACATTTAGTCTGAGCCTCAGTTTCCACAAATATAAAAATGGGGTTAAAGACCCCACCCAGCCTGATTAAATGAGAATATATACAAAGGCATTTAAACACTATATATATATATATATATATATATATATATATATATACACACACACACACACACACACGTATATATATAAACTATAGAAAGCTCTATAGAAATTTTAGTGGTGATTGTTTCATCGCTAAGTAGTAATCCCTGTCATTGGAACTGGCTAAATTTGGTCGGATATGTCAGAGGCCTGGTGTTCATAGTGCGTCAGAGGTGATGGCCCAGGGGTCTAGGGGCAGGTGGACACGGAGGAGAGATACCTCTTAGAGGAGCTGCAGGAACATCCACAGGTTTCTGTGATATTGCTAAACTCACCAAGTTCTGCAAGTAAATCAAAGAAAAGGTATTAAAGTATTTCAGTCTGTTTTACTAACTCACACTCAATTTTATAAGAACATAAAAATAAATCCCTGCATCTCAAAAAGAACTAGTTCTTCAGCATCTCCATACTTCAGGTTCTTTGGGTTTCTATTACAAGACTACAGCTAATGACCAAAGATGGGATTTCAAAATACACTCACCTGAAATTCCACCAAAATTTAATTGAGAGGCCAAACAGATCTCAGACTATAATGAGTATCTGCTTTTGCATTCAATTCTACAAGTGAGATGAGAGATTGATTATCAAGACATTTGAAATAAGAACATCCTTTTTTTTTTGTTTTCCTGACATAATTTGATCTTGGGAGAAGCTTCTTTGAAAGCCATTATAACGTGGTACTGCATGGGATGCATGTCAATATGTGTGTGGGAGAGGGGAAGTACGAGTCATCGCTGGTAAGTTTCCAAATCTTACCTACGATAACAAAGTCATCGAAATCACATTTACAGGCTTCTTTCAGCACATCACAGTAAGTGGGTGTCCCAGCCACGGGGCTGCCCTGTAGCATAGCACAACCTAGAAAAAGAAATGAAGGGGGTTTCACCGAAAAGAAGAAAAAGAAAAACTGTCACAGCCAACTAACTAGAAACAGGAAAATAAAATGGGTCAAGAGTTTACATTCAAAGAGTTTAAAAAATCCAGCTTTAAGAATTAAAAAATGCAGGGAGCTATTTTTGTGTTGTTCTTCCATTCACTGTGATTAAATGAAACAGACGGATGAGGATCTATAATGATGAGGGGGATCATAAGAGTTACCTGCCTACTTTTACGTGTGTTTGAAAATTTCCATAATACAAAGTTTTAAAAAAATGAAAGAGGGCGAAAATCAGCTTCACAGTGAGTCAACGAGTAGAGGTGACATAAGCATTGTACTGGGTTGAAGGTGTCCCCCCAAAATTCATATCCACCCAGAACCTGTGAATGCGACCTTATTTGGAATTAGGGTCTTGAGGAATTAGATATGATGGTTAAGCTTAGGTCATACAGGATTGGGGTGAGCCCTAAATCCAATATGACTGGTTATATTATAAAGAGGGAAATCTGGACACAGACACTGACATCCAGAGAAGGCCACGTGAAGACGGAGGCAGAGACAGCAGTGATGCGTCTACAAGCCAAGAAACAGCAGGGACCAGAAGCCAGGAGAGGCATGGAACAGGTTCTCCCGCAGAGCCTCCAGAAAGAACCAACCCTTCCAACAACTTCATTGCTGACTTCTGGCCTTCACAACTGAGAAAGAATACATTTTTCAGCCACCCAGTTTGTGGTGTTTTGTTACAGCAACCTAAGGAAACTACTACAAATATATCCATGTTTTTCTATCCCGAATGCTAGCCTGGGGAATTATCGTAAGAATGTTGTCATTAAAAGAAAAAAAAAAAAGGTGAAAAAGGCAGGCTTTGATCAGAAGGAGCTATTTGCAGTCCATTTAAAATATTAAAATACTGAAAGCTACCTATATGCCAGATAATAGTAAATTGATATTGCAGATCATGTTATTGACTCAAGAAATACCATCATGGAAAAAGGTGAAAACTGTAGCAACTTGGAAAACTGGATATGAAATACTGTTAATATAATGTAATCATATTATTAATGGAATTACATTAATACGAGTATGTAATCACAATGAAACTGTACTCACTTGAATAAACATAAGAGAAAAACACAGAGAAATGGATACAGTTGTTTAGGGAAAAATTCTAGCCCAAAGGTTATGCAGAGGTTACATGAAATCGCTTCACAGGGAACTGGTCAGGATTTAAAACCGCACTGCCTGGGTGGTGCAGCCAGTTAAGCATCTGACTTGACGCTTGGTTTCAGCTCAGGTCATGATCTCAGGTCCTGGGATCAAGCCCTGCGTCCGGCTCCGTGTGCTCAGTGTGGGGTCTGCTTGGGATTCTCTCTCCCTCTCCTTCTGCCCCTCCTGCTCATCCACAAGTGATCTCGCTCTCTATCTCTAAGATAAATAAATAAATCTTAAAAAAATTTAAAAAACCCCAACAACACTGCCCCATCCTAGCTGGGTGACTGTGGACAATCAACTTCTCAGCTTTGGTTTCCTCCTGGGTCTGACAGGGCAACCTCACCCACCTCTGTATTTCCCCGCCCTCTTTTGACCACGATCCACAATAACATATGTTCACATTGCAACTCAGTACAAACACAAAAATATATTTCACTGATTCAAAAAAAAAAAAAAGTTCCAGGAAGCACTGCTCCCTCTAGGTGAGTTGAATGCTGATGCTTTCTATTCTTTTTGTTTGTTCTTAAATGCTCTCAAGACCAACCTGTAACTTAAAGTATGCTGGCCTACCTCAAAGGAGAAATACCTACCACGAGAAATGTCACAAGAGAGATATGTGATTAAAAAATGCATATTTTTATTGGGGTGGAGAAATATTTTAAAATTTCACTTAACATATTTATATTCATATTAAAAATATTCAGGGGTGCCTGGGTGGCTCAGTCAGTTAAGCGTCTGCCTTCAGCTCAGGTCATGATCCCAGGGTCCTGGGATGGAGCCCTGCATGTCACCAGGCTCCCTGCTCAGCAGGGAGTCTGCTTCTCCTTCTGCCGTGCTCCCCCTGCTCATGCTCACTCTCTCTCTCTCTCTCTCAAATAAAATCTTTAAAAAAAATTTCCGCTCGACAAGAGCTTCCACTTAGCCATTCAACAAATATCTCTAAAATACTATTTCTGGCAAGGCACTATGCTGAAGGCAAATTCAAATGAGACAATTGCTTATCCATCAAAGAATTTAAAACCTCATAAGGGAGCTGAGACACTGACCCAGCATTCCCAGGAGCCTAGCCAAAGCAAAGGGTGGGAGGTAGAGGCTTGGGAGAAATGTCTGCAGGCAAGTTTACCAGGCTCGTGTAACTAAAACATAAGGAGATCAGGAGATGCCTGTTGGGAAGCTGCATCCCACAAGGCTAAAAATCCCAGGATCAAATGTGGCACAATCTCAGCAGGCCATTTTAGAGGAGTAGAAGCTGTTCTAGAAAGACAGATGTGCGTGGGATCGATGAGGGGAAAGAGGCTGCAAATGAAGAGAAAATTAAAGCAGCACATGTGTCTTGAGGACCTAAAGGCACTTCTTACAGAATGACGGGCCAGAGGCTAATGTGATGGTGCAGGTCAAAGGCGGATAGGGAACGGATGGAGGGGATGTGTCATTATTACTCAGAAATCAGGGATGATTTGTTCATTAGAAATGGGGCCAAGAAACAGACACAGAAAAAGAAAGATTCAAAGATAAAGCACAGAAATGGGATACTGAAATAGGAATCATTTCTTTTCTCCCCACTGGTGGCCTCAGAGGGGATGATGATCCAATCACATTCCCTCGCTCCCCTGGCCATGGCTGGCTGACCAGCTGGGGACACCCAATCAAAGCAGGCCCCCTCATGTGCTCTTCCCTGGAAAAGTGGACCCTGCACGGGGTCCTGCAGGACAGGGTTGAGCTGTGCAGCTGGTTATTCAGGAAGTTTTAGAAGGTTTTAGACAAAGGATTTGAAGATCGACTTTGGGATGTGACAGGAAAAGAGATGTAAGTGGAGAACACAGCATAAAGTTTCTCTGATTTGCCCCACTTGCCTTCATAGCCGCTGTCAGAAGAATTGGAAGACCCAGATTCTTGCTTTATGTTGGTATAAAAGGTGACTTCAGAGTCAGCGTGGTCATTCCCGAGCGCCCCACTGGCTTCTTCCACACCCCAGTGCTCTGTGTGCTGTTGACTCAGGATGGTGCACTTAACTTTCTCCATTGCTGCTATAATCATATCTGCAACATAGAAGTGGGCGTTTTCCTGCAGGAAAAAGAAAAAGTACCCGTTAAAATACTCACAAGCACAGTCGATTGTTTTTCATTGAGGGTGTACTGGATTGAAAAATCAAGAAGCTGTATTTAAGTGGAGTTAATGCATAGAAATATAAATGTTCACTTAACTGAGTGATCACAGGTCATTATATGAAGTATAGCCCATATCTTCCAGACACATAAAATTTACTCCACTGCGACCAACAGACACCCCAAGTTGAATTTCTCGTGATATGAGACCCCGGGTTGGTGGTGGCCCAGGGGTAGACATCAGGCAGCAGTCATGCAAAATTTCCCAGCCGAGCACAGGCACTGACTCAGAGCCCTTCTTAGCTCAGTGCTCCGGCCAGAGGCTGAAATGCAACCACCTATCCACCAGGTTTCATCAAGTGAAGTTTCCAGATTTAAATCACAACAGCACCATCTAAGGAATTAACACTCTCTGTGGTTTTAAAAAAAGAAAAAAGAAACTGTGTTCACCTTTTCGACATCGACTGGGAGCAGAAATACCTCTGGAGAGAAGGAATTCGAAAAAGTGGTTCTTCCACTGACTTGAACAGCACCTGCCAATGCAGCAAGTTATTAAAAACGGAGAAAAAAAAGTTCAAAGATTCCTTAAGAAAACAAAACAATGCTAGAAAGTGGCTTTTAAATATTGTGGGGTGTTTGTTTGTTTTTGAATTAGCACAATTCTAGAATAAATTAGGATGCCAGAAGAAGACAGATCCTTCTGGTGTTAGGCTTTGCAGACATTGCCTAAATGGGGGTCATTTCTACAAAAACCTATCGGAGCAACTTGGCAGGAATCCTCAGAGAAGGGATGAGAGAGCCAATGGAATGGAGACCGATGAGGTGAAGAGCGTAGGAGGAGAAGAGGATCATGGAAACTACCTAAAGGAGATGGAGAAGCATGAGAAAGAACAGTCTAGAAGCAGGGCCATAAGAATTATGGGATCTCTTCTCCCATGCACGGCAACTGACCCAAAACTTTTTTTTTAAATTTTTAAAAAAGATTTTTATTTATTTATTTGAGGGAGAGAGTGAGAGAGAGAGAGAGAGAGCATGAGGGGGGGAGGGCCAGAGGGAGAAGCAGGCTCCCCGCTGAGCAGGGAGCCCGATGAGGGACTCGATCCCAGGACCCCAGGATCATGACCTGAGCCGAAGGCAGACGCTTAACCGACTGAGCCACCCAGGTGTCCCCCAAAACTTCTTGTTTACAGAAATAAACCTGTCTGAAAAAGGCCAGCGTTGCTTCTCTAAAATGGTCTTCCTGCAGACAAAAACTAGAAGAAACTGCCGAGGGTAGATTCAGCTGACTCATCCATGCTCCCCCCCCCGAAGCCACTCCATTACTGGCAGTGAACACCATCAAAACAAAACGACTCTGGTCATGTGATTTCTTCTTGCAGCATTTAAGGCGAAACATTTCCATGAGAGCCCTGAGAGCTGAGTTGTTCAAATTAGACCAAAATGCCACAGGTGGTTTCAGGATTATACAGCTCTCAGGGTGACGAAGAGCGATGCGAGCAGGATCGCCCAATCCCTTGCCTCTTCTTCAAGAAAGTGACTGTTCATGAAGAACCTTGAATCTCTGAGCTTCAGAGCCATCGGGGTGGGCAAACGTTTTCTGAAAAGGACTGGGAAGTAAATACTGTAGGATCTGAGGGCCATCTGTTGCAACTATGCAGTTCTGCCACTGGGGTGAGGGAGGCGCTATGAGCAACATGCACAGCGCTTTATTTGTAACATCAGGAGGCCAGCCGGAGTTGGCCCACAGGTCATAGCTTTTGGACCCCGAGTATAGACACAAAGGGACAGAGGAGAGTCAAAATGTGGATTCCGATTCTAGTGCAGCAGCTGGCTGGGCCTCTGCATCGAAATGTCCTCATCTCTCACACCGGGTTAGGGAGCTCTTAGGAGACTGAAGGAGACCAGGAATGTGAGTGTGCTCTATAAATGAGTAAGTCCTCTGCAAGCAAAAGGATCTGTGGATTTGTTTCTTGGGGCCTCAGGAAATGCTTCTAGGCTTGGGGAGTGGGTGGGTGGGCCTTCCTCTACCATATTATCTAGAAAAGGAATACCCTGCTGCTGTCATTGGGAGGAAGCAGTAACAGGAAAAATCCCTTGTCTTAGTGGCAAATGCCTATTCTCTGCAATGCTGTCCCACAGCAAAGAAAGACCAGATCTCTGGGGACTTCTTTTTTTAATCCCATGGGCTGCATCCTCCTACCAAGTTTAAGATGGAGTAGTTTTTAAAGGAACTTAGAGAAATTCCTGGGGGTTATTGGCTTAGGACAAAAGGGGGTGGGGTATCTGTTTTCTTTCTGGGAGAAAGACAAAGCTACAGGATAATTTAAAATTGCAGAACCACTTGCTGTAGAGTGTGTCATTTTGCTTATTTCAAAACTAGCCCATTTTAAGGTTGTCCAAAATCTGCTATTCTTTTTTTTTTAAAGACTTGTTTATTTATTTGACACAGAGACACAGCGAGAGAGAGGGAACACAAGCAGGGGGAGTGGGAGAGAGAGAACGGGCTTCCCGCGGAGCAGGGAGCCCGATGCGGGGCTCGATCCCAGGACCCTGGGATCATGACCTGAGCTGAAGGCAGACGCTTAACGAGTGAGCCACCCAGGTGCCCCTGGTGAACTATTTTTTTTTAAGATTTTATTTATTCATTAGAGAGAGAGAGAGCACAGGCAGGGGGAGAGGTGGAGGGAGAGGGACCTGAGCTGGGAGCCCGATGTGGGGTTCGATTCCAGGACCCTGGGATCATGACCTGAGCCGAAGGCAGACGCTTAACAACTGAGCCACCTAGGAGCCCCCAAAATCTGCTATTCTTAAGCTATGAATAATATGTTAAAGATTGTCATCATCTTCGACTTTTCAAAAGTTTTTCCAATAGAACAAATAAACCCCATAATTTAGGGAAGGGGGAGGACTGGTTCTTGCTAGTAAGAAATGAATAAATACCTACATACAGACACACACACAGGCAGGCAGGCAGCTTTCAAATTGTTTTGAAAGAAAAAGACTTCATTCATTATCTGAACTAGGGTTCTAAGAAAAATATAAATTAACGCAGTGAATATAACATAATGAATATTTTTAAAAAAATTAGAATGTCACAAATTATAACAGTAATAGATAACTTACTGACTCTTGAGTGGCATTTTGCACACAGTATCTTATTTTAGGAATTCCAGTATTTTTAAGAATATGTGCATTACGGGGCGCCTGGGTGGCTCAGTTGGTTGGGCGACTGCCTTTGGCTTAGGTCATGATCCCGGAGTCCCAGGATCGAGTCCCGCATCGGGCTCCCAGCTCAGCAGGGAGTCTGCTTCTCCCTCTGACCCTCTTCCCTCTCGTGCTTTCTATCCTTCATTCTCTCTCTCTCAAATAAATAAATAAAATCTTTAAAAAAAAAAAGAATATGTGCATTACTTCATAGCAATGGGAGCCCTGGCTTTAATTAAAAAAAAAAAAAAAGGTTTTGTATAGTCTTTGGGGGAATTGTGATGACTATTTTTAAATCTTACTATTTTCTAGTCACACGCGGTTCAGGGAGAGGTGAGGTGAGTTTATCTCCTAGGAAAGTACTTGTGTGAAATAGAGCCCACTCTGTCTGGAAACACTTTCTCCCACCACACTGAATTGAGAACGCCCCCAATCCTCTCTTTTGCAGGCAACTTCATGAGCTGGAAGCTCCTGAAGGCACACACCAGCTCAAAGATGGCATTGATTATCAGCTAAGCTGAGCAAAGATGGCACCTCCCTGCTATCGAAGAAGGGAAATATCTGATTTTAGCCGGTGTGACTATCCGGGTAGCTGGACCGGGGACAATATTAAATGAGCTAATGCACCGGCCTCTGATCAAAGTGGAAAGCCATGACTTTTTTCTCATGAGGAAGACAATAAGACGGGCTGTAGACCAAGGCCAGCATGGGAACAGATGGGAATGAGGTAAATTCCTGACGGGAGTTACCTTCATCGGTGGAAGCTGTCAGCTGGGAAGGCTGCAGCAAAGCATGGTCAGCTTCAGGACCAGGAGAGGAGCTTGTGAACAGAAACATCTGAGGAGAGTGTCCTAAAACCACCGCCTGCTCTTCTGTGGAGGTAAAAGAGAGGTCGCTGCTTTTGTCACCTGAGCGCTGGGCAGAGTCTGCAGGATCCTGCGACAGTGATGTCTCCACCGCGGAGTCCCCAAGAGACAATGGTGAGGAGCCGAGGGGAGAGGCGGTGTCCCTTCCAAAGTGGCTCCCACTGTGCCCCCTTGTCGGCACCCGAGGGGGCAAATCCTGCAGCTGTTGCTGCTCACACTGGGGGTTAATCCAGGAAGCTTTGTGCCTCATGAACCTGACATCTGAGTGGCAAGGGGACTGGTCAGTGTCCAGGAGGCTGGGAGAACCATCAATGTTGCCAGGGTCATTGCTGTCCCTTTCCCACAAGTCCACCGGAGAATCCTGCCGGCCTGTAGACTGTGACACCATCTTTCCAGGCTCAGGGTGGTATGAGTTCTGCTGTGCTACTGGATTAGGGCCTTGAACTCACCAGGAGGCCAGCCAGGGGCCAGACAGCTTATCTGCAATGAGCAAAAATCATTCAAGATAAATAAGAACGCAGTCATATTTTTAACTCCAAAATCTTTTGAGGAGAAGAAACAAAAGATAAATAAGTTTGTACTTCACCCTGTACAATACAGTAAATTCCACTTGGATTTACAAGAAATAACTAAATAAACAGATCAATCAGTCAATCAATCAATCAGCAATACAATTAGCAGCAGACACAGGAGGCATGACTTTGGGATAGGAAAGGGTTTTCAAGGCATAAAGATAACTGAAGATTGCTTTTATATAAGGATAAAGTCATATATGCATACTGTTGATAAAACAGATTAAAGTGTAAGGCAGCCGTGCATTATTCCAATAAAATTAAATGTCAAACCCCAAAATGGGAATACCATTGGGAAGTAAAGACACATTTTTGTCGTTTCTTAGTCTCTTGTTTTTATTTAGTCTGTGTTTGTATTTCAAAAAGTAGACAAGTGGTATGTGAAATTGAGGACAACCACTAGCACTAAAAATTTTGTTTCATGTAACTTAGATTATAATACTGAATTATAATAGCTATGGGGGAGAATTTGGGATTAGCTTATAATATCTAAAGAACACCCTGTGAATCTAGGGTCTATCTTTTCTTCTCTTTTTCTTTCTTTCTTTCTTTCTTTTTCTTTCTTTCTTTCTTTCTTTCTTTCTTTCTTTCTTTCTTTCTTTCGTTCGTTCGTTCTTTCTTTCTTTCTTTTTTTTTTGAGAGAGAGAGAGAGAAGGAGAAGGGACACAGGGAGAGAGAGACTCTTAAACAGGTTCCATTCCCAGCGTGGAGCCCGATACAGGGCTTGATCTCACAACCCTAAGATCATGACCTGAGCCAAAATCAAGAGTCGGCTGCCTAACCGACTGAGCCACCCAGGCATCCATCCCAGTTTGCTCACGTTTAAGCTCAGTGTTTGGCTCTAGTAAATAAGTCATGATTAAAATGTCGAGAGCTACTCCAAAGAGAAGCACTCTGGTCACCATAATCACAGACCCAGCATGTGTCCTATAGCTCCCACTGTCCTTCACCCTGTGAGGCTCAAGGCAACCTTCAACAGCAAAAGTGAGGTCAGCAAGGGGAAGGCCTAGAGATGGAAGCAGTCGGCTTAGGTGAGCTTAGCTTAAAGAAATGGTGGAGAACAGAGGTACAAGGTGGTGAGCTGAGACTTTGGAGTCAGTTTCAGTGTTTTAAATACTAGTGTTCTGTATATAGATGGCTCCCACCCTGGATCCCTGCTCCTGACCTCCCCTGGGACCACAGGCTAGCATATCTTACTGCCTTTCCGACATTCATCCAGGGGACATCGCAAACTAACACATCCAAACAGACCCTAATTTCCCTCAAATCTGCTCCTCCCTGGTTTTCCCATCCCAGGAAACATACCTCCCAGTTGCTGAAACCCAAAATCTAGAAGTGATCTCTGATCCTATCTTTCTGTAGCTCTCCATCTTTAATCCATTAGCAAGTTCATATCCATAGCTACCACCCTCATCTAAGTCGCCATCCTCTCCCACCTGGGCCTCCTTCCGTCTGCCCAGTGGGTCTCCCTGCTCCTACTCTTGACAACTTATAATTAAGAGGTATGCAAGTATCTTTTATAAGCCTACATCAGATGTCAGTCCCCTAATCACCCACCCACCCCCATCCCATCGAATCTGGAATAAAATCCAAAATCCTTACCTTGTCCTTAAGGCATGACATGACAGTGCGGACCATGTTCACTTATCTCTGTCCACCCCCGATAAGTCCCAATCACGCAGCAAACTCTTACGTCCCATGGGCTCTTGCCCACCCTAACGGTGCTCCTCCTGGACCGCTCTTCCCCCAACTGATTGTATGTCTGGCTCCTTTCTGCCTTGTTGCATGCTTTGGTTTATAAATTACTTCCTCAAAGAAGTCTTTCCTAACCACCTCTCTTAAAGTAGTTCCCCAGTTACTCCCTATCACATAACCTTGCTTAATTTTCATCATAGTCGTCTCACTTCCTGATATATTTTTACCTCTTCCCTGTCATTCCCCTCCACCCCCTCCCTATAAGTCCATGAGAGCAGGGTCCTTGTCTGTTCTCAGCCAGATGCAGAGCTGCCTATGGGGGCTCAACAAACTTACAGACTGAATGAGCAAATCCAACAAAATGGAATTAGTGTCATGAGCTAGAGAGAAGATTTCTGTGGTAGATACACCTGTTCTGTTACTCTGGCAGAATTATTCGTACAGGGATAGAAGTGAATCCATGTTTCCTAAAGATAGGACATTTTTCTCACCCAACACTTACAAATAGACTGAAGGAAGGTACATGGGAAAACTGTACCACAATTCCTTGGTTTTTCTTGATTTGGGGGCCTTTCTTTCTAGGTCAAACCTTTTGAAGTGACGCATACACATAGATAAGGTACACATAATACTGCATAGTACTGCATAAGCTCCAAATCGCTGCCCACCAAATATCATGGGCTATGGTGGCGACTGCCAGAATTCATCTGAAGTGCTTCATCTTCCTTCTCCAAACCTCACATCTCACCTGGTGCCCCGATTTCTCTTCATTGCCCATCTTTTCCTCTCCAATAATTTTGGGTGTCGTCATTACAAATGGGAACCACGACTGTGTTTTTATGGAATGCCCAAAACACAGAAGCCTAGAGTGAGTGAAGCACACACATGGGCCCAAACCTGCCAATCCCACCTCATGCCCAGAAATGACACTGGTAACCACTTTATCCCTTCCAACCTCTTCCTATGAGTTAACATACATATGTCAGATCAGAAGATGGGACCCATACACATGGGCTCATACTGGACAGAATCTATAATGAACCTTCTTTTTCTCTCAACAAGGTCTTGAGGGTGCTTATCACTCTTCACTATCTTACCATTTTCTATAGTATAAATGTATCAAAATTTACTTAGCCAGACTCCTATTGACGGAAACTTATTTTCAGTTTTTCACATACAGCAATGAATATCTTTGTGTTGCTTTTTGTAGATTCTCTCACTAGATCTCTTCTCTTACAAGTTCCAATTTTAGTTCTGAGTCTGTAGTTCCTGATAACATCAGTATTTCCAAGAGAATGAAGCTAGGAGTCATGTTTTACGTTCAATTCTCTACGCGTCATAGCTGTTCTTGTGTGGGGGAGATAAGTATAGATGCGAAATCACATAAAAACGCACAGCCTCCAACCAGTGATAAGTAGCAGTGATCCCTGTGTTTTTTAGTTCAAAAAGAATGATGTTATTTATGAGCCTTCCAGATATGGAATTGACTTAACTGCACTGAACGAAACAGACTTTCTTCTCAAAAGTAATTTCAGAAGCAGGTGATTGCTCCATTTCCTTCTAGAAAGATGTTCTTATTTCCCACAAATAAACAGCAGGTGTTGGCTTTTCTGGGTTATAAAATGAGAACATGTTAGAGCTGGAATAGGCCCGTGAGATTCAAAGCCATGTCTAAGGGCCCAGCTGAGTAGTGGCAGAGAAAGAATGACAAGGTGGGTTGGACACTCATTAAGGAGCATAGTTTCTCTGGGAGGGAGACTGACACAGGGGAGAGCAATGATTCGAAACAAAGTTCAGGCCCTGGTCCCCAAGGTCAACATCTCCATTGCTTGATCTTTGGGGCAACAGATAATTCATGAGATACCATCATATCATTGCATTGCTCATTGTCACCTTGCTCGTAGATTGTTAATTATTCAACTGAACAAATATTTACTGAGCATCTACTACATGCCTGGCATGGTTTTTGTTTTGGAAGCACCGGAGTAAAATAAGCTCCATGATTCCTCCAGTAGTTTATGTTCTGGTAGAGGTGACATGGCGACTAACCTTACACATTCATACATTTCAGTGCTGATAAGCAGGAGGTAATGTGGGCCTAAGTGATGGTTGGCATCTTCCCAAAATGCTCCCAACTATCATAAATGGGGAATCAAAGAGGCTTAGACACAAAGATAAAATCAATTTCCAAAAACATTTTAAAGGAAGAGAAATCAAATTGCAAAGCTTACCGTCATTTCTATTGAGATTTTCCTATTGAGGGTGAGCACGGGCCAGATTACTAGTTAATATATATGCAGCAGCAACGGTCCTAGACAAAAGAGAGACTCCTGGACCCTCCCTGCCAAGTCATTCTGGATGGGTCTCTGGCCCTCAAAGTCAGTGGTTCTGTCGAGAAGGACTGCATCATGAGGGCAACCTCAGAGCCAGAGTATTGTGGACAACTCAGTTGGGTATGAGCCACCATGACCTCTATAGTGACCTCACAAAAGTCTTTCAGACCATAACTGGCCAGCACTTTGATGGCAGAAGAGCAGCTTTTAGCTGCTAAGACCCCTAACAATCTTATGAATAGGCACAAGCAGGTCAGATTTAGGGTTTTAGATTTTCTCTGCCCCAGCACAAACTACTGACTGAATACATTACTAGGAGCATTAAAGACTCATCTTAAATGTTACCATCTCGGCAATGGCTCCATGGTCCCCCCATATAAGTCATGGCAACTGCCTCAGCCAGGAATTCCTCTCCCCCTACCCACCTCTAGTTTTCTTTTTACTCCTTAGCACGAATTCCCCATCTTATTTAATCTCAAAGACTAACACCCTCCAGAATGCAAAATCTCTGAGGGTAACTTCTTAAAAAAATTCTACCTGGACACGACTTTGTTCCCAGAATGTAGAACAGGGGCACATAATAGGTGCTCAGCAAATACATTCTTCAAGTGTGAATAAAATGAATGAAAGAATGAACGAACAAACAGTACCTAAGTATGGCTCTGTTGGTTATTCCTGTTGCCCAAGAAAGAAAGTCTAGAATAGATGTCACCCTTTAGAAGAAACTAGAGATCACGACCTAAAATTTCTGTCAACCATTTCCTTAGAATAAAGGAAGTTAGAGAATAGAAATCACAAGTAAGAGTTGAAGTGAAAGATAAAATTCATTTATGCCGATTTTCGGGTGGCTTCCTGAGCGTGCTCAATAATAGACAAATGCAAGTGAACAGACAGCATGTCAGCTATTTGGGGTTAACACAGTTCCCCAGTCTTCTTCCCATCTCTCCGCATCTACTTCCCTTCAAGCTTTGACTTTAAATAGACTCACATCCCCGAAGGATGGTGACAGACTCACACTATCACTTGTCAAACAGAAACCATTAAGATGCCCAATCAAGCGAGTCCATAGCTTCCACAAAGTGGCCAGGAGTCAGAGTAAACTGCCATTTTCATACAGCAATTTCACCACAACAAACACATGCTGAACTCTGTGTTCTGACACGAGAAGCACCAGGAAGGAAACAGGGCAATATTGCAATGGTGGCTGTGGCATTGCGCGGACTTCTCTCCGACCAACTTGACCTCTGACAATGATCCCTAATTTTGAAGGTCTGCTGTCAAAAGAACCCAGAGGAAGGACAGAAAGCAATTATGACAAATGGGTGTGGTGAGAAGGGGAAGACCCAACAAAGGCAAAGACCAAGGAACATAGATATTTTGCCTAAGAAAATTAAAAGGTTGCCCAAGATACACAAATGACTAACTTCCTGTGGTCACTGTGTATGTCACACTTACCACTCTCATTCTACACGATGAAAACTTGAAATATTTCAGGTTTTAGTATGCTGATTTGGGAACTGAAATAAAGAATGTTACGGGACTTGCCCAAAGCCTCAGCATGAATAACTACGGGAAGTAAAACAAAAAACAAGTCTGACACCTGATCCAAAGCTCCTTCCACTGATATTTATGTGTGCCATAAATATTAGGATAATTGCAATTTCATTGGCAAAGTAATTTTAAGAATTTTCCCAAGAGATCTGTCACAAAACAAAGGATTAAAAACCATACCACTATATTTGATTCCATGTTTTTAGAACACCATGCCAGGAATTTTATGATTATACCTATTTATAAAAAAACAAACAAAATCATTGTACATACATCTCCAGTATGAGACTATTTATTTATAAACCTTATATGTGCATAGCTATTCTAATAAATTGTGTAACTTAAAAATTCATGAAAATAGCACTCTGTTCTTCCTTTCCAGTAAATCATCTTGTATCCTAAAGGTACATACCACCACTCAAATAAGTAAAACCTTCTCTATATAAAAACAATAATAAACAAAAAATTACCTATCCATGAATATTAGACAACTGAATAAGACTTACAAAAATATTAATACAAACATTTACGCAAAGTAAGGGTAGGTACCTACCCTTGAATGATGGCGAGGTTCCCATGTTTGAGTAAAATAAAATGGGGAGCCATGTCAGGAAACAGTCTGGCAGTTCCTCAAATGGTTCAACATACAGTTATCATTTGACCTAGCAATTCCACTCCTGGGTATATACCCAAGAGAAGGAAAGCAGGCACATGTGCACAAATGTGAGTGGCAGCACTATTCACAATAGCCAAAAAGTGGAAACCATCCAAATGTCCATCAACTGATGGATGGGTAAGCAAAGTGTGTGACCACCAGAGAACACAGTATTATTTGGCCACAATTAGAAGTGATGTATTAAGACATGCTGCAGTGTGGGCGAGCCCTGAAAACATTATACTAAGTGAAACAACCAGTCACGAAAGATATTTCATATTGATAGATTTTTTTTTTATGAAATGTTCAGAATAGGGAAATCCATAGAGACAGAACATAGATTAGTGGTGTTTCAGGGGAAGGAGAGGGAATGAGAACATAAAGAGTGATAATTAAAGGGTACAGGGTACCTTTTTGAGGATCTAAATGTTCTAAAATCAACTGTGGAAAGGATGACACATATCTGTGAATATACTAAAACCACTGAACTGTACACTTTAGAAGTGCAGTTTTTTTAAAGATTTATTTATTTGAGCGGGAGGAGGGAGGGGCAGAGGCAGAGGGACAGAGAATCCCAAGCAGACGCCAAGCTGAGCGTGGAGCCTGAGGCGGGGCTCAATCCCACGACCCCGAGATCACAACCTGAGCTGAAACCAAGAGTTGGAGTCTTCACCAACTTAGCCATCCAGGTGCCACTGAACTGTATGCTTTAAATGGCTGGATTGTATGTTATGTGAATTCTATCTCTATCTCAATAACGCTGTCCAAAAAAATGAAATGGGAAGAAGTTCCCATCTCCCTTCAAAAAGGCATAGGAAGCCTAGAGAGTGCTCGTATCACACGGGCTCCGGGGTCGGGGGTTCAGAGGAGCTCCAGCTGTAAGTCAGGCTGCAAACACAGGTGCTGAAAGCTAAGGGGGAAATGGAGCGTAGATAAAGGGAATACAGAATATAGGTGCCTAAAGTCGGTACGGAGAAGAAAGGGGAAGTAGAAGTGAAATTGCCACAACTGAATTATCTGGAAAAAGAAAAGAGAAAAAAAAACAAAAACCAAGGACTTTACCAAGGTAAAGACAATATCACGAGCATGATGGCAACCAGCAACTGGGCACCGGTCGCCGGACCCTACCGGGCGGTCCAGACATCCACCCTCATCTTCAAACCAGGGCTGTGAGGGAGGTTCTGCTGGTCCCGATTTATAGATGGGAAACAAAGTCAACACAGTTAAGTACTGTGCTTCTGTGTGATTAAGAGCCTATCTTTGAGAAATATATAAAGAGGTATGTAGAAATCATTGATGGAATTTCTGACATCCGCTTTAAAATAATCCAGTAGGAAGTGCCAGCCGGGGATATGGATGAAAGCCAATTGGCCACGTTGATAATTGTTGAAAATGGGAGAAGGGTACATGTACTATTCCCTCTACTTTTTTTTTTTAAAGATTTTTTATTTATTTTTTAACAGAGAGAGAGACAGCGAGAGAGGGAACACAAGCAGGGAGAGTGGGAGATATTCCCTCTACTTTTAAGTTTGAAATTTTCCATAAGCAAACTCCCTAGGTAAAAGTAAAAAAACAAAAAACAAAAATAGGGGCGCCTGGGTGGCTCAGTCAGTTAAGCATCTAACTTTTGATTTTGGCTCAGGTAGTGATCTCAGGGTTGTGAGATGGAGCCCAGGGTCGTGAGATCGAGCCCCGGGCCAGGCTCCACACTGGGCCTGGAGTCCGTTTGAAATTCTCTCTCTCCCTCTGCCTGTCCCCCAACTCCTACCTTGTATACAGGTGTGCCCTCTCTCTCTCTCTCAAAAAAAAGTTTAAAAAAACAAATTTAAAAAAAGAAAAATTCCATCGACAGATGAATGGATAAAGATGTGATACACACACACACACACACACACACACTGAAATATTACTCAGCCATCAAAAAAATGAAATCTTGCCATTTGCAACAATGTGGATGGAACTAGAGGGTATTATGCGAAGCGAAATAAGTCAATCAGAGAAAGACAATTATATGATCTCACTGACATGTGGAATTTAAGAAACAAAACAGGGGATCATAGGGGAAGAGAGGAAAAAATAAAACAAGATGAAACCATAGAGGGAGACAAACCATAAGAGACTCTTAATCATAGGAAGCAAACTGAGGGTTGCTGGAGTGGAGGGGGTGGGGGGAGGGGGTAACTGGGTGATGGACATTAAGGAGGGCATGGGATCTAATGAGCACGGGGTATTATATAAGACTGATGAATCACTGACCTCTACCTCTGGAACAAATAATACATTATATGTTAATTAACTGAATTTAAATTAAAAAAATAATAAAATGAAATTAAAAAATTTTAAATTAAAAAAAAACATTTCGACACTGCTATATCTGCCCACGTATCCCTGAGCTACCTCTCTGACCCCTCTCTACTACCTCTGCATCCCTACACCTCTATACCCTTCTGCATCCCTACACTCCTCTATACTCTTCTACTTGCACTCCCTTCTTTATTCAAATTTCCCTTTGGAATGAGACTTTCCTCATCACCCTTTTTAAAACTGCATCCCTAAGGTGTACGCTATCCTCATTTACTGCCCTATTTTTTTTTCCCAGAGCACTCTTCTTCTGTTATCTTAGCCATCGTTATCAGTTCATAACTACACTTACATGGCATTTACTATGTGTCTGGCACTGTTCTAGATTTTCTACACACACACACACTTGATCCTTCTAACAATCTATGAAGTAGATATAACAACACTAGAACCCGAGGCACTGCTTGTAACTGGAGCGTTTCACACCCAGGCTGTCTTGCTCCCAAGTTCACATTCTTACCTGTGACAGCACAGGGATAAAGGAAAAGACCTTTAAATCTCACAGATCCAAACATCTCTCCAGAATATCAAAACTGATGAAGCACGAAGGGGCTGCCGGTAATGTCAGTGACATGCTCATGCTTACCTCCCCGGGCCCAAATCTCCACAGGGACCAAGAGTTTAAACTAAGAATGAGACCAAAACCAAAACCAACAAACAAAAAATACATTTTATATATTTCATAGGACAGTTCAAATGATTTGACGACTGAGCCATGTTGCTTAAAATACCCTTAAAATGTGCATAAACAAAAGTTCAACTCTCCTGACTTACCATATTTAAAATAGCCATCCCTCGAGCTGGCTTCTAAGAACAATCTCCAAATAAAGAAGGAGAGAAGAGGGAAGTACGTTACATGTATCTCCTGGACAGTTGTTTTCTGACCCACTACAGATTGTTGAAATAAAAGAATGTGGAAGAGTTTAAGGCCACCCCGCCCTCCAGTCTTCAGCTCCTGAAATCAAGAAGACAAAAGCATCTGCTAGTCCTGGGTGCTTTTCAACCTGACCTGCTCCCCAAAACTTTGAGGTCTAATTTACATTTATCTCTTTTAATAAGTGTAAAACTAAAGATCCAAGAACAGAACTAAAGTATTTTCTTAAAGTAATTTCCAAACATTAATTGTTGGGCAGATCACATTTAAGTGTGTAGATTATTTTGGCTTTTTCTCCTTTGTCATTTTCCAGCCTACGTTGAGGATGACAAAAACACTTGCCTCTGAAACTTCCTTTTACATACTGGGAGTGTTTCTCTTTTACGGTTCACACTTCATGTTCCAGTGAGAAATAAAACATTCATTCAATACAGGATTATTATGACTATTTTGTGGATGAGAAAACTGAGGCCCAGGAAAAGGAAGTACAATGAAGACTACACAGCAACTCAACAGCAAGCTCAGCACTGGGACATGGAACCTTGCTCCAGACCCCCCAACCTCACCCTCATGCTGCCTGTGTGTATGGGATAAAACACAGTGCAGAAGTTAAGAAAAAAACACCAGGGTCCCAATCAAATATAATTTTTATGCCAATCTGAGAAATTCCTCACTTACTAGCTGTGTGACCTTGGGTAAGGCACTTAACCTCTCTGTGCTTCAGTTTCTTTACAGATTGTGGTGAGAACTAAATGAATTCTCAGTCTGGCACACAATATTCAATAAAAGTTAGCTTTATCATCACCATCAGTGTTATTTTATAAAAAGTTACAGTTCAGTATATGACAGCACAACTAAGGAGAGCTAGTCTTATTTCCCAACTTCATAAATGAGTCACCTCTCAACTCCTTTTAATTAAAATGAAAAACCAATCAGACAGCTTGGTGACATTGACATGCTTACCTTATTTATCTTTTTAGAAAAGATATATACAATACAACATACAGGCATTAGGATTGCTCATGTTTATAATGGCTGGAAGGTTGGACATGCTTATTTAAAAAGAACTGCTTAAATTGTAACAGTAACACCACCACCCTTGTGACTCTTTCCTTTCCATATTAGAAATATGAATCTAAATTTAGTAACAAGGGAAACTATTTAAATTTGGCAATGCTATTATTTGTGTGCCCTCAGACAGGTGGGGAAAACCTGTTAGCAAGCAATGGTACTCTTTCTTTAGCTCTTTACTACCTTCCTCTAAAGGTCATTCGAATGAAAAATGCTTATTCTTGCTTATTTATCCTTGGCTCTGACAGAGTCTTCCCCGAATCAGAGAACAAGAACTCCAACTTCAGAAAGCCAACAATGTTTTCAGAATTAAATGGTCTCATGAAGAGCCTGTCAAATGATGAATCCCCACCCCCACCCCACTGGCCACTACCAATTTTCCTCAACTTTCTTAGCATCCCCCTCAGGCCCTAAAGAAGATGGGGAAGGCAAAGTTCCTGTTCCCTGATCCCCTGATGTCACACTGTGATGCGCGGCGTCAGGTGGTAGCGCTGGGAAGAGGAATTGCATCAACACCCCCAGAAACAGACACACGTCGACATTTTGGATAGGGAAGCAGGAAAATGCCCACAACTACCCGGACGGTGCTGCCTTAACTCTGCTCCAAAGGAGGTTCTGCTGGCGGCCAGGAGGGAGGTGTGAGCAGCAGTGTGGTGATAATCTTAATTTATAGTAATCACACTTCATACTTTTCAAAACACTACCCTCCCTCCTTCCAAACCATCCAGTGGGGGGTGGGCCAGGGATTATCCCCCCACTTCTCACACAGGCATACTGAGGTTCAACGAGGTTTCTTGACTTGCCAAAACCTCACTGCTATTCGGCCTTAGGACAGAGTCGACGAAACCCAGATTTGCCGACCCTCAGCGCCTCGAGCTTTCCCACCACATCTTCAATTCAAAGATCCTTCCATGTTCCATTGCAATCATACAGTAAGACAGTTCTGGAATATACCCCTTCTTGTTAGTCTTAATTCCCATTTAGGGCTGAATAACCCCTCTTCCGAAGGTTTTCCACATTCTCCAGGCTGACAGCATCAGTAGTCGCAGGAAGGGGGGTGGCAAACCTCACCGCGCGGCGACAGGCAGGCTGGAAGGGGTGGGGGTGAAATGCAGCAATTCCGCTTTCCCCGCTGCAATCTCAGCAGGTGGACCTCACAACGCGCGCTCGACCACGATATGCCGCGCTCTCACGCTCTAACCTAGCTCGGTGAAGTAGCAGAAAGTTTGGCTTTTGCCACCAGATATCCAAGGCTCGGGTGTGTTGGGGAGGAGATCCTCCGCGGGCCTTCGCCATCCGTGCGCGCGCTTTTGGGGAACCGAGAAAAGCCATCGCGTCCAGAACACAGCGCCTGGGTCCACGCAGGGCGCAGGCTTTGTGCTCCCTGGGAGTCGCCAAGCGATAAAGTGCCTGGAGGTCCCTCTCCTGAGCCTTCCGCATCCAAGCCGAGCACAGGGCCCCTCCCTTTTGCAAGTCCCATAAAAATCCTCTACCCCCGCTGAGGAGCCCCTTCCTACGTTCACCCCGGGGCCTCGGCACTGCCCAGCCCCCGCACGGCCCCGGGCTCGCGCAAGCCTCCCCGGCGCCCCTCGCGCCACCTCACCTCTCCAGCAGCCTCGCCCCGCCGGCGAGCCCCTACGTTGGGCACCCCTCGCACCCCCACCGCTCCGACAGCCTCCCCCTGTCGGCGTGCCCCCACCTCGGGCTCCCGTCGCTCCCCCAGCCCGGGCCGCCTCACCTCAGCTCGCCAGGTGAGCGCAGCGCGTCGGCTCCCGGCTCGCGAGGATCCGAGCGGCTCGCGGCGGCGGTGCCAGGTCAGCGCGCGCCACCGCGGCGGAAAGGGGGAGCGCGGAGGGGGAAGCGGCGCCCTGACGCTGCCACGCCACCACCACCCCCCCACCCTCCGTCGGAATCCCGGGCTACAGCCGCAATCCGAGAAGGCCCCCGGGGAAGCGAAACGCAGCCCCCCGAGCCGGCTGCCTGCTGAGAGATGCGGACGACGCGAGCCGGCAAGAGCTGGGGCGCCCGCGCTCCTCCACCCTACGCGGCCGTGCCCCAGGCCCCCACCTCCGAGCCCTGGGTGACGTGGGCTGGGAGAGCCGGGAGCAGCCGTGCTCTGCTCTCCCCGGGTTCCTTCCCGAAATCACCCCCTGCCCTCGCTGGGGGCCCAGACGCAAGCGCGCTGTCAGGGGTTGAAACCCGGAGAAAAACGCAGACCAGGAGGACAACGCATTCCCGGCCCCAGACGCCCCAAGCGGCGGTATTTGCAGCCGTGCAACTGCCTGAAATGGGGAACGGTTCTCCTGAGTAATTGGGATTAGTCTGCATAGAAATCTGCACGCCCAGCGGGGACCTAAAACTTATCCGGAGCGTGACCTCAGCTGGCTGCTCCACGCGGAGCCCGGCTCCGAGGACTTCCCTGGAATGCGTCCCACGTAATCGTCACCTTGTATTCTAGAAGCGAGGCTTTGCCGTTCAGTCACAGCTATGCCGCGGGTGGTATCCAGATCTAGGTGGATGCTGGGGAGAAGCTGCCAACCGAAACAGGACGTTTTCATAATAGAAACCTAAGCCCTGACTTAGTTTACTAGGGCAGAGTGCACGATGTCCCTTCTCCCCTAGGGAACGCACTTCAAAGCACTCCAGCAGCGCCCTAATCTCCCTTGGGGAAAGAATCTCAGAGTTACCTGTCCCCATAACAACAGGCAGGTGAGCCTGTCTGGGATTACTTAAAAGAATCCCTTCTTCAGGGTAAAACCAACCGCATCGCACCCCCCGTGGTTCCTTGGCTTTGTCTTGTGTCACTTCCAGGTTGTGGAACCAGGTCACAGGTATGTTGGCCTTTATGTGCTGGATGTCTCTCTGGAACACCCCCTCCGAACACCCCCTCCCTGGCACAGCCTAGAGTGCAGTGGCTAAGGGGCGGCTCCAGGTAGTCGCTGCTCCTTCGGAAGACAGTGGGATCCAGTATCAAAGCCGGTTGTTATACTAGCTGTCAATCACCCCACTTTTGTTGAACACAGTCTGTGTGGAACCTAGAGCCGCTTAGACCTGAAAGGACTCTGGGCTTTTGGGGTTCTGTCTCAGGAATTCAGATAGGCTGAAGGCAGACTGGGAAGGGCTTACCTTAAACAGAAAGAAAGAAAGGAAGGGAGGGAGGGAGGGAGGGGAAGGTTGTAAATGTGTGCTGCTCTCCTATGTACCAGGTACCTTTCTACATTATTTTGAGCTATCCATCAACATTCCTGAGAATAACAAATCATCTGCTTCCATTTCACAAAGGAGAAAGCTGTGTCTTAAAGAGGTTAAGTTACTTGCCCAGGGTCACACAGCTAGTAAAGTACAGTCAGGCTTTAAAGACCAGTGTCTCTAACACCAAACCTTATGTCCATTTTCCACCATGCTACTAGCAAGACACAGAAAAATAATGAACTTGAGGGGCAAAGCAAGAGCCTTTCCCAGGAATATTTAAAAGAGAAGAATCAAGAGGAAGTAGAGAGAAAGAATATCATGCGAAGTAAATCAGTCTGCTAGTCAAAAAAAAAAAAAAAAAAACCCCTCAAAATACAAAAACAAACTGTACTAGGTGGTAGCCTGGACAAGTCCAAGATAAGAAAAGCATTCTTGTAAAGGCACTGGAGGTTTTAGACCAAGATGGTAAGATTTGGTCAGTTCCCTTTGAAGTCACTTTGAAATCATCTTTACCTATGCCCTGTTATGTGGACATCCTATAAACTTGAACATACACATTCACCAATCACAGATAAAGGAGGCCCACATTCTGGAAGAGTACCTCTACAACTCAGAAAGAAAGCTCAAGGACAGATTTTTTTCAAATAAGAAATACTCACTGGAAACCTACTGTCCCCTCTGGGATTAGAATTCTGGAAGTAGAATTTCCCAAGTACTAAATGCTGAGGATGGGTTTTCTAAGACTGCCTAACCAATTGTTCAATTCTGAGAAAGTCACTAATAATTACCAGCCAAAACCCACTTCGGGAAAAGCAGAGGCTGCTTTTCTTTTTCATGGGGAAGGTCATCTTCCAGGTCACAGTACCCTCCACGCCCCAGGGCCCAAGGGCAGTGAGAGCAACAGGAACAACTCACCACTTCAGCTGGTCAGGCTCGTGCCCAGCACCCACTGGTCACACACAGGCTCCATTGTGGCCAAGACAGCCTCATAGGAGACTAGAGGCCTGGCAGCTGCCTGCCCCAACCCAGCCAGACTTCACAAGAAGTGATTTGTGCCATGAGCAGGGATCCGACACTGTTTTTGAGCTCAGCAAACGAAGTCAGCAAAGGAGAACTCAGTCTCTGTGCAAAACAGGAAGGAAATGAGATGAACAGCATAATCAGCTATGAAAAGAAGCCTACTGACATCATGACGGACATTCAGGGAAGGAGGGATGAGCCTGATCCTGCGATGGCAGAGAAGTCAACACATGCGACAGGGAGGCAAAGAACCCAGGGAAGCTGCATTTGGCTTGTCGCTTGTTCTTTTCCCCCTTTCTGTCTGCTGGAAACATCCGTTATCCACAAGAGGACAAATTTGTATGATGCCACTTATATGAGGAACCTAAATAGGCAAATTCACTGAGGCCGAAAATAGAATAGAGGTTACTAGGGCCTAGAGAGGAGGGGAAATGGGGAATTTGTGTTCTATGGGTACAGTGTCTGTTTGGGATGAGAAGAAACTTCTGGAGATGGATAGTTGTGATGGTTGCACATTATTGTAAATGTACTTAATGGCACTGAATTGTACACCTACAAGTAGTTGAAATAATAAATTTTATGCTATGTATATTTTACCATAATGAAGTATATATGTATGTGCATATGTATATACATGCATGTAAATATATATTGAAAATATATGTATTATAATGTTACATGTGTAATATACTATATAAGTTAAATATAATATGTGCTATCTTATAAATTCATATTATAAATAAGTATATATTACATATATGTATTTAAGATCTGTTATCATGATGTAATACTTCTTTGGAGTAAAAGCCCAAGTGAAAGCAATATGCCTAGAGATGGCCTCTGCCCCTGGAAACTCTTTTCTTGAATTTTGTCTTGCCTCATTTTGCTTTCCTTTAGGGGTGCCAGGGCCTAGCTTTGAGGTTGTTGCCCTCGTCATTCAGAAGGGAGAGTGATCCTGCCATTTTACTACTTGCTTCTGCTGGTGAAAGGTAGCTTGGGGGCATATTCAGAAATGCCATGTCCTTCAAGAGGCTCTTTACCTTTCAGAGAGAGAGAGAGGAAGCTGAAACAGGTGAAAACAAACAAACAAATATAATTTAACTGAGTATATTTAAAGATCAAATTGACTTGATTCAGTGATTCATCAATCAGGGAGCAGCCCCTCCTGCGAACAGAAGGGAGCTCTGAGGTTTTTAAGGGCAGAGCAGGGCTGGGACAAGGAAGTCAAAAACAAAGGAAAGATTATTTCCAGCAAGATCACTTTCCTCTGGGAGGAAGGCGGGGACTTAACTTCTCATGCAGACTAACCTGACTAGCACTGATCAGTTCCTTCCAGACTGACTGGTTGAAGGACACATTCCCAGGTGGGGGTGCGGGGGGGCTGCGTAATGAAGTCTTGGTTTCCTCTTGTGGGGGCAAGCGACTCCATTTCGGACCCGTTGTTCCTTTTGTAACAAGCAAAAGCGTTGTGGACTCTGGTGACAATGTTGTTTGCTTCCAGTCAGCCAGGAATACCAGACACACAACCTCACCGCCTCGGGCACACCCTGACCCCCAGGGTCAGCCTGTTCCAGTGGAGATGACCAGATGAAGGGCATGTGCCCTGGGTCTGACAGATAATCAGTAAACTTTGTTGCTAGTCTCCCCCTCCTCTCCTCCGTACACAGTTCCCACTTTTCCTCTTGGAAGATGCCCTTAGCTGGACAAGCAGAACCTCTCTCTTCTTGATTCATTTCACCAGCCATTAGGGCATTCAGCTTGACTTGATGCTCTAAGTTCATGCTCTCTAAGCTGGCTTCTATTTAAAAGTAGATTTTCTGTATCAATTTGCCTACAGGGAAGGAAGGTGGTGACCAGCCACCATGGGTATTCCCACCTACTCTACTCCCCCAAAGTTATATTTTTCATAGTAAATGGTAATTAATGATCATTCCTCCTAACGTATTAATCTCCAGTGAGTTTAGTCAGAAGGTGCACCTGTCCTGTGGTCTATTTCCACAAAAAACGTAGTATACATAAAAATTTGGGGTCTCGCATGAGTGCAATGGTACACAGCAAACTGCTGTTAGAGCTAAAAATATTAAGTTGTTTGTATTCTGTCTTGCATTCTAGATGGTGGACCCAGGAGGACCTCACTTAATTCTGAATCCCCCCCCCCCCACAACCTCCTTCCCGAGGCCCTGGTCCCGTACTTCCATGTATCTGGTGCTCCATGTATTTGTTAACTGCTCGTGTGGCTTGTGGGGTGTGATTTGAATGCCAGAAGAGAAAGACATTAGGCTAAGATTATCTCATGTGTGGGAAAACTTGAAGTGTCCAACATTCAGTTTCTTAGTCGACATTTAAAGTGTTCTTTACTGTGATCCCAACCCAATTTCCAGTCTCATCTCTCACTCGTGCCTCAATTACCCTAAGACGCTCAATGGCCCACCAATTGCTCTGGGAACATTCTTCACAATTTCCTATCTTTATACCTCAAGCCATTGACCACATCACATATTTTTCATGTTGGCTTCCCAGACTGACCCGATACTTCTGTGTTTCTTGCCTGACATTTCTTAGCCTTTCTGGTAGCCTTCTAGCCCAATTTAGACAATTCCTTATGTCATTTCCACATGGACTGTTTGATAAGGAAAGGCCAAAACACCTAGATTAACTCCTGTGTGGCTGGTAGGAATCTTTCTCTATAACAGATACCAAAAAAAAAAAAAGAAGGTTACTTTATGTTTCCATTTTTTTTCTAAATCATATTAAGTTGACTCAGTATCCCTACTTGAAAAAGTAGCAAGAAAAATCTGCCATGTGCTGGAGAGACTCACCCCTTCCTTAGAGTTTCTCAAGAGCTCAGGTACCTATGTAACATCTAAGGAAAGATTTCTAGTCTCTTCTATCAAGGTCACTGCAGAGATTCTCATTTTTGAAAACTATTAATTTGAACATTTCCATCACTCTATGCCAAGTGTGGGAATAAAGATCCTTCACCAGGCTCTTAGGGATTCAGTCAGTCAGCATTCAAATGTTGCCCCTTCAGAGAGTTTGTCCCTCTCTCACAGACCTTCTTTGCCCTTCCCATTAAAAAAAAATATATTTATTCTTCTCTTTGAAGAAGCCACTTCCCACTCAGACAACTCCTGCTCTTCTGCTTGCCATACCACAAGATCACAATTAAGTTAAACACAAAATCTCTTCACTCTGCCCTGGGGTACTTAAAGGCCTTCTGACCCTCCTCAGGGAGATGGGAGAACAGTGGTCTCATTCATTCGGATTTTTCTGCAAAGCATGAAGAATAAAACAAGTGCATTTCTCAATAAATTATCACTAACAATAAAATACAAAGTCCTCAATAAATTATTTTGCCGCATTAAGTTACAATCTTTTCATGTGCCAGTAAAGTGAATACCAACAGAGGCTGGTCTCCAGTCTGAAGAGAAGTTAGCAGAGATGGATCCAACCAACAGCATCTCTCTCTCTTCTTAATTCATTTCACCAGCCATTAGGCCATTCAGCTTGACTTGATGCTCTAAGTTCATGCTCTCCAAGCTGGCTTCTATTTAAAAGTAGATTTTCTGTATCAATTCGCCTACAGGGAAGGAAGGTGCTGACCAGCCACCATGGGTATTCCCACCTACTCTACTCCCCCAAAGTTATATTTTTCATAGTAAATAGTAATAAATGATCATTCCTCCTTACATATTAATCTCTAGTGAGTTTGGTCAAATTAAATTAAATCAACTCCAGTGAGTTGTAAAAGGGAGAGTAATGGTCCCCCAAAGACATCTACATCCTAATCCCCAGAACCTGTAATTATGTCATGTTACATGGCAAAGGGGAATGTAGGTTGCAGATAGAATTAAGGTTGCCAATCAACTGACTTTGAGATGAGATTATCCTGGACCATTCACATGTTCCAATGTAACCACGAGGGTACTTATAAGTAAACGAGGGAGGCAGGAGAGTCAGAGTGATGCAGTGGGACAAAGATCTAGCCCATTGCTGGCTTTGAAGATGAAAACAGGCCAGGAGCCAAAGAATGAAGGCAATCTCTAGAAGCTGGAACAGACAAGGAAATAGATTCTTCCATGGAAACTCCAGAAGAAACACAGCCCTGCTGACACCTTGATTTTAACTTTGTGAGACCCATTTCAGACTTCTGACCTCCAGAGCTGCATGATAATAAATTTGTGTTGTTTTAAGTTACAGACCCCAAGAGACTGAGTAATTTTGGTTGCACTGATGAAATGCAGTTTTTGGAGCGGCAAGGTAGTATCCTTGCCAAGTGGTTTCCTGGATTCCATTGGAAATATCTCAGTTTTTTATGTCTGATCATCAAAGTGCTTTGAACATAATAGAGACTCTTAAAAATATCTGCTGAATAAATAAATTTTGGCAAAATATAGAGTCTGTGAGCCATGATTGGTGTATTTTTGATAGCCTGGAACTTTAAGGATAACCATCTCTCTCTAGCTAGTTGTGAACGAATGCCTCTGCTATCAAGAAATTGTTAGTTAAATTATATGGACTTGAAGTAAGAGAGAAATTTGTGACGATAATACCCCGTTCTCTCTTCTGCTTACAGAGAAAAATGTGGATTCAATTTAAAAATCAAAGCCAGGGGCGCCTGGGTGGCTCAGTCGTTGGGCGTCTGCCTTCGGCTCAGGTCATGATCCCAGGGTCCTGGGATCGAGCCCCGCATCGGGCTCCCTGCTCGGCGGGAGGCCTGCTTCTCCCTCTCCCACTCCCCCTGCTTGTGTTCCCTCTCTCACTGTGTCTCTCTCTGTCAAATAAATAAAATCTTAAAAAAAAAAATCAATGCCAGTCTTAGCAGATAGCAGTTGACTTCCCTCACAAGAGGAAGCTTCATTTCTCCTCTGCGACATGAGGAAGCTCTTCAGGCTGGCAGCTGAGAGAGCGTGTGACATTCTTGTCAACACAGCTGACACCCATATCACGTACAACAGGCAACACTAGGCCTATTTGAAGAAGGAAAGACAAGTAGAGCATTTCAATGAAGCATTACAACAGTTGGCCAACTAAGAAAGGCTCCCAAGAGTCCTGTTGTCATTCTCTGGGTTTGGAGCTTCTGTCAGCGTCAAACCCAGGGTAAACACAAAGGTCCCGTGAAAAATGCCATTAATTGAAAGTTGCTGACTCAAGAACCCCCCTGGGGAGAGCTCTGCTTCTTGAATTCAGCTGTGTACGGGGCTGACGCACTGACCAAGCCACATGCACGTTCGCTGGCTCCTCTGGGCCATGGGACCTTTTTTCTTATGTCCATCATTCCTAACCAGTGCTATATTTCTTTGGCTTTAAGACAGTCCTGTTTCAGTGAGCAGAAATATGTGCAACACAAAGAAGAAAAAGAAAGCCTGGCCGGTTCCTATTGCTGCTCTAAATTGAGCTTGGGTGGAACTCAAGAGGGAAGAGTGAGGGGAGGAGGCTGGAGCTGAGAGTCTAAGGCCACATTAAGGTGTTGGAGCCTTCGCCCGAGGGCTGGGGAGCTATTACAGGATTCTGAACAGTGGGACGTGATCAGGTTGGGAGCCTGGTGATGTTGGCATTTTCCTTCCTTGGTGATATTAATATCAAGTTCTCCAACTTGCATGTGCATGGGAATTCCCTTGAGTCTTGAAAAAAATGCAAATTCTAACCCAGCAGTTCTCAGGCTGAGCCCCAGATGTTACAACAAGCTCTTAGGTGATGATGTTGGGGCTGCTGAGCTGCAGACCACGCTTTGAGTAGCAAAGGCCTAAACAGAATCACTTGTGAGCATTCACCATTGATTTTTTCCAGAGCCTGGAAGAAGGCAAGGGAGCAGCTGGGGGGCACACACAAAGTTCTTTTCCATCTTCAAATAGCTCTGTGTTTTCCTGGGGTGACCTAATAGCCTGGGCAGAGAACATCATGACAACGTCCTTAGTCATTCTTTCTGAGCCCTTCACTTGTTCTGGACCATTAGTCAGACACTCTGCACTTTCAGCTCAGAACTCCCTGCTTCGTCCTGCTCTTTGTGTGCTTCTTTACAAATAGGCTTTGGAATTCCTTTTTCCTAACGTCTTAAGCAGGATTGACTTCTCCATTTCTTGAGGTCGACATCAAGCCAAGAACATCCGATTCTTCAAAAAGGATCATCGTGCCTTGATTTGGATGATGGAGAGATGTGAAGGAAGGTTGCAGGGAAATAAATTAGGTCCGTTTCAACTGATACTGCAGAGAGAAACACAGGACTTGTCAAGCCTTTTTTTTCATCAATATTGCATATCCATACACCATTGTATAGTATAAATGACATGATAAATGTAAAGTACTGAGCGTAATGTCTGGTACACAGGAAGCATCCAGTGTATGGCTTTATGATTTACTATATTAAACCGCATTAAACTTAGGTCTTCTCTTCCTTTCAACTTCAGAAAGACAGGATAATTCACTAGTTAATGCCCAAGGCTTTCATTGACTGATAGAGTAATAGAACAAAGGAGAGAGTTTGAACAGACTCAGATACACGGCCACTTGATTGGCAACAAAGGGGCCACTGCAGCTCAGTGGGAGAAAGATGATCCTTTCATGTAACTGGTGCTTGGGCAATTTGGTACCATGTGGGATATAACTGAACCTTGATCTTTACTTCACAAGATACACAAAAATTAACTTGAGAGGTATCACAGACCTTAATGTGAAAGGTAGAACAGTAAAAACCCTTCTTTAAAACACACATAGGAGAATACCTTTGTGATTTAGAGGTGAATAAAGATTACTTAATCAGGACACAGGAAGCGCTAACCATAAAAGATAAAATTGGTATTTGAAATAATATATTCAATAAGACCTACAATCTAGCCGTATCTTTTATATTAGCTACGATATGTATTTATTTGGGATTTACAATGTATTGTAAATGACGACTCAGCAGGATCCAAATACTCACACACAAAGCCTTAAATTTCACATTCATTTCGTAGATGCATTACAATTGCAAAATACCAGTTCCTTTCCCAGCTAATGAATTGTAAGAGAGAACAAAAAAGAGGTCTCAGTGGTGCTTTCAAAATCCCCCTAAAAAGATGGCAGCACAGAAAGAAAACTGGCTGTTGGTGCAGAGAGCTCCCGGTGAAGCTGTGAGCATTATTTTGGGTCATGTGACCCTCCCAGCCACAGGAGCGATGATGTCCTCTTTCTCAACCCTTTCTTTTAAGATTATTTATTTATTTATTTATTTGAGAGAGGAATGTAAGAGAGAGTGTGCATGAGTTGGGGTGGGGGTGGGGTGGGTAGAGGGAGAGGGAGAAGCAGACTCCCCACTGAGCAGGGAGCCCAACTCAGGGCTGGATCCCCCAGAGCCCAGGGTCATGATCTGAGCCTGAGCCAAAGGCAGACGCTTAACGGACTGAGCCACCTAGGCACCCCTCAAATCTTTCTAAGCACGCAATTCGAAGTCAAATTTAAGAATGAGCTTACTGACATTAAAGGTTGGTATTCCAGGAAAGTCTTTGAATAAAATGCAAGACCATCATTTGTGCAATTATACATTGGATTATTCTGTCAGAAAAGAGGATGATCAGGTAGATAATTTCTGGAAGCCCGGCGACACCAGGATTCTTAGCTTACATATTACTTTAACTGCTTTTTTCCAAGCTGCAATTTATGTAACACATTTGATTCATCGACTTTTCTTCTTCATAGCATGTAATCCATTTTGATTTCTTCCCCTTGTGCTCTTTTGTGCAGCGGAGCTACGTTCTGGTTTTGCCCTACACTCATATTCCTTAAGGACCATCCCCCAAGCACATCATGTTCAATCAGACTCTTCCTGACTCCCAGCATCTAACTTCCAGGGGTCCCAAATTAATGTCCATCACATTATGGAAACTAAGGAAAAAGAGGCACCCTCCTAATAGGGCTGAGATGCAGGGGTGAAGGCATGGGATCTTCTTTATGCCAGCCTTTTACTGATGATCATAAATGAAAAAGTACCTTGCTGAAATGTGTCTCTTTGGTATTAGTATGTATTTCTCAGAGATAAGCTAGGACTAATGGGGACTAATGTTTGTACTTTGCCAAGGAAACAAAGCAATAGATAGTATCAATAATGAGTGTTTATATGACATTGGGCAAGATATTTAAGCTCTCTCAGCCTCTCTTTGCTTAATTGTAAAGTGTGCTGCATGATAAGAGTATCTACTTCAATATAGTGCTTATGAAGATTAAAATAGGCAATATGATATTTAGTACGACTTATATAATAAATGCTTAGAACATTATTTATTACTAATGCTGATAATTTCATTATAACTTATTTTTCCTATCTGTAAAAAAGGACAATAACACCTATTACATAGGGTTTTATGAAGATTAAATGGGATAATCTTTTAGAGTTCTTTTTTTTTAAAGATTTTACTTATTTATTTGAGAGAGAGAGAGTGAGAGATAGAGAGCACGAGAGGGAAGAGGGTCAGAGGGAGAAGCAGACTCCCCGCTGAGCAGGGAGCCCGATGCGGGGATCGATCCCAGGACCCAGGGATCATGACCTGAGCCGAAGGCAGTCGCTTAACCAACTGAGCCACCCAGGCGCCCATCTTTTAGAGTTCTTGAGCCCGATTTCAACATGGGGGCAGACTTCCCCACATACAACACCAAGAAATTCTGGGACACCAGCAGGACATCCAAGAATTTCACTCAATTCTGACTCTATCCACCTGAAGATAGCATCGCATTCCACGGGTTAAGGGCTCAGTCCCACAAGACTGCCCACGACCCCGCCTCTACTTCAAATGCCAATCTCAAAGTCCCAGGCTGCTCCCTGTGCTTCTGATCAGCTGCCTACAGACTGGAGGTTCCAGTGACTTCTTCCTTAGGTTGGATTAATTTGCTAGAGCGGCTCACAGAACTCAGGGAAACACTTACTTATGTTTCTCAGTTTGTTAAAGGATATGATAAGGATACAGATGAATAGCCATGAACAGATGCACACGGTGACTGTCCTGAACAAAGGAACTTGGTCCTCATGGAGCCTAGGGGCTGGCTTGGTAGCACGAGGAAGGATTCTGGTTTCCCAAGTGTAGAAAATCTCTGAAGAAGACCAAAAAACTACCAAGTTTGGGTTTTTAATGGAGGCTTCATTACATAATCAGGATTGACTAAGTCATTGGTCATTGGCAGATTTAACCTCCCATCTCTGACTCTGAGGTCCAAGGGTGGGTCTAAAAGTTCCAAACCTTTAAATCCCATGGTTGGTCCTCCTGGCAACCAGCCCCCACCACTGGGTGGGTCCAGATGTCACTTTCATTGATAATAAGACACCCATTTCACCTTTATGCCTCTGAAGTGTTTTCAGGAACTGTGGATGAACCAAATATATCTGAGAAATCTATTTGGCTATCTGAATGACCAAAATTTCTATTTCTTGGAAACCACTATATTGCAGATAATGTGTACATATTTAAGAATATGTGTGGTACATTTCTGATACACTGTAGAACTTAATAAATGTTAGTTTTTTAAAACAAACTTCTGTCAGTTGGTTGCTTCACCATGGCTACACCACACACACACACACACACACACACAAACATACACACACACACACACACACACACACACACACACACGATTTTCCCTGGTCCGCATTGATACTATTGAAGCAGACAGAAATCTATACATTGTTTCATGAACCTGTGCACTGCTTGAAAGGCTCAGGTCCGGTCATAGAGATTTGTACCATCAAACTTATTGATAGATTTAAAATGAATATTCTTTTTATTTTTTTTAAGATTTATTTATTTATTTGAGAGAGTGAGAATGAGAGAGAGAGAGTACATGAGAGGGGGGAGGGCCAGAGGGAGAAGCAGGCTCCCCGCCGAGCAGGGAGCCCGATGCGGGACTCGATCCCGGGACTCCGGGACCATGACCTGAGCCGAAGGCAGCCGCCCAACCAACTGAGCCACCCAGGCGCCCATGAATATTCTTTTTAATGTATTCTTTTCCTTGAATTCTACTTGGTGGGGGAGGGGGACAGAAGCTATTTATCCTGTATCCATTTTTTTCTAATCCAAATGGAAATTGTAAATGACACAATCTGTTTGAAACACAAAGATTCCTTTATAGTGTTGTTCCCTCCCCTCCAGTTATTGCCATCAAAAGCAGGTTGCTTGCCATGTAAATTCTCATAAAACCCATCTAGTCCTTATCATAATCCATTGGATCTCAGGGCATTTCCCTTTCTGTGAATCAGACATGATTCTTTTTTATAGACTTTCATATTTAGATTTATGAGTAACATGGTAATGTGTCCCAATAAATGTCTTTTTTTTTAAACAAAGAGGCATTTGTTCAAGTGACTAAATATAGCAATTACTCAATCCATTTGCCCCCTCCTTTTAGCAGTGGAACTGTGTACTGTGTCAGTGACATAAAGCAACAGAGTCTAGGGGATGTGTTTATTTGAACTCAGCCTTAGTCTGCTCATCTGTAAAGTGTACATGATAACAGTATCTACTTCAAATAGAACGATTATGAAAATTAAAGAGACAATATGAATATTTAGTGCAGTCCTGGCTTTGCTTTAAACAATTGACTACCTTTATTTGTTTTAAAGATTTATTTATTTATTTTAGAGAAGGGGGCAGGGCAGAGGGATAGGGAGAGAGAGAATCCTGAAGCAGACTCCCCACTGAGCACGGAGCAGGACCCAGGGCTCCAGGTATGGCTGGATGCCAGGACCCTGAGATCATGACCTCAGCCGAAGTCCAGAGTTGGCAGCTTAACCGACTGAGCCACCCAGGTGCTCCAAACTGATTATCTTCTAAAGATACTTTTAAATCATAAGAAAGAAAGTCTTCCTATTTGCCTGCATAGTGCCATGTATTTCCCCATGTAGTCCCCATTTCCAGTGCTCATCATTCCTTTGGGTGGGTCCGGGTTGAGCCGAAGTTGAGCTTAGGGTCATCAGGTCTCTGCTGTTCCTTGTCTAAACCCACCCTGTGTGTGCGAGTCAGAGCCAGGGCCAGAACAGAGGCCTCTAGACTTCCTAGGAAGAACTCCCACAACCCCAGCCCATGGCCTTACACCATTAGAGAGGGTATTGAATGGAGTCGTAAGCAAGCGAGCACCTTCAGATTACTCTGGAGCATCAGTTCCCTCTTGGCAATGATGACACCATTGACCCACTAAAGGAAAAGGATTTCGAGCTGTTTTTCTGACAGTCATCAGTTGCTGGTATTTACGGACAGCGCTGCTGACTTGGGGTAGAATGTGGCCAAGCAACCGAAGTAAACAGTTTGCAAAATGATCAAATCTATCTTCTTCGACTCACCTATATTTATTTTAATCCTATTTACGAATGTTCCGGGAAACATATTGGATGCTTTGGAAGTTACAATTCTTAAAAATGTTCAAACTGTAGGGCTTTTTTTCTGATTTTCAATAAAATATATTTATTGTAGGATAGTTGGAATGAAAAAAGACTCTAAATTTCTAAATCATACATAATCCTGTAACTTATAGACAATCACTTTTAATATTTTGCTGTATTTCCTTTGTCTTTTTAATGTATTCTTTTCCTTGAATTCTACTTGGTGGGGGAGGGGGACAGAAGCTGTTTATCCTGTATCCATTTTTTTCTAACATATATGTACATATATGTTGTATATGTATACATACACACATATATTACAAAATAGAAAATCACCTCATATATATAGCATGACCCAGATTTAAAAAATAATATTATAGCATCAGCATGTCTACATTTCATGAAATAGCGTTCAAAAAACCTGATTTTGAGTGTCTGTGTAATAGTGCACTGCATAACTAATCCATGACTTCTTTAACCAAAGCTCACTGTTTCAGATGAAAAAATTATCATCCCACTGCTGGACTCCCTTTTATGAAAGGGAAAGAAAGGCATCTCGGGTACTGCCTAACATATATTATCTTCCTGGGGAAACAATTCACTTGTTTAATATAAACGGTGGGATGGGGAGGGATGGGTTAGCCTGGGGATGGGTATTAAAGAGGGCACGTTCTGCGTGGAGCACTGGGTGTTATGCACAAACAATGAATCATGGAACACCACATCAAAAACTAATGATGTAAGGTATGGTGATTAACATAACAATAAAAAATTAAAAAAATATAAAGGGTGGGACAAGCTGTATTTATATTGTTAGACATCAAAGAATACCTTGGTGGTTTAAGTACCTCACATGACAGATATACAAGAAATGACAGCAACTAAGAATTTCGAATCTTCTGTTTTCTCACCACCTCTACACTTTGCCTGAAGGAGGTCATGTGGTCACTGATGTATTTGTCTATGAAGATAAACACTTGGTGCATTACCTTGTCTCTTATATTTAGCTGTTCACTCACGTATTTCCAGAGGATCCTAAAGAAATAAAAGCTCTGTTCATAAATGAATTATTTTTCCCTCGATAAACTCAAATCCTACCATATTGTTGCTATTCCCCTTGGCCATGCCTAGCCGGAGACAAATGAATTCGAATTTGAGAAGAGATCTGTATTTACAACTGTATGAAAGGGATATTCAAACTAATTTAAATGTAAACTCTTTCTATAAATTTTTTTATTAGTTTCAGAGGTAGAATTTAGTAAGTCGTCAGTGGCATATAACACCCAGTGCTCATCATATCACGTGCCCTCCTTAACGCCCATCAGCCAGTTACCCCATCCCCCCCCCCCCCCCCCCCCCCCCCACAACCTTAAGTTTGCTCCCTGTAGTTAGGAGTCTCTTATGGTTTGCCTCCCTCTCTGTTTTCCCCTTATTTTATTTTTCCTTCCCTTCCCCTATGTTCTCCCATAAATTTTAAACATATCTAGCTCTTTCTTTTATTTCCAAAAGTGAGATGTCATTTGACTTTCTTCCATCGAAAATGTTTTTCTGGCATTGCACAGGTTTGCCCTGAGCCAGCCACACTCCCCACCCCCTCATTCCTTGCCACCCCAGCTGTGAGTTCCGCCTGGCTCTCTGAGGGTGGGTTTATGAGAGATCTTCTGTTCACTGTTAGTCTCAAGGTTGCTGTATCACTGAGTGTGACGGTCGAGAAAGAATTCTTGAGATGTTTTATGGCGCATCTTAATAAATTTCTTCTAGTAGCACGAGGACAGGACCCGTGTGCAGAGCTACACTGTGGCTGTGTGAAGCTGGTGGCTACATGCTTAGTGCGCAAGGGGGAGGGGACGTGCAGGGAATATGAGATCATAAATGTCTTCAAATTCCTACTCGTAAAAAGACTTTTTCAAGATTTCTCTAGTGCCTATCATTCCGTTTGATATTAACCATCGATGAGACGTACAGGCAGTCATGAGACCCTTTAAGAGCGTAGCAACCAGGATGTATTTGATCCTTATCAAAACTATGCAGGCGATAGGTCAGCCTTCTGGGCTAAAGGTGAATATTTTTCTGCTTCTTTCCCCCATGTCCTCAGGATCCATGTTACTAATGAAGCAGTTGAGGGCAAGAATAATGGACTATAAACCACCACCGACGGCGTCCTGACCCAAAGTACTTGGAAGAAACCATGTCCCAAGCCACACTACATGCTGGAGTGGGGGGTGGGGTAGGGGGATGTATATGGACTGGGTTTTAAGGAAGGCAATTGGAAATGAAGTGGAATTCTGTTTGGGGGAGGGGCAGGACGGAGTGAGGAGAGGCCCAGGAAGGACATCTATTCACTTAGTTGCAGGATTGCGGGGGTCTTGTCTCACAGAGTCAAAGAATGAATCTCGAGGACATGGAAGGGTGAAGTGAAGCGGAAGTTTATTAAGTGAAGGTGAGAGCAGAGAGGAAAGAAAAAAGCTCTCCAGAGTGAGAGGGCTCCAAACGGGTTGCCGCTTGAGGGCTTTGAGCGGCAGGCTTTTCTTGAGAACTGGCTGGGAAGCTTGTGGCCTTGAGATTGTTGGGTCTTGGTTTGTTCCCTTATTTCTTGTTCTGCTCTGTCTCAGCATCTCCACCTGCCAGAATAGTTTCGGAGCCCAGTCAGGAGAGTCAGGGACCTCCTATCTCTCCTGCCTAGACCTTAACCCCTTCCCTACTCACGGGACAAGATCTGTGGGCAGAAAGGCTATACTGGGATTGTGAGGAGTTGACTATACTTTTTAATTAGTGGGGGTTAGGGATAGTGAAAGTCTCCAAGGAATCTGGAAGCAAGACTCTCAGGACCTTGAGGGGCCAGCGGATGCCAAGGTAAGTTTCCTTTTAAACATGAAGGCACCAAGGAGGCCACGAGTTCCTCGAGGAAGGTCACGCTCTGCATGTTCAGGTATCTGTGGGCTGCAAGCTGTAAGGAGATTTTCATTTAAGCTACATTTCTTTTGCCTTTGTTTCCCACCTCAACTTTGTGCTAGGGTTTTTCTTTCTCTCTACGATGGCAGTCAAGGAGAGGACAAAAAAGAACCACCTCACAGTCCCTTGTGTGGTATGTGCCTGGGTTGCACAGGTAAAATTTGTTCCAAAATTGCACACCCTGTGTGCAAACCCTCACTGAAGGGTACTTTTACCCTAACTTCTTCTGTGTGTGACACTCCAGCTCCAGAAGCCATGAGACCCTGTCACGTGACAGTGTCCACAAGACAGTTTTCAACTGCTTTTTGCCATCACCCGGTCTTTCCAGCACCGGGCCACCTGGATGGACTTCTCTTGGGGAAAGAAAGGTCCTGCCATGGGGGCTGGTCTGAGCACCAAGAGGTTGTCATCAACTTTGCATTTTATTTTCTCCTTTTTCCTGTATTTGAAAGCCCTCAAATGGTTATGTGAACGTAACCTCAGCCTTTCTCTCTTCCTCTCTCTTATTGGGAAAAGAGTATTTTGCTGTGCAAGGGGTAGAAACACAGAGGCAACTGGGGTGTTTTGGTGCGCCTGAGCATTCAGGGCTTTGGGTACTTAACTCCTGAATGTAATTTGCTAAGATCCACCTCCCCTCCAAAGGTACCATCAAGATTCCTTCTTGTTAACACACACACACACATACACACACACACACACACACACTCGTCTTCAGCCCTCAGCAGCTGGGAGCAAGGGTAAGAAATAGAACCTGCTGATGCAGCCCTTTGTAACTTAGCTGCATGGGGGCCAAACCACCCTAGCGCAGACAATGAATGAGCTCAGAACAATGGGTAGATTTATGCAATGTCTCAGAACCACAGTGGAAGCTTCTGGCCGGACTGCCAAAACGGAGGTGTTTGTTTTTTCTCCTCTTCTTTCATTCTTTGCCTCAGAATGACCACTTCCAACATATAAATCAGTTCTGGGTGATACTACTGTTTCAGAGAGCCAACTTTGGAACAATGCCAACAAGGCACACGACTTTCATGACTCATTTCAAAGCAGAGAATACATTCAGGCCTGATTTACAAAACTGTTGCACAGATTGGCTTTCCAAAAGATTTAGCTTGAATCAAAAGACTCATTCATATCACTATGTTTTAAAAATCGTTATATTCTAGAATTAGACTACTCAATATTCTTTAAGTAATATGAATGTGCTTTAGAATCGGGGTACTTCAAATTGTGTTAGTTTGTTCCCTTTTGGAGGCCCTAGATAAAACTTCTCTTTACAAAGGATTAGTGGCTCGCTGTTCCACATGGATTGTTTTTATCCAAGACTGGCCAGATCTTCCACGTTCCCTTCCTACGACAGGACAATGGCCTCAGTAGTTCTATTTTTCTATAGAATAAGAGCTTATATATTTACATACCACATTCCAACTCAAGTCATTAAGAATTTTCATCTCTACTATAAATGTGAAAGTGTAGAGATAAGAAAGCATCTTATGTTCTTTGTTTGGTTGAAGGGATAGGCGGTAGGCAGCTCGGAGGGACTTAGGGTTTGGACTCCAGAATTGGGTTTACTACCAAGCAATCTGGAAAACATAGCGATAAACCCTGTCTGGAAACTGCAAGTCACATTCCAAAGAAGGCTGGAATGAGACAAGAGTAAACTTACCAGTAATGATTCTTGCTAGATCCTGCTAGAACAGGCAGAGTGATGAAAAAAGGAGCATGCACTTTAAGAACAATTTTCTCATACAAAAGAGTCACCATCAAAGCAGGAGACACAAAAAGATAAATATGTTTTGCCTCCATTCATAGAAAGTTCAAAGTTGACAAAACCGAACTCTGTTTTTTAGGGATGTATACATAAGTAGTATAGTTAGAAAGAGAAATGAAGAAATAAACACAGAAGTCACTGTAGTGGTTCCCACTAGGAGATGGGGCAGGATGGTTATGCCCGGGTAGTTCGTGATTACGGGTCACATTCTATTTCTTCATCCAGGTGGTGCCCTTGCTAGATTCATTAAATGACACATATGTGTTTCATACATTTATTTTCTGAGTACATGTTTTATTTCACATTTTTAAAAAATAATATGGGAAAAAAAGGCGACGTTAATCATCCCTAGGAAGGTAAACACGAGATTTGGGAGCTATTGACTGTTTAGTAACTGATATACTCCGGATTAACCTAGTATGAAAATCTCACCTAGAGATCCCTGAAAGCCCTTCATATTTAAGATTAGAGGCTGAAAGGGCTACTGACCCTGATGCTGACTTCTCTATGGCAGTCTGGGGAACCACACGCAGCAAGGGCAGGAGCTAGAATGAGGAGGGCCCAGCAAAATATGGGGAAGTTAGATGGAGGAGAAGGCGTAGTATAGGCCAGGGAGGCCAGAGGTCACAGTGGAAACCAAAGGTCAAGAAGGCAGAGCTCTTGGTGGTAGGAACAAGGCTGTGTATCTGGGTACCTGGCTGGCTCAGTTGGAAGAGCATGCGATTCTTGATCTCGGGATCGTTAGTTTGAGTCCCATGTTGGGTGTAGAGATTACTTAAATGAGTGAAAATTAAAATAAAAAAACAAGGCTACGTATCAAAACCAGGCACTCAAACAGAGGGTTTTGATCTACTAATATTGGCAAGTTTTCAGAAGGAAAACTTAGAGCTCAGGAGATGTGATGCTTAGTCTCCTTCCACGGGCACAACAGAGCTCGGGAGGGAGAGACCGGCGGGAACTCAAAATTACACATATCTACTATGACGGCAGTAGCTCTTGGGGTCCCAGAAGAAGGCAATGTAAGAAATGACTGAGTAAGTGAAAGGCAGGTTAACCTAAGGATTGAGTCATTCAAATACTTATTGACAGCCTACTATGGGACAGATTCTATCCTAGGAATTGGAAATTCAGTGTAAGCAAAATAGTCTCTGCCCTCCTAGAACTTATGAGCTAAGAGGTAGTGAAGGAGCAAGAGGGGCAGATAATAAATAGGTAATTATACAACCAAAAGGTAATTCTACACATGACTATCGAGAAAATAAGACAGGATAATGGGGAATGGTCAGGGAGGCGCTGGCACTCAAGAATGTTGAGAAAGCCTCTTCTGGAGGAATGACAAGTAGAAAGACCATGAGATGAGGTGTTACCAGCAGCCCGGAAAAGTTGTCAAGTGCAGGAATACAGAAAAGAAGCAGAGATGAGATCTGTGATTAAGGTCCAGCTGTTGAAGGGCTCAGGGCCAGGATAACTGGCTACCTGGGAAAACTGGAAAGATTAAGAAGAGCCCAGTCCTGAAGGGGCTGAGGTCCTTGACCCATTATCAAAGTTGGGGGCCCAAGCTTGGCAGAGCCCAATAGAGAACATGACTCCAAGCGGGGCTGCTGACCTGGAGCTTGATCCTAGAGAACATGTCAGGTCAAAGCCAGGCCTCAGAGCCAGAAAATTCTTAATTCAAGACACACAGTTCCATTTCCTGAGCCAACTGTCTTTTCCCCAAGGAAGCCTCAGATCTCTGGTTTGGAGTTCTCACTGTGATCTATAACATACCACTTGAAGCACATCACAGCCCATCAAAGCTAGAGAATACTACCAGATTCTCTCTTCTTGGCTGAGGATGGCTGCCATATTCCAGTTGTCCTGGGGTTATAATACACAGAGACGGACAATGCAGAGAAAAGTCCCTTGGCCTCCACAGACGTCTGGAACACATTTTATTTATCAGTAGCCTACTTGTAGAGGCTCCTGGCAAGATAAGGTCTCCTGGAATACTGATCATTGAAAGCCATGAAATCAAGCAGGATAAGGTTAGTGAACTCATAGCTCGTCTACCTCATGGCTTGCCTTAGGCGTACCCCGGAGATAGGAGGGTTCAGTTCCAGACCACCATGATAAAGTGAGCATTGTAATAAAGCAAGGCAAATGAATTTTTTAGTTTCCCAGTGTATATAAAAGTACTGTATTCTATTAAGTATGCAATAACATTATGTTTTTAAAAAAACAATGTATATGCCTGAATTAAAAATACTTTATAGCTAAAAACTGCTAACCGTCATCTGAGCTTTCAGCAAGTCATCATCACTAATCCCAGATCACCATAACAAGTATGATGAAAAAGTTTGAAATATTGTGAGAATTACCAAAATATAACACAGAGACGCGAAGTGAGCAAAAGCTGTTGGAAAAATGACATCTATAGATTTGCTTGACACTGGGTTGCCACAAACCTTCAGTTTGTAAAAAACACAATATCTGTGCAGTGCGATAAAATGAAATATGCGTGTATTTACAATTAGCCCTTAGCTGTTCAAGTATGCATTCTGGAAGGGTCATTGACCCAACACAGCGGCCAGTTCTGGTCCTTAGATGTCAAAACAGTTGAGAAAAAGGGCAAAGAGAATGATTCTATGAGACTGCTCTATGAGAGGCTGGGAGAAATTCCTTCCTGTTCCTCCTGCTACAGTGAGGGTTCACCAAGCTTGTCCCTTCCCCGATGAGATTGCTAAAACAGACGGCTCAATAATCTTCCTGGCCTACCTCCTAGCTTTGTTGAGAGGTCAAATGGGGGAAAACTATAGGATAGCTGTAGAGTATTATGGAAATTTAGGGGGTCATCATTATTATTATTTTATAGTAGAACCACATTAAAATCTATTGTAGGCCCACAACTTCAATGGTTCAACAAAAAAATGTTTACGTCTGTTTAAGTCTAAGTGGCCAGGGAGTGGTGTGGTGGTAAATATTTAACAAACCACCCTTAGGGTGGGCGAGACCCAATTGGTAGCACTTACCAATTTCTGTGGTGTAAATATTGTCATGGCTGGTACTGAGCTGCCCCTGGGATGCCACCAAACACAGAATTGGGAAGATATAAGCACAACGATGCGAGCTGGCCCCAGCACACTTTTGGCTGCACTGAGGACTCGGGGTTCAGAGGTAAATCAAATACAGTTCGTGCCCTCATAGACTAATGCATGGATGGGTTGAGGAGACAGACCATCCAGTAAAGCATCCTGAAGTAGCATAATAAATAACAAAATCACGTACTTAAAGCAGATACATGCATTTATTCCCCCAGCGGGATCTGTGTCCTAACAGGAAACAAAACCTTAAACTAGTAAGATGAAGCGTTGATAGTGGAATTCAGGCATCAGCTACAAGTCAAGGGAGGTCACGGGAAATTCTACCTCTAATAGATAGCTGCCTACTATTTTATGAAGACTGGCTCTAAATATAATGACACTCTAACAGATTATGTTCAATGATCTCAGCTAGGTTACTGATAAGTATCAAAGGCACTGAGTCAGGGGCACCTGGGTGGCTCAGTCGGTTAAGCCTCTGACTCTGGATTTTGGCTCAGGTCATCATTTCAGGGCCCTATGATCAAGCCCTGGGTGGCTGCACTCTGCAGGGAGTTTGCTTGAGACTCTCTGCCCGCCCACACCCCCCCCCCCCGGCCCGTGTGTGCACTCCTGCACACCAGCTCGCTTTCTCTCTCTCAAATCAATAAACCTTCAAAGGCGCTGAGTCAGAGAAAGAGTAATTAAAGCTCAGGCATCTATGAACTAGAAGACCTGCAACCCATCCTCTTAACATCTGCTAGCTCCTGTGGTTACCTGTCCCTACATTGGCTGGGGAAGGGGCAGTAGAGTTGGGGAGGGGTGGGGGAGGCATGGAGAAGCTTAAGAACCAAGGAGAAGAAGACGTGGACCCCATTAACGTTTCCTTGTCCTGCTCTTTTGAAGTCCATAACGTGTACTCATACCACACGCTCCTGGGCAACCCTGTCGTCTGTCGGGGTTCAAAACTCAGCCCCACCTTCTTCAGGTATTTGAGCATCACACAGTCCTCCTCTCTCAGCTATTCCTTCTAGGCTCTTCTAGCTCTCTGATGGCACTTTTCTCTCTCCTTTTCTGGCTCTTCACATGTAGGGGCTCAGTTCAAGTTTCCATCTTTCTTTCTTTTTTCTATTTTCTCTTTTAATATTGACATCAACTCCCCTAATCTTCCTCCATGCAGATCACAACATATTTGCTGATCAAGACTTTCCCTCTCCCCCTGAGCACCAGCCTTCTGTTCAGTCATCAGGTGCACAACTGGTCCTCCACAGACCTCTGGAATGTCAGTTTAAACTGCAAGTCTGGGGTCAGACTTCCTGCTTTCCCCTCTGGCCAGTTCCTCCCCTCGACGTCTCCATTTCTCATAATGGCACTAGAGTATTTTCAGTCAGCAAAACTTGAAGTCATTTTTCAAGGCTCCTCTTTCTCTAGTAGCTTTCACCATATTGATTGCTGAGTTTGTTTTTGTACTTCTTGGCACCAGTGTCATTCAGGCTTTCATGATCTCTCATGGGACCACCTCTCTTTCAGTAGCTGTTTCTCTCTGCTCCATCACGTACCTGGGGAGGGGATCATCAGTCATGGTACCCCATCTGGCCTTTACCATAGTCACGTGACCCGAGCTTGGCCAATCAGAGTCCTTCCTTGGAGGTTTCCCAAATTGGAGCTCAGAGGAAGTTTTATGTTCTCTTTGGTTTTATATTCTCTTTAGTTTACAGGCGGAGCTATAAGCATGTATCCAAACCCACTGGTAGCCATGAACCCTAATGTCTGGAGAAGCCTAAGAGAAAACAGTTGATTCACAAATAAGAAACAGCTATGAGAGTCATGCCTTTGTTCTCAACCTGATTTCACTTAACTTTAAGGGTGGCTCTAGTCCCATCCCCACTCAAAAAACATTCCCTTATCTCACACTTACACAAGGTGGTTTTTTGTTTGTTTGCTTCTTATCACAAAGCTATTTGCTGGTACAAGGGAATGGAACCATACACACATTTTTAAAAATGTAAATTAAAATATATGTTCTTGCCCAAAAGGGAGGGCATACAACTTAAATGGTGAAGAAATTCCTATTCGAGTTTTGGAGAAAGCAAAGCTGGAATTAATCAATCAGTTCTCCCCTCGGTGGATCTGCAGTGCTGTACGCCTTTCTTAGAGTGTGTGTCTTCTCAAATTGAGTGTGATTCTAGTGTTCAAAGAGTTGGATCTTATAATCACGCAATTCCTAAATGCAATCTCATTATTTCATTTGGTTCAACTGCAGAAACAGCCATCATTTCTATGATCTTGGGAAAGCGTTGGGTTATAAAGGCACCTTCCCAAAGGCTTTTCAAGAGTAATTGCTGACTTTCCTTACTTTTCTCCTTACCCATCAGCTCCCCCCTCCCCCCGCCCCAAAAGAGGCAACTCTCTGGTACCTGTTCTAAGTCACTTAGTACAACTTTGTAAGCAGTAACGTGTTTGTTTTAGGCTCCTTTCTAGGTCATAAACTCATTTTCTGGTAGAGTTAACTTAAGAAACAGCTTATTGGTGTGCTTGCAGCAGCATAAAGCACGAGGGGTCTGTTAGCAAGGGAGTTACCAAAATCGGTAAAGCTAGACTCCTGCTCCAACGGAGTTTATGATCTCATACAGTAGTTTTCAAACTTGGCTGCAAATTGCAGACAGCTGGAGAGTTTCTCTTTCAAGTGGTCTGGGATTGGTCAGGCACACAAGGACTTTTAACTCCTTCGGTGATGTGATTGTGCAGCCAAAATCGAGAAATGTTCTTCTAGATGAAAAGAAGCATATTATTTCAATACAATACTAAGGGTGCTGTGGCCTAAGTATTCACAGGGTGCTGTGAGACTCCCCCGGCGGCGGGGGCGGGGAGCACCCTAAGAGAGAATCTCAACCCTGCAAGTGAGAATCTTACAAAATGCCCTTGCTCCACCCCAAACTCATGAATTCAGACTCTCAGATCACAGGGTATTAGTATGTTTTAAAAAGCTCCCTGGGTGATTCAGATACCCAGAGATGGTTGAGAACCATTGGAACCCACCTAGGGAGATACAGTGAGGGGAAGGCTTGCTAGAAGGGGTAACAGCTACATGGAGACTTGGAAAGTACACGTGGGTAGTTAGGCAAAGGAGGAGGCCAGGCCTTGGCATTTATTTTGCTTTTCCCATAATGCCCACACAGGCTCTGGAACATTGTAGTTACGGAACTTCTGTGAAATAACTGTTCAGGATCACTGGGGTTACATATGTGGAAACATCTGTATTCATTTTCCAGGGCTGCTGTAACAAAGTACAACCATCTGGATGGCTTAGCACAACAGGAATTTATTCTCTCAAGTTCTGGAAGCTAGATATCTGAAGTCCAGGTGCCAGCAGGGTTGGTTCCCTTTTGGAAGCTCTGGGGGAGAATCTACTCCATGCCTTTCTCGATTCTGGGGGTTGCCAGCAGAGATTAGAGCGCATCACTCTAATCTCTGTCTCCATTGTGTGTGTTTCTGGGTCCAGATTTCCCTCTTATTCTAAGGACGCCAGTCACTGGGTCATCCAGGCCCAGTCTAATCTAGTATGAACTCAACTTGATCACATCAGTAAAGACCCTATCTCTAAATAAGGTCATATTCATAGGTAACTGGGGTTAGGACTTGAACAGATGGGGGGGGGCACAATTCAACCCACACGGAATCCCAAAGGGTAGGAGAAGCTGGCTGCCACAGAACAGAGAGAGGTGGGCTGCCACAGAACAGAGAGAGGTGGGCTGCCACAGAACAGAGAGAGGTGGGCTGCCACAGAACAGAGAGAGGTGGGCTGCCACAGAACAGAGAGAGGTGGGCTGAGGGAGGGGCCCGGACTTGTCCCAGTCTTGTCCCTGTTCTCATTGGGTCTGCTCACTTGAGTGAGTGGCTCCGGAACATTTTCCAGTTATGAACCCGTAGTTTCTGTATGACTCTTCCACACATGATACATCATTAATTTGTGAAGTTACACTTCACATTTTTAGGGAGAAACGACAAATATTCTGTAAACCAATTTGAGACTGTGACATCTCCCGTCCTCCATCGGAGGCACCTAGCTTTATTGATGTGATTCCTCTTCCAGCTCAGACGAGAGCTCAGTGCACACCCACAGACTCAGACGTGTGGTGCCAAACTGGGACAGCCCCCGGCAAACTGGGACAGATGTCACCCTATCTGCTTCTCCCTCTGTCTGTCTCTCTTTTCCAGGCTCCCTCTTTGTCCTCTGTTTGGGTGTGCCCTGTTGGAAAGGATAAAGACACACGTGACATATTTAAAATTTGATGAAAGGATTGAAGAATTCCAGATGATTTTTATCCAGCCTTAACACTTAGTTTTCAAGAAGCAAGGGGGCTTTATGAATTGGTAAGATTAAAAGGAAATATTTTATCCTATATCCTTATCCTTAGAAGGCCCCATCTCACTGCGCACACTGTGAACTGGGCAAATAATAAACTGTAAAAAAAATTTTTTTAGAGAGGGTCGGGGAGGGGCAAAGGGAGAGAGAGAAAGAGAACCTTACCTGGGCTCCACGCCCAGTGCAGAGCCCAACACGGGGCTCCATCTCAGGAGCCTGAGATCATGACCTGAGCCGAAATCAGGAGTCAGTCACTTAACTGACTGAGCCGCCCAGGCGCCCCTAAACTGTAAAATGTTTTAATTCAGATATAAGTTGAGTATTTTGAGTATATGACTATGGCCTGTACGTAAACTTGGAGCCTTCCGGATAGCTTCAAGTCTCTGAAAACAGCCTACACTCAGTCTCCGCTGCTTACCTTCTGCCTTCTCTGCCCATTGCAGTCTGGCTTGTGTACCCACAACTGCAATGAAAATACTTTCTGAAGATTATCAGAACCTTCCGATTGTCAGATTTCATGGCTTCAGACTTAGAATGGCTAAAGTTTAAAAGACTGCCATAGCAGGCACTTGGGTTGCTTGGTTGGTTAAGTGTCCGACACTTGATTTTGGCTCAGGTTATGATCTCAGGGTCGTGAGATCGAGCCCTCCATGCTGGGCTTGGAGCCCGCTTAAGATTCTCATTCTCTCCCCTCCCCCCAACCCCGTGCACTCTCCAAAAAAAAAAAAAAAAAAAAAAAAAAAGACTGTCATAGGGAGCGCTGGCAAGGATGTAGAAGGCCTAGAACTCTCAGACACTGCTCGTGGGTATGTAACACGTAAAATGTAAAATTTGAAATACAGTTCAGCGGTTTTTTAAAAAGTTAAACATGCACATATCATATAAGCCAGCCTAAAGATTCACCCAAGAGAAAAGAAAGCACGCATTCATACAAGGGCATGAACGTGAATAGTCACGGCAGCTTTATTTGCATTAGCTGAGAATTGGCAAGGACTCAAATGTCCATCAACAGGACAATAGATAAACAAACTGTGATACATCCCTTCTGTATCCACAATGGAATACTACTCAGCAAAAAGGAAGAAGGAGGGAGAGGAGGGCAGAAAGCTATTTATATATGCTCCAAAATGGATGAGTCTCAATCTCAAAATAATTAGTCCCGTTCCCAAAATAAAGAAGCCAGATTTAAAAAGGAGTGCATGCTGTATGATTTCATTTATATAAAATTTGAGAAAATGCAAATTAATCCATAATGATGGATCAGTGGTTGCCTGGGAAGGAGAGATAGGGAAAGTGGAGAGGAGAGGCTACAAAGGGCCAGAAGGAAGGTTTTGGGGTGATGGATGTGTTCATCAGCTTCATTGCGGTGATGGTGGGTACGTCCATATAGGAAACGTATGAAACCACGCGCTTTAAATGTGTGTGGCTTATACCTCAAGAGAGCCGTTTTTAAAAGCCTCATGCATGCATTTCAGTCCTATATTTACTGATCTATGGACAGCATTTGGGAAATCTGTCAATTTCCTCCTCTTTGAAATGTTCCTCTCCCCAGGGTTTCGGGATATTGCTTCCAGGTCTCTTCCTGCCTTTCCACACAGGCAATCAGAGGCGAATGCCTCAGCTTGACGAATGAGGTGAGAGTTCTGGCCTGTTGACTTTAAGCATAGAGACCTATTTGTCTACCATCATTTTGAGCAGCTGCAATAATCACAAAGAAGCAGGGCAACGTCTAATCAACCTGCAAATCCAAATATCCCTTAAATACGTTTGTATTTCCTGGCTGCCGTGATACCAGAAAGGGGTATAGGTTGGTGTCCTTGGGGGGTATTTGGTATTATTCATCATATGGAAATGACTGCCCCTATAAAATAAGGAATTGTGGAAAGACAAAAGATTCTAAGAACCAGCCCCCAAGGAACCCGACAGCTCTTTAATGTGGCCCTAAGGCTGGAGAGAGGTAAGGAGGTGATGCCTGGAGATCCAAAGATTTCTCCACAAATCTGGGGCAGACAGAGGGTGGACTCAGCCGGGCTTCGTTCTCCCTCGATGCAGTGCAGACACGCATCTCTGGCTTGACCCCCAGGCCTCTCTCTTCACTCACCCTGTTTGTGAAAGAAGAGCCACTTTTCCAATCCTCATCAGTCTCACAGCTGCTCACACCAAGGGCTTCAAGAAATGGCAGGTGGCCATGCTTTCAGAAGCTGCCTTGCCTTTCTAGACAATTGAGGAACTTTTCTGAGATCTGTTGCCAACGTTTTAGTTTGCCCAATAGTTGCCCAAATATGTTATGACATGTGCTTATTTAATAAGTCCTGACACATGGTTTGAATTTAAGCGATGAAATCTACCAGACTGTGGATCTGTAGTTTGACCAGGACGCTGAAGTGCAAAGTCAGGGAACTGCAGCCCAAGTGGCTGTCTACACGCCATGAGTCACAGTTGTTCATCCTTACAGGAATCACATGCTTCAGTATTGACAGGCGCCTGTTTTGAGAGTCCTCTGTTTACTAAACTCACGGCTGTCATGGCAATTAACAGTCAAACGTGGTTGTTAACCAAACTTACTTTTAGTCTTGTTCCAGAAAGCTTTCAGTGGAGTTTCTCTTTCAAATGGTGTCAGAAGGGTAGGTGCCCTTAAGATCCTTAATTCAAAGATCTCACTACAAATTTGTCTGTTGACTTCTTCTAGATAAGGATGTGGTCACTTGCTCTGGGAGAGAGGAATTCTTTTTACTTCCTGGGAAGAAAACAAACAGGGTCTGATGGAACCATTGCCTAAGGGCCAGGCAAATCCCATTTGACTAGGAGAGAATGCCTGTGTTAAGATAAAGGAGAAATACCACAGCCTGTCGGGGCGCCTGGGTGGCTCAGTTGGTTAAGCGACTACCTTCGGCTCAGGTCATGATCCTGGAGTCCCAGGATCGAGTCCCGCATCGGGCTCCCTGCTCAGCGGGGAGCCTGCTTCTCCCCCTAACCCTTCCCGCTCTCATGCACTCTCTCTCACTCTCTCAAATAAATAAATAAATCTTAAAAAAAAAAAAAAAAGAAATACCACAACCTGCCACAGTGAAAAGTAGAGGGCAGGGGCTCCGAGAGCTATGATCACCGTTCTCTCTTTTTTTTTTTTTTTTTTTTTTAAAAGATTTTATTTATTTATTTGTCGAGAGAGCGCGAGCACCAACGGGGGGTGTGGGGAGCGGCAGGCAGAGGGAGAAGCAGGCTCCCTGCGGAGCAAGGAGCCTGATGTGAGACTCGTGACCTGAGCCAAAGGCAGACGCTTAACCGACTGAGCCACCCAGGTGGCCCTGTTGGCTCTTTTTAGATACAGGATCCAGTTGGCCAGCAGGCCCTATTAGTCTTCTATTCCATCAAAGGGTGTTTGCATCACGAAGTCACTGAAGGAGACGAGAGGTCAGAGAGATGGAGCCATTTGCGGGGAGATAAAAATAATCGAACCCAATCAAAGACCCAGCTTCCCTTTGGGGTGAGTGTGTTCAGAGAACAGTTGCCTCCGAGAAGCTAACAAGCAGGGCTTCCTCTTTCTATATTGACATGAGTCTTGTCAGTTATTTAAAGACTTTCTTCCTCTGGGCCCCTGAGCCTCAGAAATGAGACATGCTAAAAGAGTACGGAAGGGCCTACCCTTACACCAAGTGCTAGTATTGAAACTGTTATTTTAATTTTGAAACCAAGAGACAGACCCAGAGAGAGGCTAGATGGATCAACCGCTACATATAGAACAGTAGGTGAGAAAAACCCTATTTTAAAGAAATCACCCATCAAAGACTTTAGCTAATATAAAGGAAAATAGGGACGCCTGGGTGGCTCAGCCAGTTAAGCGTCTGACTCTTGATTTCAGCTCAGGTCATGATCTCAGGGTCATGAGATCGAGTCCCACATCGGACTCCATGCTCAGCGGGGAGTCCGTTTGGGATTCTCTCTCTCCCTCTGCCCCTTCCCCCCAAACTCTCTCTCTCTCTCTTTCTCTCTAAAAGTAAACAAACCTTTAAAAAAAAAAAGAAAAAGAAAATATTGTGAATTCCACCAATGTAGACATTTCAATCTGGATAACTGAAAGAATTCTTCAAATAATAATAATAGCTAATATTAATTGAATATTGACTAAATGCCAGACTCTGAGTGCACTGAACTCACTGAATTCTCTCAAGACACACAACTGTCTAATCTATTTTATAGACGAGGAAGTTTCGATTGCCTAGGGCCATAAACAGGTCAATGGAAGAGCATGGATTGGGACATAGCCCCAGTGACTGTGGATTCCCCCATAATATTCCTGATACTCTGCTGGTTCCGGGAGAGGGTTGTTAATGGTTTTGTCCATTTGTTTTCATCAGTGGGTTTGTTTTTGTTTAGTTTATCTTAGTTGGAGACTGGGCATGGGGATGCCGAGTCAGTGGGGATTGCTTGTGATATCTAAATAATATTTTATTTCTAATTTAATTTTATTTATTTACGACTCATTCATATTCATTTATTCATATAATTCATTATATTCATATAATTCATACCTATTCATTTATGATTTATTTATAATTCAGTTTTAATTACTGAAATATCATGTGTATGTGATGCTAAAATGTCCAGTTCAGGAGTCAAGCTCCCTGCCATGGGGAAGCACTGCACCATGGAATGGATGGAGTATGGAATTGGGAGTCCGGAGCCCAGGTTCCTGTCCTGGCTCCATCACTCACCAGTCGTGTGACTTAGAGCAAGCAGAGCCTTTGAGCTCCCAGTCTTTATCGGTACCTTGAGCCCTACCTTCCTTGTACTCATAGTAGAGGAATAAGGCAGTGATTTTAGTTCTCTTGAACTCGTAATTAAATCAAGAGTTTGGTTTGACTCAACACTTTCCAAAGCACACAGAGAGGCCATGGAATATGCATCTTTTCATCCCCTATAAATCTAGGGGGTCTGCAGGCATCGTGGAGGTGACACTGCCTTTATAGTCTTGTGACAAATAGCAGGTTAGGGAGAGCAAAAGGGAGAAGAGTGTTGGGGCCCCAAGAGACACGTTTTAATGTGTTCTTTGCTCCCATTATGACCTCCCGCCTTGATCTTCAACTTAGAGTCAACATTTATTGCCCATCTGTGCTAAGCACTGGGGGAATGGGGATAAGTAGCTGCTCTCCTCAAGATGTAAAGCCTGCACTCAAAGAGCACAACCACTGAGGAAGAATTCAGATAAATTCCCGGCTAAGTACAACAGGGGTCGGCCTTTATAGAAGACTGCAGGCGGGTGGGCGCCCCAAGAAGAAATGGACAATTTTTTTTTTCTAACCCAGAAAATGTTTTATCAAGAAAATGACACTAAGGAGCCTTGTAAGATGAGCAGCTAGCTGGCCAAGAAGGCATGGGGACGGGGAGTGCGTGGAAGAGGGAAGACTGGAAGCAATTAATTTCTAATCCTCTTTATGCTTATCTCAAAGTCCCTGCGCTGGCTACCGACAGAAAAACCGCATCCAGCCTGACTACATCTTTGGTGGGTGGAAGGTCGATCCGAAGTTGATGAGAGCCACTGCCAGCATTAGAGGCAATGAGCTGCAAGGAAGCCATCTTCCTCCAAACTGAAACTAGATGCTGTTCAGTGAATGTAAACGTCTTAGGGAGCCAAACTCTTCATTGTGTTTCTCTTTTAAAAATGAGAGGCCGCAAGAGGGCGCCAGACTTCAGTTTTCTGGATCAGGAAGCCAGGGCATGGCGAAGTACAAAGGAAGAGGTCACAGTTAAAGGGAATTAGCTCTTATGGTTTAAAGTGTATTCTTGTTCTCTAATGAGAGCAGACATATAAATATTCATAGTACTTTGAATAAATGTGAATGTTGATTTATCTTTCAAATTCTAAATTTGGGTTTAAAACACGAAATAAAATAATACATCAAGTATTGCTTCTTGCAATGGAATTCAAGCCCAGTATTTAAGGATTGGTGAGTCCAATAATGAACCTTCCGGCCCACCCTCTTCTTGATATTTGTCTTCTGGGCTGAGTAGACTATGCCTGCTAATAGGTGCTTTGTTTGTTTATTCATTCATTTAACAAGTATTTGTTCAGATTCTATTATGTGCTAGGCAGGTTGCTAGGTGTTGAATTAGAAAAGTAAAAAAGACATGGTGAACGGATAAATAAACCATGGTCCACCCATACAATGGGCTGTTATTCAAGGACAAAAAGAAATGAGCTATCAAGCTCTGAAGAGGCTTGGAGAAAACCTACATGCGTAATATTGAGTGAAAGAAGCTAATCTGAAAAGGCCATATACTGTGACTCCAACTATATAACATTCGAGAAAAGTCGCAACTATGGAGACAGTAAAAAGATCAGCGGTTGTCTGGGTCTAGGGAGGAGGGCGGGGTGAATAGACAGAGGACTTTTAGCGCCCTGAAACTATCCTGTATGAGGCCGCAATGACCGACCCGTGTTTTTATATAGAAGGTACGCCACCGACAGTGAACCCTAATGGAAACTATGGGCCTTGGGAGATACGATGTATCTGTGTGGGCTCCTCAGTTGAGCGATGTTGATGGCAGGGAAGGCTGTGCACATGTGGGGGCAGGAAGTGCAGGGGAAACCTTTGTACTTCCTGCTCAGTTTTGCTGTGAACCTCAAACTGCTCTAAAAAATTAAGTCTGTACAAAAAAACAAAACAAAACAAAACAAGATACAGGTGTTGCTCTCAAGTTGCTTCGAGTCTGGGAACAGACAACCCAGAAGACAAGAACAATACCACAGGGGCAGTGCTCCAAGGAAGGCTTCAGGGTTGTGGGAGCCCGGGAGTGGGGCCCCACGTCTCTGTGCAGTGTGTGTGGGGGGGCGCGTGCATCTCCCCGGAGGCCCTGGGTTGTTACAGCTGCTTTGGGAAGCCGGGGGGCTGGGGAGGCTGGAAGAGCTTCCATCTTCGTGCTGACGGGACGTGAGCTTCTTGGTAAGTCGCTTCACCTGCCGGAGCTCCGTTTCCTCATCTCTGACTCGGCACCGCTGTTCCCGGCCATCTGTAAGCCCGGGACATAAAATCGATCATTTCGGTTGTGATACCAAGTTCGTGTGTGTGTGTGTGTGTGTGTGTGTGTGTGTGTGTGTGTGTGTGTGTGTGTGTGTGTGCATGCGCGTGCGCGCGCAGTAAAATATGCAGAACCTAAACCGCCTTAACTGTATTCAAGTGTGCGGTCCAGTGACGTTCCGTGCATTTACGTTGCTGTGTCGCCAACCACCACCCTCCATCCATCCCCACAGCTGTCTCACCTTCCCAAAGTGAATCTGTCCCCACTCCTCCTCCCCTAGTCCCTGGCAACCAGCATTCTACCTTCTGTCTCTATGAAGAGAGAAGGGTACCTCAAGTTCGTGGAGCCAGATAGGATTTGTCCGTGGTGTCTGGCTCGTTTCACTCAGCACCATGTCTTCAAGGTTCACCTGCCTTGGCCTGGGTCAGAGTCTTCTCAGAGTCTATTCTTTTCGAAGGCTGAATATCATTCCATTGTGTGTCTGTGGCCACTTTCCTCTGAAGTGGCTGTTTCCGACCCCAGCAACTTCGCGATGGGGAGGAGAGCCCTGGCAGAGAGCACACTGGCCCCCTTTTTATCTTTCTGGATCCAAGGACAGCGAGTTCAGATCTCGGCGTCCAGCAGGCTCTGCCACTTCTGCTGGGATAGCTCATCCTTTTCACCAGATAGGCTGGAGCTCCCGCCCGTGGAATACCCTTGGGTTCTTCTTGTTTGTTAGGCGGGAATCTGTTTCCCTCCCGAGTAAGACCATGCCCCATTGTCAAGAGTCGCAGATAGGGGGACTGAGAGAACGAAGGCGCGTGCCTTCAGCCCTCTCTGAATCTGTTCGGGCTGCTGTAGCAAATGCCGCAGGCCCGGTGGCTTCCAAACAGCAGAAAGGTATTTCTCCCCATTCTGGAGGCTGGAAGTCTAAGATCAGAGTGGCAGCATGGCGGGGCTCTGCTGAGAGCCTGCTTCCAGGCTCTCCGCGGCTGATGGCTCACTGTGTCCTCACTTGGGAGGAAGGTGCGAGGGAGCTCTCTGGGGTCTCCTTTATAAAGCCACTCATCCCACTCAGGAGAGCTCTACCCTCATGACTCAACCACCTCCCAAAGGCTCTGCCCCCGAATGCCATCACATTGGGGGTTAAGGTTTCAACATATGGATCGGTGCAGCAGGGGTGGAGACACACATTCAGTCTGTAACACCTCCTTCACGTGAGACAGCAACAAAACCAGAGTCCACGGTGTTTACAACCTGAATGCTCCACTCATGTAGTTTATCAGAGAGCAAAGAATCGAGCATGGGAAATGCAGTCTTAATTAGCGCCGTGTGAAATTGCTCAGTGATGTCGTTGTGAGGAATGAGATTTCTGGAAGAATAAGAAAGTGAAAGCCAGTTTGGCCCAATAGAACTTTATGCGTTCCTCACATGGAGACTAGAGGCACGTAGGTGACCATTGGCTGAAAGCAATTGCTGTTGGAAACCAGACAAGGAATAGACTGGCTTTGAGAGCATTTGCCAAACCTACAATAAAATAATATGGTTTCATTTTCAAAGTGCCTCAGCTGTGAGACTCTCTTGGAGGTTCACAAGTGCTTCAATCCCGGCTCCGCTGGAAAGCTTTCTGGAGGTGTAGAGCGAAAGGCAGCATTTGCGTCTGGGCACAGTTCACTGCTAGGCTAAAAGAATTTCACACTAAGACTAAAGGACACCATTGATACAGAGCTCTGATTTTTCCCTAATTGGAACAGACTAGTAACATAAGATTGCATATTAGCACACTCTCGATGCATAAAGCCTAAAATAAATCAGGTTGGTTGATTAGAAAACAGATGGCAAGGCTTTTGCCCTCATTTCTTGAAGCCTGGATTTGTGGGTAAAGAATAGTGTGGTGTAGGTGTGTACACTCCGGGAGCAGACTGCCTGCTTGAAACCCCAAGTCAGCCTTTCCTCTGTGTAGTGTCTTGGGTAAGCTGGTGAAATCCTCTGAGGTTCAATTTTCTATAAGATGGAGGTAATAATAGTTATTGTAGAGTGTTATGAGAATTAAATTGAACGACAAATGTAAAGTCTCGGGCATGATAGTGCTATTGGTGGTATCATTACTATTACTATTACTATTATTATTAAATGCTTTTAGGACTGGATCTGTTTTCTCCTAGCCACCTAAACTCTAATCAGATATAATAAGAAAGGCAGTATGCTATAGAAAAAAACCAATGACCTCCATGATCTTGGAGAAATCATTGTATCTGTCATCTCAAAGCTTGGTTTGGTTATCTATGTCATGATGATGAAGATGCAATGAACTTTACCCCACAAACTTGGATACACTAGATAACTGTTACATCCTTTTGTTCTTTTAAAGTCAGGTTAACTCTGACCCTGCTTCCACCTGGGAAGCAGGAAATTGAGTATTAATCTTATTGATGGGCTCCCTCCTCCCCCACAAACATCTGAGAAAGGGCCCTCTGTCTTTAGCCCATAAGGGGCCCTGGTGCTCGGTCCTCTGTTGAGGTCCTTTGAAGGTAGGTCACTCTGCTACTTCTTTGCCAAACGAGCAGAGGGCGTTGGTTGGGCATCAGAAGCCGCATGCAGATGGTGTTCCATCAGACATTCCCTTCTAAGGCCTACTCACCTCCTAGAAGTGTTGCAAGAACCAGAGGCTCAGGTTACTGACACTTCACCCCTCTCCTTGTCCCAGACTTGGGAGAAACCCTCTCCCCACTCTGTTATCACAGCTTCTACCACTTTCCTCCTTAAAGATGCTCACTCCTCTTCTCTCTCTTGCCCTCTCTTCCTGGGAAGATAGAGCATAATCCCCTCAAGGCTTTTAAGAGCTAATGCTGGGAAACTGCAGGTGGTAGTGGGGTTATCTCCAATAAACTTCTGCTGTGAGTGTTGAAGCAAGAGAACACAAAGGCCCAGCCACATTCCAAAATCAAAAGAGAGGGTAAAAATCCAAAGAACATACAACACAAATTAATGTTGCAGTGAATACTATTTTAAGTGGATAAGACTAGCTTGGATGATTCTTAATTTTTCCTTTCCAAGAACTCCTTCCATATTATCATTTTATTCTGCTCCCAAATATCACATTTAAATTATTTCTCCAAAGGGGTTGCCTGGCTGGCCTAGTCAGTGGAGCATGCGACTTTTGATCTCAGGGTTGTGAGTTCCAGCCCCGCGTAGCGTGTCGAGATTACTTAAAATAAATAAATAAAATGTTAAAGAAGTAAAAAATTTCTTTTAAAAAAATAAACCATTTCTCTGAATGTTAATTTATTAAGACATTGCTTGTACAAATTTATCTTAGGTAAGTGTAGTGTCTGTTAGATTTTTTGAAATAATGACTTTCATGTCACAAGGGTCCTTTCCAGGCTGCCATTACTCACATAAGGCAGGTCGGGGCAAAGTCTACCATGTCATATCATATGGGTTCAGAAATAGCCTTTAAAGGTAGCAAGAAAAAGGCACAGGGCAATGAGGCAGAGGTGAATATGGCCCACCAATCTCTCCATCGTCCCTGGATGAGGATCACACCTGGGCTATGGTTTCGTTCCATGGAGGGACTTCTCCCCTTTGTGGGCGGGCCTACTTAGGACAAGTGTGAGGAAGTGGCCTCATCAGGAAGACCTAGACTATTACCACTATTTACAGACTATGACCACTATTTCCAGACTCATCTTAGAACATTAAACCTTCTTCCCGTGGGAGAACTTAGAGCAGGTGGGGTCCCTGAGACCCATGGGATATTATAACCACCCCCTACTCTCCCCGGGGTGGGCAGAAGCCAACTGTCCAGTACGAGGCAGAGCCTCTCCCTCTGGGGGTCTCATCTAGCTTGTGGTCCAGGCAACCCTTGGTGAGCACACCAGTCATTTCTATAACACAGGCTCCTTGCATAACAATGACAGTTACTTCTAGACTACCATTCTTACCTTCAGGGGTACCTGGTGAGAGAATTCTATCAAAAGTTAAAGGCTGACTTCACAGTTCTGCTTCTCCTGGGCCTTTTGTGCTGCTTTGACTGATTCTTTCCCCTTAATTCTTTTCAGTGTTTCAAAACCCCTAGAATCATCAATTCCCCACTCCTGCATAGCCTTGCTATTCAGAGTGTGGTTCTCATACCAGCAGCTTTCATATAACTGGGAAGCTTATGAGAAATACAGTTTCTCAGACCCCATCCCAGACTTACCAAACCAGAATCTGCTTATTAACAAGATCCTCAGTGATGCCTATGCACAGAAAGCTTGAGAAGCATGGTCTCCTGGCAGTGCTTCTTGAACTATCTGTGGTAAAGAACCAGTTTTCTAGGTTTCCAATCCATCTAGGACCAGCACTTTTGTAAAGTAATTAAACATGAATTACTTGAACAATGAATTCAAAAATTCATAAAATAAACAAGCTCCATTATTTTATTGTTAGCCTCAGCAAACTTAAAATACATTTAGGCAAATATAACTGGAGCAAAAACAAAAAAAGAAAATAATTACATAAACTATACAGGTTTATTAAAAATGTGGATTTAGGCAATTAGTAAAGAAAATCTCTATTACACTTCTAACTTTTTGCAGTTGTAACTAAACAAAAAATTATGAGTGAAATAGTTTCCCCAATATTAAACACATCTAATCATGCTTTCAATGAATATTGTGTATATAAATAATTAAAGTTTTTATTATGACAAATAATATTTGCCTCTTTCTTGTTACCTACATTGCACTGATAGAAACTATTTGCAGGGGATAATATATATCTAAACTACTTCTGTTTTAATAACACATAGTCAAGATACCTGTCTCAAAGAGGTATATTAATAAGAATGGAAGAAGAGATTTCAAAGGAATTTTAGCAAGAAAATACAGTAAATGAGGCTGTATTTCTGAAAGGTTATTTTTAACCTTTTCATCAGTATCCGTTGTTCTCGAGAATTCTCAGCCATCCCGGGATAAGCTTGTTTTGCTTGTGACATGGCTGACTCTTCTTTTTTTTTTTTAGGTCAACACCTCCATACATAATTTCATTTAATCTTTTTAACAACTATGTGGTGAGTACTGTTCCTATTGCTGTCACAGAAAGCAACTTGAGATTCACTGGGTTGATATTTCAAGGGCTTGAACCCAGCAGGGCTCCCTCCCCAGCGCCTGTTACACAGAGAGCAGGTTAAGCAGAAGTCTGATTAAAACAAACAAACAAACAAACAAACAAAAAAAACTGCCCACTGCTGGGAATGTCATCTGCTTTCATTCTTTTGCTGCAGGTTTCTTTCAAAAATTGAAGGTGTTTAAGTTATTAAAATTGCCCAAAGTTTGCCTTCAGGATCTTAGATTATGTCTCTTTTCAGTCTCAAAATAATTATGAAGCGGGCACCTGGGTGGCTCAGATGGTTAAGCGTCTGCCTTCGGCTCAGGTCATGATCCCAGGGTCCTGGGATCGAGTCCCGCGTCGGGCTCCCTGCTCCTTGGGAGCCTGCTTCTCCCTCAGCCTCTCTCTCTCTCTCTTTCTCTGTCTGTCTCTCATGAATAAATAAATAAAATCTTAAAAAAAATTATGAAGCAATAATGCTGCCACAGGAAAGTGAAAGTTGGAATAATCGATTATTTATCTTCTCTTCTTGTTTCTGTTGTTTTGAAATGAGTGGATTTATGTCAGTGCAGAGGGCAGCACCAGAATAAAAGTGGAATTTTGTTTAAGTCCTGCTTATTAAAGGGATGATAATAGTGAGTTGAATATTGTGACATCGTGTGTAGAATTTGTACTATAAAACAAATGGCCATGTTTTGTATTTTAAAATTATTTTATAGATATTATATATTGTGAAAGGGCCAGTAATTTGGTGTAGATATGCACTCATCATATTCTGACTTAGAAGAAACATGTTTTATCTATCTGAGAGGTTGTGATGAAAGGTTAATCATTTGTTTTCTCTAATTTGAGTTCATTGATTTTGTTAGTATAACTGTTTTTCTGACCTTTCTTTACAGTGTTGGGATCAAAACATAAAGAAAATTACTACCTGATTTCAAGACTTAATATAAAGCTGTGGTAGTCAAGACAGTGTGATTTTGGAGAAAGGGTGGATGTATGGAATGATAGAACAGAAAAGAGTCCAAAAATAGACTCACGTGTATATGGTCCATTGATTTTTTGACAAAGATGGAAAGGCAATTCACTGAGTTCACTGGGGAAAGGACAGTGTTTTCAATAAATGGGCTGGAACAATTGGATATCTACATGTAAAAAATAAACCTGGATCCATATTTCTCTCCATATACAAAAATAAACTCCCATATATACATGTAAGATCTGAAACTCTAAAACCTCTAGAAAAAAATATAGGAGAAAAATCTTTGTGATCTTCGGGTTAGGAATGGATACTTTAGAAATGACACAAAAGACACTATCCATAGAAAAATGACATTGAACTTTTTTTATTATTATTATGTTATGTTAATCACCATACATTACATCATTAGTTTTTGATGTAGTGTTCCATGATTCATTGTTTGCGTATAACACCCAGTGCTCCATTCAGTACGTGCCCTCCTTAATACCCATCACCAGGCTAACCCATTCCCCCATCCCCCCCTCTAGAAACCTCAGTTTGTTTCTCAGAGTCCATAGTCTCTCATGGTTCATCTCCCCCTCCGATTTCCCCCCCTTCATTTTTCCTTTCCTGCTATCTTCTTCTTCTTCTTCTTCTTCTTCTCCTTCTTCTTCTTCTTCTTCTTTTTTAACCATATAATGTATTACTTGTTTCAGAGGCACAGGTCTGTGATTCAACAGTCTTGCACAATTCATAGCACTCACCATAGCACATACCCTCCCCAATGTCTATCACCCAGCCACCCCACCCCTCCCACCCCCCCCACCACTCCAGCAACCCTCAGTTTGTTTCCTGAGATTAAGAATTCCTCATATCAGTGAGGTCATATGATACATGTCTTTCTCTGATTGACTTATTTCGCTCAGCATAATACCCTCCAGTTCCATCCACGTCATTGCAAACAGCAAGATTTCATTCCTTTTGATGGCTGCATAATATTCCATTATATATATATATACCACATCTTCTTTTTTTAAAGATTTATTTATTTATTTGAGAGAGCGAGACTGAGAGAGAGAGTACATGAGGGGAGTGAGGGTCAGAGGGAGAAGCAGGCTCCTCGCTGAGCAGGGAGCCCGAAGTGGGACTCGATCCCAGGACTCCGGGATCATGACCTGAGCCGAAGGCAGTTGCTTAACCAACTGAGCCACCCAGGTACCCTATACCACATCTTCTTTATCCATTCATCATGACATTGAACTTTATTGAAATTAAGAACTTCTACTTTCTGAAAGACTCTGTCAAGAGAATTTAAGGCAATTCAGACTGGGAGAGAGTATTTCTAAATTACGTATCTGATAAAAGACTTGTTTCCAGAATATATGAAGAACTCTCAAAACTCAGGAGTAGGAAAACAACCCTTTTTTATAAAAAAAAATGGAGAGCAGATTTGAATAGACCATTGACCAAAGATGATAAATGATGACAAATAAGGACACAAAAAGATAGTGATCACTAACACCACTAGTCATTAGGGAATTGCAAATGAAACCTCCGTGAGGTACATACCTACTAGGATGACTGAAATTTAAAGAAATGCAATAACCTGGTAATGTCAAATGCAGATGAGGAGTGGCTGCACTGCTCACAGGTTTTGCAAGTGGGAATCCAAAATGGTATAGCCACTTCAGGAAGAAACTGGCAATTTGTTGTACAGTAAGCATACACTTACCACATGACCTACCAATCTCACTCCTAAGTATTTACCCAAGTGAACTGAAAATTTATGTTCACATAAAAACCTGTATGTAAACAATTATAGCAAGTTTATTTATAATTGCCCAAAATAGGAAAAAATACAAATTTTTCTCAATGGGGGGATGAATAAACAAATATGATACATCCACGTAATAGAATACTATTCAGCAATACAAAGGAATGAATTACTGTTATATAGAACAACGTGGATGAAGCTCAAGAAGGCATGATGCCAAGTGAGAGAATCTGGACAGAAATGGAGTACATTTCTATGTTATTCTGTTAATATGACATTCTGGAAAAGGCAAAATTATCAGGATACAAAACAGATCACTGGTTATCAGGGTGTGGGGGCGAGTTGGCTCTAAAGGACATTTGGTCTTGGTGGTGGTGATACCCCAATATGCATTTGTCAAAACATGCAGGACTGTTTACTAATCAAGGGGGAATTTTATTGTATTTTACTGTATATCTTAAAGAAGAAAAAAGAATAATAATAATTTAAAAAAACACATTGCAAAGACACAAGAAAGACTGGCTTTATGTCTGACTCTGGTCTGTCTCCACTCCCAAGTTTTCCACAACTGCCTCACACGGGTTCTACATGCAATCACTTGAATAACTATATTGATCCGAGTGAATAATTTAGAGTTTTAGGTCATCCTCCATGCATTAAACTAGTCAAAATAAGTTGATAAAGTAAAATTGTTTTCCATCTCTTCTTGCTTATCCCTTTCTTCCTGGTCTCCCTTGCAGATTCCTCTCCCTTGCAGATTCCTCATCCTCGGACCACCCACGAGGACTGGTGTCCTGGATCCTGTGTGTTGTGACGCTCCATCCCGGAGTGACATTCTCTATTTCCAGGTCTTTTCTATCCCCACTTATATGCTTGTAAATCTCAGATCTGTTTTCAGCTCAGATTTTTTCTTAAACTCTGTTCTAAAACTTAGGACAACCATTTTGATTTTTTAAAAATATTTTATGTGTCAAGAATTTAGGAAGGGCTCGGCTCTCTGCTCCTCCCCGTTCGACAGACAGCCGCGAATTCTGGTGCACTGCCAGCCGCGTCCCTGAGACAAGATGGTGAAGGTCGGAGTGAACGGATTTGGCCATATTGGGCGCCTGGTCACCAGGGCTGCTTTTAACTCTGGCAAAGTGGATATTGTCGCCATCAATGACCCCTTCATTGACCTCAACTACATGGTCTACGTGTTCCAGTATGATTCCACCCATGGCAAATTCCACGGTACAGTCAAGGCTGAGAACGGGAAGCTTGTCATCAATGGAAAGTCCATCTCCATCTTCCAGGAGCGAGATCCCGCCAACATGAAATGGGGTGTTGCTGGTGCTGAGTATGTTGTGGAGTCCACTGGGGTCTTTCACCACCCTGGAGAAGGCTGGGGCTCACTTGAAGGGCGGGGCCGAGAGGGTCATCGTCTCTGCTCCCTCTGCCGATGCCCCCATGTTCGTGATGGGTGTGAACCACGAGAAGTATGACAACTCCCTCAAGATTGTCAGCAATGCCTCCTGCACCACCAACTGCTTGGTTCCTCTGGCCAAGGTCATCCATGACAACTTCAGCATTGTGGAGGGACTCATGACCACCGTCCATGCCATCACTGCCACCCAGAAGACCGTGGACGGTCCCTCTGGGAAGCTGTGGTGCGACGGCCGAGGGGCTGCCCAGAACATCATCCCTGCTTCCACTGGCGCTGCCAAGGCTGTGAGCAAGGTCATCCCTGAGCTGAACAGGAAGCTCACTGGCATGGCCTTCCGTGTCCCCACCCCCAACGTGTCCGTTGTGGATCTAACCTGCCGCCTGGAGAAAGCTGCCAAATATGATGACATCAAGAAGGTGGTGAAGCAGGAGTCAGAGGGCCCCCCTCAAAGGCATCCTGGGGTACACTGAGGACCAGGTCGTCTCCCGCGACTTCAACAGTGACACCCACTCCTCCACCTTCGATGCCGGGGCTGGCATTGCTCTCAATGACCACTTTGTCAAGCTCATTTCCTGGTATGACAATGAATTCGGCTACAGCAACCAGGTGGTGGACCTTTTGGTCCACATGGCCTCCAATGAGTAAGAGCCCCTGGACCACCAGCCCCAGCGAGAGCAAGAGGAAGAGACAGGCCCTCAGCTGCTGGGGAGTTCCTGCCCCAACTTATCCCCCAAAACACTGAGAATCTCCTGACCTCCACTGTTTCCATCCCAGACCCCCTGAAGAAGGGGAGGGGCATGGGGAGCCCTACCTTGTCATGTACCATCAACAAAGTATACTGTACCCAGCCAAAAAAAAAAAAAAAGAATTTAGGAAGGGCTCAGCTGGGTGGTTAGTATCCATTCTGGGGGCATCAGCTACATGGCTGGGACTGGAGGAGCCACTTCATGATGACTTCTTCACTATCTCCCTGTGGAAGGGGACAGCTAACAGCTGGTGCAGACTCTTGGCTGGTAACTCAGCTGGGCCGGTCAATCAGAGCTTCTACCCATAGTCTCTCCATATATATGATCTGTGATTCTTGTAACATGGCCACAAAAATGGTAATCTTTTTATGTAATCAAATTCATTAAATTCTGTCTTACAGTTTATGTTTCCAAGATTGTGTTTGAGAAATTCTTTGCCAATTCATGTGGCAAAGTAGAAAACACAGCATAAATGCGTGGTCACGTGCCCCAGAAGAATGAAGAATGGATTTCAACAATACTCTCATGGGGTTACATGTGGGATTTAAATATGATACTGCATCCTTAAATGATTGCTCAGAGCAGAGCTACCTGGCTAACCGGAATACTCACCTAGGAATCATTACGTGTGATAGAAATAAGCTTTTCTATTCTTAAGGCTGCTGTATTTCTAGGTCTCTTTGCTACAGCAGATTAACCTTGCCCTAACTCATACATCCATCTTACAGATGAAGAAATGAACCTTGAGAGATCATACAACTTCTCAAGTTATTCAGCTTGAGCGCAAACCTCCAGGTAATTCCACTCCAGGTATTAGAGACTGTATTTTTTCCCCCTGATGTTGGCTTTGCTCTGCTTTCTCTTCTCAGAATTTCAAATCTTTCCATTAACTTTCGTGTGAGTTTACTGCTCATCAAAGGCAATTAATAAAAATTTAAAGTCAATATGAGGTTTATGCTCTGAAAGATGAAGTGCTAATAATAAATATCAAACATTATTTCTTTTAAATGACCTCTTTCATATCTGAATATTACTTACTATCAGGTAAGCTTTGGAGAAGGCCACAGGCAGTTTCCATGCACTGAAAACCATGGTCTTGGTGATGGTGAGCACCCTGAGGGAGAGCAAGAATGATGGGATACTGAAGAAGAATTTAAGTTAAACATCAGGAAGCAGTAGTACCTTATATAGTCAGATGAAACATTATGCATAGACATTCATATGAAATAGTCTAGGGGCGCCTGGGTGGCTCAGTCAGTTAAGCATCTGACTCTTGGTTTCGGCTCAGGTCATGGCCTCAGGGTCATGATATCGAGCCCCTTGTTGGACTCCACACTCAGCAGGGAGTCTCTTCCTCTCCCTCTGCCCCCCCACCCTGCTTGTATGTGTTCTCTCTCTCTCTCTAAAATAAATAAATAAACCTTAAAAAAATATCCTGAAAATTTTGAAGAATTTTGATAGGTGTTGTATTAGCCATCATGACACCTGGGAAGTAAGGATGTTGTATAGTAATTTTAACTTACTCTATACTCCAACAATCATCTTGTGAAGTGGATAATTGTAAGAATTTCAGATATGAGGAAACCTGAAGTAACTCCACAGGGTGTAGTAACTCCTGGATACACTGCCCGGGAGTTGTTAGGTTGTTAGGTGACAGATGATCAAGCCTGCCATTCTGACCGGTGTGGTTAGATGAGATGGAATGGGTGTCCATCCACAAGATTCACCCGAAGTAGAATGAAATCCAGTTCTCTTAGTCAACCATGAAATCTGATGAGGGGTCATGTGCTGTGGGCCATGAATAAGTTTAAAAAGAGCCAGGACATAAAAGTAAGGCAAATCTGAATCCTCTTCAGAATGCTTTATGATAACTTTGGAGCGTATTTCCTAAAGTAGTTTTTTTCTTTAGAGAGCATATGAAAAGTGAAAATAGTTAAGAAGCAAAAAAAGGCATTGTTAGTAGAAATCACAGCTGATTAAATGCATAGAGGCAGTTTTTGAGGGTCAACCTGAGAAGGACTGGACATGGGAAAGAAGAGAGACCATCTGCAGGTGTGCAGACTTCTGGGAGTCTGCTCAAGTTCTCACCATCATAAAGTAGTGCCTAGATCTCAAAGGTGAGCTGAGCAGCTTGGAGCTATCTATGGTTTTCAGATTGGATATGCTTAGAAGTCTCGTGGATTTTTCTTTAAATTTTAAAGGGGGTTGGTGCTGTGCAATAGCTTTGTGTTCTTAGAAAGATGAGCTTTGTTCACCAAAGAGGACATCTAAATGCTGATCGAAAGATTCCTAGTAGTTGTTGATACCTGGTACTACTCATCAGTTATGAGAATACTTCAGATAATTATGTATAGCTTCATTTTGTCATGTAAACATTCCAAGAACCCCAGCCATTGAAAACTCTGTCAGCAGAGACCCAGGGCCTAATCATATGCTTGGAGATCAGTGAGGCCTTGATGGTCTTCATCCCTGTAGGACTGAGTAGGATGTGGGTTGTTTGGATCCAGACTTAGATACAGGGAGCAAGAGAGGATTCAGTTACTACAAACAGGGTGTGGACTGGGAATTGGTCTCAGGGTCAAAAACAAGCCCAGCTTTCAGAACTGGGGAAGTGGCCTAAAGTTAGATTAGCAATGAAAGTGAATTGATCCTTTGGCCAAGAACGTAGGTCTCAAGTACTTTAAGTCCAGTTTAAAGTCTGGGTGGGTCTTTCAGGTTGGGGCAGGACTGAGCCTATATATGGGGGCCTAACTGCCCAACTGGTGAAGAAGAGGGATAAAGAGTTTAGGAACTCAAGCAGTGCTGGCCATGGGGAGTGGAGGTTGCTCCCATCTATTGTGGGAAGATGAATGAACCCCAGAGATTTGAGTTCTGTTAAGGTGAATTTATAAAATAAGTCTTTGTAGGGAACCCTGGGTGGCTCAGTCAGTTAAGCATCCTGCCTTCAGCTCAGGTCATGATCCCAGGGTCCTGGGATCGAGTCCCACATCGGGCTCCCTGCTCAGTAGAGAGCCTGCTTCTCCCTCTCCCACTCCCCCTGCTTGTGTTCTGTCTCTCTCTCTGACAAACAAATGGGTAAAATCTTTAAAAAAAAGAAAATAAATCTTTGCAAATGGGTATTCTAGTTTTTTTGGGGGGGATAGGTCTCAAATTTAAATTAATGTGTCATTTAAGACAATCTTCACTCCCCTACCCCATCTAGCAATAAACCAAAACATCCTTTAGAACAGAATTCCCCGAACATTTTTTCAAAGTTGCATAAAACTATCAATTTTTGAGCATCTTCACTTACGTTAATCTATTTATAAGTAATATGCTTGCACAACTTTCCTGAAATATTATATATATCAAAACCCAGAAAGATAGAAACTCAAAAGGATGAAGCAAAGAATAGATAGAAATTCTAATATGATGCTGTTGCATCCCAGTAGATTATCTTGGCCCTCTTTGGGGTGAGCACATTCCATTTTGGAGATCGCTCCTTTAGAATATTAATGGGGAATTACATGGTCTGAATGGCATGACTGAGTTTTCAAACTACTTACTCCAGGTCTGGAAACATGATTTTTCTTCCTCCTATTCATTAATTTGACAGTGTAGGCCCTATAGAGCTCTATCTTGGGTATTCTGAATTATTCTGATTAATGGCAGATAGCACTGGCCTCAGATGGCAATGTTGTCCTGTCCCGATCATCATAGCAAAGCTAGAGTGCACTGATTTATTTTCTGCACAAAAAGTATTAGGCTCCAGCTGCTGAGGTCAAAGGCCAAAGGAAACATCACCAGATGCTGAATCCAGGAATTCTCTTAGCACCTGGGGCTCAGGTTCAGAGCCCAAGTGAATCTACTCTCTGTCGATCTGGGGGCCTGGGATCAGGACAAGCACAGCTGGATGCAAAAATGCTGCTAAAGCAATCCTGGTGGCGCCTTGTAGGACTGCAGTATTGTGGCTGTTGCCACATCCCAGGTCCTTAAACATGTGAGCCTGAGCCTTGGATACCAGCAGAGTCCCCGCTGAATGCCAAACATGCTGAGGCGTTCAGAAAAGCATTTTGATATCTACTTCTCCATAGACTTTTAAAATACGTTTTTTTGAGATATAAGTCACATTTCATAAAATTCACCCATGCAAACCAATGCAATGGTTTTTAATATATTCACAGATACGTGCAACCATCGCCACAATCAATTTTAGAATATATCCATCAGGGGCGCCTGGGTGGCTCGGTCATTGGGCGTCTGCCTTCAGCTCAGGTCATGATCCCAGGGTCCTGGGATCGAGCCCCGCATCGGGCTCCCTGCTCAGCAGAAGCCTGCTTCTCCCTCTTCCACTCCCCCTGCTTGTGATCCCTCTCTCGCTGTGTCTTTCTCTGTCAAATATATAAAATCTTTAAAAAAAAATTGAATATATCCATCACTCCAAAAAGAAACCATTAACAGTCAGTCTCTCTAAAGCCTGCCATTATTCAATCAGCTCAAAATAAACCTCTTTGACCTTGGCTGTAACAACTTTTTACTAGGCACGTCACCACAGGCAAAGGAAACAAAAGCAAAACTGTACAGTAAAGGAAATAATCAACAAAACTAAAAGGCAGCCTACAGAATGGGAGAAGATATTTGTAAACAACATATCTGATAAAGGGTTACTATCCAAAATCTACAAAGAAATGATCAAACTCAATACCTAAAAAACAAATAACCTAGTTAAAAATGGGCAGAAGACATGAATAGACACTATCCAAAAAAGACATCCAGATGGCTAACAGACACACGAGAAGATGCTCAACATCACTCACCATCAGGGAAATACAAATCAAGATCATGATGAGATACCATCTCACACCTGTTAGGAAGTCTAAAATTAGCAATGCAAGAAAGAACAGGTGTTGGCGAGGACACGGAGAAAGGGGAGCCCCCTCGCATTCCCATCCCTCTGTTGGTGGGAATGCAAACTGGTGCAGCCACTCTGGAGAACAGTATGGAGGTTTCTCAAGAAGTTAAACATAGAACTACCCTACGATCCAGCAATTGCACTACTAGGTATTTACCCAAAGGATACAAAAATACAGATTTCAAGGGATACATGCACCTCGATGTTTATAGCAGCATTATCAACAATAGCCAAACTATGGAGAGAGCCCAAATGTCCATCGACAGATGAATGGATAAAGAAGATGTGGTATTTATATACACAGTGGAATTTTACTCAGCCATCGAAAAGAATGAAATGTTGATATTTGCAACGAAAGGAATGGAGCTAGAGTGTATTATGCTAAGTGAAGTAAGTCAAAGAAAGATGATGTCACTCATATGTGGAATTTAAGAAACAGAACAGGTGAACATACAGGGAAGGGGAAAAGAAAAACAAGGAGAGAGGGAAGCAAACCATAAGAGACTCTTAAGAATAGAGAACAAACCGAGGATGGCTGGAGGGAGGTGGGTGGGGGATGGGCTAGATGGGTGATGGGCATCAAGGAGGGCACTTGTTATGATGAGCACTGGGTGTTGTATGTAAGTGATGAATCACTGAATTCTACTCCAGAAACCAATATTGCCCTGTATGTTAACTACCTAAATTAAAAACAAAAACAAAAACAAAAAACAACCCTCAGTCTTTGTGTCTCTTTTCCAAGTTTCAAATTTCTCAGGTGAGAGAATCTGATCCAGTGAGCTGTCTTCCCTTAAAACAGTCTCTTCTGGCTGGGAGCAAAGTTGCACAAACACTGTTAATGGGGCCTGTCCTTTTGTTGGGGGCTATACAAAGACAGCACATCCACCTCCTGAGCCTTTATAGTACCCCCTTCATTTTTCTCCCTGCCTCTAGGCTCTCTTCTCTGCAATCCATTTTTCTTGCTACCACCAGATTATCCAAGAGAATCTTTCTGGGACAGTCAGTGCGAGGTCACATTCCCGACATCAGGAATTGGGAGCTTCCTAGAATTGATCAGCATGGAAACTTGAACCCGGAAGATGGGCCTAAAGCGGGCGGGTGAGGGAGCTTGGCCTTTGCCCAGTCTTTCTTGACTAGAAGAGTACAGAGAATGAAGCCCTCCCTACCCAGCTCTCCCAAGTCCATAGCTAGTTCCATTCCAGATGCACAGTAGAGATGTCGGTTTGTTAAAAATGTGTTGAGTGCCTTAAGGCCTTAAAGATGAATGTTTTGGGGGAAGTGTGGTTGAGAAGGGCTGGTAAGCTTTGAGGAGGTTAGAGGTCTAGGCATGTACTCCCGGATGGTAGTTGTCCAGGGGGTATCCCACCCATCCCTGCCCTACTCAGGTAAGCACATCCACATACAGGTGTGTGGAAGCTTCACCTACACAAGCAGTAAGGGCAGAATCGGAACTGGAGGGGACCAGACCTCCACATCCTGAGAGTAAGGCACCTTTTATAAATTGTATAATCCTACTCTGTTTATTTTTGTAATGCCAGGGTTTAATAAAATCTTGTTCAATGTCTTTGTCAGATCTTGAGGTATCACTGAATTGTTGGAAGAGCCCTCTGTGCAGCTTGGTGCAGAGATCTCTTTGAGACCAGAGTAATACTGGAACTGACTACTAGGGACCCATTAAAAGCTGAAAGTGAACCTAAGGGAATAAGATCTCATAGGGATTTTATTTAAATTCTTAATAACAGAGGATATGGATATTTTCTTGAAGAAAAAGAAAGCAGAGATACCTAATTAAAACCCTCTCAGCAGCTCATCACCACCTGTAGGATAACATGTAAACTTCCAGGTCTGGCTCATCAGCCAATCAGTCTGGACCTAGCCCTCCTCCCCCCACCCCAACAAACACCCCATATCCTAAATACACATGTACTTTAAACCTGTGCCTTTCCCACTATGCTCCCTTTGCCCATGCTACCTGCCTTTCTCCTACCTGTTCTTCGAGACCCTGTTCAATGTCACCTCTACTATGAAGCTGTTCATCCATCCCCTCTCCTCCCTACAAAATTAGACCTTTCTCTATTCCATGCCCCTATGGCCTTTGAAACATAATTCTATTGCATCACTCTCCACATTGTTAACATCACTACGTATCTGTCTCCTGCCAAGAACGCGCATTTCCCAAGGGTAAGAATCTCTCCAAATCCAGCAAAGTATGTCTTCATCATGGGTGTCAAGGAATGTTATTCAGTGAATGCATGTAAAGAAATCGCACTGATGATTTTTTCTATTACGAGGAAGTCCACCAGTTATTTCTAGCAAGCCAATGTAAAAGGCAGTGCTTGCTTCTAATTTGGAAAAGCCAAAGGATTTTCCCAGAAACCTTCCCAAGAAACTATCACCACATTACAAGAACTATTCTGATAAATTCTGAAGAAATGACTCCTGCCTGAGTTACTCTAGTAACTGAGGGTAAAGGATGGCTACTTGAATGGAACTCTTCAGATTAGTCTTTTTATTACTGAATTTCACTGAAACAAAATGTCGGCATTATTCTTTGCTGCACAAGATCTTCTAAGGAAGGCTAAGGGCCAAGTACTACAGGAGTGATGCTCAAGTTTTTTTTCTTTGTCAAAGAGGAGAAAAATGAATATGGATATCATTTGAGAAAAAAATTGAGAAGCTACAAGGTATTTGCCAGGTTCGTGATAATGTATTTCTCAGCATAAAATATCACATAGATCCTATATCCAGTTTAGTGCAAGGGATTGTAATTTATCTTGCACAGGGCTGCATTTGGAACTCATTTGAGTTTTGTAGGCTCGTGTTCACAATACCTACAGTTGGAGTATCTGATTTCATTCTCCAGAACAATGAGGAGACCTCACGGACTGCCGTATAAATACAAAGGATTTTGTGCAGAGTCAAGATCTGGTCCCAAGAGAAGGGCAAATAAGACCAAAGAAGCAAAACAAAACAAAACACAAAAACGAAACAAAGTTAAAAGAAAGGAAAAAAAAACCAGAGCCATCTATTAATCCAGGAAGAAAATGCATAACATCGTTTTCATTATTAGGATTCCTTTTGTTTTTACTCTCAAAAGAGTCAGCCAACATAAGTTTCCTTTCCCGTTTAATTCCCAAGAGGGCACTTTTGGTGTTCAGGAAAAGCACCAAGCTGAATTGTTTAGAAAAATCTACTCCCAGTAAAAATACTACACGAGAAACCACTTTTTTATCCTTGCTCCAACTTCTTTTCTCCTATTTCCTGTGGGGATTGGCACGAAAGCCCCCAAAACAAAGGCTCCTATGCTGGATCCAAGGACAGCAAGGAATGGGGCCTGGGCAACCACATCCCACTCCTCATCCTGGCCAGGGGTGCGGAGCCTCCCGAGGTGGTGCGGCAGGAGCACGTGCTCTAGCGAAGTGGGGACAGGATGGAGTGCCTGAGCCCGGCTCCCAGGAGGAAAGAGCGAAGCACAGCTGACCTGACCCTTCTTGAGCTTGGAGGTGGTTAGAAGGGTGTTTTCCTTTATTTTGCCCTTGAACTTAGAAAAACAAACGGCTTTCTCCTCCACTGCATCTCCCTGTCAATCATTATGTTTACTGGTTAGCTCTTCTTTTTTTTTTTTAAATTGATTTCCTAAACTTTAGACTCATATAGCTAACTGCCCACGAGATATTCTCCTCCTCCCTCAACTCGCTCCTTCTCCTGCTGTCTTCCCTTCTTCATCGTGGTGTCAGCACCTCCCACAGCCCCAACCACACAGGCTACAAATGCAGAAACCATCCCATTTCCACACTCTCCTTCCACCCCATCCCCCCGCCCCCCAAACCCTGGTGCCCAGGTAGCTAGTTCTTAGCTTCTGGTGAACTTCTCCCCAAAGGATACCCCCCTCCTCCCACCACCCTCTCTTCTTCCATGGCTAGCTCACCATTTCTTCCTGTAGAGCGCTCTCTGGTGCCTAGCAGGCACTTCAAGAATGTTTGGTTTTGATTGAATGAAAACGGATCTTCCCGTTAATTTACTGTAGCATGAATGACTTTACCAGATTCTTTAGAGCTAGGCTGAAGAAGCAAAATAGAACAGGATCTCATGAGATATCTGAGAGGAAGGAGTTGTTAAAAGGGGATATAATATAAATTTCCTCTGCTCTTATCAGCCTGGTGCATAAAGAACCATCAGTAAATATTTCACAATGCTGCCCCTCCGTCCTGCCTTAACCATCCTTTTGAGCTAGGCTCTACGCATGCAGTAATATACACTGATCTTGATGATCTATGGGTTACAGGAGTGCTTCTCAAAACCCCCAATTGTCTAAAATCTTGTTAGAATGCAGATTCTGTTTCAGGGGGTCTGGGGTAGAGCCTGAGTTTCAACATTTCTTTTTAAATTTTTATTTTTCTCTCTTCCTTCCTTCCTTCCTTCCTTTCTTTTTCTTTCTTTCTTTCTTTCTTTCTTTCTTTCTTTCTTTCTTTCTTTCTTTCTTTCTTTCTTTCTTTCTTTCTTTCTTTCTTTTCTTTCTTTCTTTGACAGAGAAAGAGAGCACACAAGCAGGGGGAGCTGCAGGCAGAGGGAGAAGCAGGCTCTCTACTGAGCAGGGAGCCTGATGAGGGACTCGATCCCAGGACCCCGGGATCATGACCTGAGCTGAAGGCAGACACTTAGCCGACTGAGCCACCCAGGTGCCTCGAGTTTCAACATTTTAACAAGTTCCCAGGTGATGCCAAGCCTGCTGGTTTGTGGGCCACACTTTGGGCAGTGAGGGCTACCAAAAATAATCTCTTCCAGAGTAAAAGCTCATTACCACAAACTATAGCACTGTCAATATTGAAACATTAAAACTGGCTTAAGGCTCGACAGCCTCCAATGATGCAGTTTCAGCAGCAAGACAGTAAGGCTTTCAACCCAAATGGCAAAGGCTCTTGGAACTAAGAAACCCTCAGACAAGTCCTCTGCAGGCCGCAGAAGGCATGCTTTGCCAGTGATTGCGAGTCTTTCAGGACAGGATGTTTGCACGGGTATGGGCAGGCTTCAGAGCCCCCAACAAACCCAACAAACAGCTAGAGGCAGATAGAGACAGCACAGCAGGAAGCCTTTGCCCCCGCACCCCCGACTCGACGTGATGGGAACCTGCAAGAACCAGGGGCCATCAGGGCGGCCACTCCTCAGGCTGAGAACCCACCTTAGGGGAAGACCTTGGCCAGGGCCAGAGCCACAGTGCTAAAGCGGGGAGGAAGGAGGCAGGGGAGAAATACCTCGACTCGTTCTCCCCTCAGTGGTGAGTAGGGTTGGCCAAATCCAACTAGAAAAGGGAGGGTAAGGGAGCCCTGTGATCCAATCCAGTGGGAGCCAGGTTCCCGGGGAACAGGGCAGGACAGAAAAGAGCGAGAAATGGATATGGATTGGTTAGTAGAAAATAAACAGCTCACCAGCCCCTGCGGTGAGAGATTCAAATCTCTGGATTGAGAATTCTCATCCTTTTTATAAAAATGTGTGACTATTTTAAAACATGCCATCCCTAAGGACAGAGAAGGGGGGAAAGGCCACTGTTCAAAGGGTTTGCTGTATACCCTGACTACCAGGGCGAGGTCAGCCCAACAGTAAGCAAGCAATAGGTGTGGGACCCACCCCTGCCTATTTTGGCTCCAACCACTACACAGAATCTGACCCCAAACTCCCACTTCACCCAACAAGTTAATTCTTTGAAGACTCTAGGCAAAAATGTACGGGCTCAATCACAGTTCTAAATAACACTGCTGGCTTTTCCGAGGAAATTCCTGCTTTCTTTTCCAAGGAGCACTGTCACGTCTAGGAAAATGCAAATAGGAAAGTGGTTTCCACGAGCTCAGACCTCCTCCAGATGCATCGAAAACGCAGTGAAGGAAAGCAGGAAAACTGATTATAGGAAAGCACATAGGAAAGGACATTGGGATCGAAATTTTACCTTTGAGTTTGCCCTCAACAGAGCCACAGAAAGCAAACTGCTGAGGCTTAGCACATCCAGCTTAGGAGGGTAAAGGATTTCTCTGACCTCATTGCCTCAGAAAAGCTCAATAGGTCACATTTCCAGCTTGGGCCACCAAGTGCTCCTTTGGCTTTTCCTTCCTATGCACAAAATTTCAGAAGTCACTGTGTTGCTGATTTTCCTTTGGTAACAGAAGAAACAGTCATCACTGTTGACTGCAAGGGACAGCTCTGACCTAGAGTCAATGATTTCTTCCTGCCGGTGACAAAGCGTGTTTCCTCCAGCTGATGATGACACTCTGAAAATGTGCTGGACATGCATTTCAAAAGCAAACAATCCATGGCAAAGATGCAGCCTTGTACTTTAATGAATCGAAAATGAAGAATCATATTTTTTAAGACAGTTTTTTTTTTCTATTGTGGCCAAACCTATATAACATAAAACTTCCAATTGGAACCATTTTTTGGGGTGCTATTTTATCCTTTACCTCATTAGTATTAAAAAATTTGTTATTGAGGTATAGTTGACACACATTACATTAGTTTCAGGTGTAGAACATGGTGATTCAACAACTCTATACGTTATGCTGTGCTCACCACTGGGGTACCTACCATCTGTCACCATTTGAACCATTTTTAAGTTTGCGCAATCAGTGGCATTATGTACATTAAGAATCACATTTTATTTTATTTTTATTTTCATGCTAGTGATTTTTTAAAAATTTAAATTCAATTGATGAATATATAATGTATTGCTGGTTTCAGAGGTAGAGGTCAGTGAAGAATCATATTTTATTTATTTATTTTTAAAGATTTTATTTATCCATTTGACAGAGAGAGAGCACACAAGCGGGGGGCGGGGGGCAGCAGGCAGAGGGAGAGGGAGAAGGCTCCCCAAGGAACAGGGAGCCTAACTTGGGGCTTGATCCCAGGACCCTGGATCATGATCTGAGCTGAAGGCAGACGCCTAACTGACTGAGCCACTCGGGGGCCCGGAAGAATCATATTTTAAAAATAAATTGCTGGAGCGCCCAAGTGCCTCAGTCGGTTAAGTGACTGACTCTCGATTTCAGCTCAGGTCATGATCTCAGAGTCCTGGGATCGAGCCCCACACTGGGCTCCACACTCAGCAAGGAGTCTGCTTGTTTCTCTCCCTCTCCTCCTCCTGTTGCACTCTCTCTCCCACTCTCTCTCCCAAATAAATAAAATCTTAAAAAAATACACAAATTGCTAAAAATGGGCATAACAAAGAAAGAGCTATCATTTTCATTCTAGAGAAGAATGGGAAAATGTGATACTTCCACAAGAATAATGTTATGTCTCAACAAGAAAAAAAAATCCTAAATCCCTCTTTTCCATGTAGGGAAGGTGAGCAAGGGTATTGAGGGGCTCCCTACCCATCTTTCATCAGCTTCAGGAAAGTTCCCTTGACCTCTGCTGGATATACTATCTGCCTGGCCAGCAGACCTGTCCTGGGCTTATACCATTTCATTTGCAAGACTCACTGACAGAAAGTGCATCCTCCTACACATGGCAAGAAGACATTCCCCTGATCCCACACAAAGGAGTGTGGTTTAGGGGGAAACTATGCCATGCTCTGGTAGAAGCTAAGCTTTGGAGTCCAAAAGATCTGGTTCTGCTGCTCATGGTATTGTTGCAAGTTACTTAAGCACTTTGCATCAGTTTTCTTATCTATAAAATGAGGATTAACATTAATATCTACTTGATAGGATGGGGGATAAGTGTTAAATTAAATAAGAGAATTAGTCAGGATATGATAGGTTCTGCCGCAGTAACAAATAAACCCCAATATTTCAGTGGCTTCACCTCACAAAAGTTTACCTCTTGCTCATGTCACAGTCTGAGGTGAGGCAGGTGGCTTTCCTCCAAGGGTGCTCAAGATCCTGGGCTATTTCCAAATAGCAGCTCTGACATCTTGGAGGTCTTTGCTTCCTGATGAAGGGAGGATTCGCACTGGCTCTCTACTGGCTTGGCCTCAAAGTGACTATGTCCTTTCTGGTTATGGCCCATTGGAAGTAAGCATGTATATATTAGAGTCACAGCAAAAAACATACGGCATACTCTGAAGGGCCACTCTTTAATGGGTTATTTACAAAGCCAGGAAGCAAGGTCAAGAGAAAGCACAAGGGATGGTGAGGCACATCAGGGGTACCAGCAGCTCAATCCAGGTCCTAGATTTTCAGTACCTAAAACTCAGGGAGGGACTGTGAGATGGGGGTGGGGGTAGGATTAAGTAACCTAACCCCTCTCTCTTCCTGCCCCGCCTAACTGTTGCTGTTGCCTCCCCTGTGGCCAAACTCAAATACAAACCAGAAGTCAGTGGAGCCTGAGTGACACTGCCCATTCAAGGTGAGCTTCCTGGGGTCCAGGGCAGGGTGGAAAAGTGGGTCTGGGACAGCAAATGGGGAATGTCTGGCAGAACATGCAGAAGGCTTGACAATGTGCTGAGCAAGTAATTAGCACTAGAAAGAAAGAAGGAATGAAGTCAAGAATACATGAAGAAAAATATTTAAAAGTTGCTGGTGTTTATTGAGGTTTTCACAGTTAACTTTACCCCTGACAAAGAGAAATTAGCATTTGCTAAGGAGAATTTTTCTCTCTACCACACAGATTTTCCAACAAGGGCTCAGCATCCAAAGCTGGGCTGTCCTTCCTCCCTCCTAAAAGATGAGTTTAACAAGAAGAATAGTGTTTTGTTTGCACAGTGAGAAACATAGATAGCTCTGCCCCGAAGTACCTTATCTGTTCAGCCAGCAATTACAACCTGAGTTAGGACTAATGGCATAGTTACACTGAGAAGTTGCTGTTACTGTTTTCATTCTTTAACTTGCCAACACGATCCTCTGTTCCCTTATCTTGTACTGGGGTCAACCCTACAAGAGCAGGAGAAGTTGAAACTCTGACACTTCAAAGCACAGGACGTTGTGAACAAGCTCACTAGTTGTTTGTGTTGGGCTTCACTAGATGAGAGGCTGGATTCAGGGCCAGCAGAAAGATTTGGAGAACAGTTTCTGATCTTTACTCATATGTAGCTTCTCATTCTGCATGTAAGCCAAAGGATCTTTTCCAAGGATCAAATTCAGTTCTGGTTTCTTTCCCACAATTGTGTATTTTTATGTCAGAAACTCATCGGAAGTTTGAATTTGAAGGAGGTTTAGAAGTCATTTCGCCTAACCTCCTTACACACCATCAACACCTTGACGAGATTGGGGTTCTGCTTTTGCTTGTCTGCTTTCCGTGATAGGAAGCTCTCTGAACTAATACCCACAGCATCTTAGTGTGTGCTTTGAGCCAGGGATGCGGCTTTGCCACATCATCTCATTCACCGCTCACAGTTCTCTGAGGTAGCTACTACTCTTTGCCCCACTTCACAAATCGGGAAACCAAAGCCAGAGAAGAAACTTGCCCAAGGATACACAACCAGACTGCACTGATGCAGGAGTTCAAACCCAGGTCTGTTTTCCCCCAAACCCCAAGCTTTTCTCCTCTAAGGTCTCCCTGCACCTTTCAGAACAACCCATTCCCACCAGGACTCTCTGAAATATCCTTACCTATAGCCACCCCCCCATAATTTTAGCTAATTATTTTAAATTTTGCATGAGATCAAAAGATGGGAATGAAAAATCTATTAATGATAATTTACATTTTATACCACTTTACCGTTTACAAAGCATGTCAGTGAACTTTTCAACAGTCCTGTGAGACAGTCAGTATCATCTTTATTTTACCTGTTAGAGAGCTGAGTTTCAGAGAGTTTGCACATGTTCGTATGTGCAGCCTGATGGTGGAGCCAGAAACAGAGTCCAGTTCCTTTAACTCTTGGTCCTGGGCTCCTTCCATCATATCATGCCATCGACTCAGTGAAACGTGAAAACTCAGTCAATGTGTTAGCTCTTGATGCAGACTCCTTCTCAAAGTGCTTTGTCTAGACCATCAGGAGAAATCACCCTGGCCCTGGTTTCCACACTACTTCCTGTCTTGTTCCAGTGTACCATGGCCTCCTGAACTACTGCAATGAGGAGGTTCAATCCTCCTAATAAACCTGTCCCATGCCTACTCCTTAGATCTGAATCCCAATGAGAAATTTCTGTCTCCAACAACTTTACCACTTGACCTTGGTCCAAACTAGTACTGGCCCTCCTTGGTCAACATTGTTCCTGAGACTGGATCTTAGGAACAGGAGCAGATCAGACAGAAGGCAATCTAGGGCCTTTGCCATTGTACAGGAGTATAATGATGTTTCTATTTGATCCACCGGATGCCAAACAGCTGCTTCCAAATATCCAGATGTTTGGCATCATGTAGAACAAAACTTGGATTCGTTGGCCAAATATTTCATTGCCTTCTAATCAATCAACACGTGCTAGATGTTTTCGCATCCCGAAGACATTATGCTTAGTAGTGATTAGATTTTAATATTTCAGCCTCCAAAAAGTATCCCACAACAAAAGTTCCCCACAATATTTCCCAGTGCACAAATCTTCTTTCCATGTTGCTTGCCAATCTAACAAAGAGGAAAAGGTCCCCCCACATTTTGCAAACTCTTTAATCAGCTAAACACATCTGCATCAAAGGCCAACATGTTCTTCTGTTGAGCCACCAGAGAAAAAAGAAAATCTTGGTTTTCCCCCATGTCCCCGATGTGAAGAAGCTCAAACCAGTGTAAACAAGACACATTTTAATCTTCTTTACCTTGTGGTTGGTTTTTTTTTTTTCCATTGAGGTGTAATTGACATGTAACATTGTATTAGTTTCAGGTGTACAATGTCATGATCTGATTTGTATATATTACAAAATGATCACCACAAGTCTAGTTAACATCCATCACTATTCATAATTATGAAAATTTTTTCTTATAATGAGAACCTTTAAGATTTAGTCTCTTAGCAACTTTCAAATGTGTTTCATTTTATATCCTGTACTTTACATAGACTAATCAATGAAAATTACTTCACTGTTTTTCCTAATTGTTTTCTCTTATCCAGCTACTTGGAAACACATTTCCTAGATCATTAGTAACGAGTACTTGAAGTAGTCTCCTGTGAGCAAGATCTTCAAGCTTTCTCTCCAAGAGAGATGATAGTTTTTTCCTCCTTGGAAGATACTAGATACAATCTGGGCTTCTTTACTTCCGGCTGGAGCCTTCAGTCTACTGCTACTCAAATTCCTAATAGTATAAAAAAACACTTTGTATTAAGCTATCATGACATTTGTCAGACTGTGCTAAGTGTTTTAAAGCCATGATGCATTTAATTCTCTCAAGAAGCTGTCTTTTTTAAAAGTTTTTATTTATTCATTTATTTTTAGTAATCTCTACACCCAGCGTGGGACTTGAACTCATGACCCTGTGAGTAAGAGTCACATGCTCTTCTGACTGAGCCAGCCAGGCACACCTCTCCAGAAGCCTTTTTGATATATGCCATTAAGAGTACCAGTTTGTACATAAGAAGCAGCAGCTTATAGAGGATCATCACTTTGGTCAAGGTCACATGGCTATTGGGCATCAGAGCTGGGGCTCCAGAGCCTATGGGCTTAACCTCTCATTCTTCACCTGCTTTCAAAATGATCATCCTCACAAACAGGATAGAATCTACTAGCCCAGAGCACAAGGTCCATCCCAGGATGGCCCTTCCTTATCTTTATGTGCCCTGTGCTAATTTTCTCACCATGAACCCTGAGGTGCAACCTCATAGAATGCAAGCATTTCCACCAAACACTCCCTCCATATGCACACCCTACTCTCCTCACACACAGCATCGTACTTGCCCAAACTCATACACTATATGCTCAGTATCTTTCCAAGGGACAATTCCCACTTGTGGAGCGAGGACTACTCAAAAGGCAACTCTTCCCTGAAGTTCACCTGACCCCTTGCTGGTTTCCCCTTCTTCCATGACCACGGTTACAGATTCCTTCCTTGGTTACAGAACCTAATGTAGAATGCTGAACACATGTTTTGAAATAATTTATTTGCTTGTCTGTTTCTCTCACCAGCCTGAGAACTTCTTGAGGACAGGACTGATTGCATCTCTGTGTCTCTAGGGCCGTGTATAGCAGGTTCTCAATTGGTGTTTACTAAATAAATGATGAACTGCATCTACACAAGTTATGAGGATGTGTGAGTGATTGCTAACATTTAACACCTCCACAGAATGCAAAATGTTCTTAATTTGTGCCTCTACAGGTTTCTTAGAATGGGGCTCAATTCCTGTCTTCACAAGTCTTTGGGCAGAGAGTTTCTGCTTTTGCCTTCTGTGTAGATTAGGAAATTACCCTTTAGAGAGAGAGAGAGAAAGAGAGAACTCTTCTTCTCTGCAATTCCACAATCACAGGGAAGGACCCGATTTACTCAATTCTGACCCTGGAATGATCACCACCAATGATCACGTTATTCTAACATGATTGCTCCCAAGTCACTGGGAGGAAGTTGCAATTCAGTTAAATGAGAGTGGGGGTGGGGTCCCGAGCTAAGAAAACAACAGATGTCTATGACAGTCTGCTAACATCAAGGGTTGAAAAACAATCTCTTACTGGGGTTAGCGAACCCTTGTTTATACAGTCATCCTTCTCAATGTTTGGGAGATTTTCTTAAGGACCTCTTAAAAGACCAAAAGGTCACTCAAACTCAGAGAAATGCTTTTCTAATAGATGCATTACAGGCCCCAGTGGTTGAGATATTTAGGGGGCACAAAAGCCTTCTCTAGAATTTTCAAATTACCAGGGAGCTGTGAAGGTCCTTTACCCAGAAAGCCAAAGAGCTCTCTCTATTGACACCTATGCTTCTGTCATTGGTGGAAGTTTTGGGGCAGTTAGGTTCTAAAGGTAAAAATCTGTCAGCACTAACATATGCAAAACAAATGGAATCTAGAAGTGCTGTCCATGTTGGGCTCAAGCTATCACCCTGTGTCCCCAGACGCTAGATTTGAGAACAGGCCACTTAGTGTCTTCGAGCCCCTCTTTCCTCAGCTGTGAACAGGGAATAAATAACCAAGCTGAGTTGCTGGGAGAACCAAGTAAAACCAAGCATGGAAAGCACAGTTACATGAATATTATTTACTTGTGCTATTTTAGGAAGAAAGTGGAAAATAATTGAAATACTCATTTAAAAGGGAATGGTATATCAGCTGTATGTAACTACTCATATTTTGGCATTAAATGGTTTGCAGTAATCAAAATGAAAACAATAACAAAATGGGGAAATGACTGGCACACTGAATGAAGAATATCAGTGTTATATTTTTCTACTATGATTTTATAAACAATATGTATGCATATGAAAAAGAACTAGAAAGGGGGTCAAATAAACATAATTTGGTTTTCTGGGAGGAGGCAGAATTGGGTGAATTTTTTTCCTTTTAGCTTCATTTCTGTTATTATTGTCTGTGTTTGACATTATATTTTAAAAAGTTCCTCCTTAAAATGACAGAAAGCAATTAAGTTCGGTCCCTCCTTTCTCATAGGCATCCTTCTCCGAGAGACAGGCAGCCACGGGATCCTTGGCCCTTTGTCTGAGTCCTGTGGAATTCTGTTAAGTCTTCATGGAGTCCTGGGTCCAGGGAAGAGGCCCGAATGTGGAATTGCAACAAGTGTTGAAATGGGTTAAGACATACCACATCCTAGATAGAGGTGGAAGCATGGAGGCAGGGCACACGTGGGCAAGTTGGCACAGTTTGCAATTTTTTGCCCTGCCCGCCGTCTTGTTGCCTATCTTCTCCTATCTGTGCCCATTCTTCCTCTGGGAGACCTCCTCCTCCCCATCTCAGTCAATGTGTCCCAGGTGGAGATGCGCTGGAGCAGGGCTTTCGAGGTTTGTAAGTCAATTAGCGCATCTGTCAAGAACCATAAAGGCTCTGAGATTTTATCCTACTTGCAAGAAAGCAAGTTAGCTTGCTACTATTTCATGGGTGCTTACAGAGAACATAAGACTCTTTGACACACACACACACACACACACACACACACACTACTCAGAGCAAAAACAGTAGCTAAAGTGTCAGCATATTTGTTTTGGTCTCCCAAGCTCTAATTCCACAGGGCAGCAAAGAAGGAGAAGTGACATCTGCACATATAGTGGGTTGTGTTACAACAGAAAACTCAGAGCCCAGAGCCCGGTACGTTTTGAGCAAGCAGAGAACACTGTTGCCAGCAACAAGTCAGTCTTTCCTCCCTACTCCCCCCATGCAAACGGTAGTCAAACTATAGGTCCTTGACCTACTCGGTTGCCCACATGACTAGCTCCAGAGCTGCTCAGGTCAGGCACACCCAGCAGGGACATAACAGATGCCCAGGGCCATGTGTCCCCCAACAGCATTAAATTTGGTTGGCCACACCCAGACATGCGTGTGGGCCAACCAGAACTACTGAGACAAAATAAAACCTTTGAAGCTTTTGCTCCAGATGATAGGCAACTTACTTCCCCCCCCACTTCCACCTCAGATAAGAATTTAGAAGAGCCATCTTGTGACTAATAGGGAAAAGTCTGTGTGAGAGTAGAGTCTACTCAGAGAAAGCAAAATTGAGAAATGGAGAGATCAGGAAAATTGATCCTGATATCATTATTTGAGCCAGTGTATAAAGCCAGGATTCAAACCAAGCCATGTACCTACAGAATGGCCACTTTTGGAAGGCAATGTAGGCACAGTTTTCTGTCACTTCCCAATAGAGTCTGGACACAGATATCAATATAAACCTGTATTAGTCAGGTTCTCCAGAGAAACAGAAACAATAGCATAGCTAGATGATAGCTGGATAGCTAGATGGAGAGAGAGGGGGAGGAGAGAGAGAGAGAGAGAGACAGAAAGAGATTTATTGTAAGGAATTGACTCATGAGATTATGGAGGCTGACAAGTCCCAAGATTTGTAGTTGGCAAGGTGGAGGTACAGCAGAGCTGATAATACAGTTCTCGTCCAAGTCTGAAGGTCTGAAGGCTGGGAAAACCCATGTCCCCGTTCAAGACCACCAGGCAGGAGGAATGTTCTTGTCCTTACAAGAGGGTCAGTGTTTTTGTCTTCTTCAAGCCTTCAACTGATTAGGTGAGACCCACCCACATCGGGGAGAACCGTGGGCTTTACTCAAGTCTCCCAATTCAAATATTCATCTCCTCCAGAAATACCTGCACAGACATACTCAGAATAATGTTTAGCCAAATGTCCAGGCACCTTGCGGCCTAGCCAAGGGGACACATAAAATTTAACCATCACAATACTTGTACTATTAAATTACATTCATGAACTGTTACGAACGGGCTTAAATCTTTTTTCTTTGGTGAATGTTGAAAGTCCCTAACTGATTCAACTTCACAATTTTTATTCTTCCAGACTCTTAGTAAAAATGGGGCTCTTTGATGAATAGTTTGTTGATTCATTTCATCCAAGATTTTGTTAGGGGTTTTTAAGAGCTTAAAACTATGTTTTCATAGTTGTGTTGTTCCTTAGGCTAAATTGAATCTGCTGGGTAAAACCTTCCCCTCTATTATAAGTGTTATTGCCCCATACTCATCTCTCCTCTTCCTGAAATAAAAATGGGGACGGGGGAGAAGGCGGGGGTAGATAATTTTTCAGGATAAAAACCTGCTTGGCTTTCTCATGCTATTTTAAGTTCATGATCCTGTCCATTTGATATTCATTTTACATGCCTGGCTTTCATCACAATGATTACCTATCTCATTACATTTTAGCTGAAACAGCCAGATAGCCTTTCAGTGAGATTGAGGAAAACCTGAGCTTCCAGACTTTTCTGAATCCTTCTATTTCTCTGTGTTATCTTTACAGGCAGCCTTTAATACAGAGACTACAGTGGAGATAATTAACCTTCTAATGGTGCCAGGTACATTAAAAAAATGGCTTGATTTTATTTCTGTTCCACGCTAAGTCTTCATCCATGGCTCATCCAAATATTTCCCCTGCTTGAGGCACTTCTTCTCATGCAGTTCCTCTGCCAGGGGACCAGTCAGCTATGAAGGAAGGCATGTGAGTGAAACTTAATTCAAACTGGAGGGGGATGTCTTCTCATTTTTGTGCAGTGCTCTCCATCTTGACTGTAGAGTGGTAACTCCTGGCCTCTCCAGATTCTGAGGAATTCACCCCCGGTCCCTCAGCCCTCTGGGAGAACTGGGGGGAAGCTTTTCCTCTCACTGGCTCCTCACCGCAGTGAGAGACCAATAGGAATGGTGGGATAATGGCTCAACCTCCCTTATCTGCCAGCGCGCAGCGAAAGTCCCCTCTCCCCAGCTCCTCCTTTCCCTCAGTCAGCTCAGCAGAGGGCTTTTCCCACCCTGCAAGGGAAGCCTGGGTCCTCTGCTTTTCCACTTGTGACTGCTGAATTTGTCAGGGAGAATAGGAAGCTCGAGGTCAGCCTTTGGGTCAAGTCACATTCTTTACGCCAGCAGCTGTACTTGAACATAGCTGCTGTTGTATCACCTCTAAGTCTGGCTTCCTGAGTCTTTTTAAAATTTATTCCGAAGCTGGAGGAGAGACTAGGTAACAGGTTCGATCACCTCCCGTCAAACCCCACATCTACCCCAAGAGAGTTGAGAGAACTGACAGGGGCTTAAGTGGGTTACTGTAACAACATGATACCAAGTTCCCAAGAAAATATGCGCTTGGAAGACCAAGGCCATGTGGCATTCGGGAACCTGATTCTCTTCCATTTTTTTCCGCATCCCATCAAACATGTAAGGTAGTTTTGATGGACGCCATAAATGCAGCATGTTAGTCACAAGACAGACTTTGGAATTGCCCTTTAGCTTCAGTTTCTGAGATGCAACTGTAAATGACTGAACAAAAGCCACAGTTCATGTTTACAAAGTGAATGACTTTCACTTGTCATTACTATCAAGCTTACGAATACGACAACCTCCATAAAAAAAAGCTAAAAGTAATTTATCAAGAGATATGAAAAAAGACCTGAATAAATGGAGAAGTAAAATGTTCCTGAAAAGGAATACTAAATTTTATAAACATGTTAATTATTCCAAAATTAACATACTTTTTTCAGTAGGTTGCAATTCAAATCGAAATCTCAATGATTTTATGTCCCCTCAATATTTTATTATGAAAACTTTTTAAACAAACATAAAAGTTGGAGAAAAGAGTAGAAAGAACACCAATATATCCACCACTTAGATTTGATAATTGTTGTATTTTGTTATATTTATCTATATCTATATCTATAATTGTTATATTTATCTACTCATGCATGTTTATATGTTTATACATGTATATAAACATATATGCACACACTATACCTATATACACATACCATATATATATATACACAATTATTTATACTGTGTTTTTTATTGTTGCTGAATCATATGAAACCAAGTTGCAGATGTCATCACACTTCACCCTAAATACTTTGATATCCATGTCCTCAAAATATATTTTCCAATATAATCACAATAATGTGAGCATGACTGAGAAAATTAACGATGATTTCCTAGTATCTATTTCATTTTTAAATTTCTTAATTGTCCTGAGAATGTGTCACTTACTGCTGCTTTATTCCCTTCAAATCAGAATCGAATCACGTTACATTTCGTTATTATGTCTCTCTAGTCTCTTTTATTGTAGAGAACAGTCCCTCCACTTTATTTTTCATATCTTTCGCTTCTGGAAAATACTTTTGTTGTTTTGAAAATAATTTTGAGGTGTTTTGAAAATCATTTTGATCTTTTGAAAACATCAGGCCAATCCTTTTGGCCTTGATGTGTCTGATTATCTTTTTATGGTACACTTTAACTTGCTCTTCTACTCTTTGTATCTTCCAAACAGGCTTGATTAGGTTCAGAGTAAACATTTTTTTTAAAGATTTATTTATTTGTTTATTTATTTGAGAGAGAGAGAGAGAGAGCAAGGGGAGGGGCAGAGGGAGAGGGAGAGAATCCTCTGTTGAGTGCAGAGCCCGACGTGGGGCTTGATCCCATGACCCTGAGATCATGACCTGAGCCTAAATCAAGAGTCGTCCCCTTAACAGACTGAGCCACCCAAGCGCCCCCAGAATAAACATTTGTAACAAGAGTGCTTCCCTAGGCCATGTGATTTGTTCCAAATTGCATCACATGTGGAGGCATACAATTCAGGCTATCCTATAATTTAGCGGATGGATAAATGGTGACCACCAAATCTTTCTATTTTAAAGGTGTGGGGAGTTTTTCCCCTTTACAATCAGCAAATACCCTGGAGAGAGGGGGGACAAAATTATTTTCAAGTGTATTTGGTAGAATCAATAGATAAAGATATCAAAGAAAATTTAGAAAAGGAAGAGTAATTTAGAGTGACTATCAGGTATTAAAATATATTTTAAACATGGTGACAGTAGAGCAAATCTTAGCCCCCTAATGGGTTAAGTAGCCTAAGGCTGGCCAGTCCTGTGGCTGTAGTGAGAGGCCCCCCACCACAGGCTGGCATTTACCATTAACGTAAGTCCGGTAACTGAAGAACCTGCCGTAGGAGCTCTTGGCTTTAGCTGATTCCCAAGTCCCTTTGGTCTCTTTTGCCAAGTCACATGAACACACACACACCAAACTGGCATGGATTCTTCCAAAGAGAGCTATGAATAGATCATACAGAACGCGTTTGTTGACTCTATTCCACTGTTTGGGATCATATTAGAACAAAATCCTTTTCAACAGAAGCCTATGAAACCGGCATATAAGAAAAGGACAGACAATGCTGGCAATTGAGAAAAACAAAACAAAACAATTTAGATAAACAAACAATGGGTCAGAATGTGATAGGGTTTTTCCCTACTCTCCTGGGAGGCAGTCCTCCTCCTCAGGAGCGTGTGTCCATACCAGCTTTGAAACTGGGAGAACAAAATCCCCCGAAGATGGCCTGAGCGAAGGCCAGGAGATCATGAAGGAGAGGATACAGTGCAGTCCCAGGCAAACGGGGAGAGTGGATGAGAGCTGGACCCGAAGTCAGGGCAGGGCTTCGGGAAGAATGCCGCTGTGGGATGGCCTTCTGTTTCTGAGTCTGCATCTCTGTGCATCTTTCCCCATAGGTAGACCTAGCAGGAAACACACACACACACACACACACACACACACGAAACTTACTACCTATACTCCTCCCACCCCAGCTCTGAAACCATCATGAGCCCTGGAAAATGATAGATTTCCTAAAAAGGACTTTGTTCTGCTCCGTTCCTCGATGAGTTTCTGGAAGCAGGCTGGAGAGCTGGGGGGGAAGGAAGCTAAACCACCTTTTCTGACAGAGTCACACAAATGATACGCAGGTGTGAAGTGGCGATATCACTGTCGTTGGCGGTGGCTGTCTGGGACCCGTAAGGAACCTGGAGCCTTAAACCAGCCTTCTGGGTGAGCTACCCCGTGAGGATTCTCAGCTGGGTTCCTCCTCCTCCTCCTCGTGCTGGACCTGCTCTCCTAGGACCAAGAGTTGATTCAGCTGGATTTGACCTACCTGGTGGATTATTTTCCAGCCGAACCAAAAAGGGTGTCCTCTCACTACTGTTTGGGAATTTAGGAAAGAAGAGAGCACTTTGAGGACTGTACTGCTGGCACTATGGTAATGCCCCATTGGTCAGCCGACGGTCTCACTTCCTCTCCCTGCCTCCAATGTCAGCACAGACGAGGCAGAAGGGAGAGTGTGGGCAGTTGTACAGACTCAAAACCATGGGCTCAATAAGCCATTCTTAAGGAAAAGGCATAGTCCACACCTCTTAGATAGGATAATCTAGTTCAGATAATCCAATTCCTCCGATAATGGTTCACATCTCCCTTTTCATGTTTTTCTTGGAAGTCCCAAGCTCTGATCGGTCTCTTATTATTTCCTGGTGAGGGCAGCATCAGGGTCCTACCTGAGAATAGGCATCCAAATCAGATATGGTGCTCTTCACTTACATCAATTGATCCACAGGATTTTCATCTCCAGTAATTGCACGGTAACTTTTGAATGCTACTGTAAGGCTAAAGCAATTATGGAATATGATTATATCAGCCGACTGCCTTGCTTTTCAACATCCTGCAGTTAAATTTTTGCAGCATGCATTTTGAGCCCAGGCTACAAGCTAGCACAAAAACTTCCACTCGGTATATAGTGTTTTTCCATAGTTAAAAAAAAAATTGCTTTAAGGCACACACATTCCTTTCATAGCCATAGGCATTGACATTTTTGATAACAAGACTGTGTTCAAAGCATAAAAATTCAAATTATAGAAATAGTTATGTTAATAAGAGTAGCTAACAGTCCTTCAGAGCTTCCTTCTCCTTAGGTACCTGGAATGGTATAAAGCATTTCATAGACAGTACGGCGTGGGCACTGACCAGTCAGAACTCTGGTCTCACACCTGTAGTAGGATACCTGAGACTGGTCACCACCCTGGGCACTGACCCTTTAGTTGCTGGGTCATAGGGAAGTATGACGAATTTAGGGGGAGGAGCCTGGCAGGTGATGTGGGTGTTTTTTGGTGGAGAGAAGGTGGGGAATATGTCCAGGGCAGCCTGTATGGAAGTGTTGCGTATTTGAACAACAGGTACATACAGGTGGGTCCATCTGCTGAATATCATTCGAAGCTGCCGGGCCCTGTGCTAGAGCTCCTATCCCCAACACAACCCTGCAGGGAAGATCCTGCATTTACCTTCATTTTACAGAGAAGGAAATGCAAGCTTACAGAATTTAAAGATCTTGCCCAAGGTCACACAGCCAGTACAAGGAAATAACAAGGATTCTCGGGGGAGCAGTTTTAGGTTTACAGAACTGAGCAGAGAGTGGGGAAGTTCCCATATCCCCCCTCACCTGCACACCTGTTTCCCCTGTTATTAACATCTTGCATTAGTGCAGTACATTTGTTATATTTCATAAGTTGATATTGATATATTATTATTATTAACTAAAGGTCATAGTTTGCATTAGTGTTCACTCTTTGTGTTGTGGGTTCTATGGCTTTTGACAAATGGATAATGGCATGTGTCCAACATTACAGTATCACACAGAACAGTTTCACTGCCCTGAAAATCCTCTGTGCTCCTCTTTGTCATCTGGCCCTCCTCCCCTCTGGAAACCACCGATCTTTTTACTGCCTCCATAGTTTCACCTTTTCCAGAATGTCCTATAGCTGTAATTATACTGTCTACAGCCTTTTCAGATTGGATTCTTTTGCTTACCAACATGCACTTAAGTTTTCGTCATGTCTTTCTGTAGCTTGATAGCTTATTTCTTGTTATCACTGAATAATATTCCATTGTCTAGATCTACCACTGTTTGTTTAGCTATTCATCTTCTGATGGACATCTTGGTTATCTCCAAGTTTGGGGAATTTTGAACAAAGCAGCTGTAAACATTCATGTGCAGGTTTTTGTGTGGACATAAATTTTCAACTCGTTTCTGTAAATACTAAGTAGTACGATTACTGTATCATATGGTAAGAGTATGTTTAGCTTTATAAAACTGCCAAACTGCCTTCCAAAGTGGCTGTACCATTTTGCATTCACACCAGCAATGAATAAGAAAAAATGAATTTTTGAATCACTGTGTTGTACACCTGAAACTAATGTAACATTGTGTGTCAACTATACTCAAAAGACTTAAAAAAAGAAATAACTAATTTTTATATAGACTTTTATATTTACAAAGCACTTTTACCTGTATTAACTGTACCTGGATCACAGACAGAGAGATTTCTTCACAAGTATGTTCTAACAAACTGATGGATTTTTCTGTGTAACTGGTACTACCAAAGAAAGGCTACTACTTATTCGGTGGGCTGCAATAGTTTCTTTACATGTTTCTCTTATTTAACCTGCATAACAATCTTCAAAGATAGCTAGCATCATTCCTATTCTCCTGAAGAGGAAACTGAGACTCAGAGTCAAATACATTGTTCAAGATAACAAAGGAATTCAAACCCAGGGCCACCATTCGAACCCCCATGTCCGGGGTTCATTACGCTCTACCACATTACATTCCCTCAATGCAAATTGTCAGGAAAAATCGTGAAAGACTTTGAAGCGGGGAAAAAAAGGTAAAGAGAAAGGATCCCCAAGTGTCCTGTCTAGTGTGCCCTTCTTAGTTAGCTTCCCTTTCACTGTCTCAGAGCTATCATACAGCTCTGCAAATTACAGAAAGCTAATAATAATGCAAATGATTCTTGTCCACAGAGTTGCAAATTACTTGCCTTTCGTAGAGTGCAATTGATAATTGCCCTGTGGATAGCCTGCTCTTTTTTTTTTTTTAAAGATTTTATTTATTTGACAGAGAGAGACACAGCGAGAGAGGGAACACAAGCAGGAGGAGCTGGAGAGGGAGAAGCAGGCTTCCCGCCGAGCAGGGAGCCCGATGTGGGGCTCGATCCCAGGACCCCGGGATCATGACCTGAGCCGAAGGCAGACGCCCAACGACTGAGCCACCCAGGCGATAGCGGGCTCTTTGTGTCTACTTGTAAATTCATTTCAGCATTCCCTCTCTGCCTGTATGTGTGTGTATTCACCTGAATTCTCCTTTAAACCAGCTGAAATATCTTATGGGTTTAATGATTAATGAAGGAGTTAAATAAATTCCTTGACATGCGTTTATTTTATATTGGCATGACAATCATGGTTTTGTCCTTAAAGATTATCTTTTTTTTTTTTTGAGGGGGCGTGGCAGGAGAGGGAGAGAGAGAGAGAGAATCTTAGGCAGGCTCCAGCTTCGTATGAGCCCAACATGGGGCTCAATCTCAGGACCCTGAGATCACAACCTGAGCCGAAATCAAGAGTCAGACTCTTAACTGACTAAGCCACCCAGGTGTCCCAGGATTATCTTTTAACAGAATGTATTTTGTATATATGCATCAACAGAATCAAAAGCAACGCCAGTATTATTTCCTTGTCATGGTTTCTGTTTTATAACTCAGGGACCTACACCATCAGCATACAAAGCCCTGATCACTCTGGACTTTCCCTAAATCTCACCTTTTGAGATGGATGTATGAGAGGGTCTTTCTCTTAATTCTTTCTCCAGTGCTACTACTACATCATGCCTCATTTCCCCCCTGAAACGTTTTTCTTTTTTTCTGCAAAATTAAGATTCTCTGCTTATTGATACTTTAGAAGCAAGGTGTTATGAGAAGGGGAATATAAAATTGGAGCCTGATTAAGAATTTTAGAATTGAATTTGCCTGCAGTACTTCACACACCTAATTGTATGACAGATTATTATGTGTTCTGTGGATTTTTCAGGATACTAGTTTCTTCTGCCAGCCTCAGGCTCTTCATTAGCCATTTATAGTTTTTTTCTCCTCTGATGAGGCAGGGGATACTTAGGAGATATGTCTTTCTCTGGGTGTGAAGTAATGTCAAAGTACTTTTGGTAGAACAGAAAGTTGAAATTATTGCTTAAACTGTAATTTTGAGAGTCATGAAATTTCAGGGAAAAAAGATCTTCGACATAAACCCTCCAAACCCTTTATTTAAACACAAGTAGAAACTGAGTTCCAGAGAAATTAAATGACTTGGCCCCAGCTGACTGGTGACCTTTCTTGAAATAGGACTGCACCCTCATTTCCAGTTCAGTTCTTTTTCCATGACACACAGCAGTTCAATGACCTTGCCCTTCAAGAACTCCAATTAGCACAATAGTTAAGAAATAACTATAGTATGCATTATTTTCCTGAACTTCTCTCATCGTATGAAATCATGCAATTTATAAAAGCTTATTGTTTTACTAATTTGAAGGAAAAATCAAGGGCAAAGTCAATGGTAGCAAATTTGCGCTTAAATTACAACTTGCAAAAATAAATTTTAAGCTAATATGAGATTTTCACTGTTGTTCTCACTAACTGGTCTATGTCATATGATGGCCACACATTCCACCTTCCTCCATTTATGAAAGCCCTCGGGTTTTTCTCTTAGCTTTCTGAAGTTAGGCGAGGCTGGCTAATTGATGCTGAAAACATCTTTGCCTACTTAATTCAATAGTTAATGACTAAGAAAACAGTCCATTATTATGAGCCCTGCATTTACTATCTCTCATTTGCATTCAAATTATTTTTTAAGTTGAAAAGGAAGTTTGAGGGGGAAAAGTGAATAAAAGCCTGGCCTCACTTTTAGAAAACCTTAAGCCTAGAGGATCCCTTGGACTTTGAGGCATGATAAAGAGAAACAGGTACTGCCTAATGCAGCCATCTGGACCCAAATGGTCCCAGTTAGGGGAAGAGGCACGTATAATTAGAAACAGTCTATGCCGAATAGTGTAACCTAATCAGCAGCAAGGACCTGAAAGATATGTGCTTCTCTCATATCTCGGTCTGGAGCTTTAGATGGCCCCATTCCCACTCCTTGGTTTGTGTACAGAATTGCTAACCACACAAGGTAATCTACATGCTTCCCAGTTTCCCACCTAACGGTGTGTGAAGACAGGAAGTACCCGCTTCTGTTCAGATATCTCTCCCGGTCATCACTCCCTGAATGACCTGAGTAATCTGGAACCCCTTGGGGATGGTGTTGGGTGAAAATCTGTTTAATATATCCACTGAACTCAGTAGTAAAGCCCTTGCCTCCTGATTTTTAACCCCACAGGAGTAATGGGTGGTTAGTTAGATAATATCTGTGACTACGTGTGAAATAACTCGGACTGCACTAAGTTGCTAGGGAAGAGGCAGGTGATGGATGACTTAAATTAAAGGTAACTCAAACACATTTATGTCATTCACCACACACTCAGCCCAGAGTGGGAGGAACCACTCATTTGTGTTCTCATTGCAGACTCATGCAAAAGAGATGCCTGGTGTCATTCGGGAGCGAGCCTTACACTGGGAAGCCATGCTGTTCGCGGGGGCAGGGCTGTGCCCCAAGCCATAGGTGGATGCCCGTATCCTGCTGCTGACATATGGCGCCCCATCATTAGCCAGATGGCAGAAATGCTGGAAAAGACCTGAGCACACATGAATTTTCTAACCTGGGCTGTGGGAGGCTGTTAGGAGAGGCCGGGCAGGGATCAAATCTGGTGTGTTGCTGTGGAAGCCTGAACAGGAATTTAAAATGTTACAGATGGGGGTCCATGGTCAGCATGGATGAATCTTTGTCATCAGCATTACCTCAACTACCTGCCACCTCTACTTAAGTGTTGGAAGACGGTTCCAATGTCACACACTTCCCCCTGTGCCCAAAGGAAATATCAGGGGTTCAGAAGAAGAAGAACATGCTGTACCTAAAAAAGAGAATATTTTCTGAGATAGTCTTATGGCTCAAACTACTTCTCTTGATATATTTCTTTTTAATAGGAAGGTTTGTTTAGAGTCAGAGTTGATTAGATGATGCTTGACCAGCCTTAGAAGGTTCAGAGTATCTCTAGTACCTTTGAATTGTACAGAAAGTGGTGCATGTAGGATTTCAGGCTCATTTTTCTGGGAAGAAGGTATCTCTCTTCCTGGGGGGCACCTGGGTGGCTCAGTCAGTTAAACATCTGCCTTCAGCTCAGGTCATGATCCCAGGGTCCTGGGATCGAGTCCCACATCGGGCTCCCTGCTCAGCAGGGAGCCTGCTTCTCCCTCTCCCTCTGCCTCTCCCCCTGCTTGTGCTCCCTCGCCCCCTCCAAATAAATAAATAAAATCTTAAAAAAAAAAAGAACCTTAAAGGATCTGCAATGCCCAAAATGTTTTGTAGCCAGTGGTATAGAGCCCAGGGGAACCCGGCTGGGTTCCTGAAATGTCATTTCAGGAAGTATCCTGAAGTGTCATTACAGGAAGTGGACGCCGGGTAACTTATGACCTTGAATTTTGCCTGGCTCTTGGGTACTTACAACACCCCTCAGCCGACCGAGGGCACACTGCCTGTCATGTTCCAGAGACAAGTAGCTAGACCATCTCAGGTGTCTCGGACCAGCTCCCACCAAAGCCCTTACCCAGCAACAGCCCGGTGAGCTTGCACCCTAGATGATTCCCCTTTCACAAAGTCATACTCAGACAGAAAGCAAATGAACCACATTGATGGAAGGACAAGAGCAGATGTCCAAGCATGGCAGTGGTATTGTCTCATGAGGGACAAGGAGAACACAGTGGATAGGAAATGACCTGAGTTCTAGTCCATGTTCTGCACTGGCCAGCAGCATAACATTGAGTAATTCACCTTCACGCCTTTATTTCAGTTTCCCAATCTGCAGAATGGGGAAGATGGGTTGCATTCCTGAGGCCTCCCTCGCTGAGGACATGACAGACTATATACAAACTCCCTGGCATGGCTCTGTCTACAGAGAGGTTATGGGAGAGAAGTGGTCTGTTATTAGGAGCTAGTTCATTTCTTTTTCTTTTTTTAAAAAATATTTTATTTATTTATTTGAGAGAGAGAAAGAGAGAGCATGAGAGGGGGGAGGGTCAGAGGGAGAAGCAGACTCCCCGCTGAGCAGGGAGCCCGATGCGGGACTCGATCCCGGGACTCCAGGATCATGACCTGAGCCGAAGGCAGTCACTTAACCAACCGAGCCACCCAGGCGCCCAGGAGCTAGTTCACTTTTCTATCTTAAACACCAAGCTATATGTTTTAAGACATGTTGGATTTTGCAATCCAACTAAAAGCAAATAGACACATCCAAGGGGAAAACCATCACTTGTGGGTAGTATCGAGGTATCAGTGATGGGTTAATGTGCTAGTTAAGGCTGAAAGCCAAAGATCACATATTTCTGATTATAATGGGGTGCCTGCTCTATGGTTTCTGATTTGAAGTATTGTTCATAAATCTCTTTTCCTACCTCCAACCTCCAGTTCTGCTCTTAGCAGATAATATATATTTAGATTTTTGACTCTTGGCATCCAATCCCTAAGGGGCCTAAATTGCCAGTTTGGCATATTAGCGTTCTCACTTAGGTTGAGATTGCCAGTTTGGCATATTAGCGTTCTCACTTAGGTCTCCTAACGTTTTCACTCCAGTCTCCAGAGGAGGCACCTGAGTCCTTCCATCCAACCTGGACCCCATCCTGTTAGTCTCCTCCCCTTTCCTGTCTATCCCACAGCCAGCAGTCTCTGCCACCCTCACGTCCACTTCCTCCTGCTGGGTGCTCCTGTCTTACCTTCCTCGCAGGCTTTGTCCTTGCCTCTCGAATCTTCTCAGGTCTTCCCTACATTAAACATCATTGCCTTTTTAGTCACCTTTCAATTTTTTTCCTCCCCCCCGGTTCCCAAATCCTTGGAGTGAATAGCTTACATCTGCTGTTTGTACTTCTTTCGCCTTGTTACCTCTGCAGTCTGGACATTCCCAAGCTGCCCTGGAGGTGCGATCTTGCAGACAGCTTTCCATGTTCCCCTTCTCCTTGTCTCTGGCATTTGCTATAACCATGGGGTAGAGACAGTGCTTCCAGCCACCGACCACCAGTACCCGGCGTTGACGGTGGCTCCGAAGCGGCTGGGCAGACCTCTGTGGAACACTGACACTCTGTCCCCTCTTCCGTCCCAGCACTTCTCATTCGCCCATTCTCCCACATGCCCTGTGCCTCATCGTCACTTCTGATCCATTCCATGGCGTCTTTTATCACTTCCATCTTCCTCAGGACTCGCCGGCTCTTCCCCACAGACTGGTGATCCAAACTCGATCTCCTCAGTTGGTACTTTAAAAATGTAATTATTCGGGTGCCTGGGTGGCTCAGTTGGTTAAGCGACTGCCTTCGGCTCAGGTCATGATCCTGGAGTCCCGGGATTGAGTCCCACATCGGGCTCCCAGCTCAGCGGGGAGCCTGCTTCTCCCTCTGACCCTCTCCCCTCTCATGCTGTTTCTCTCTCTCTTTCTCAAATAAGTAAATAAAATCTTTAAAAAAATAAAAATAAAAAATAAATAAAAATGTAATTATTCATTGCTTAAAAAGAGTCATAGAGGCACTAACAAAACACATAAACAGAACAAAAATGTATCTGGAGAAATAGAAGTCTCTCTCCCAGCCCACTCTCCAAGTTTTCTTTCCCAGAAACAATCATTATTAGCAGTTTCTTATACATCCTGGCGGAGAGAGTCCACTTTCCATACAAGTGCTTCCTGATCCGGCTACAGCTCAGTACCATGCTGTCTGGACATTTCTGTTTACCTGCTGGACATTTTTCCCAGAACTGGGCTCTACCACACACACTCCTCATCACCAGCTTGTGATTTGCTTCACCCCACATGAATCTGAGACAACCCTTGCTCTTACTAGATTGTCTGGGGCTCCCGGGGGCCTCCCCTGTGGCTACTGTGAGGGGCTCCAGGAGTCCTTCCTGGTCAGTCCTCCAGACCCAACCCCACTAGTTTTGACTTTGCTGTTTCTGCCAACCAGAAATTGAAGAAAGTTCTAACTTGTTTTGCGTCTGAACCATGGTTGATTCATGCTACCTGTTGACCTGATTTGCCAGGAGATAAGAATGAAATGACCATGTACCTTTGCTTCTGAGCTGTTGCTTCATTGCCTGGCCTTATTCCTAAGTCCATACCTGACCCTTCTTTTCTTTTTTTAATTAACTAATTTAGATAGCACCAGCAGAGGGAGGGGAAGAAGCAGAGGGAGAGAGAGAATTCCAAGCAGACTCCGTGCTGAGCGTGGAGCCTGACACAGGGCTCAGTCTCATGACCCATGAGATCATGACCTGAGTGGAAATCAGGAGTTGGACACTTCACTGACTGAGCCACCAAGGGGCCCCGACCCCTCTTCTAATGATGCCCTGGAATGATTCGAGAAAGAACTTGAGGTTCTCCACATCTACACTTTAAATCCTGGGCACATGAACAGTGATAACATCTGGGTGCAGAAAGCTTGATGCCCTTGTGGCCAGAGAGTGTTTCCTGCTAAATCTGGGGAAAATGGCCCCTCTGGGAGGCATGCTCTGGTTCTGCATCTGACTAAGCAGTAATGACAGCCTTGCATTTGGAAAATATCCCTATAATGACATCAGGAGTCTTAAAAACTGCCTTTGGGGGACATATAAATTACTGTTGTAGTTAGATGCACAGTACCTTAAGTACAAATGGGAAGACTTCTTTGTTCTTTTATAATCCACCTAATGAATAACAGGCCTGGAATGGCATTTGCCGAAGAGATGCTACAGTAGTAACACTTGGCATCATTTTAAATATTGATTTGGAGGTAAATTTTGATCTGTTCAACTGTGATTCATTATAGATAATGTCAGGAGAGAGATTACCCCAACCTGGGGTTTCTCAATGTGATTACCCTAATCTAGGGTTTCTCGAATATATATGAAAAAAGCTGGAGGTAAGCCACTACTCTTTCATGCATATTCACAAAGCACATTAGCCTACTGAAGACTCTAAGAAGTCTCAGAGTGAAATAACTTCTAAACTTTTTTATTAACCTAAACTTATTTGGCAATAAAACCCTTTATGCACATGACTATTAACAGCCTAGAGAACTATGGTTCAGAGGGCACATACCGGATAATAATGTCACTTCAGTTTATCCATGCAAGTTAAGCAATTTATAAATAAATAATTGGTTGCCCTAAATATTTCGTGTATTCGTTATACAGTAGTCTCCCCACTTATCATAGGGGATACATTCCAACAGCCCCAGTGAATCCCTGAAATCACAGATGGTATCAAACCATATATATGCTGTTTTTTTCCTATACATACATACCTGTGCTAAAGTTTAATATAGAAATGGGGCACGGTAAGAGATTAGCAAGAATAAAAAAAATAAAACAATTATAACAATATTTAGTTGATATGAGATGATAAAATGCCTATATGATGACAAGAAGTGAGGTGAATGTCATAGGCATTGTGACATAGGGGTAGGTAAGCTGTTATTGACCTTCTGATGATATGCTAGGGGGATATCATCAGACTTCTACACTACAGTTGACCACAGGTAATCAAGACCACAGAAGACAGAACCACAGATAAGGGGAGACTACTGTATTACAAGCCAATAGCATAAGATGCAATTATATTGTAAACCAATAACACACAATATAAAAAATAGATGAAATATTTAGGGGAACCAATCATAGTAAAGTTGTTATCTAATGTCATCTAAAATTCAATATTTACATTCACATCTTTAAAAAGCCAGTTACTCAAAGTACATTTTTTAAACAGATTTTATTTATTTATTTGAGATAGAGTGAGAGAGAGAGAGAGCACAAGCAGGGGAAGGGGAGTGGCAGAGGGAGAGGGAGAAGCCTACTCTCCACTGAATAGGGAGCCCAACTCGGGGTTCGATCCCAGGACCCAGGATCATGACCTGAGCCAAAGGCAGATGCTTAACCGACTGAGCCACCCAGGTGCTCCCAAAATACATTTCTTTATAAGTTAAAGTTCTGTTAGCTGGTGCCCTTTAGTCGTCATTGTCCAGTGGCTCTTCCCCCAGTAGCCTCTTAAGAAACTTCTGACAGGAACCCGAGGCTCAGCTATTGGTCTCTGACATTTTCTCCTTACAACTTATTCAAAGAGGTATCAACCTAATTAAGCCAAAAAACTCTTTGTCACAATCATCTTCACATGCTGGGTGGTCCAAGCTATCTCTCCCTCACAGCTTCTTTCAAAATGCTATTAGGGACGTCCCAGTGGCACAGTTGGTTAAGTGTCCTACTCTTGGTTGCAGCTCAGGTTGTGATCTCAGGGTCATGAGATCAAGTCCCACATAGGGCTCCACGCTGAGCGTGGCATCTGCTTGAGATTCTTTCTCCCTCTCCCTCTGCCCTTTCCACTCATGGCTTGCTCACATGCTCTCTCTCTCTCTCTCAAATAAATAAATCTTTTAAAAAATGCTATTAATCTCTCAGAAGTTCTAGGTCAGAGTGTTGTCTTCCTGCCACACGTTGGGCTCTTGGGGAAAAAAGGCCTGGGTTCTGCCCCTGATGTACTTAAATACAAATGAATACAACACACTCTGATCACTTCCAGATAAATATCTACTTATAAATATTTACTGATATAGTGCAAAGAGAATACTTAAGTCTGAGAGCATGTGGAGGGAATAATCAAAAAGGTTGGTGTTATGCAGGGAATATTCTTACTCCTTTTTTAAGAAAGAGGAAACTGAAGCAGGGAGGTTGGAGAATATCAAGGTAAGAAGATGGGAATAAGCCCTGACTCTGGCTGCCTTTGGGGTCAAATACCTGCTGTTACTTGACTCTGGTCTTGGTGTGTTTTGCTTCAATTTTCAGGAGAGTCCGATGGGTGAACTCCCCTGCTTGGGGCTGACTAGATCTTGTGTCAGCCCCTCTTATCAAGTTAGCTATGGCTGGCAGGGGCAGTCAGGACCGTGAAGGTCAAACCTGGGTGACCATGCCTACCTCTTCAGCAAATGATTCAAGTTCCCACCAAAAGAGAATTCTTCATGGCTTTCTGAGAAGGTGGTATAGGCCAAATAGCCTTGCTCAAATCTTTTTTTTTTTTTAAGATTTTATGTATTCCTTTGATAGAGAGAGAGCATGAGCAGGAGAGGAGCAGAGGGAGAGGGAGCAGACTCCTGCTGAGCCCGGAGCCCAATGCAGGGCTCTATCCCAGGACCCTGGGACCATGACCCAAGCCCAAGGCAGACACTCAACCACCTGAGCCACCCAGGTGCCCCAGGCCCTGCTCAAATCTATCTGTCATTCTTAATAAGTCTGATTCTCATCAGCTTGTCCACAGCTCTATTTTCCAGGCAAGAATAAAAGAGCTGGGTCTTAAATATGGAAAAGTCTGGTATCTTTTCTGAGCGCAAGAGGAATTTTTAAAAAAGAATGGGTTCTAAAATTTTTTTGTTTGTTGATGAAAATGATCACTTTTTTCCTAATAGCCAATATTTTAATCTGAGAGTATTTCTGTTTCCCCCATTTTCTCAATCATTTGAATTCTGTCAACTTTGTAGGATGATTGGAAGGTAATAAAGACAAAACATGAAAAAAATCTGCTGACATTATCCAAATAGTTTATAAAAGATTATTTGTTGACCATCCAAAAATGAGGTTATATAGGAAAACAAGGGGGAATAAAGACTAAAATATGGTAAATTGAATGTATTAATTAGAACTCTTGGTTACACCGAGAGAAAACCAAATAAAATTGACTTAGGTGAACAGTAGAATGTATTACAAATATACTGGATATCTCATAGAAACTAAAGACGCAAATCAGGAACAGTCAGAATCTAGGGTTTGAACATATTCAGGACCTTCCGATCCTCTGGCTGTTCTGTCATTTGCTCAGAAGTCCACTTCTAGACTAACCGAGGTGACCAGTTGTGTTGAAGAACTGTAAGTACGGAGTAGGGAGAGTGAACAGAAAGACGGTACTGTTTTCACAAGAAGTAAAAAGAGTAACCAAACAGAGATGCCCAAAAATAGAGAAGCAAGACAGCAAGAGAAAATAGTTTGTCACGTTCTTGAATATTTAGAAATAATCAAGGTCCGTTTTAAGGGTCAAGTACTCTCCTCCATTTTAAGGAAAAACTCCTTTATTCAGGGACATAATTTGAAAGACATACCAACAAATGGCAAGCTTTCTATTGTGCAATAGACAGGTTTATTGTGCTCTTGGCCTATTGTGCAATGCTTAATTACCAATATTTATTGTGCGCTCCTTATACACAAAGTACTCTTTTAGATATGGGGTGGGAGTTACAAAGATGAATGGGTCCCGCCCCCAAAGAGTTTACACTTTGTAGTCTGTAGAAGGAAAAGCAAACTATAATGACTATGTCATTCTAACATAAAGACTGATCACTTGCTAAAAAGCAAATTCTGAACTATTCCATCATTTCTTCTAAAAAAGAATTTGTGGCCTTTTTTAAAAAAAAAGATGCTCTATATGATGCATCACCACAATCTGTGGTCTGAACTAAATTTGCAATCTGCTAAGTGTCCTCAACTATAAGTTGCATACTGATGACACAACTGAAGACAGTGAGTGAAAATGTTTCCTGTTTCTGTTTCTCACTCACCTTTTGGGGAAAAACCAGTGAAGAAAGGGGAAAGTAGGTTAGTTTTTATAAGTGATGTAAGTGTGCTTTTATTTACTATTGTTATTATTTCCAAGTCTGGTTTTTAAAAGTCTGAGAAGTTGAGGGGATTAAGAGCTTGGTGAGAGAGGAGGTTTGGGGGAGATACCAGCAGGTGGCGCTTGTCTCCTCCGACGAGATTAGAATATTTTAGGCATCCTAGAATCCTGTAGGAATTAGGGGCGACTGTGCATGCACTCAACGCAAGTGACATAGATCATGTCGTACTTTAGTGCCGAGTACACGAAGTCACCGGTTCCAGCCTCTTGGCCAGGCCATCATCTTTCTGCACTACCATTTGAAAGACTGGCTCACCTACCAGCGGGGTTGTAGTATTTTCTACAAGCATCCTCATCTCTCCTAGCCGAGTCGCTCATAGCGACCGTCAAGATGGTTATCTCGCAGAGATGAAGGCCCTAGAGAGCTGGAGCTACAACTTCAGAAGGGAGTGAGGTTTTATCAGTCTTCAGCTGGACTGCCCTGTGCTGTCAGATGTTCTGTCGCCACGTCTGGGCAGAACGTGAATTTGCTTACACGTCAGTCCCCATGTCCTTTGGGGGCAAGAAGAAGCGGCACAAGGACACTTTGACGGTACCTGTGCGTAGGCTCAAAATGTGCTGAGTTACTGGCTAGTTTTGGTCACTGGTTTTCTTACTTCTCTCTGCACCACTCAACTTCGGGGCTCAGTCAGCCATAGCCAGCCCCTCTCCCTCATGTGCCGGTGGATTCTGTCCACCATCAAAACTACCCTCATTTTGAAAGTCCTTCCTTTCTGTGTTTGTAGTTTCCCCCCATCGCTCAGAATACCTTCTGCCCTACTCTTATTTGTCTCTTCGCCCTGAGGTCCAGCCAGGGACTACACAGGAAGAAGGGCAACCCTACAGTCTGAGGGCTGCAAGTTCGCATCCCGCTCCGCCTCGGACTGCACCGGTGACCCTAGACAAGTTTTTTTGTTTTGTTTTGTTTTGTTTTGTTTTGTTTTGTTTTGTTTTGTTTTAACTTCCTCTGTACTCTGGGGAAACAGGTTTTCCGCTCATTGGATCCCTGGATTAATGAGATAATTAATGTAGACTACTTAGACCACCACTGGTGCATTGTAGGCGCCCAAATGCCAGGGGTCTGACCCCACGGTGAGAAACTGCCTCTTGGGGAGCTGTGGGTCAGAAAGCCAATATAGTTCGCAGAATTGAGATAACCTCTCACCTCCTCATGATATCACTGTGTTTCAAACCCCATCTATTGCCTCGCTGGCGTCTTCTCAGACCCTCTAAAACCTCTTGTTCCCCCCCCAATACCCTGGGCAGCAAAAAGAAACCCAGGGGCGTTGGGCGTCTAAACGAAGATCACCCCGGAAATGGGGCCCGGCCCCCTGACGTACCCCCGACTGCCGGGCGGAGCGCAGCGAAACTGCGGGGGGCCGGCCGGGCTCGGAGCGGAGGAAGGCTAAGGGCTGGACTGACAGCTTGGGGTAGGAGGAGGAGAGAGCAGGCGGCGCGGCGGAGGAGGGGAGAGCCGCCTAGAGGAGGGAGCAAGGGCGGGAGGAGACACATGCGCGCTGCCTGCCGCCGCCGCCGCCGCCGCCGCAGTCCTTAGCTTCCCGGGGACAGGAAACCTTCGAGACCGAGCTGCCACTGCCGCCTCCCCGCCTGCCCCCCATTCCGCGCGCCTGCCACACCCTCCTCCCCTTCTTCCAGTATCTTCCGGTGGGGCACTGTAGGGACTCGGCCCGCGCTGCAGTCTCCCCCTCCCGGGGGAAAGCTGTGACCCCCCCCGCAGGAGCGGCGGGGCGGGGTGGGGGGGCCCGGGAGAAGATGGCGACGCCGGGAAGCGAACCCCAACCTTTCGTCCCTGCCCTCTCGGTGGTTACTCTGCACCCACATCACCATCCCCACCACCACCACCACCACCACCATCAGCACCACGGAGGAACCGGAGCCAGCAGCGGGGTCGGGGGAGGCGGCGGCGGCGGCGGCAGCGGGGGCTTCAACCTGCCCTTGAACCGGGGGCTGGAGCGCGCGCTGGAGGAAGCGGCCAATTCCGGGGGGTTGAACCTCAGCGCCAGGAAATTGAAGGAATTTCCCAGGACCGCGGCCCCAGGGCACGACCTCTCGGACACGGTGCAGGCAGGTGAGAAAAGGCCGAGGGGAGCCAGTGGGTGTGGGTGACTGGCTGTCGCGCCTTCCCCTCGCCGCGGCCCGTCAGATCTGGCCTCGCTGGGGGTCCTCTGGCCGGTGCTCTCCAGAGTAAGGAACACGCGTGGGCACGGGAGAGGCGGGCCCCGCGGAGGGCAAGGTGGCCCCCGCCTGGCCAGAGAACTGGGGTGCGCCTGGCTGCGGCGCCCGCGAGCACGCGGGTCTCCGGCTCCCCACCCTGCGGCGGCCGCTCCAGGGAAGTGGCGGCCCGGCGGAGAGTCACGGGCGCGCTGTGGAAGTGGGAGGTTTGGGGCGGCCGCATGGGCTTCCCCGGCCCCGCGCAGAGGCCGGGAAGCCGAGCGCCGGGTGGGTGCTTCCGACCAAGGCAAGCCCGGTTCGCGACAGGCGTCGCCCGTCCGGACTGGGAAACCGAGACAAAGGTGGCGCGCCCGGGGCCGACCCGAGGGCAGCGGCGCGGTGCCGCTAGGCCCCCTCGCGACATCACCGGGCGGTCGGGCAACTTGGTGCCGACTGCGAGGAGGTGCCAGGCTTCCTCTTCCTGCGCCTGTGCGAGGGAAGAGTCGCTGCTGTTGTCGCCAATCCGAATGGGCAGCCACTTCGCCGGCGGTCGGCTTGGCTCCCGCGTTCCTTGCCTTTCGCTAACCGCCCACACGGTTTGGTCCTGCCGCCGAGGCTCCCTGGTTCTCAGTAACCCGATCTATGTGGGGGCCCAGGAGGGGACGGCATGGCATATTAAAAGAAAAGTAATTAAAGTGAGCCGGTTTTCCTGTGTGAACCCGACAAGTTGTAACTCGCGCCAATGAGCAGCCAGCTCTTTCAAGTTATGTCATGTATTGACATATTTCTGAGACGTCTGCTTTCTCTTTGGTAGTTGGAGTTCCTGGAGCGGGATCTATAAACAGGAAGGAGGGTGGTGGAACTCGATTCGGGGCTTGGGATCCCTTAGAACTGCCTTGGTTTCCGACCATCCGGTTCAGCTCCCAGGGGGGAGGGTTTGTATCTTGGCAAGCGCCCAACATTTCCCAGCGCAGTGGGTGCCCCATTTTGGAACCACTGCCCAGACCTCCTGGCTGTCATCACCTCATGGGCTGAGTGTCAGACCCCTTGGATACTGGATGGCTCAACTCTCAGCTGCAGATCTCCCAGTTTCCTCTCCTGGGGGAAAAAAAGGGGGTTGGGCGAGGGAGCGAGGCTTTTGGAGCTAGGTTTCCAGTGCTTTTTGTTTTCGACTTCAATTCAGTAAACATCTTTGAGTGTCTTAATGAGTATTTAGAAAGAATTCCAAGTGCGCTGGAGGCAAAAAAGGGCTCTTTAGGGTCATTAAACTTTGTGACTTGCATTAGGGATAGTCAGGAATGGGCGAAAGGGAGGGAATTTCCAGAGTTGAGCTCTCAGCAGCTGGGGAGTCTCTCGATAGGAGCTCTTAGTTACATTTTCTCAAGTGGAAGTTATTCCAAGAATTGCCTGAATCATTAACTTAAAAAAAAAAATCTGTTGTTAAGTTCTACTTCCCTTTTGCCTTAGAGTATACCAGGGATTATGGAAGGATTGGATATGACTGGGGAAAACAGAGCTGGCATAAGCAATGATACGTGTTTGTACGGTCAGTAGGGGGGTTCGAAAGTTGTTGGTCACTTCAGTTATGCAGACGTTTATTCCCAAATTTGAGTGAACTTGATGTGTCTGCTGTGTTGGCATGTCTTTGAGACCTGTGCTTTTAAAAGCAGGGACCACCTTTTTCAGTTAAGACCTTGCCATGTGAGGTAAATGCTCCACAATATTCCTGTTCTCCTCTCTTGCTTGCTTGTGGTGAACATAGGCTGTGAGTTTTGCCAGTTTTTAATTATGACCCTTCCTTGCACATATTTAATGTTGAGAGAATTCTAACTAGTTAAAACGCAGAATCTTAACATGAATTTCCCAACCAAAAAAAAATGCAATATTAGTTATGGGATAGGGAATGTCACCAACGTTTGTAGAAATGTAGGACATCCTGGAAAGGATAAAGTGTGTTCAGTGTAGCCAGCTATTTCTCGTGAAATGTGAGTACTCCTATGTATTCAAGGGTTGCTTCTGCAAAACATCTTTGCCTCAGGTCAAAAGCTGGCTGTAAAGCAAATGTATTCTGCCCTTTGTTCTAAAGAAATATTTACTGATCACTGTTCTTTATTTGGAGGAGCAAAAATCAAAATAAAGCAAGAGTTAAATCACCCCCAGTTTGCACAGTGTTGCCATTTACTGCATATGAAGTTCCAGCCAAGTGGAGAGTATGAGGAATATGACATACAATAAAGATAGTGGTTTCTCCTGGTTAATATTTAGTTTACAGAAAAGCTCTTAAAATCAGAATGGCACATGAAGATTCTTAAAGACCTGAGATGTAAAGTGTACTTTTTCATAAATTTTGTAAAATGAAGAGTGACATAGAAAGCTTTTTCTCACTGTTCAGTTGTATAACACAGGCCATTTGGTTTATCCCCTAGCAGCCAGATGCAGACCTGCACTCTTGGGCAAGGTAACCTATCTGAACAGAGTGGCAAACTGGGATGTGAATGCAGAAACATAGAGGCCGGGGGCCGCTCAGTAGATGTCTAAACTCTGTCACTAAAGTGCATACATATTTTTCACAGGAAAAAAATACTCGCAAGCCCTCACTCAAAGTGCCTCAGATAGGCTCAGAGCCTTTTGATTTGCTCATATTTGAGTCGAAATAATCTTGTTGTCAGCGTCCAGTCTTTTTTCAGGTTGAGAAGGTTCGGATAGAAAGGCTGACTTAGGCAGGTGTGGTGACACAGGTGACACTGAATGGGAGAAGCATGAACAAAAAAACCACGATTAGCTCTTGGTGTTTGCACTTTGCAGTGTGCCAAGGACTTTATCTGCATGATCCCGCTCAGTCCTCACTGGAAGCCTATTCATATCCTCACTGATGGTTGGGGAGAGATCGCAATTGAGAGAAGTCAGGTCATATGCTCAAGATCATACCCTTACTTAGATGGTGAGCCAGTGACTGGACCCTGACAGTTTCACTTTGGCTTTTATGTTCTTGACCATTTTCCTGTGAAGCAGAGAAGAGGTGGAGAGGAGCAGAATCCGGGAGGCTGTTTGACGGTTCATTCAGCCAACATTCATTCCACAAGAACCTGCCAAGCCCTGCTAAGTGCCAGGCACTATTTTAGGCTCCAGGGACCATCAGAGAATCCCTGTATCTCTTCATATGGAGTTTCCATTCTGTTTGGAGGGGGATGGGGAGAGAAAGGAGGAAATTGATTTTGCAGAATGAGTTGGAAGATTTACAGTATAAATATAATCCCTTGTTTCAGAAAGACACATGCTGCCTTGATTTAAGGTGACTTGAGGTAGCTTGTAACAACAAGAGCACAAAGGATGACTAGTAAGACAGAGAAACTGAAGCATAAAATTGGGCCTGATAAAAAGAAGTACACATGTGCATCAGGAAAGCAAACTTTTTTTTTCTAGTGCTGATTTATTAAGTGTATCATTTTGTGATGAAGAAGTTCAAGATGGTGTGGAATATGACTGAGAAAAAGCAAATCGAAAAGAGGAGTAAGAAAAGAAAGTGTCTGTCTCAGATTGATTGCAGGAGGGGCTAGAAAATAAAAAGGAAGCCCTTGGACTTGATGCGCAGACAGTTGGTGAGAACTGGTCCCATTAAGGAGAGGGTGGAGGGGAGCCTGGGTGGCTCAGTCGTTAAGTGCCTTCGGCTCAGGTCATGATCCCGGGGTCCTGGGATGGAGCCCCACATCGGGCTCCCTGCTCAGCGGGAAGCCTGCTTCTCCCTCTGCTCCTCCCCCTGCTTGTTCTCTCTCTCTCTCTTTCTCTCAAATAAATAAATAAAATCTTAAAAAAAAAAAAAGGAGAGGGTGGAGTGTATCATGATAGTATCTTTTTGAGGTGGTTGGAAGCAGGAAAGACTGTACGGGAAATGAAGAGCCTACCCAAGCAGGAATATAGAAGTCTGGCATAAAAAAATGCTCACGGTGGTCCCGTATGTGCCTGTGTGGAATGTATAGGAGATTGCAAGGTGAAGATAAGATAGGAATGCATGAGAAGGTAAGTAATAGTTCAGGAAGTCCCAGGAGCCTCAAAGCAGGTCAAGGTGAGATGCTGAATCACATAGACAGACACTGTCTGTGAAATTCAGAAGAAAAGGTCTTTTCAGTGAAGCTGGTTAGGAACGACTTTCATAGCATAGGCATGGTTTGGGTCAGATTTTATAGGATGGATTAGTTTTAGATAGAAGTGCCCGTGGACATTCTGTGGTCAGAAAGATATTTCTGAGATGTGGAGTGAGAACCTGATGGCCTGAGATCTGTGACTAAAACAGAAAGAGGCATTTAAGCCTGTGCCTCTGGTCCTATTCTCCCTGCCCACTATCACCATGTAATGAGGTCACAGAGAGCGAGGCTCTTAGGACCTTTTATTTGAGGACCCTGGAGATGGCTGAGGCCTGGGATTTGTCAGCCTATGGGACTAACACCCTAGTCTGTCTGAGCTACCTCTCTCAAATGTCTATACAGATGCAAAGAATCTTCTTGGAGATTTGTGGGCAGGCTTATCTGCTGAATGCTGACTTCCCCCACTCCCCTCCCATCCTATAGCGACTGAATCCTTAGGATATTAGCACTCTTTTGTCATCAGAATTCATACAGGACTTGATAAAGTAATCTGTGTGTTCTCAAATACACGTTCTGTTCCATAAATTTGGCCACCGAGAGTTTTCATTACAAATGTGATGAAACTTCTGAAATCATGTGGCTTCTTAAAACTTATGTTCTTTTATAGTGATATTTAGTTTCAGATTATTTTTCTGCTATTGAATTAAATTTATTAGTTATTGCCGTACCTATCATTTATTGTGGCCATCACTATCATAGAAATGTCTACATTTGTGACATGTATCTTCAGTGCTTTTCCATTCATAAATGATCAGTCACAGCTTTTCCTTCCTATTATTATTTTTTCTTCCGTTGATCAATTCCTTCCTTGTTAAGGTGTAGAGGACTTCTAATGGTGAAAGCTTTTAGAACATCGAAAACTCAATATATGTTGCCACTCAATATGTGGTGGCTCGGGATCCTGTCCAGATGCGCTCTTCTATGTATCTGTGTATGGCAGAAACCGTCTCCACAAACACACTGCTATTCTCAGTGCTTGCATTATAGGCCACTCTTCATTGAAGAGGTAGGAGCACACTAATCAAGTTTCTAGAATAATAGCATGCAATTATAGGTCACAAAACCTCTGGGAATTTTTGGCCTGTGCCGGTTTATAAAGAAACAGCCCAGGGTTTGACCTTCATCATCGAAATGATTCTACTGGATCACTTGTCAGTCACTGTGACATCTTATTTGATTTTTGGTGAGTGTAGGTCATCAAGCCAAAATTTGGCATACCCCACCATTTAAAATTTTTTAAGTTATTGACTAAAAAAATTTTTTTTTGATTTTTCACGCTGTGGTTTAGTAACTCTTTGGTGGCAAGCATTTAAAGGGTAGATACCTTTTGAAGTCTGTGTTAACCTTGATCAATTCACGGGTCAATTTCCTTTTATTCTTGTTCTTCTGATGTGTAGGAAGACTTTTTCTATCCTGTTATTTGACTTCATCATTGCTTGTTTTTAAACATAAGTTTTTCCTCTCTGTGTGTACTTTTCTATTTTTCCCTTTATATCTATCCATATAACTATTTATAAGTACAAAATATGCAAAATAGAGAAACATACATAAAATTATAGATAGGTGGATAGTTAGATGATAGATAGCTGATAGATGTTTTGTGTTTAGAGGAGCAGCATTTACTCTCTCAGTCTCTCTCGAGTTACCCCCAGGTACTGTACAGATTATGTTTTTCCAGAGACTTGGTAATTTAAATGATAGAAATGCTATTAACTCTACTTAAGGTGGCTGTGGGTTCATCCGTCAGGCCACGTAACTTGAACTCTTGTCTAAGCCTCACAAAAACCTGTTTGTGACACTACTTTCCAGATTTGGCTTAGTTCTTTGGAAAATTAGGGCTCTGCCTTAGAGAAACATCAGGGGAAACTGCCCTGGGCTTAGATTTGGTAAGGCCACCAATCTGTGAACTCTTTCAGTGAATGAGTCAGTTGTTGGGATTAAGATAATTTGGTGTTAATTGCAGTGACTATTTCAAATTATAATACTATAATCTATCATAAAAGGTTTAAGGATATAAAGCACAAAACCCAACTATATTTACATATTTGATGCCTTTATTTATATGCAACCTATAGGAAGCCTAGAAGCTCCTGTTACTGATACTCCTGATTTTTGTTGCTGCTGTTTTGTGAAAATTAATTCCAGCATTTGCAGTTACTGTATTTCAGATAGGTTTTTTTTCCCCCTACATTATGTGGATTGTTTAACTGAAAGAAAAAAAAAAAGGTCAGAATTCCAGGTAAGCCTTAGTTTAGGGAAACTAGGTCTATCCATGGAGACAGGCTAGAAGCACGCCTGTGTTTTCTTCATCTTAATTGAAGAGCTCAGTAGTATTACTTCCATCTACTGCAGTAAGAAGTCTTGCATTTGGAAACCATCTGTTCCCACTAAGTAATTCGAAAATAAAGTGAGATGGTTTACATGAACAGAAAGTTGACGAACTGTGAGAATTTGGCTTCTCCTGTTTACTCCAGCAAAGCAATAGGGAAAATGCCTTTATCATCAGATTGCTGCCTGTGTTCATAGTTTTTCCCACCCTATCCACCTTTACCAGCCACAAAGGAGGATATAGGTTGGGGGGGGGAACAATTACAGAAGAACAATGTTTGATTTCCATGACAGAAATGTTGTATGTTCTTGCATGATGAGAAATTATTGCTCCGCTGTTAATATGCTGTTGGTTTAGGGTTCTCAGAACTCTTCCAGGACATTTTTGTCACCAGCATCAGGCTCTAGGGGTTTGGAATCTTCTTTGATGTTGGCTTTTCTTCCTTTAGCTGTGTTTCCTCCGTCTTTTTGCTGGAGGGGGCCCTAAGACCTTGAGAGATTAATAGGGCCATGAGACCCCCAGCCCAGTGAGTGTTGAATTCCCTCTTCTCTGTTGTCCCCGAATGGGCAGAAAGAGACCCCATCTTAATTTTTTTTAATCCTCTGGTTTCTTCCATGGCCTTGCTTTTGACAGCTGACCCCTGCAGTGCAAGACCCAGCGTTTTGCTACACAACATATTCCTCCAGTATTCTTTCCTGTGTTTGATGTTGATGCCATCCAGTGTTAGGAGCAGCATCAGTATGTCTGACCTGGTTCCGTCAGCGTAGCTCTGATTCGACTCTTGTTATCTCTGCAGGCAACAGTGACACGTTCAGAGAAGGGCGTCAGGTGCAGGCTCTCTGACTTGGCTTTCCTCTACATTGCCTTCATTTCGCTTTTCCAGGTCATTTCCCTCACTTCCCCCTTCTGCCTGCCTGGTCGGAGTCTACTTCTCTCCCACTCTGATTTCGTCCAGTCCCCAGGCTAACTTAAAACGTACAGCCTCCCCGCCAGCCCTCCATGTGGATCTGAGCCCTGAATCATGCATGCCCTCAGGGCACCTTTGCAGTAGTTCCTTATGGCATTTTTGGTTAATGATTACTTTCCTCCTTTGGTACTTTTCCCATGTTTAGGCGGTTTCTGCCTATACTGTCCTGGAAGGTCTGGCCAGACAGGGTTTTCTTTATTTTTACATGCGCCGTCCGTGCCTCTCGCAAATAGTGTGAGGTCTCCATCAGGGTGACTGTTGCATCTGCTCTTTCCCACTCGCGGCCTACTCTGAGTCTCTGTACTTTTAATCCATCATCTTGGATCTGACCAGATAACTGAGACCCTGAGCACCCCTGCAGAGTGCGAATGATAGGTGCTCAGTGGGGTTATTGTGAAGACAATGATTATAAAATGACACCAGAACACAATCAAGTGCTTTCTCTGGGCCAAGTATTGCCCCTCGTGCTTTATATGTAAATCTATGTATTAAATCTAGGTAGTATAGGTATCGCCTTATTTGATTCTTGCCGAGTGTTCTGTTTTAGCCATGGGAGGAACTTGCTAACCCCTGTCTCTTCTAGCTGTTACCAGGATCCCACCCAACCTCCCGCATCTGGTTCAAGTTCATCTGCTTCTGAAATGCCTTTCTTGACTACTGTGGCTTGAAGAGGGAGTTTAGATATCTAGAAAGGATCCGTTCACATCTCTCCCAGAGAGCTTAAGCCACTTGACCAACGTCACACAGCAGGGCGGTGGGTAGGCTCCTGAGACAAGGCAGAGTCTCACAGCCTCACACCAAAGGGCTGTTTCTGTGGAACCCGGAGGCTACCCTGGCCTGGATGAAAGACCTCCTTCCTTCCATAGAGTTCTCAGGTCAAATTCTTCCAGACCAGCCGTGTGGATGGTCCCTAAAAGAAAAAAAAATACTGTGAAAACTTTAATAGCATATGGTTTAAAGCCAGGGAGAATAAGATATAAAATTAATAGTGGTTATAGATGAAACATGTTAGTTCAGGATTTTACTGCATGTGGTCTGGGGGACATGCATGGGCCCCGGGTGAACTGGATTCCAAATACTGAAAGGCGGGTGTGTGGGGCAGTCCCTGGTCCACAAACTGGAGGCCCACAATGGTCTTTCATTTTCAGTGTTTTTCTTGGCACTCCTGTGGAAATAAAGCAGTAAGTGGTGGTTTGGTTCTCTCGCCAACCCTCTATTTAACCCTGGCAGAGGTGGGCCTCCATATTAATGGTGGTTTCTTATTGTTTCTTTGGAAAAATGCAGCGTTAGTTGTAACATGAAATTCTGAATCTGGAGATCTTGGCATCAGGCTGTGAACAAAGCTCCCGCCTCGTGGGGACAACTCTCTCCCCTTCATCCTTTCTGACCGAATGTCAGAAGGTTTCTCTACCCTCCTCCAGGTCCCTCAGTCCGTAGGTGTCCCTTCCCACTGGTGTGGGGACAAGGGTTGGCATAAGTCAGAGGGTCGGCTCTGGGACTCCTCGAGGCCTCTCGGCCGAGGAGGGGCTGGCCCAGCAGATGTTGTCTGAGGGAGACGGGCAAGGATTCAAACCCTTCTCCATGTATTTTTTTTTTATTTTTTATATATTATTTCCTCAATTTATTAACTTTAGAATTTGAAGCAAGTTCCTGAATCTCATGGAGCTTCAGGTTTGTAATTTGTGAGAAGTGAAAATACTCTTTTTTTTTTTTAAGATTTTATTTATTTATTCATGAGAGACAGACAGAGAAAGAGAGAGAGAGAGAAGCAGAGGGAGAAGCAGGCTCCCAAGGAGCAGGGAGCCCGATGTGGGACTCGATCCCAGGACCCTGGGATCATGACCTGAGCCGAAGGCAGACGCTTAACCATCTGAGCCACCCAGGCGCCCGAAGTGAAAAATACTCTTTACCTCTCAGGGCTGTGAGGATTCCTGAGGGAGGTGCAGGACCCAGAGCAGTGGGTCTGGCACAGAGTGAGTCATCAGTAGATGTCATTGGCCCTCGTGGGCTCCCCTGGGGTTATGTCATAGTTTTCTTCAGTAAAAATAATCATTGGAAATTGTTGGCATATTATTAGCATGGGGGCTATGAGTGCACTGTGGCTGGGTCTTAGTCCTGGCTCCACCAGGATGGGGGGAGTGCTTAAACTCCCTGTGCCTCAGTGCCCCCAGCATAAAATGGGGGATAATAATCATAGGATTATTGTGAGGAGTAAGTAAATGAATATATGTGTAAAGTGTTTAGTTCAATGCCTGGCATTGACCTTTGCCATCATTATTATACTCCATTATCTTTAGAAAACGGATTCAATTTTATAAAGCACCAAAAAACCCCCTAAATTCCTGGAAATTTTGTGACATTTTAAAATGATTTTAATCCCTAGAAAGCTTGAGTATACATGCTTCCAGTGTGTGTAAGCATCACTGAAACTCTTTGACAGTCTTTGGAAGATGATAGAGTAGGTAGTACTTATTATTCCAGCTCTAAATATTCAGAGCTGGATTACATGTGAGGAAACCCAGACTAGATGGTGAGATGGGTTTTCCTTGAGTTATGTTGCTAGTGGGTGGTTGAGCCAGGACCAGGTCTTCTGAGCTTTTATGTGATTTCCATTCAGTCTTTAATATAACAGCATTCTTAGGTCTGGTTTTGATTTTACCAGGATGGAGAAATCCTGAGGGGGACAAGCCTGATGAGAAGAATGAGTTTGGGATTCTCCCAGCAAAGGATGGGGAACCATATTCTGGTGCCACACTATGTATTGAGGCCAAGAGTCTAGGGTCCAAGGCTTATTTTTGGCCTCAGGATTAGAAGGGTAGGAAGTTGGTTGGGGGTGAGGCCTCAGAGGAGGGCTTGCCTTGTGGCTCTCTGTCCCGTGCAAGAGTCCTGCCCCTGATTTAAAAGCTCTCTAAAAAGGGGCGCCTGGGTGGCTCAGGTGGTTAAGCGTCCAACTCTTGATTTCGGCTCTGGTTGTAGTCTCAGGGCTGTGAGATTGAGACCCGAGTGAGGCTCTGTGCTGGGTGTGGAGCCTGCTTAAGATTCTCTCCCTTCCTCTGCCCCTCCCCCTGCTAAAAAAATTAAAAAATAAAATAAATAAAAGCTTTCTAGAAAAATAAATAAAAGCCTTATAGATTAAAATAAATAAATAGATCACCTTTTTATGCTCTTGGCAAAAAACAATTTGTGACTCTTTTTACATTTTGGCAACTGCTCTGAGGATGTAGAGCAAATAATTCTGTAAGATGTGAGAAAATGTCTTTGAGGAGGCAAAGCTTTAAGAATAAATATATAGACTTAAATGTATCTATTCTTTTCTCACTGTTTTCCTGGCATCCGGATTTATTTTGAACTTTATTCAGGAGTTAATTCTTTAAAAAGCCTTGTGGTAGGTTCAGTATCACGCTGAAGTTTCTGCTAATGGAACTGAAAGGGGCATGTCATCTGGGTCCAGGTTCCTTCAGAATATTTCTTCAGTCCTCATGCCTGCCTTGCAAGGTAGGTAGGGTCCTTGTTGCGGAGAAGGGAACACATCAGCGAGGCAATCTTAGTAGGTTTGTAGATCCAGTAAAGACAGAGCCAGAACTGGTGTCAGCTCCTGTGGAAAGTGCTGGAGTCTCTTGCCAGGCTCTATTATGGTGTCACTGAATATCTAGAGCTGGAGGAGCAGGCCAGAGGAGGGGATCGGTCATATTTGACAGACAGTCCGTGGGGTGACTCGGAGTGAAGAGTAGATCCTTGAATTGGAGTCAGATTCTGGACTAATTTCTTTCTTTCTTTTTTTTTTTTTTAAGATTTTATTTATTTATTTGAGAGAGAGCGTGTGTGTGTGTGTGTGTGTGTGAGAGAGAGAGAGAGAGAGAGAGAGAGAGCACGAGCAGGGGGAGGGGAGGGGCGGTGCAGAGAGAGAAGCAGACTCCCTGCTGAGCAGGGAGCCCGATGTGGGACTTGATCCCAGGACCCCGGGATCATGACCTGAGCTGAAGGCAGACGCTTAACCGACTGAGCCACCCAGGCGCCCCTGGACTAATTTCTTTCTCCCACTAATCTGAAAGTGGGTGCCAGCAATGCAGGTACATGTGTGGCAAGTTCTGATCCTCAGCTGTTTGTAATGCCCGGCTATCGGCTCCATTTCTGAGAACTGCATTTTCAAGCAAGCATTCTCTGAGGTGTCCGTTGTTTAGAAACATAAATATACATTAGGGTTTTTAGTTTTCTCGTATGCAGTTTTTGTATTAGGTAGCTCTAGGGCTTACCCTATATATCCCTAATTTATCACAATCTTCTTTGAATTAATGTTATATCACTTCATGTAAAACATAAGAATATGTCATATATTCAGAATATTCAGTTCAGTTCCATTTACTCTGTGCTTTGTGCTATTTTTACATGTATTTTACATAAATATATATTTACATACATTTTGTATGCATTATAAACCTTGAAAACTTATTTAAACTACTTTAAAGAATTTAATAAAACTACTTTATGCATAAAAAACTTTATAGTCTTTTATTGTAAAAGACTTTATAATATGTAACCTAGTTGAACAATCCATTTTAACTGTACTAGATTTTATTCCCTATGAGAAATGAATGAAGACCCATTGGGTGAGTAATCAATTGTTTGTTTTCTAGAGTATTCTCTTTGTAATAGAAGGGTTTATATTCTTAAAGTTGTTTTATTAAGTAATAATCACCAATTTGATTTCTAAAAATGCATTTTATTTCATCATACAGATCCTTCACTACATTAATTCATTGCTCTTACCATCTTATAAATGAGATCAAACAGCAGCCCATTTTGGCTACAATGGCAGCACGGCTTACGGTTAAATAACCAAAATTTTTTGTGTTGATGCAAATTGATCCAATTCAAAGGAATCTGATTGTGCAATTGAAGGCAAATAGATACCTCTTTGTGCAGTTCCCTTGGAGGTGTGGATGATAATCTCTGCATGCAATTTTAGGCAATTATGTTTTTTTCTGGTCTTTAGAAAGCCGGGATAAATCAAAGTTAATTTTAGTTCTACCAGTCATTCCCGTGGTTATAGTCTTGCAATAAACTCTAGCTGTGGTTTGTTCAGATATTTACAAGTCATGCTTTCTTGAATCTGTGCAGTCCTTTAAAGGGTTCTGTGCTGTAACTTTAAGAGTGCTAATGTGCTAAGTCTGATCTATTTTGTGAAATTCAGCTGGAGGCTGTAAAGACTTGTTTCTGCTCCCCTTCCACCCCCAACGTCCTTGATATGTTAATGAAGACTTGGTATCTCCATAGGAAATTTGCACAGTGGGAGTTCTGGGGTAATGTGTCCTGATAGAGCCCCTAATGCCTGCCCCTTAGAGAGTGAGTGACAAAGATAGGAGAACCCAGCTAAGTGCTCGCATAATCAGGCAGCTTGGGTCTCTCTAAAGTGGTTTCCTCCTTTCAGTGTGTGCCCTGTGCTCTCTGGTGTGTCCGTGTCTCAGACCCCTGCTGTCCTCTGGCAACGAGGAAGCCTTATTTGTACTCTCTTGACAGCGCATGGTAGATTGGGGTGATGAGCCCCATCAGTTTTGGATGAAAGACCTCAGCTTTCAAACGTATCATTTTGTGAAATGCCACCCTCTTTTGGTTTTGAAAGAGAACATTTGGTCACTGTGGACATCACAAGACGTGCTCTTATAAGATGATCATAAGTAGCATCATGCTGAGTCCAGTCTGGTTTATGCCTCTTGCCCTGGCTTAATGAAGGATAGCAGCTCCTGATTTGGATGATAAATCCTATGGTCGTTCCACTCATGTGGGACCATAGACACTATCTTTTAAGAATAAACTGAAATGGAGACACACGAAGTGACTTGCATGTCACCCTGCCCCCCCCAGCCAGTAAGTGTGGGATCAGGTCTGGAATCAGAAGAGCTTATCCTGGCCATCTCTGTCTACCGCCCAGACTGCTGTCCTTTGAAGAAAGGGCAGCGCTTGGCTGGTTTCTAAACCCTCACAAGAAGGTGTTTGGCATTTGTTGTTCATTTTCGTGGGCACAACGCAGTACTCATTCTAAAATTTTGAAACGCAGCATGGAAAGGAGTCCATACAGAACGTAGGCATGATTTAGACAGTGATAGTGACATAGACATGCAGAGCACACAGTAAGCGGGACTTGTCTTGACTGTAATGTTGACTGCCCGGTGTGTGCATTGGTCAACACTCACGAAACTCTACCCTTCAAAATGGGGGCATTTTCTGTTTTGTATATAAATTATACCTTGGTAAAGTAGACCCATTATTCAACTTAAAAAGTAGACCATTTGCAGTATGTGTTTTAGCTCTCTGCACACTGTGTATCCCTGATTGACAAGCTGTTTTAAAACACAGAATAATTGGGGCTTCATGGCTGAGTCAATGCCTACTGCTAGAAGACTGATATTTCTCTTGTAGTGGACAGATTCTTTGATCCTCATTTTCTTTATTTTGAAACAGCTTGTTAACTGTCTATATAGTCATACTAATAAAATATTCTAAGTCTAATTATGAGTAGCATCTTATTTTATTGATAGTAAAAACTGACACCGAGTCGAATTTTCTAGGGTCACTGGGATGATGGTGTTGGCTAATGAAGTCCAAAGGCTCAAGAGCATTTGTTTGTGCACCTCTTGGGTAGCAGACACTGTGCAGACAGGATCCCATTCTTCTTGCCAGCCTGATAGGTGTCATGTACCTGAATGTCAACAAGTACAGATACTGAGGCTCCTAGATGTTAAGCAGTTTACCCGAGATTCCCCACGTGGGAAATGGAGGAGCCAGGGTTTGGATCTTAGTTGCCTGACGCTAAAGCATTCGCCTTTCCCACCAAGCACATGGTCATTTAGAAAGAACTGCCTATCCCGGAGAAAGTGGACCATGTTGGCTCTTCCCTGGCTGCAACCTGTAGCTCGGGCAGCATGTCAGTCCCAGACTGCCCACATTACAACGGTGCCCGGCAGGGCCCCTGCGCAGCCTCCTCCCGTGGCTCTCTCCTGCCTGCCCACCCAGAGTCAGCTGCCCGCCTGCCGGCAGATCTGATGAGCCCCTGGGAACTGGCGCCACCCTGCTTATCCCACTGGGTTTTCCTCACACCCTCCTCACGGCCCCTGGGGCTCCAGCTGCCTTTTCCTGTAATGTCCCCATATGTTCTGGGTTAAGTGCCTCTCCTTCGCCTTTGATCATACCTTTGCTTTCCTCTCTGCATTTGCCAGATAAAATAAAACCGAAAACACAACAATAAAAAACCCCACAAAACTCCAGTACCCCAGGTGCCTGTCAGTCATCCCCAAATCTCAACTCCTGCCTCTTCTGTGATGTTCCCCCATCCCAGCCTCCCACTCCCCATTCACCTCCCATCTTTCCTGAACTTCAGGCTTTGGGTCTGAAACAGGTGGTTTCAGTGATCGAGTTGTCCCTCAATTATTCTTTAATTTTATGTCTTTTCTTTCCAGGTCATAACAGTAAGAATGATAACTGCCTTATTTATTGAGTGCGGCGTTGTGCTGTGCACTTCAGGTGGCTTTTTTCAACTAACCCCCAAACAATTTTAGGAGGCAAGTATATGTTTTCTCCCTATTTGGCTAATGGGAAAAATTGAGGCTCAGAGAGAAATGTCCAAGTCCTAAGTGGAGAAACTGAGATTCAAATCCCATTTGACTTGAGGGTTCACATCTCGCTCTTCACTGAGTCCTCGCAAAGTCCTTGAAGATACTGGAAAAGAAAGGAAAGTGACCTTTCCTGTGCCTTTACTAGGGTATGGAGTAGAGGAGGTTGGCTCATTTCCTCACATGATTTTTACACCGGTGCTAAAAATTAGATTTATGGCCTCCAAACCAAGGCTCAATTTAAATAATTTGCTCCAGGTCACAGAGCTGGTAAGTGGAGACATCAAAATTAAACCAGGTCTTTCTGCCCCTAGAGACGCACCACTCTGTGCGTGAGAAACTCCATCTATATTTCTTTCTCTTATTTCTCTCCAGGGCCTTTTATTTCTTTTTTTATTCTCTCCAAGTCCCAGCTATATATTAGTGAAACTTTTCAATTAGTTATAGGTTGATTGAAAAACACAAAGGTCCCCTTTATTCTGTTAGAGAAGCATGAGCGGATAAGGCATCTTCCAGTAGGGACGGTGGAACCCACAAAGAAGTTAGATTTTTAAAAGAGATGCTACAGGAACGAAGATGAGGTGGAATCGATTCTTGAATGGCATGGCAACCACAGATAAACCACATTTATCTTGGGAGATGTACTTTCTGCCTTCCTGACTTGTACTGTAGTGGAGCAGGAATGTCTAAAATTAAAAGATAGGAGAGGATGATAGGATTTCTGTTCACATTTTTAAGTTGCTGTATTGTTAGCTTACTCCCAATCAGCCTGCTTCCCCACTCCGCCTTTCTCAGGGACAGAATTAAAAGCTGTAGGTGCTTACCCTGGGCCCTGTCCTTGGTGGATGTGTAGACCGCTGAAATTCACCTAGAGCTCACTGTGAAGAATAATTAACTATTAAAAAACAAAACAAAGAAACAAACCCAAACAACAAAAAAGGAACTCCTTTCAGTTCTGAATATATGTTACAATAGTTAGAATTTCACTGATCAAAGCAACACCTTCTCAGTGTGCCCAGTGCCCCTCATGTGTCTCTGCCCTTAGTGCAGGTAACCCGGTGTGATGAGAAGATAGGTCTGTATCAGGTCTAGTTCCTGGATCTTGTAATACGTCCTCCGCTTTCATTTCTATCAGCAGAGTGTTTCTATTGAGTATGCTACATGCCCACAGAACAGTTGTCAAGTGGAATTCATAATGATGTGTGTTAGCCTGAGCGCCAGAAGAGACTTGAGTGTAGATTCTGGAGTGATGGACACCAACTCTGTCTTCCACACATGGCCTTTTGTGCTCTGGGTAACAGAAGCGCTGGCTGTGTGCACTGGGTTTTCTCGAAATGTGCCAGATATGTCATCTTCCAGGGCTATCGAGCTTCTTAGAATGTGCATGATACGGAGCTTTCCTGGAATGAAATACCACAGTGCTCAGATCACCATGTCTTTGTCACTGGCTTCCCTCCCGTTTTTGCTGTGACCTTCCAAGAGGTTTAAAACTATGGTAGCTGTTTCAGTAGTGGGCTTGGAGATCAGGTGATCAAGTGGGCAACAGATCACACAACAGTGTGCACAGTGACTTGGAACCACATTCAAGGCATTCAAAGTTGGGGTTCCTGCTTTTCCACCTACTGGCATGGTGACCTTGGGCAAGTTGCTGGGAAAGCCCTGCCCAGTACCTATTTCAGAGGGCCTTTGGAAGTTGAATATGTAAAGAGTGTAGAGCAGTGCCTGGCATCTGAGAAACACTCAATAATTTTTACTTGTCTCTTTTTTGTTTGCTTCTTTGTTGTCATTCTCTCCCTCCAGCATCAAATGCTGACAGTGACCTTGTTTTTTTCTTTCTCTTGTAACTAGTACCCCTAATTCCCAGGACGGTATCTAGCCCATGGTAGGATCTTAGTAAATATTTGAGCTCAATAAATGAATAAAGTGGTTGAGTGAGTGAATGGCAGGCTCCATGCTGGATGCTTCGTGTATAGTCATAGAATGAACATGGTATCTGCCTTCATGAAGCTGCCAATCAGCCTGGTGGAGAGGGGACTGGAGATATATCATGACCAATGGTGATGAGTGAGTGACACACAGGGAAAGAATGAGGGGAGACTATTTTGGATGGCATGATCAGGGAATAGTGGCATTTTCAGACCCTGTATGGTTGACTGATAAATGGCGCACGTTTTTTTCATCATCTGTTCGCAGACTTAAAATAGTTATTTGTGGGTCCCCCTTCCTGCTTTTTAAAGCATTTCCATCTCAACTGTTTCTTCTCTTCAAACATATAAACCATTATGTGCATGTTCTAAGGTTTCTAAAAAGGCGAACAAACGTCAACGATTTAAAAGATCTTAAAAAGTCAACCAAGTAACTTAAAACTGGGTATGATACACACTCACTTGTTTCCTTTTGGTTGCTTGGAATTAATTTTTTTTCCATTTTGGTGTGTGGGATATTTATTGGTTTTTCTTCATCTTTTCCTTGTCTGTTTGGGTAAATTCAGCCAGCAAAATTCTTTTTGGCAGCAGGAATGATAAAGACTCTGCTTAGTCTTAGGATGAGATTTACATTAAATATTTACAAGTACATTCTTGAATGTTAGAATAACAGGTTCTTTTTGGCCAGTGGATGGTGAAGTTACTGAAAAGATCAAATCCAAATATGCCTGATGGACAAGAGCCACCTTCTTTCAGGAGGTGGAAATCCTCAATAGGGTCCTGGCTTGGACTGACCGTAGGGAGCTGAGAGCTAGAAGGCTGCTTTCTCCCATCATCACCAACACAAAGAAGTGTGTTCTCTGCTGCAGATTAATGATCTGATGGGGGGAAGTTTAAGCTCAGCTATGCACTCCAGACTTTGGCGAAGTTGCCTACTGTATGGCTTAGCTTCACAGGGCCGTTAGGTGTGGGCACCACCATCTAAATAAAGCACTATTACTCGACCTTATGGTTAGGGTGCTAGCACTGTGTTTGGAGGGTTTGGCCTCCCTATGCTTTGCACACAGATGGTTCTCTAAGTTGAAGGAGACTTGGCACCATCACATAAATCTACAAAACTAAGAGGTGTGTGTGTGTGTGTGTTTGAGAGATGGGGACACATTGGTCTCTTTTCAAAGCCTTGCACAAGGCTCATGTTTTTCAGAGTCTTGGGTGGACTAAATGTGAGCCCTGTTCAGTGCCTTGCAAACAGTGGGAGATCAATGGGCGCTCATGGGAGCCATCTAATTCGGACTGAATGATAGGATCCATTTGAACCGGATTGAATGATATAGAAACTTGCTCGATTTATGTTAATTACATCATATGTTCTTTCTCTCTCCGTTTTTCATGAAATGCATCCAGGAAGCTCTTTGTGGCTGAAATGAAAGAGTGAAGCTGGCCTCTGAGCCCTGGCGGTCATGCCTCTGGTAAAGTAGTAAGGAGGATCTTTTGGGAAATCCAGAGGGAATGAACATGATGAACAGGAGTGAAGGAGGAAAGCCCTGGTAGGAGTGATACAAAACAGTACATCATCCGAAAGTAACTAATATTTGACTTTGGAATGCATTTTTATTTTTGGCAGTGGATTTGTCTCCTGTGTTCTGCCTGGACAAACATTGGAATTAGCTGGCATTCCTTAAGCACATGCTGATTAGGGCCAGAGAAAGTGGCAGCCTTGAGGCATGCTGGTGACCAGGGGAAAGCCATCTGGATTAGACATTTGTCAGGGACCTTTGTGTTCATGTAACATCTCCCTAAGTCAGAGAAACAAGAACCTGGAAAGCACTGTTAGTGAGGTTCTCACGCACTGCAGCATGTTTGAGTCATGGTGCACTTTATGCCGGCCCTAAATGAGAATGTTCTTCCCTTTCCTTCTCTTTCTTTTTTCTTTTTTTTTTCCCTGTAGGATTCAGGTTCTGTCAGTGTAAAGATTCCTGAGTGGGACAATTTAAGTTCCTTTCCTTCTGATAACCTCTGGAGTCCTGGCCGAAGTTGTCAGTTGCTGCTGGACTCAACAGAAATAATTGCATTCTTTATGCTGACTATTAGTGTATATTTTGAGACCCAGGAGTGCTGTCATGACATGGTCACAATGCCCTTGTTGATGAAAGCTCTGAGTTTTAAATGTGGTCAACTTTGGTGCCCTTTGAAAAATTGGGGAGCATGCTGCTTTTCTTTGGATGTTCTCAACACCCCCCCCGAGCCAGAATTAGAGGCTTCCTCATGGTCCCATGGAATTTTCTACTTACCCTTTATTATATGTACCTCATTGTATTGTGTTCTTTATTTCTCTGTCCTCAGCATAAGGCTCACATCGGCATTTGTGTTAGTTTGCCATTGCTTCGTAAGAAACTGCCACAAAAAAAATGTAGTTACTTAAAACATCGTAACATTTTATTATCTCTCAGTTTCCCTGGGCCAGGAGTAAGGGCACAGCTTAGCTAGGTCCTCTGATTAGGGTCTCATAAGACTTTAATCAAGGTGTTGGCTAGAGCTGCTCTTATCTGAGGCTGAGTCCTCTTCCAAGTTCATGAGATTATTGCCAGAATTCAGTTTCTTGTGGTTGTAGAACTCATAGAACTCATGGTGGCTTTTTTTTTCTTTGAAAGAGGGTCCCAGTTCCAGTCCCTCTTTAAAAAGCATCACCTGGGGCACCTGCGTGGCTCAGTTGTTTTAGCATCTGCCTTCGGCCCAGGTCGTGATCCTGGTCCTGAAATCGAGTCCCGCATCAGGCTCCTTGCTCTGCAGGGAGCCTGCTTCTCCCTCTGCCTTTCTCTCTCTCTGTTTCTCATGAATAAGTAAATAAAATATTAAAAAAATTAAAAGCATTGCCTGATTAAGTCAGGCCCACTTGAGATCATCTCTCTGTTTAAGAACTCAGGTCAACCGATCGGGGAACTTAATTACTCTTAATTACTCTTGAAATACTTTTGCCGTGTTAGGTATCATAGTTATTGGAGTGATGATATGCCATCATATTTACGGGTTGCACTCACATTCAAGGGGAGAGGCTTCTACAGGGTATAGATATATACGGGGACAGATATCTTGGGGGCCATCTTAAAATTCTGCCTACCAGAATGCCCAGTAATGTTGAAAGAATAAATGAATGGGATGAATGAATTCTGATCGGTGGCAGTACAGCAACCAGCTTGATTGTAAAATGAGTAAGAGAAGGTATTGAGGTCTTTATTGCAAAGTGCAGTTGCCAGCAGTTTCTTTATCACCAGTGAGCTGTTTCCTGGCAGCTAGGAAGGCATCAGCCAGAGAGAAGAAAGAGCAAGAAAGCAAGGAAGGAAAAAGAAAAGAAGGAAATCATGTCTTGGGCTGATTTCAGGTGGCGGTTCCACTTCTGAGGAGCTCTACCCACCTTCCAGGCTGCTTACATTTACAAGTTGGTCAGAGACCAGGAGCTATGGGTGTCTCCTCCGTTCTGCCCTGGGGCAGAGCCATTCTGGATGCAGCAGGGTGGAGGCGGTAAAGGGAACCCCCGTCAGCTTGGCTTCTGGTTTCCAGAGATGGAGTCTCTGCCTTAGGCTGAAATAAAAACCTGAGTCTGTATTCCATCCCTTATAACCACAGGCCCATGTGGTATCTCTTGGAATCCTCCAGCAGTGAGATGCATTAGGTGTGGAGAGGAAGCCTTAACTTCAAATCTCCTGGCTGCGGTTGGCTTTAAAAATCAAATTGAACCATGGCTGTCTGTGTTTAATTTGGAAGAACAGAAAGGATGTGTGCTTTGTGGCGCCCACGTAGTATAAAACTCTCCATGACATAATACCGCTCTGCCCAGCCTTAGAAGCTTCCCGTGCAGACAATGGCCTGCTTCCCTGACAGTTCCCAGGCATGGGTGCCACCTTATGTAAACATTGCCGTTTTTAGTGCATTGCAGAGGCAAAAGGATGACACATTAATAGCAGCTGGAGGATCTCATTAAAATTGGGAGGAAAATATGAAGACTGGAGTCTGGTAATGTACAAACAGTGAAAGAGTCTTTGTCTCATCTGATTAACAATTGGATACATTCTGATTGCCTTTCTGGATTGTAAGAGCTGGCAGCATTGCAGTCAGAAGAACCATGTTTTTCTTCTTTACAATAGACTGTCCTTGTTTTTCAAATCTCTTACTCCCTCTAAAATTAATATGCCGGGTCCTTGGGACTCCCTTGAGAGCTGAAATGGTGTGGTGGCTGGTCTCCATGAGCTGGTGCAGAACCAGTCAGCAATCACTGGACTGGATTTGGGAACACCTGCATTATACAGTTAGATGCTCACATCTTGGAAGGTGGAAGGACAGGGCTTGGCCCTCCTGCCACAAAGGACAGGGAAGCACACTGCGGGGGAGCTCTCTGGGGGAGGAGGTGTTGGCATTCTCTTAAGGTTAACCGGTAGGGCCACATTGCCTTCTCCAGCTCAACAGGGAAGCCTCCATGCTGAAAATAGTTCTCTCCCTCCTGAAGAAGCCTGTTTTCCCAGGTGCGTAGGTGGGGGATTTGCTGTGTGCAGGGCAAGGGCTGCTTTTTCAAGAATTCGTGTATAGATCTTGGAATAAAAACAAACAGGCCAAAGGACCGTTCTTTTGAAAGCTGGTCTGCTTGACTCAGCCTAGCAGGAGTGTTGCCATGTGCTTGACAGCAGCATCTAATTATGGGCAGGGTTTGCAGACTGGACCGCCACCTGATATGAACCCACGGAACACAACTTAACTCTAGCCTGGACTGTCACTGGTCATCAGTGATCATTTTTTTTTTTTAAGTCATCAGAGAAATAGTCATCACTATGAAAAGTGGCTTTTTAGAACTCCGTGGAATGAGACGTCAATATTATTAGATGGGTTGATAGTGCTCTGTCTCTTTTTGCCTATGGTTGTTTTTTCTTTATTGGGAATGATGTTTCCATATATGCTCATTTTGTGGCTAGTGGGGAAAAAAAAGGTCATCTTTCCCTATACTAATCACTTTTCCAGCTGAGATGAATAGAGGGTAAAACTGACTCCTTTTCTGGGATTCGTCACTATCAGTCTGATGATGTGAACAATAGAGAGATAATAACCCCTCAGTAATCACAACAAAGCAGATAACCTTTAGTTTCCTAAATTACCTTAGCACTTTTCACCACCTTCATACCTTTCGGAGTTAAGTTTTCTCAAAGGCAGCTGCCTGCTTTGTCCCTGATGTAACTAAGCAATGTGAACATTGAAATAATTGTCAGGTAAATCTGGTTTCAGAAACATCTGTCCCATAGTTCATCATCTTGCAACTTGAAATATTGAAGCATGAGGTGCCTCATTTTAACTTCGAACATTGTTAACATTGTATAGCTTCAGAGTAATTTGACAAGACTACAGTCTGTACCTCAGAAAGGCAGGTCTAGAGAATGGCTTCATGGAGTGAGACCCATCAGGTAAGTGGGGTGGGGGACAAGGGAAGTTCTTGGAGCATTTTGGGATGGATGTTTGTTTTGAGTTTCTAGCCCAAGGCTTTTTTTTTTTTTTATACCATTTGTTCCTTTCTTAGACTCCCCTTCTGTCTCAAATTTTTTTTTAAGATTTATTTATTTGTTTTAGAGAGAGAGAGAGAGCACAAGCTAGAGGGGCAGAGGGAGAGGGAGAGAGAATCTCAAGCCGACTCTGAGCCCAATGTGGGGCTTGATCTCATGACCTAAGCTGAAACCAAGAGGCGTATGCCTAACCGACTGCGCCACCCAGGCACCCTCTCTTGCCTCCAGTTTTTAAAAAATTAAGTCTCCTTTCACCTAGACATTCTCGTTTGATAGTGAGCTAGCTTTGGAAAATAGCCTTATAGAACCATTTTCAATGAAGAAGGAGTTTTAAAATGACTTCTGTCACTTGTGATCAAATTATAACCTGACTATAGATGTATCTAAAGATCGAAAATAATAAAAAGAGCTTTGGTTATTGTACTTTTTCTTATAGGGCCCTTTTCTTACCTTCTTATTGGAATCTTGTATTATTAGAGTGGGATATGAAATTGTACAAAGTGTAATTTGCAGTTTGTATTTTAACCAGGAGTTGAAATGATAGTAGCAAAACATGAAGGGTTCTGTGTTTTGTAATGTCAGCATGTAGGGGTTAGTGCACACTGCTTTCTGTTCCAGGGGCACTGAACTGGAACTGGGGACACATACTTTTCGATCTGGGACAAATCTGTAAGATTAATAAATGACCGCTGAATTTATATTTTGCAGCAGGTCTTGTCAGATGAACTTGTTTGTGAGACCAAAAGGAAAGTCCCTTCCTTTTTTGCCATTATGGATTCTGTAAGATGTGGATTAATCAGTGCAGACATACTGATGGAACCTAATGTCACCAGAGGAACATTTCTGACATGCAGTAGACCAAGATGGGAAAGCTTAAATGCATTTCAGTGACGTCAGGACAGAACTTTAGAGACAAAGCTCTTTCTACCAAAGGGGAGCAGAGCAAAGGGGAATTGGTAAAAATCCCCAAGTTTCCAGGGCTGGGTTAGTTCTCATGAAGCCCTAGCAAAGGGAATTTGTGCACAAGGGCCGACTTGAGGCCTTCATTATAATAATAATTGTTATTAATTATTAATTATTATTATTAGCAGCAGCAGTATAGTGATGCTTCAGATACTGAAGTGTACAACTGGAACTCATCCTTTCGTTAATAGATGTATCACCAAGTGGGCTTCTAGATTGCTTTACCAATGGGTCTAGCATTCACTTGGTTAATGAAATAAAGTAAAACACAATCCCCTGTGGCACCGTGGTACCGGAAAGTGGGTTCCTGTGCCATCTCTTTCCTGACATTTGGAAACTTGCAGGTGGGACTTTGTGGGGTCCTTCAGTCTCCTCATCTCTTTCATTGCCTTAATGAACCCCACTGCAGCTGCAGAGCTTTTGCCTCCTGGCTCTTACCCCCTGCCCCCCAGCCTTTGTGCACTAAGTGGAACATGGCATTGACTATGCCTGGAGCATCTTAGGAAAAGGCTTAAGGGGAGGTGAGGCGGGCAGGCCAGGGACAGAAATGAATGCAAAACAACAACATAAAAGGTTTAGCCGGGAGTTGGGTAGAGGCGGCGGGCCCACAGGATCTGGAGATGGGAACTTAAGAGAGGGCGGTGCAGAAAGACCAGCGGCATCCACCAAACATGTGGCACGTGCCACGCCTGGTTCCAAGCGCGTCGGATCGATTATTTCATCAGAGTCTCACGGAAGTCCTATTAGGCATCCCCATATCAGATATGAAGAATCTGAAGCACAAAAGGGTAGGTAGTTTTTCAGTTGTGAAGTGGCCCTTTTGGGGACTAAACCCCAGCAGTTTGACTCTAGTTTATGCCCTTAACTCTGTTACACTGTACTGAACAAAGTGTGGGGCAAAAATCACAACCAGAGGCTGCTTCGTCCTTCCAATTTTCCCACTCACCCTCCTGCCACCTTTTCATGCCCATGTAATCCCCTTTTTGTTTTCTTCTCCTTCCCATGATTTGGTTGCCCTTCCTTTATATAATCCAAAAGAAATAATTAAAAAAAAATTTTTTTTTTTGACGAAAGTAAAGGGTGTGAGCTAAAAGCTGCTCATTTCACGGGACCCTGGCAGTTTTAAAAATCTGAGTGTATTGTAGGACACAAAGGACCCTTGTTACCAGGCTTTTCCACCAATGGGAAAACAGCTGTTGCTCTCATCTCTTCTGTCATTTCATCTTTCCAGTGGCCGAGTGCTTGCTTTTGAGTTCCCTTGGATGTCTTAACGGGGGGATGAGCATGCTGTTGTTTGATGGAATTAGACAGTAAGTGTTACCAAGCCCTTCACAGAGGTTGTTGGGCTCAGGAATAAAGGCTCTGCCCCAGCTCTTCCAACAGCTTACACCACAAAGACTTGCTCTCAGAAAGAAAACAAATGACAGTTCCGTTCAGCCAAGGGTGGAGCCAGGAACTTAAAATGTTTCTCAAAAATATGTTCCCAAGAAATCCATGTTGACCAAAGCCAGAGGCATCCAGTGTCTGTTTATTGCAATCTCAAGGAATATTCTGCCACAGATTCTCCGAAGACTGATCTTTGTCATAAAATTGCAAACCTTTTTGTCTTTTTATAAAAAGTTTATCAAGTCTCACATTCCATATTTAATTTTGACAGCTGCCAAGGCCAATCAGTTCTAGCTTCCTTTGTTTAAAAGGTGTTGGTGACACGTGCTGTAAGCTTATGCTCATCCTCAATCAGCCGTGTTAAAAGCACTAATATTCTGTTCTTTTCTGGGTGCTAAAGAAATATAGCCAATGAGAATCCTGGCCAAACTTAAAGGAATGAATTTCACTGTACCAAGACATTTTTATTGCCAAATTAAGTCAGTGATTTATATCACACACTGGAGGCCTTGGGTGGGGATGTGGGAGTGGAGTTTTGTTTACCTTCTGTGGCTCAACTACCCTTCTAGTCTTTCATATGAAAAGCTGTTAATTCAGGAGTCACTTGTGAGTATTCAGTATTCCAAAGATGGCTTCAGGTTCCTGGCTGCACGTGTGAATGGCAGTACTCACTCCTGGGCAGGATATCTAGTTTTTAGGTTCTAGGCAATTGAGAGTCATTACCTGCCCCCCCCGCCCCCCACCCCGTTTGTCTTCTATTTCATAGAGTAGATGTTAGCGATGTGATTTGATCTGACAGGATTCCTACAAACCTTTGACCTTAATCTTTTGTTTGTATTTGTGTTACTTGTTAACATTTCAACCAAGATTTTGTTGTTGTTTACCAAGACTTTTTAAACTGTATGGAGTCAGGAAAGTTATTTTTTACATAATGCATTTTCCTTTTATATAGAAGAATATTTTCTGGGTATGTTTTTAGAGGTGATATAGGTAGTGGTTAAGGACCTGACATCTGAAGTTTCCTTATTCTTTTTTTAAGGATTTTACGTATTTATTTATTTGCGCATGTGCACGCACACGCACACGAGAGAGAGAGAAAGCACAAGCCAGGAGCAGAGGGAGAAGCAGGATCCCAGCTGAGCAACGAGCCTGATGTGGGACTCGATCCCAGGACACTGGGATCATGACCTGAGCCGAAGGCAGACACTTAACCCACTGAGCCACCCAGGCGCCCCTGAAGTTTCCTCTTCTTATACAGATCCTGGCCTGGTCACTTGTTAGCTGTGTGGCCTCAGGCAAGTTCCTTAATCTTTCTGGGCCCTATTTTCCTATTCTGCAAAATGGGGATATGAAAAAGATGCTGGGAGATTTAAGGGGATAATTCACCTAAAGCTCAGTACTTGACAGTAAACATCCAACAAATGCAAACTAATATTATTATGCTTCTATTCCTTGTTATTTTTAGATTTTTAATAGTAAACAGGAGAGTAACACATGTAGACCTATACATTGAGTTTTTGAATAGAGCCACTAAAACAGTGAAATCAAAACCTTATTAATCAGGGGCACCTGGGTGGCTCAGTTGGTTAAGTGTCCAACTCTTATCTTAGCTCAGGTCTTGATCTCAGGATCATGAGTTCAAGCCCTGCGTTGAGCTACACTCTGGGCATGGAGCCTACTTAAAAACAAAACAAAACAAAACCTTATTAATCAAAGAATAATTGAAGAAACTGGATGTGAAGCCTAGAAAAGAAAAAAGAAGTGTAGAAATGATGGTAACCATTTTCCAGTATCAGGAGAAACACATACCTTTTATTAGAAATTTATGTTAACTATCAGAAAGACCACATAAGATTAGAAAAACATTACATTTGTTAGTAAAAATTCATGGCTATAATTTTATCCAAAGTTTGTATGATTCTGAAATTCCAGGCAATGGGACTTAAAGACATAATGATAATTAAGACTTTAAATTATAGTCTATTCAATTTACCACTGGGGTAATTGTAATTTTAGTTACAGACTGGCTTTCTTCCAGGGAACCTACATTTCCTTATACACACAGCCTCATTCCTTCCCACAGCGTGCTATGTTAATTTCACTGTTTCACATTTGATTTAAGATCTTGCTACCCAAGGTATGGTCCATGCAATAACAGCACTGGTGTCACCTGTGAGCTCACAGAGAAAGGCGGACTCCGACTCCACCCCAGACCTTCTGAATCAGATCTGCCCAGTTGTGTAGCCTGTGTTTCCGATACATACAGCAGAGATGCCCATTCCTTTCTTTCTGAGGATGATGCAGAGTCCCCTTGGCTACGGCAGAGCCTCTGTGGGTCCCGCACCCTGGGTTCCTCCTCCTCCTCTTCTTCTTCTTCTTCTTTTTTTAAGATTTTATTTATTTATGTGACAGAGAGAGACAGTGAGATAGGGAACACAAGTGGGAGACGGAGAAGCAGGCTTCCTGATGAGCAGGGAGCCCGGTGCGGGGCTCGATCCCAGGACCCTGGGATCATGACCTGAGCCGAAGGCAGATCCTTAACTACTGAGCCACTCAGGGGCCCCCTGGGTTCCTCTTCTTAACTCTGCCCCTGTGTGCTTTTGTCCCTTGAGACTTTGTCCCTGGGATTTCTTCCTTAAGTGCTCTGAACTTAATAGCATTTTATTTCTTAGTTTAAACATGGCATTTCAGTCTGGTGACAATTTTATAGTCAAAACCCACATGGTATCTATTTCATAATGTTTTATAAAGTACCACTTATTATGAAAAAGAGTAGATCGTCCTGAGATGAAGCTCTATGCAAAATGTGGGTGGACTTTGCGGGTCAGTTGGAAACTGATAGGGAAGTGTATTTTGGTCTGCTATAAAAGTTTCTCCCCAAATTGCTTCCACATAACTACGCGAGGAAAGAGCAGAGAATTCTCAACTTGCTTCACTATTGAAAAGTAAAGGGAAATTTATGGGGTAATAGTGACATTGAGAAGAAGTAGTTCTTTAAGAGAACTGCATTTTTCATAGGTAACTAGAAACATTTCCGGCTTTTCAAACGAACAGATGTCTTTTCCCCTTATTATTAGCAAGGTTTTAGAAACGAGTAGGAACAACTTGGTACAATTTCTGACTTACAGGTCAAAACATTTTGAATTTACTTTTTAAGTAAGATGTTTTAAAAGCAGTTGGCACTTGTATTTCTGCTATTCATAAGAACACATTCAGCATTTCTGTAATTTGCGACAATGTTGTAGTAATCAGTATCATCTAAAATTAGTTTTCCTGAATATGCTTTACCTACATATGTATCATTCATGCACATAATTTTCATTCTTTAGTTTCCGTCTTTTTGGTTATGACTGGATTTACTGGGGGATAAGAATGAACATTGCCACCCCCCCCCCCCCCCCCGCCACAAGGACACTGGTATGATAAGTGTAATTACAGTACTAAGAAATCCTTTCCAGCTGAAGAACAAACCACAAAGACCGTGGTTTAAGTCTTTGTAAAGGTTTTTTTTGTTGTTGTTTTTTAGGTTTTGTTTTTCCTATTTAAATTTAAACCATACATTCAGATTTGGTTGTGCTTCACAGGTGTCTGCTTGCAAGAGTTTTCTTGACTTCGTGTTCTGCCGGTTCTCAATTATGAATCAGGCCAGTACTGGGGAAAAAAACGCACTTTAAAATTTACTTTTACTTTTCATTATGAATTTTTAAACCCTAAAAGCACGATGCATTCTTTTCACAGGCCACAGCACTAGGATAATATGTGTACTGATGGTCTAGCATCTGGAAATAGTTTGACCTACAGGAGATACAAAAAAATAACTGTAAAGATAAAGAGAGGGGAAGAGAAGGGCAGACAGGAGAAAGACCAGCGGGAATTGACCACAGAGATGGCATATTTTGCTCAATTCAGTATGGTATTTGTTGCTTAGGAAGCCTTAGGAAAGGCCACACGTGGGGTCCAGGGCTGCCTGTCACATGTGGTTGGCAGCCAGGAACAGCCCGAGCGAGGCTGAGGAGAACGTCACTCATTTGTTTGTTCTTTTAGTCAGCTTTGACTGACTTCCTTCCCTGGCTTTAGGAATTGTAGTGTAGCTGCAACAGTAAGTGTTGGGGGTCAGGCTAGGGTCCTGCCGTAGTTTGTCCTCACCAGCAGCTCCCCCTAGCATCCAAACTCCCCAAGCAGAAAGGATTGTTAGACATTTTGTGTAGATGTGATTCAGGTCCCTCAGGATTTTGTTTCAGCTTCAACAGAGGAGAGACAGTGACTCCCACTGGGTCTCAATATCTTTATCAGGAAAAATCAAGGGGTAGGCCATTGATGACCTCAGTCATGCCTTCTAACTGAGACCGTTGAGATGTATGGTTTGTGAAGGATCAAACAGCTCCTGACAGCTGCTACAGGAAGCTTGTAAGTCTAGACCTTTCTTTACCAATCCAAGTTGCTTGCCTTGTAAATGTTCTAACACACTGGTTGCTGATGGTGAAGCTTACCTCCATTTGCCCTGATTCTAGAGAAGAGTGGAGGGATGGCCTTAGGCGCCATCTTTGTTCTTGACTTTATTTATGTGCCCCACTTTCTGTAGTCTTGGAATGGCAAATTTCTGTAAAGAAAACACAAATTTATGCCTCCTGCCAAGGCCTGATAGGTTGCACTGCAAACAGAATGTGCCAATTGTTCTACTGATGAAGTGAAAAAATATTGAGGCCTGACAATTGATTTTTGGCATTGACGAATTAAGGCAGATTAGACGGCCCTTTAAGACGCTCCTGTTAACATTGCGGTGCGGGAAAGGCATTTTAGAAGAAGGGTCAGAAGAAAATTAAGAAAGGTATTGGAACATATTGTGGGTGCCTGAGAGGAGGTGTGTGACTCAAGGTAAATTTTAGATTGTCCCTGACTTATGACTGGGTCTCTTAGTAAATGCTTTTGTTCTCTCCTTCAATGACATTTTTTAGTCAGGAATTAGAGGCAACTTTCAGAGTTCAGCAGTCCTCCCTCATCTGCAGGTGTGCTTTTCCCAGTATCAGTTGCCAGCACACCCCGCTCCGGAAGCAGATGCTCCTCCCTCTGGCACCCTGTCAGGGGCTCAGCCCCAGCCTAACACTGTGTCATCGTGCCTACGTCCTCCACCCCACTTCATCCCACAGCGGAGGCATTTTATCACCTCACACCATCCCGAGAAGGCTGAGTCCATGTATTAAGTTCTCTTGAGGAGAGAGAGACCACACTCACGTAGCTTTTATTATAGTCTATTCTTACATTGTTCTGTTTCACTATAAGTTACTGTTGTTAGGGGCGCCTGGGTGGCTCACTGGTTAAGCATCTGCCTTCGGCTCAGGTCATGATCTCAGGGTCCTGGGATCGAGTCCCACGTCCGGCTCTCACCTCAGCGAGGAGCCTGCTTCTCTCTCTCCCTCTGCCCCTCTCCCGGCTTGTGTGCTCTCTCTTGCTCACCCTCTCTCTCATATAAATAAATAAAATCTTTAAAAAATAAGTTATTGTTGTTAATTTCTTGCTGTGCCTGATTTGTAAGTTAAACTTGATCACAGGTGTGTATGTATAGGAAAAAACACAGACTGTGTAAGGTTCGGTACTATTTGTGGTTTCAGACTTCCACTGGGGGCTTGGGATGTCGCCCACGCAGGTAAGGGGGCACTAGTGTGGCTTATTGTTATTGTGGTGGTTTTATAACAAGCTTTTAGAGATGAATTTCATTAAATGCCACCAGTTTGGTTGGTGAAAAGTCGAAACAAATCTACCCTTTTTTTGACATCTGTGACAGTATAGACTTGAAATTATAGTCCTAGTGTACGTTAGGGAGCTGTAAGAAAAGGTGAAAATGCATAGATCACATTATTCTTCACAATGTATGAAACTAATAATCTCTCTGCTTCCTCTTCTCAATTGCTGAAATCAATTTTAGTGTTTCCATTTCATTTTCAATACCACAGAGTATTTCAGGGATGATGGGCCTGTGATTCTTAGCGTTATGGGGATATTTAAATATAATTTAATATGAGAAAAATCAAAGGAATGTGCAAATTTGAGGTTGTATTTCTCTCTTATGTAAATCCAGTCATATATCTCTGATAGAATTGTAATGCCGAGTTATTTGATCTTTCCTAACTGACTTATCTTGGAGTATTCATATTTACAACATGCTGTGCATGAAAGTGTGAAAACCAGAACCATACAGTTTCATTATCATATTAACTTATAAAATGTTTTTTATTTACATAGTAAATCTGGGATAGATTATAGTAGAAACTCCTACAGATCTGAGATACTGAAAGTGGTAGCAGTTTTCCGAGATAAATAAGTAACCTATTCGTCTGATTAAACGTCTCTCTGCTAGTTACATGATAAGTAATACATAACTTTCCTTTTATGAGTTTCACCCTTTTGAGTTTCCTCATAGACATATTTACTTTGTCTTCACATGCTTAAGGTCTTAGCAGCATTTCTCCCCCAGCTCCCCACCTATCTTTTTATTATAAAAACATTCAAACAGAAAAATTGGAAGAATAGTACACTGGGGCGCCTGGATGGCTCAGTCCGTTAAGCATCCAACTCTTGATTTTGGCTCAGGTCATGATCTCAGGGTCATGAGATCGAGCCCTGTGTCATGCTCCATGGTCAGCGGGGAGTCTGCTTGAGGGTTCTTGCTCTCCCTCTCCCTCTGCACCCCCCTCTGTGGCTCATGTGTGCATGCATGCTCTCTCTCACAGAAATAAATTAATTAAAAAAAGAAGACTAGTACACGGAACATCTATGTATGTGCACCTAGATTCATTAATTAACATTGTGCTGCATTTGCTTTGTATTTGTGTGTGCCTGTGCACGTGTGTGAGGATGTGAAGGTATATACATATATGTGTGTTGCTGAACAACTTGAGGTAAACTGGGGTAAGCAAATACGATGTACACTCCCTACTTTCTCAAACATCTATCTTTTAAAAAAGGACAATCGACATAACCACAATAAAACTTCAGAATGTGAAAATTAATAATTTTTCATGACCTCTGATAGCCAGTTCATATTCAGATTTCCCCATTTGTCTCCAAAATGACTTTTATGACGGTTTATTTTTTTCCCTGAACTAAGACCCAGTCAGTGTTTATGCATTGCAACAATGCCATGGCCCTTTATTCTAGAATCTAAAACGTTAATGTTCTCTTGCATTTTCTGTGTGACATTGACGTTTGAAAGAGACCGGGCTGCATGCCTTGGAGAATGCCTCACACTGGGGATGTTTCTGATGGATTGTTTCCCTGGGGGGGAACTCCTGTATTTCCTATAAACTGGAAGTTGGGAAAAAAGTTTGGAGGTTATTTCTTTTACCTTTTTGGGGGGGTAGGGTGGAAGAGTTTAACAAAAAGTGAATCCTCTCTTTTAGGAACAACTTTCCTTAAAACCCAGGCCTCTATGACAGTGAGTAGAGCGGAGAAGAATAATGACTTTATTGGAAGGTAGTACTTGTAAGCTTCTGATTAGAGTCTCTTCCTTATTTCCAAAGACCTGAAGGAGAAGTCCCTTCCTCTCTCCTCTCCTTTGGGGTTCCATGGCACCTGGAGTGTGTGTCACTAGGAGATCTTTTTTTTTTTTTTTTCCCCCGCACGATGTGGCAACTGTCATGTGTGCATTTTTTTGTCTTGTGCCCCAGCCCGTGAAATTCTGACAGCAGGAATGGTGTTGATTTTCTTGGAACAATTCAGTGGTACCACACTGAATTACATGATTTTGCTAATTTATTTTTATTTAAAACTTTCTTCTTAAATTGGATGTGGAAAGGAGTTTTCTGGATCCACCACTCAGTTGTCTCTGCCAGGTGGATAGATGTTTTCTCAGAATACCGGGTGGATTCATCCTCTCTCCTGTCCTCAGTTTAGCTCCTTTGTCACATCTGGACTTCAGGTACCCCCAAGTGAACTGAGAAGGTAGGTGTGTCTATCAGTTTTTAGGAGTTGATGTGTGTCTTCTCTGAAACGAATTTTCTGTTGCCTATGGTGCTGTTTCTCTTAGTGCTTTGCCTGCTATACCCGTGGAAACATGTAGACTCTTTCACTTTTGCAGAGCTTGGTATATCAGTTAGACAAAGTCCCTTCCTGCACGGACATTCTGATTGGTTCCATGGCCTTAAAATGTTGAGCAAGTATACTTTTTTTGTGTGCCCTACAACTTAGCCTAAACTTTGCTATAAATGGCAATGATTCTGAATTGCCCTGGTTCCATGCCAAAGGCTGGAAATAATTTTGGGATATAAAAACACAGCTTTCACATGAAAATATTTATTTTATGGGCGGTTGATAAGCGTGCATGTGTGTTATTCATATTCATAATGAATTAGTTCCTTTCTTCAATTGCAAGAATAAGCCTTCATTAATATCCAGTTTGTTGGAGTGGAAATAAATGATTCCAGTAGTAGTATTATGATTTCATTGTGACTCCCTCCTGGAAAGGCATGATGGAATGAATACTTTAATCATATTTGAAGAAAAAGAAATAAGGCTCTGAATGTGCCCTTGATAAAAGGGAAGGCGGCTTTCAGCATTCACTTGTAAGTATCATTTATTCAGGCAGTGCTCGAGGCTAGCCACCAGGCTCTTCATGGCAATTAAGATGAGAGTCAGGATTCTGGGGAGCTCTCAGTCTAGCCAACCTAATTAAATTAGAGCTCTTCGACCAGGAAGGGGCCCCAGAAAGCCAGCAAGGCAAGCCTGTTGCCTTCAGGCAAGTAAGATACTAACTCCTGTTCCTGGGTGAGCCTGGGTTGTCTTCTTTTATAGTTTAAATATTGTTGAAATAAAATAATAGTTTCATTTTCAATTCAATGAGCTAGGTCAATATCGAGGAAAAGAATATTTACAGTTGGAGAAATGAGAGTTCAGTCCTCAGTTTGCAGCTTCACTATGTGCCATGGAGTCCTTAAACTTTGTCATGGAGCTAAAACGTCCCTGGTTTTCAGGCCTTTCCTCGTGTCATGTGGTATTTAAATAAAAAATAGGATTTTGTTTTAGTATATGTGCTGCCGAAGCGAGCACTAGGATTTTGTTTTAAAATGTCGGGATAGCCAACACTTCCTACCCAGCGGTACTTTCTGTGGCTCAGTCCTTATTTGGAACGTGGCATGATGCTGAGGTACTACAAATAAATCTTCCTACTGGTGTGCATAGTTGGATAGATTTTTGAAGTGTGTAATCTCATCACATCCAGAGAGAATGATGGTCTCCTGGCTTTGGATAGCTAATTTTTGTTTAAAACAGAGGAGTGTTGCTGATTCCTGCCATGGCTAATAGGCAGCAGTCTCGAGAGACAACGTCACAATTTAACCACTTTATGGCCCCTGAAAATGTCATGCCTGTGACACTGCCCCGTGATATATGCCACTGTATTATTCCATCCTTTTAGCTTCTAGACTTCCCTTTTCTATGTCAGGCAGGGGTGCTGAGTTCTTGTTCTCTCTATATAAAGGGGCTATATCCTTTGTGCAGATACTGGGGTTCCCTGTGGCTGCCATCACTGGCCTTTGGAGTCACACTGATCTGGAGAATTTATTTAATCCCTTTTTGCCTCTGTTTCTTATCTGTAAAGTGGGACTAAATTGCTAGACTATGTTAAGCATTTAGGAAGTATGTTATAAATGGTACTTAGCATTATACCACTTACATTTGTGCAAGTTTTATTATTCTAAACCCCTCCTTTGGTCATGTCATGCCTCTCCCCAGTCCGTGTTCTTAGAGCTGAACACCTTTGGTGATTCCCTACTGCTTATGGGTTAAAATCTAAACTCTTTAGTTGGCCATATGAGGCTCCCTGTGATATGCCTCTGTCTTACCTTTCTGGGCTCATGCTTGGACTGGTATGGAAAATGGGGACCAGCTGCCGTGCCACACATGCCACTGAATTTACGGCTTCCAGTTTGTGGGTTCTCTCCACCTGAAACTCCCTCATGACCTGCGTTCCTGCCCCTTCTTCTCCCCCTGGCCTGTCCCCCTCCCCCGCCTCGCCACCCAGTTTCCACCTGCCTAAATCCCCTTGTGCCTTTGGGGTCCTGTGCCCCAAGGTAGGCTTTCCTATTTCCCTGCCAGCTGAAAATAATGTCATCCTCCTCTAAATTGCTAACCCTATATTTATAGCTCTCTTAAAACCCTGAGGAACTTTATTGAGAATTCAGATCATTAAGAAATATTAAACAGTGTTCAACACTTCCATTTATTTAATAAGAAAGTTTGTCAGCGTACAGCTCACCCTTGAACAACATGGGTTTGAACTGTGAGGATCCACTTATAAGTGGATTTTTTCAATAAATACAGTGTAGTACTGTAAATGTATTTTCTCTTCCTTACGGTTTTCTTAGTAACATTTTCTTTTCTCTAGCTTAGGTTACTATAAGAATACAGTATATAATACAAATAACATCCAAAGTATGTGCAAATGGACTGCTTATGTTATCATGTGTTTATTGACCAGTAGGGCTTCTGGTCAACAGTGAGCTATTAGTAAAGTTTTCCGGGAGGCAAGGTATACATGAATTTTCCCCTGTGCTGAGGTGAGGGATGGTGGGTGGGGGAGGGTTGGTGCTCCTATCCCCTGTGTTGTTCAAGGGCCAACTGTATTTTCAAATATTTTTCAACAAGAATTGAAACAAAAATGTTTGTTTTTCTTTGGAAGTTTTTTTGTTGTTATTTTGTTTTGTTTTCCTAAGAGCTGAATTGATTAGACAAATTTAGTGAACTAGAACATGCCATTCTTCAAACAGTTCTTTGAATCCCAGCACTTGGTATCTGATTAGGTCATGCCGGAGAATACAAAGGCAGGAGTGCCAGAGTCTGCACAGAGTCACTGAATTTTAGAGCCAGGAGAAACCAAAGTGACTTTTACGAACCATCCTTGTGATCTGAAAAAAGCTCAATCTCAGATAAGTGAGGCAACGTTCTGAATAAATGTATTCTGTGGGTTGATTCAAGGGGCTGGTTTCGCTAGTGGCTGCCTAGTAAACCAGTGGGCGCACTGGAGCATTTGCAGCGTGCCCCCCCGTAGCCTGCTGCCTTGCCTGCAGCACGGTCCAGGCAGGGACCATGCTTCCCATGGGATGATCCTGAGGTGAGGCCAAAGCTCCCACGACGTCAAGTCCAGGGACACTGACTTGCCCCTGGTGGACCCGTATTTCACTTTTAGTCTCTCTCAGTTTCTTCTTCTCTTTCTCTGAATTTTAAATTCGCTCTGGTTTGATTTCATATTTGTTCACTGGGGTAGCTTTGGTTCAGTAGACCCACAATAATGATAGAGAAGAAACACTGTTTTTTTGTTAGCTATGTTTTTTACCCTGTATCATTTCCTGTATGAAGCCAATTTTAATTTGATGTGCTAAAATTTAAGGGTATCATTATGGATTAAGTATTATAACTTCAAATTTTACAAGATTTGAAATGAATGGTAATAGTAATAATAACAACATAAGGGTTAACTCACATATGGCATATACTATGTGATAGGAATAATTTTAGGTGTTTTATTACATATTTGGCTTACCTATTTAATTCTCACAATGATCCTACGAGGTAGTGACTGTTATTATCCTCACTGAAGCACAGAGAGCTTAAGTGACTTGGTCAAGATCACACAGCCAGTAAGTGGAAGACTTGGGATTTGAACTCAGGCAATCAGACTCCAGGAAACAAGTCAAGATATCCATTGTTCTTCCTTTATTATCTATAATCTTTCCATTTGGCACTGGACCCCTCCTTAATTTCAGAAAAAAAAGTGGAAAATGCATGTTTAACATTTAAGCAAAATAAGAATGATATGTGAAATTTAAGAAACAAAACAGAGGATCATGGGGAAGAGAAGAAAAAATAAAACAAGATGAAACCAGAGAGGGAGACAAACCATTAGAGACTCTTAATCATAGGAAGCAAACGGAGGGTTGCTGGAGGGGAGGGGGTAGAGGGATGGGGAAACTGGGTGATGGACATTAAGGAGGGCATGTGATGTATTGAGCACTGGGTGTTATATAAGACTGATGAATCACAGGCCTGTACCTCTGAAACCAGGAATACATTAAATGTTAATTAACCGAATTAAAATAAAATTAAAAAAAAAAGAATGTACTGTAATAAATTTCCAAGCTAACAGGGAATTCTTCCAAAAATGTATTTGCTTATGAGGTTTTTAAGAAAGTCACCACAGGACAGATGTGGGACCTTTGTTTTTGGACAAGTGCTAGTGCTACTTGAACTCAAAGAAATATTTAGTGAGAAGATCCTTATAGAGTAATAAATGATTTCTTATCTCCCTGGAGAATAAAGACCCTTGGACTTCAAGTCACTACATGCTGCCTCCTTGAGACAGGGCCCTCGGACAGATACCACGTGCCCTGGGAGTTTGGTGGAGGGAGAGGTGACTTCCAGCTGACTTTGACAATAGGATTTAACATTTAAAATTTCTCAGGTTGACTGAATTAGTCCCTATGACTTCGTAAGTGACGGCTTCAGTTAGCTGCGAGGAATAAAATCACCAAATTACAATGGCTGCAAATCCTGAAAAAGACACTTGCCCCTACTTTTCAAGTGTATCGTCGCTGCCTTCTAAAAATAAAACCTATCTAGCTCTGAAATGTGAAGACTGTCATAAGATCAGATAACAAGAATGTAATTTAGGAAAACCTGATTGACTCCAGTGTAGGTGGCTATCCAGTCTGCATCTATAAAAGGAGTCTCACAAGTAACTGATTCCATCTCAGTCCCATTGACAGTGTTTCCAATACTGCTTTCCCTTCCTTGAACTTTCCAGGCTCTGGATTTTCTCCTACCTTATTCTGAGTTTACAGACTTTATTTAGTTCCCAGCTTCATGCTGATCATTTCTAGGTTTGCTTTTTCCTTGGTCACAGTAGGGTTTAACTTCCTACCATTGCTGGTCCCAGACTCCCTCAAGAACCATATCCCTTTATGGCAGACTGGAATGAAGGTAACAGTGGGTTATACATTTTCTTTCTCTGGGGAACCAAGAAGGTGAATAGGCCTGATGCCAGCTTTTCTGATCGTGCTGCCTATAAAACTGCCCTGATCAAGTCCTATGCCCACTTCCTCGCCGCTAATGAGGCAGACCCGCTCTGCCTCCCCAGACCATTTTTGGATTCTTTTCCAGGTTGTATGTCCAGACTGCACACGCAGAATGGGTTGCAAAGCAAGTGCGTTGGGGCTTTATATTCATGTCAGGCTTCTCACTTCTACTGGGGATGGATATAAAGTAACTTTTGTAGCTCTCCTTGGTTTATTACTGACATCTGTTCCGCGTGAACACATCCAGCTGCTGCTGCAGCCGCATCTGCACTTTAACCTTCCACCTACCTTTTTGTTTTAAATGTAATTTTAGATTTCGTTTGTTTTTCATTGTGAGCTCAGAGGAGAAGATGGGTTCCAGCTATGACTCAGGGTGAGTTCCTGTGTCCTAATTCTACATTTCTGGAGCATTTGCACCTGACAGGAATTGACTCAAGGAAACAAAAAGAACAGGAAAGGCCCTAGGCACATACCGGCTGGCCCAGACACGGACTTTTGCTGGTGACGGGCACAGAGCAAAATCAGCCACGTGAAATCAGAAGCATGGCTCGATATTATTTCTTCGACTATTTTGTGTAGGAAAGGGAGGGTAAAAAGTTGGGAAAGTAGTTATCAGTGGTGAGCATAGCTTTACAACTAAACACAGTAAATCACAACTTTAGTGCTCCAAAGCTTTCTTAGTTGTGATGTCAAAAAGGCTTTGAAAAAGTAACCAGTTTTGAGACTTTTAAAAAGCAGAAGTGTTAGAGAGCAGGACTTCCTATTTTAGTCTTAAGACTGGCAAGAAGGTGGGGCTGAGAACGGTCTGGCTGTGAGGGGAAGACAACAAAATGGCTCCTTCCCTGGAAGCATGCATGCAAATAAGAGTGCTTATCTCTTTCATTGTAGGAGAGTGAATTTTGAACTTTCCTGCAGTTCTGAAGAAGTGCTGCGATCCTAATGAACGACCAGGGCACCCGGTACCTCTCCTGTGCCCCTAAGCGTTTTCTGCCTGGAAGAGGCAGCATGATTTGGTGCAGTCTCATACAGTGATGGTAAATCAGAGTCTTGATTTCTCCAGAGAGATAAAAAATTATTTGTTATTGTGCAAGGATCTTATATCAGTAGCATGACGTCTGTCATGTTTCCATTTTTTTAAAAAGATTATTTATTTATTTATTTGACACAGAGAGAGAGAGCACCAGCAGGGGGAGTGGCAGGCAGAGGGAGAGGAAGAAGCAGACTCCTCGCTAAGCCGGAAGCCCGATGCGGGACCCATCCCAGGACCCTGGGAACATGACCTGAGCCGAAGGCAGAGCCTAAGCGACTGAGCCACCCAGGTGCCCTGTCATGTTTGTATTTTTCTAGTGCAAGACACCTGGTGTGGCTGTGAATATAGTAAATAGGAAAAAGTTGGGCATTTTTCAATCTTGGATTTTACCTTAAGCATGTATATGGAAATGAAATGTTCAGAAGAACAGAGATCTCTTTGTTGGGGTTGGGGGAAGAATGCCCATGAATTCTAACTGGAAGTTACCTTGAGATGAGACTTTAAAGGGGACGATTTGAGGAAGTGCCTTCTGGGGATGGTGGGAAGTCCCGTTGTGGGGAGACCAGCAGCTGTTAGTTGGATCAAAGTCACAGAGATGTAGTGGTTGATGCTGGTAGTCAAGACTACTGGGTCTGTGGTGGTCAGCGACTTGCCCAGTGCTTGGGCTGCTGAATTTGGGGAGCAAGAGAAGCATTTCGCCTGCCCCAGCAAGCAGTGACTTGTGCCTGGTATATGCAGCTCAAAGCACTTGAATTTTCAAATGGCTTTTAAAAGGGACACCACTAATAGGTTTGCATAGATTTTGTATTATCATGAGCTTAAGTGTAGGAAAGTTCCCAAGTCAGCTAATGCAGTAGATTCTCATCATGTGTGAGTTCTGTTTTTGTGAATTTGCCCACTTGCTAAGGCTTATCTGTAACCCCAAATCAGTACCCATGGTAGTTTTGTGGTCATTTGCAGACATGTGTAGGGGTGACAAAAAATTTGAGATGCTAAAAGTTGAGGTTGCACCAGGGGACGCTCTCCTTTCCTGCTTCAGCTCTCATATTATGTCCTTTACAGTTGGGCTACACTTTTTGCAGTTTCTGTGTTTTTTGTTGGTGATTTCACTATTTAAGATGCTACCAAGCTAGTGCTAAAGTGTTGCCTAGTGTTCTAAATGCGAGACCCAAAGAATACAAATATACTAATTTAAAGGGATACATGCACCCCTTTATTTATAACAGCATTATTTACAATAGCCAAGTTAGGGAAGCAGCCCAAGTGTCCATCAATGATGAATGGATAAAGATGTGGTATATATACAATGGACTATTACTCAGCCATAAAAAAGAATGAAATCTTGCCATTTTCATTGAAATGGATGAGCTAGAGAATATCATGCTAAGCAAAGTAAGTCAGTCAGAGAAAGACAAATACTGTATGATTTTACTCATACGTGGAATTTAAGAAACAAAGGAAATGAGAAAAGGGAAGGAAAAAAGAGAGAGAGGCAAACCAAGAAACAGATTCTTAACTATAGAGAACAAACCGGTGGTCACCAGAAGGGAGGTGGGTGGGGCGTGGCTGAAACAGGTGATGGGGATTAAGGAGGGCGCTTGTGATGAGCACCGGGTATTACATGGTAGTGTTGAATCACTATAGTGTGCACCTGGAGTGAATATTACACGGTATGTTAGCTAACTGGAATTTAAACGAAAACTTAAAAAAAGAAGAAGGTATGATGTGTCTTTTGGAGAAAATGTATGTTAGGCAGCTTTGTTCAGGCATGAGTTTATAGTGCTTATACTATGGGCACAGTGCTAATGCATCAACAACATATATCAAATTAGGGGTTTTATTTTTTTTATTTTCATTTGTTTTTAAAGATTATTTACTTTAGAGAGAGAGAGAGAGAGAGAGAGAGCATGCGTGAGCACAGGCAGGGGGAGGGGCAGAGAGTGAGGGAGAGAGAGAGAGAATCTCAGGTGACTCCCCCCTGAGCACGGAGCCTGACCCAGGGCTCAGACTCACAACCTTGAGATCATGACCTGAGGCGAAATCAAGAGTCACCTGACTGAGTCACCCAGGTGCCCCAAATAAGGGGTTTTAAAACAGAAACACACACAAAAACAAGGTCATGTATTGATGGGTTGACTAAAATGTGACATACCTAACCCTGTGTGCCCCCTAGTAACAGTGCTTTGATATTTGCTAATCCAGTGTTCGAGATGACTTTGTAGGACAGAACCTACCAGATTAAAATAATGAGGATCAACCCTATGTGGGAGCTCCTTTCCTTCCATCCCACTTGTTTTCTCCAACATTTCTAAGAGCGTAGTTAGACTGTACACCATAGTACCTCACCATCAGGACCAGAAGTTCTGGGAACTTTGCGGGGTACTTGCTACCATTCTGTAGCTGTTGGTCTGTCCCTGCAAGTGTGGAAATGTGTTGGCATGCCGGTCCAGAACCACACATCTAGTAAAATGGAGCAGAATTTAAACTTCACAGTTTCTGAGGCCATTTCAGAGTAAGTCCACCTATATTGTACTTTTTCCTCCGCAAGATCCAGAATCACCATTTCTTTACGTGTAAAATAGCCTCTTTGGAGCAGCCCTAGGGGTGGTTTTTCTCTGGTGCCCCAGTTCAGTGTACAATCTGTATAAAAATAGGCAGCCCAGGAACTTGGCCGTCTCGGGGGGATAGTTGCAGATTCATAGAAAACTTTTGCATCTGAATGGATGATATTCTACAGGCTCAAGAAAAAGTCCAGTTTCAGAAAATTCAAGGGAAAAATACCTTTCTGTACTCCCTACAACTTTTTTTTTTGTAGTTTCACACTCCACCCACCACCCTATCCCACCCCCTGAAAAAGAAAAGGACACAAACAAAACAGCCTTGTTCTGTGTTTTGAGGAAATGGTTTTGTGAGGCTGTTCGCTTGGACAATGAATTCAAGTGTCAGAACTTCCGGATGGGCTTTCGGGAAGAGAAATGTGTGCTGTTGCAAAGCCTAGGGTTCAGCTCTTGACAAGTTGTCCTCTGCTTACAGAGCCATGGGTAGCACTGCGGTCTGTACCCCAGAACGAAACACTGATGTGTGCGTGTACATACGTGTGCACACATGTACATATGTGTACACACGTGTGTACATATATGTGCACGTGTGCATGTGTACATGTGTACATTATATATCATTGTATATGTATGTATACATGTATATGGTTTGTGTATAATGTATATACATATACATTTATATATATATTAAATTATGGTAAAATACACATAAAATGTATCATCTTATCCACTTTTAAGTGTTCAATTCAGTAGTGTTCAGTGTACTCATTTGCTGTGCAGCCAGTGTCCACAACTCTTTCCATCTTGCAAAACTGAAATTCTGTACCCCGTTCTCCCTGCTCCCAGATCCTGGAAACCCCCATTCTACTTTGTGCATGCATGCATGTGGCTACTCTCAGTACTTCATATGAGTGGAATCATTCAGTATTCGTCTTTTGGGGACTGGCTTCTTTCACTTAGCATATCATGTCTTCAGAGTTCATCCAAGTTGTAGCACATAGCCGAATTTCCATCCTTTTAAAAACTGAATACTATTCCCTTGAATGTATATTACATTTTGTTCATCCATTTATCTGTGGATAGACACTTGGGTGGCTTCCATCTCTTGGCCGTTGTGAATAATGCTGCTGTGACCGTGGGCATAAAAATATCTGTTTGAGTCCCTGCTTTCAATTCTTTGGGCATATACCCAGAAGTGGGATTGATGAATCTTATGGTAATTCTATTTTTAACTTTTTGAGGAACCACCATGCTGCATTCCATGGCAGCTGAACCATTCTACCTTCCCACCAGCGGTGCCCACGGGTTCCAGTTTCTCCACATCCTCGCCAACACTGATTATTTTCTGTTGTTTCGTTTTTGATAGTAGTCACCCTCATGGGCGTAAGGGATCTCACTGTGGCTTTGATTCACATTTTCCTAATAATTAGTGATGTTGAGCATTTGCTCATGTGCTTCTTGGCCATTTGTATATCGATCGTCTTTGGAGAAATGTCTACTTCAGTTCTTTGCCCATTTTTTAATGGTGTGGTTTTATTGTTGTTGAGTTGTGATTTTTCCTTATATGTTCTGGATATTAAATGTTACCCAGTGTCAAATGTGCTAGTTATGTTGAATGTTAAATGTGTTGGTCCTTTATAGGAAAATGATCCTATTCTATTATCTCACATCAGGGCCTGGGGGACATTTTGCCTCTGTGGTGTCCGGGGGCCATCTTTAGGCTTTGCAGTGTGCAGTGACCACTCGGGCCAGGCTTGTAAACACAGAAATAGAAACATCTTTATTCTAGTAATGTCTTTATGGTTTGGGAATGTGGCTTCTGGTCTTTCAAATCTTGATGTTCTTTGTTTTTTTGGTAAGTGCCTTCTAAACACCTGCATTTGAAATCTTTCAGGTGTTTTGCAGTAGTTTTCCCAGATAGTTGGATTACTTCAAGCCAAGAATAACAGAGTTGGGATTCAAGACCATGAATTGTATGGTCAGGCCTTCAAAGGAAGTATTTATTTTTACTCATTTTTGTTTGCCTTTCCTCGGGTCACAGTCCTTATTGCTGCTCCCTGTGCTGTTATTACCCTAAATTGAGTTTACTACTGAGCCTAAGACAATGTTTTCCAAGCTTTTAAAATCATGACCCCCAGTAGGAAATACATTTTACATTCTGACCAGTTTCATATACACGTACACATACACACAACTGAACCTAATGTATTTGTTGTAATGAGTATAATAGTTATTGCTAAGGATATGTATTTCCTTTTTTTTTTTTTTTTCATGTTCTGTCATGATAGTCAACTTTTCTGCTTACAACTGATTGCCTGTTGCTGGGGATTCTGTCCCACGTTAAAGCAATTTGCTAGCAAAAGTCATGCTGGCTCTAGTTGCTATTGAATTTTACCTGCACTGCTGCTCCTTGGGAGGTGGGAGCAGATTGAACTTTTCATAGAAACAGCTTTATGTGTGGAGGGAGAGGTTGCTCACCAAGGAAGACTCAGCAGGATGGAAATCACACAGCAGCCCACCCCATCCCTTAAAAGCATAGGTTCATGTCGCCTTGAAAGTGTGCCCTGTCACCCATCTCGAGGATGCTTTGAGGGGATGGGCTGATTCTCTTTTCTCTCTCTTTCTCACACTTGCTAACACGATGTGTGGAGAAAACGCCTCAGCTTCAGGTGCCATAGTCTTTTAATCCTCCCTCTTCATTCCTCCAGTGCTTTTTCTTCCTTCCTACGGAAAACGGAGTTATGTACAGCGAGAGATAAACAGACTGTACGGAATGGCCTGAGGGGTGACTGGCTTGGGAAGCGGAGACTGCCCGTATGTTAAAGTTTCTGTTCGAGGCAAGTTAAGAGGAAAAGACTCTTTAAGGAAAAGTAAGATGACAGAATTTTAAAAAACGAATACAGGGGATGATTAGCAATGATCTCACTGGTCAGAGGGAAAGAGAGGCTTTTAAATGACTTTTAAATGGCTCATTACTTAAGGTTGATTTAATGTCGTCCAGCAATCTGAATTTTCTTATCCAATCCTTTTAAATCCAGATGGGGTTTGGCTCTCCCTGAAATGTCACAAAGCCGTAAGAGAATTTGAGTCTTAGGTTAACAAGGAGTTCCATAGCAATGTTTAGGTGGCCGGCTACCCCCTACCTGCCAAGCCCAGCCCCGTTGAGTTTCTGTTGGCCCCAGGAAGATCCTGCAGGACCAGGGGCTTTTTGCAGGTGGCAGGTCTCTCTGCAAGGTCACCAGCACCTGGGATGTTAGAAACATGAGCTTGGCTTGCATCCTGGTGGCAGCTCTGCTGTCCAACTCTTGAAATCAACTAACGAGTCCAAGTTTTCAGCTACTTTCCTTTTTTATTGGGGGGAAAGAACCTGTTTGATAAACCTGAGAATTAATAGCTGGTCAGTTGTAGTTGGGGTGCAACCTGGATGTGTTTGTGTCTCCCTTACTCGCAGCATTGTCGTGTGCATTAGAGATCATGGATCCAGCTGTGGTTTAATAGTGGCAACGTGGAATGTGGATTCAAAAGATCATGTCTGAATCTCATTCTAGCCATGTAGCCTTGAGAAAGCCACTTAACCTGTCCATGCCTCAGAGGTATCAGGAGGAAGAAATGTAGCTAAGAATAGTTGGCCCTGAGGAATCCTTAGTTCAAATGAAAAAGAGCCTGGATTTTCAAAGGTGGGAAGGTCTTTGCAGAGGATCTAGCTTCATTCTATGACTGAGACCCAGAGAAATTTAAGTGCGTTTTGGTTGTTCCCTTACTGTGTCAGTGGTAGTGCCATGATCACCACCCAGAACAGGTGTCAATTAATCTGGAATGGAGTGTCCACAGGATTAAGAGAACTGGTTTTGGATTAGTCTGTAGTGGGTCTGAATTATTCCCTCACAGTTTATTGTCTCTGTAATCTTAGACAAGCTACTTAACTCCTTGCAGACTTAGTCTTCCCATGGGATTAAATAATAAGAATCTTTTTTTTTTTTTTAACTTACAGGGGTGTGGTGAGGATTGAATGAGGTAAGTTTATGTAAAGCTCTTCACAAAATGGCTGGTGCCCAGAAAATGCTCAGTGTCATTATTATTTCCTAATCAAAGGATGTTGCTTTTGGGGCGCCTGGGTGGCTCAGTTGGTTAAGCCTCCGACTCTTGGTTTTGGTGCAGGTCATGATCTCAGGGTCATGAGATTGAGCCCTGCATCAAGCCTCACATCAGGCTCAGCCCACAGCATAGAGTTGGCTTGAGATTATTTTCCCCTTCCTCTCTCTTCCCCTCTGCTCCTTCCCCTGCTCGCACACGTGTGTGCATGCGTGCTCTCTCTCAAATGTAAAATCTTAAAAAAAAGATGGGGAGGGATATTGCTTTTGATCCTCCTCCAGCAATATGCTCTGTGAACACCAGGCTGAAGTTCTCTGCAGTCAGAGTGGTTTTGATAGCCATTGTTCAGTACTGAAAATTAACAAAAAAAGGAAGTAAATTTAAATAAGTTTGTTTCTTGCTGAATACATGGCTATATTTTTATAATAAAATGACTGCATTTTGTGGCTCCATCTTTTAAATAACTTTGTGCCTGTCACAGTTTCCATGATCTTCTTCATTTTATGCTCAAGAGATACGGACATTCTCCAGATTACTTCTTTTTGGCATGGCATTGTATTTGGAGCATGGGTGTGTCTGATCACTAAGGGAGTAACAAAGCCACACTGTGGAGATCTGAGGTGTTGGGAAGCTGTCCAGTTTCCTCCGCCTGACCCTGACTCAGGTCTTCCCTGAAGTCTTCAGCCAGCCCCATTCTCTTTCTGTCAGTGGGCCTCCTTACATAACCCAAAGGGTTGTTTCCAGAGCTAGTGTCCGCAGAAGTGTCCTGTGTCCGGTAGTAAAGAACTGGGAGAGAGTTCTTATGTAGCACCAAAGCAAGTAGTTGAAGTAGAAAATTGTGGATGCTTACACTGAATGCCATCAATAAATTGAGAATTATATCTATCATGACAGCTTAATTCTATTAGAAAACTTCTTAAGTGTTGACAAGTTTTAAGTATCTAAAAACACCTTTAATCTTAACCTTCACCTTTTTAAATCAGATGCTTTAATATTCAAAGTACTGTGAAAGAGGTTATGTTCTGCAGAACCCAATGACTGTCTCGAATAATGATAATAAACCCTTTAATTTCAATGATATACAGATTTTTGGGGGGTACAATGATAGTCTCTAAAATAAGTTTTCCTTAATATTGTTGAACTTTCTTTTTAAAATTAGCTTGTCGACCTCCCACCCCCAATTTGTTTTGCTGGCTCCATTAAATTTTTCCTCATGTTATAGAGTACCATGAAAGAGTATTAAAACAAGTAGGTATGGGGTTGTCAGATTTAGCAAGTAAAACTACAGGACACTCAGGCCACCTGGGTGGCTCAGTCGGTTAAGTGTCTGATTCTTGGTTTTGGCTCAGGTCATGATCTCAGGGTCCTGGGATTGAGCCCAGCTCAGGCTCCGCACTCAGAGCCGGGTCTGCTTAGGACTCTCTCTCCCTCTGTCTCTCTCTCTCAAATAAATAAATAAATAGATAAATAAATAAATAAATAAAATCTTTTTAAAAAGTACAGGACACTCAATTTACGTTTGAATTTCACATAAACAATGAATTTTTTTTAGTATAGGTATCTCCTGTGCAAGAGTTAAATATGAGTTTCAGATAAACAAGAAATACTGTTTTAGTGTATCTCCCATGCAACATTTAGGACATAATTACACTAAAAAAATTATTGGTTATTTATTTGAAATTCAAATCTAACTCTCATGAATTTTTTTGTGGGTTGTGTGTGTATTTCCCATATGCATGAGTTAAATTTGTCTGCCTTTTCTCCCCCATGATGTTGCATAAGCGTGAACTATTGCTGGAGCAGAGCAGGCTGAACTTAAGTCTTGTTGGTCTGGTTCTGCCTTCAGCCTCTGACTTCCTCCAGGGTTTCTCTTTTTCTCTTTTTTTCATGATCCAAGAACTGAGACGCACCAGAACAGTCTGGTGGGAATTTGTGACGTGCTTTGAGCTAGGTGAACTCAGAGCATAAGAATTTTCATCTCACCCCAGCACTATCCACAGTTTTCAGCCCTGTCTCAGGAACCAGACACTGTGCTGACTGTTGTCAAATTAGCAACAGGAAAACTCTTTTAGTCCTAATGCACTGATGAGAGGGAAAGGTGCAGACGAGAATATTCTGGGCCATACTGGATATCGGCTGAGGTGTGAGTAAAACCTCAGATGGATGAGAAAACCGTTGGGCTGCGTGGCAGGCAATTAGGTCACGGTGCCGGTTCCTCAAGCAGTTGACCTGTTAAGTCCTCAGGAGAGACAAGCTGGTTAGCACAGGGCAGCCCTGAGAAGTGTGTTGAAAGAGTGATCTTCACCTTCCCATTCCACATCTTAACTATCCTGAGTTTAAAACAGTTTTTCTCCAAGAAAATTTGGATTGACATTAAAACACACGTGTCTGGAATTATCTCTTTGAGTCCTTTATAAACAAATAGACCAAGACGTGGAAGGGCACACCTTAGGTTACAGAGTGTTTTCCTGGGCTGGGCTCCAGAGCTTCCTGACTCTTGAACAATAATGTGTTCTTTCCATGCTCCTTTATGTATTTATTTTGCAGCAGCCTTATGCTTTTTATCCATTCGTCTCCACTTGGAAACATACTTGTGTGCTTCAAGAGCAGAGGTACAGAAATTGTGAGTTTTTTTCTGTTTAGAGACTCCATAGACTCTGTGTGCTGAGGGGTGAGGGAACAACTCCTCCCCCTTCCCCTCCTCCCCCCCATTCCTTTCTATCCCCCCCCTTTTTCTTAAAAATCATAGTATATTTTTTTCTCATCATGTGCCTGTAAATATTTTTATTGGGCATTCTTGACTGGGATTTCTAAACATCCTGATAGGGGAAGTTGGGTATTTCTTCATGTGATAAATTCCTTAAGGAGAGAGTTGAGTAGTTTTGATTTTTAGTTTTCTTTTTTCACTCAGTTTTCTTGCTGTCCAAAAATGTTACATTTCTGGTCATAAGGTCAACACCCAAGCTGTAATTTGTGATAATGACTGAAAGATGTGATTGGAATTCTTATTTTAGGTTCAATAGGGACCATTCACTTATAAAACAGAAGATGCCAAAACTAGGAGGTTTGATCTAGCTCAACACTTACCCTCACTGGAGGAAATGGAGACTCAGATATGTGAAGTGACTTCCCCAAACTCACACAGCAGAGTTAGTGGAGAAGCTGTGAGTAGGAAGGGCTGGGTTGCCAAGCTCCAGAGCAGAACTTTCTCCCAACTGTTGAAGAAAAAAGGAGTTCAGGATGGTTTACCTTTTCAGGTAATTGAAATAGTCCTTTAAGTTCCCCAATTCTGATTTTAACAGTATTTTGGTGGCAGTCATTCTGAAATACTTTACCTTCTGAGGTCTGAGTTGATGACGTAGAACCTACTTTAACCTTTTCTCAGTTTCCTCCTCCTCCTCATTATCTTCTGAGCATCAGTTATTTGTGTCTTAATACATGGATGCCCTTTGCTACTATGAAATTGAGCCCTTTGCCCTTGGTTACACTAAAACTCCAGTGTGACAGGCCTCTTCAGGGCATAGGCCTGATTTTATAACTTTTTGGTGTCCTTCTTCCTTGTCAGTTGTCAATTTTTTCTCCCTTCACTGGTGATATTTATAATAGCATTTCCTTGCTCCCCAGTCTCACTTTGCTGCATTTATTTTTGTGGTGCACCAAGAAATCCCAGATCTCTTGGAAGTATGTATATTTGGTTTATATTTTTGAAGAGAGATGTTCTGGATGAGTGGGTACCTTTTGGGACTGGTGGGATTTGGGAAGGATATTTATTTTTGTGCTTTTCTATAAATTGGGACTTTCTTTAAAACAAAGATTAAATTTTTTTAAAATTAGAAACAAGGCCATTTTATTTGGAAACGTAATATGCATGAGTGATAAATAGATTCTGAGTGAGGATATTCTTGCCCTGAGACCACGATCCATGTTACTTCTTCTCATTGGAGAGGTTGATGTAAAGTTCTACTTATGTTTTAAACCAAGCCCACGGGCCCCCTTTACTGCGATGTCATTGTCTTTGACGACCTGTCTCAGCTCAGACTCCAGAGCACTGCTCTTGTAGTTCTGGTGGGGCATTTGCCACATTTTGTTTTTTTTCCCCTCTGTGCCTTTCCTGTCCTCTCCTGGGCGTATTCATCTCTGTTGTCTTAGGCCTTCCCCTTAGTGTCTAGTGCTGAGCCATGTGCTTAGCAGGTATCCAGATGATGTAAATATTTGTGGAGTGACATTTACAGTGGCTTGCCATTTGCCATTGTTTCTTACCTAGGGGATTTGAGATTTGTCTTGATAATCGAGGCTGTCTGCTCTGTGACTCCAGGAATGTAAGAGACAGCTATCTGTCTAAATCCAGAAAATGTTATGAGACATTCCATTAGACAGGCCCCGCTCGGCGTTTCTGGATCTAATAGGGCAATCCGCCTTTTAGGGGTAGAGTAGCTGAGGCAGAGAAAGAGAGTTTGGGATAACCAAGGTCATGTAATGAAAAGTATTGAATCAGAAAGACTTCAACCTAATTTAATCCATTGGTAGGCTGAAATTGTATATATATATATATATTTTGAATGAAAACCCCAATTTCCAAAGGCTTTTCCATTTTCAGTTACATTGAAATATAATCCATTAGTGTGGTAAGGCAAAAAATTATCCCCACCCCCAATAGGTGTCCCAAGTCCTTTTTCTGTAGCCTGTGAATACATTTCCTTACATGGCAGAAAGGAGTCTGCAGATGTGATTGAGTGAAGGATCTTGAGGTGGGGGGATTATCCTGGATTTTCCCGGTGAGTCTACCATAATGACAGGCATTCTTATAAACAGGAGGCGGGAGGGTCAGTCAGAGAAGGAGATGTGATTGACAGGATGGAAGCAGAGGTGCCAGTGACACAGGGCCATGAGCCAAGGAATGCGGGCAGCCTCTAGAAGCTGGAAGAAGCAAGGAGTGAGGCTCCCGGAGGAACCCAGCACTGCCCACTCCTGGATTTTAGCCCTGTAAGACCCAGTTCTGACTTCTGACCCCCACAACTGTAAGATGATACATTTGTGTTGTTTCAAGCTCCTAGGTTTGTGCTGATTTGTTATAGCAGCTGTAGGACCTAATACAGTCTGTATTCAGATGTTTGTTGTTTCTTAACTCCTGTCGGGCTACGAGTGCCCAGATGCTTGGACCAGAATGAAGAGAAGAGGTTCTCACATGGTGCCAGGCTACAGAACTTTCTGTTTCTATATATTCTCAAGTGACCAGAAGAAGATCCTTCACACACAGACTGCCCCATATACTCTGCAGCAACACACACGCACACACATACACACGACTGCACTTCAGTGGAAAGAGTTGAGAGAAAGAATGCATATTTCAGTTGGTTTTAGCTAACTGAGTGCGTTGAGTGTGCAGATGCTGCCTGGATTCTGAAAAGATGCCCAAGTAAAGGAAGATACAAGCTGTTGCCTCCCTGGGGTTGAGACCAAGACTACTCATTAACAGTTTTAGTGTCAGGTATTTTCTGCTGGAGATAACCGACCCCTCCCTTGAAACATTGCCACTCTCCATGCAAAACATTTAAATTATGATACCACTTTACCAATATCATGTGCAGCATAATATAAGATCTCAGGACCTAAGACACCTAAGGGAAATAATTATCATTTATTGCCTACCAACCAGGTGAACAGCTTCCATGAAAGTTGAGGGGTGGGGTGGGGAAGGGCAGAGAAGGTTAATGGAGAGGTGAGGTTCTCTCTGTGATGAAGATCTTCAGCCCTGGGAGAAGGATCTGCGGCACTAAGTGCATCTGTTTCGTTTCTTTTCTTTTTTTGAGATTTATTTATTTATTTTAGAGAGAGAGAGAGCGAGCATTCATGCACAAGAGGCAGGGGTGGGGGGAAGGGCAGAGGGAGAGGGAGAGAGAGAATCTCAAGCAGACTCCCTTTTGAGTGCGGAGCCCCACACGGGGCCAGATCCTGTGACCCTGAGATCATGACCTGAGCCGAAATCAAGAGTCAGCCGCTCAACCGACTGAGCCACCCAGGCACCCTGTTTATTTCTAATACTGTTAATAATTACCAGTTGGTTTTGAAGCAGGGCTGAGGGTGGGGTATTTTCTCTGCTTGTAGGGCAGTCTAAACTTCCCTCTCCATGAGATACTGGTTTTATAGCCAGAGTTGAAAGGTGATGAGTCACTCTGTGATCAAAGGTCAGGTGAGGAGTTGCTATTGGATGCCCTGTGACCCCATTGTACAATCAGAGCCGTCAGGGATTTGTGAAGGTGGGTCATAGATCATGGATGCCTTTCCAAAGTGAACAGAACTTGGGGCCCAGTGGACATTTATTTACTTTAGTCCAAATCCAGTTTTGTTTCCCAATCTCTTGCATTAATAGCAGTCACAGGGCAGAAGAAAAGTACAGGCATGTCCCCACATCTTTTCCGCATGTGGTGCAAACAGAGAGGGAAGACAGGGGAGACCTACTCTCATCAGCACAGCTGATTTGCTTTGGAGATAAAAAGAGAATTACACATTGTTATGTCTATGGCTGATCATATTTTCCACTGTCAGTGCCTTGTGTCATTTGGGGTAACTTTGACTTTTATTTCCACTCAGTTTGAGGAAAAGACCATAAGACACAATTGGAGTAAATTCTGGAAAAAAGAAGTAAATGCTTCATAGAGTGCTATAAAGTCTTTTCATAATAAGTATTTGATGAACATGCTTTTCTTTTCCATAATTCTTCAGGAAAGTAAATGCACCGTATATATCCCTCTTTTAAGCAAAATGGCCAGAAAACGATGTAGTCCGCTTCTAGAAATGTGGCTTCCCCCCCCTTGCTCATCTCATGAAAGGGAAGTGCGAGGTGTGTAATTGTGTGCTCTGAACTGTATGACGAGTGAACCAGGTGGAAGCAGCCTCTTCCTAATCATTTCTTAGCGTCCACAGAGACTTCAGGTTAGTTGTTCATGACCTTGAACTTGTCATCCTAGTTTAAAATGGGGTTGGTAAATTCTGCACAGAGCGGGCACGGAGTACACCCTCAATCTACTTCATCTGCTGAGACCAGCCCCTTTGTCCCATGCTCCGAGTTTGGACACAAGCATGAGGGTCAAGGCCTGTGTGCCTTCCCCACTTCGTGATGTTGTTCTGGGATGGAGTTCCAGGGCTGTTGCCTTGGACAAAACATCTCCATTCTTTATCCTTAGGGGATGACAGTTTTGCTAACAAGACCTGAACATCAGTTTTCTCCAAGTTTGGGAACCACTTTGTCCCCTGCATGATCCCTATGATGAAAAACTGCATCTTGAGAAAGCTGGCGACAAGGGTACAAGGAAAGAAATCACCTCTTTTTATAAACACTTGATGACTGATCTTTTCTCTTTATTTGAAAGCGAAAGAGTTTATTTAAGGAAGGTCTCAGAGAGAGTTTTAGAATTTCAGAATGAAAAGGGAGTCTCAGATTAACTAACCAAGTAGCTAATTAATTCATCCAACCAGAAGGACTTACTGAACACCTACTGGGTAGAGGATTTTTGTGCTAGGAAATGTGCTTACATGTTGAACACAACAGATGTGGTCCCTGTCTCAAGGAGCTCACGGCCTAGAGGGTAAAAGACAATATTTAAATAATTTTTAAAAATATCTCTAACCAGAAATGGTGAGTCCACCCTAGGAGAGGTTGGGGACTTTGAGAGCATAGGTGGGGAGGGGACCAGATCTAGCCTGGGGGAGGGGGTGGTAGGTCAGGAGAATGAATGGGAATTAATCCAGAGGAGGGAGGAGGTGATCTGACTGTCCCTTCAATGTGGGTAGGCTGAGAAAGGCTTACTTTATGTTCAAAGTCAGCTTTCCTAGGGTAATACTGACTTATCCAGCCTCTTTCAGACCATATAATCCTGTTTTTTTTTTTTTAATTTGAGAAAAAAAAAGTCACTACATTTATATTTTTTCTTTAAAAAACTTGTAAAATTGTATTAATCTATTCACCCACATCTCCATCCCTGGAGGTAATAACAATATCTTTTCCGATGTTTGTTCATCTGCTGTGTTTTGCACCATCCATTACACCAGGACATTTAGGTCTACACTATTTACAAAGTCATCTGGAAATCGATTAGGAAAATGACATAGAATGTAATTTGCTGATCCTGTTAACATACATATTTAAGAGATGGCATAACTTTAAAAATGTTATTTGGGAGACAGTTTTACATCCAAAGTTTGAAACAGCTCTCGAGGTGTAGAGTCCAGAATGCTTAGATTTTTGCTCTCAGTTGGGATAACCTTGGTTTGGGAAGCTATAGGATAAGATTCTGGCCCTCATGTCCTCAGCCGAGTTTGCATCTGAGAGCCGGCCTTGCACTTGTCTCCTAATGAGGTCCTCCGTGGGTCTTCCAAGACAACATCTATTTAGACTAGTGAGGGCCAGCCTTTCTCAGCCTACCCACATTGGAGTGAGCCTTATGTGGACTCAGCTACCACAGCTCCCTTCCTTGGGCTCCTGTGGACATCGGAGGGCTGGTGTATGGACCAGACCTTCTGGAGAACATCCGTGTGGCATCCCAGCACCATTGTGCTCCCACAACCCAGAGCTGCGCTGTCCAGTGCTATAGTCAGTAGCCTCATTTGGCTAAAGCGCACTTGAGATGTGGTGGTACGAATGAGGAATTGGATTTAATTTAATTTAAATTAATTTTTTAAAAAGATTTTATTTACTTATTTGACAGAAAGTGAGAGAGCACAAGTAAGGGGGAGCAGCAGAGGGAGAGGGAGAAGCAGACTCCACTGAGTAGGGGGTCCGACGTGGGACTCGATCTCAAGACCCTGGGATCATGACCTGAGCCGAAGGCAGACACTTAACCGATGGAGCCACCCAGTCACCCCTAATTTAAATTAATTTTAATTTAAACTTTAAAACTGATATTCAAATCCATGATTGGAAAACTTTAGTATATGAGTTTACTTTTTCAGCTGCTAATTTTATGCCATAATGCTTCGGTATTGGGCTTGTTATATTGTGGGCTCCAAGTGTAAATTCATAAAAAGAGCTCACAGTTTTGTTGAAACTCCCACCTCTTTAGAGAGATGGGCTTGTATGTGTTGATTTTGAGGCACCCCTCTTGGCATGAGACCCCTTTGATCACTCTGAGAACCACTCTATTTTCACCTTTGTGTTTTCTGGGGAAAATGGATAGCTCACATACTGGAGCTCTTTATTTTTTTAATTTAAATTCAGTTAATTAACATATAGTGTATTATTAGTTTCAGAGGTAGAGTTTCATGATTCATCAGTTGTTATATGCAACACCCAGTGCTCATCTGGTACAGCGACTCTGGAAAACACTGCGGAGGTTCTTTAAAAAGTTAAAAATAGAGCTACCCTACGACCCAGCAATTGCACTACTAGGTATTTATTCAAGGGATACAAAAGTAATGATCTGAAGGAGCACCTGCACCCCAATGTTTATAGCAGCAATGTCCACAATAGCCAAAATATGGATGGAGCTGTTCATTTTAAGCAGGCTTAGTTTTGCTTTTTCGAAGCAAAATCATAGAAGAAGGAAAATTCTGTACTCCATATGCAGGTCTTGTTAGACAGGCAGATGATTTCTAAGAAAACCCTAAAGTGTTTTGAAGATAACAGAGCTGTTTCCTTACTTATCTTTAAGGCTGTGTATCCTGTTGTTTGTGCATTTGGTCAGTTAAGAACCGAAATTTAAGGAAAATACTTTCATTTCGACCTCTTGAAATCACAGAATGCAATGATTATTTGGGAGGGACCCTGGTTAAGTATATGTGTATACGTGTACCTTAGTGGATCATGTAAATTGTTGAAAGTCAATGATATTTCCTACTCACCTCCAAGGCAGTATAGTTTGCGGTTTATGTACTTGGTCAATTATTGAAGAACCAAAATTTAAGGAAATCACTTTCATTTTACCTATTGAAATCATACAATGGAAGGATTAAGTAATTGTAAATATTCCTGGTTAAATGGATATGTATATATGTACATTGATGGATGACATAATTTAGTGAAAGCCAATGAAAAACCGCAGAAACCTGTAATTTGTTCATTACTATTTTAGATTACCGTAATAGATATTACCAGATTTTCGGTTTCCTTTAAAAAAAAAAAAAACCCATGAGCCTCTAAATTTTTAATTAACTCTTTCTGCTCCCTCTGCATCAGCCATCACTCTCCCCCATCCTGGTCATTTTTCCCTGGATAATAAAATCCCAGCTTTTCTCAGGCTGCTCCCTTCCATTGCTTTAGGTAAGTGGTCTAAAACATGATTTGCCAGAGTTTTGATTTCCCAACGCTGGGTGTTCCTTAGAATTGCTGTGAGAGCTTTAAATTCAGATGCTTGGGCTGTGCTCACAGAGAATCTGATTTAATTGGCCTGATGCAGGACCTGGCTTAAGCCATTTTGAAATAGGTTCTTTGTGACTTGTAGCTGAAGGCATTCCAATAGACACAAGGTAAGTAAGGTGACCACAGAATTTATCACTCAAGTCTGATATGTTCCTGAATGTCTTCTGAATTCCTACTTCCCACTCAAGTTTTTGAAATGGCTTGGTGCAAAACACATTCTTTTCCAGCATTAAAACATTAGCAGGTTGTTTTGTTTCATAAACACTTCCTACTCTTTCTTGGTGAGCCAGGTTGTGTGCATTTTAATCTGGTGATGCTGCCTTCATTAATTATGCCTCTATGTAGTAGTGTGGTGTGATGGTTAGCGATCACTGAATTCTGGGGGCCTTTTGTCTCGTTCCAGAGAGGTGAAATTGTCAAGGAAAGACTAGAAGAATATGAAAAGAGTTTAAGGATGATACGTGAACAAAATCATAAAACTAAAGTCGAAAACATCATAAAACTAAAGTCGAAAAACAATCCTAGTACAGAAAACATTTTTTTTCCCAACAAATAATTATTTATTTATTTATAATAAATAACTGGGGTGCAATGGAAAACAGGGCAGGCAAAGATTTTCTCTCCTAAAACTTGCAAGCACACCAAAAACAAAGACATAAAGGAAATAACTACAAATGTGACAAGCTATAAAACATCAGAATGCAGAATGCTGGAATAGCACAAAATGAGGGAGGTCTGCCTTCATGCCTACTTTAGAGGCCTCTGAAGGCAGACTAGTTTAAAACATTTTTTTAATTTAAATTGAATTTAGGTAACAGATAGTGTATTATTAGTTTCAGTGGTAGAATTTGGTGATTAATCAGTTCCCAGTGCTCATTGTATCAAGTGCCCTCCTTAATGTCCATCACCCAGTTACCCCATCCCCCCACCCACCTCCCCTCCGGCAACCCTCAGTTTGTTTCCTGTGGTTAAGAGTCTCTTATGGTTTGCCTACCTCTTTGTTTTTAATCTTCTTTTATTTTTCCTTCCCTTCTTTTATTTCCTTCCTTCCCTTCCCTTATGTTCATCTGTTTAGTTTCTTAAACTCCATATATGAGTGAAATCACATGGTATTTGTCTTTCTCTGACTGACTTATTTTGCTTAGCATAATACCTTCTCGTTCCACCCATGTCATACAAATGGCAAGATCTCATTCTCTTTGATGGCTGAGTAATATTCCGTTGTGTGTGTGTGTATATATATATATATATATCACATCTTCTTTATCCATTCATCTGTCGGTGGTCGTTACAGAAAGTATTTTTTTTTTAAATGTTGAATTCATGGGGTACCTGGGTGGCTCAGTTGGTTTAAGCATCTGACTCTTGGTTTTGGCTCAGGTCATGATCTCAGGGTTGTGAGATCAAGCCCAACTTTAGACTTCCTGCTCAGTGCAGAGTCTGCTTGTCCCTCTCCCTCTCCTCCTCCCCTGCTCTCTCTCTCTCAAATAAATAAATAAAACCTCTAAAAAATGTTGAATTTATTAAAGACTAGATAACCAGACTGTTCTTAGAGGAAGGAACATGCACGATTAAGGAAATATTTAAGAAAGGAAGTCTTAATAAAATCTGATCTCTAGTGGTAGATGCTATTTCCCAATCACATCTGGAATTTTACCTTGAATCATGTTTTCTGATTGGCATTTTTATTTTTCCTTTGAAAACAAATAATTGGTGGATTTTCCTTGTTTCAGCTCCCTTATATATTATTGTGTTAAGTCTCTCTGGTGGGGGCTGCCAAACTTAGACGAAGGGTATTAGGACCTTCAAGATGAACAATGCCATAAGATGGACTTACTCAATTGTATATCACAGTGCAATATCAAAACATTCTGTCCCAGGAAGAGATGACAGTGACTCAGAAAATCCTGTTGGAGTTGTATTATAATGTAGAAAACCATTTCAGAATTACTGTCTGACATTTGGGCATCTGGGACGCTGACCTCATTCCATGGCCACATGTCCTTATAAATTTAATTGTCAGGGTGCTGTTCTCTTTAGGGCTATGCTGGTTGCATGCCTACACCAATCAGTTCATCGCGTAGCAGTGAGCCTGAGTTCTTGCTCTGATGATTTAGTTCCTATTCATAAAAACACTTCTTCCGTGGCTGAGTGGCGTGGCATAAGATGCAACTATAGCAATTTTCACTTTGTAAAATCCCAGCTTTAGTCTTCCTTCTGTTCAGTCTTCCAGACCTTCCTTGGGGGTATGTCCTGGGACCTGCTTTTGTGTTGTTGTTTGTCCAGAATAAGAGAGACTTTAAGCACAAGAGTTTCAGGAATGTTTTTGTTCCCAAGAATGGATATTTTTCAATTGTATTTTCTTCCAGTACATGCCCAACCAAAGTATTCTTTGTGGATCGTCTTAAAAATTACTTATGATTAAAGGTTTGATGGAAACATTTCCAAGAAGTGTTATACTTGGAGTGTTGGTGAGGATAACCCACCAGCTGAAAACGCACCATTCCTGGTACCTCTCTGCCTTTCTCACCCTCTGCGCCCCGCCCGTAAGGCAACTTTTGTAGTTAGGGTTTGTAAACAATTTGAGTAGCTGCCTTCAGTTTCCCTCCTAGAGTAATTAAACATCATTTCCTGGAAATGCAAACAAGAGACTGAGAATTAAGTTGTGGTAACACATTTGGCAGAGGAATTGTGTGTTGGAAAAAGAAAAATATCCTGGAGTGAGTTTCAGTTTTGCAGATAAGGGAACTGGCTTTATTTAGCGAACTGGAACAGTACAAGCCCCTGTGCCCTGATCTCAGTACCCTCTCTTCCCAGATGAGTCTACCTGGGCACAAGACCAACTTCCAAATAAAACTTGAAGCAAATGGCACAAAACAGAGACAGAGCCCTTGAAACTAGGTTTTTAAACGACAGCACAATAAAAATAATTTATTTGCTGTCAAAATAAGCTTAAAACAGAACCGCCGTCTGACAGATGGCTTTTCCTCTGTCCTTAAGATGACAGTATCTGTCACTCCAGTCCCTGGTTGTAAGCCTGACATGTAAAAAAAAAAAAAAAAAAAATTAAAAAAATAACAGTGTGGTGGGGTGCCAGCACCTAGTGGCTGTGGAGGCTGATGTTTATTATTTTATGAGTTTCTAAAAATAAAAGTAAGTGTAATTTCTTGGGTCCCTTACGTCTAGATTCTTCCCAGAGGACTTTAGGTAGTATCATACTGAAGAACAGGAGTGAACTATCATTTGTTTTTTTTTTTAAAGTGGCCCAGAACAAATCTCCTGTCTTCTCTGTGAAGGCAACTGATCTGAAATATTTTTTAATTTGTGTTTTTCAGGGGTGGCATAACACAGTGTTCAAAACTGTCAGGCTGTCTGTGTCAGGTGAACAGCCCCGTGGGCGGGCTTCTGGCTGACTGCAAATGTGTTTTCGGTTGTTTATACTTGGATGCTTTGGATGGGAATAGTCAGGGAGTCAGCCTTTCATTTCAGGCAGGGGAGTGTGGCGAATTAGACATAACTTTGGACCCGGGTCCGGGAGAACTTGGTTCTCATCCCGGACCAGTTACTTACTAGCTGTGTGGGCAAGTCACTTCATTTGTCTGAACCTCCCTTTTTCCTTTTGTAAAATCAGGGTGTTGGCTCATCTGTGTGGTCCCTTCCAAAACTGTGTTTTTGTGAGTTGGGAGACTGCACATTTGAAGTGGAAGCTCATAAAGGGTCATCTGAGCTGTGTAGTCCTGTTTGCTACTCAGGGAGGCTGAGAGAAGCAGCTGGGTGACCCAGAGCAAGACTTTTATGGGGCAGGTCCCCACCTCAAGTCCCCTGAAGGTCTCATGATCTTGGATGTCACCGCTCCTTCCCTAACCTTTCTCTTTAAAAGACACATGTCAGGCCTTTTCTCTGTTTCCATTAAGCTGGTTTTTTTGTTGTTTTGTTTTGTTTTTTGTTTTTTGTCTTTGACTTACTTACTCAGATTCTCTGTAGAGAATGATAGCTTTTAAGAAAGTTCCTTGAGAACAATAAAAGCTCTCATCCAAGATACGCCCCAGAACTTTTTTTTCATCATGATGGGGTTTCATATCCTCATTTTGCATTTGTTTGTTGGTTCATTGATTCATTCAGTAAATATTTTTGAGAGTTTGCTGCGCACTGGGTCTTACTAGACACTTGACAGAAAGAGAAATCAGACACCGGTCTTAACCTTCGAGAAGCTTTATATCCTATCCTGGTAGTGATGCCCTAATGTGTTACATAAGCTATGTATAGTATATGTGTGTTCACATGTATGAAATTATAGCTACTTCGAATTTTAGCAAAGCCTGGCATATAGCAAAATTGTTCTTTGTGTTGCTGCACTGAATTTTGCTTTGATATTTTACCCTCAATTTATAAGAAAATTTGCTGCAGATGATTGTGGAGAGTCGTCTTTGGCATTCACTGTGGAGATGATGTTGAGGACATTGACATTATACTATAGCAGCCCCCTCATGAAGTTCCTCAGTGGACATTTCTTTGAAGCCTAAGTTAAATATAAAACAAGACAATAATAACAACAAACAGTGTGTCCTGAGTAACTTGAAAGGATTTTTTTCCACTTGTGACTGTCCATTTCCTCCCTTGTCAGTCATGTTTTCTTGTTTAGTTTTGCCCCGAGGAGGCTCAGAGTCGACTTCTCTTATTGAAGTAGGATTTCCCTGCCTCTGTAGCTCTCCCTCTGTTGTGTTTTCCTTGTGTGGGTTTTACTATTTTATTACTATTAGGAAAAGTAGTAACTACTATATGCATGGTACTTTGTAGTTTACAAATATTTTTAGAAAGATCTTGTCAGATTCTTGGGATCTTTAGGTTCATGTCTTAAGTTCCCATTTAAACATTTTCTTTTGGTTTCTTTTAGTTTGAGAAGTTGGGTTGGAGGCAGTGACCAAGTATTTCCAGGAAGTTCATTAAGGAATGACTTATTCAGCAGAACAGGCTCAAAGTTAGGGTGCAGGTGTACAGGACAGAAGCAAGGAGATGGCCAAGTTCTATAAAGAGAAGATACTTCAGTACAGAAATCATCTTCAGGGTAATTTATTCTTAGAGATCACACACAAAGCTCGGTGTTTGAAGTTAGAAGAAAGGAAAGTGAACATTTGGATGAAAAGGCTGTTGGGTTGGCATGACTTTTACTACTGTTTATCCTTTGGAAGATGGACCAAATTGTGAGCCTTGTGGACTTCATGTGCTGAGAATTTTAGCTAAAATAGATCCTTATGTTGAGACATTTCCTAAATTCTACACCCGCATACTCAGTCTTTGTGTTATTGCCAGTAACACATTTTCCAAAATGCCAGAATTGCATTATAATCCTTTTAATATTGGATTAAATATATGTTCAAGAGAAAGAGTGCATTTAATTTACTTTCGGTTCAGTAATAATTTAAATTATGAATGGAGATAATGTAATTCTGTTGTCTGTATTGGTTGTTAAGATATTATACTCAGTAGTACACTATATGTGTTTCTAAATTTGTCAGATAAAGAGGACAGAGTGCAAACTCCTCCCCAGGTCTGTCCCCAGCCATGCAGGTCACCTCCCCACAGGCAACTGGTGTCATCAATTTCTTGCATATCCTTCTAGCTATACCAAAAATACAAAAGAATATTATTTTCTCCCTGTTTTTATGCTAATGATGATGTACTATGTTCATTGTACTATGGTGTATGCATTTATGTTCAGTTAATTCCTGAGGAGAAAAACGAAACGTATAGAGTAAATCGGGAGCCTGTGGTATTCCCCATCAGAAACAATGGGGCTCAGAGGACAGCATTGTAAATAATCACCAAAACCTCGATTAGGTAGTTCATCAGAACATGGAGCTATGTAGTGGTGAAGTGACCTGTGTCTGAGCCACCAGGTTTTTGTGAAGCAATGGTGAGTTTTGTGGCCGTCTAGAGGACCTTGCTGTTTACCCTCTTATTTATGGAGAAATTTTGCCTTTGGATTTGGACATTTCCATGCTTCTCATTTAATTTAAATTTTAGTTATAACTATACTCAATTAGCACTTATTCTTTTTTCCATTTCACAGAGACATTGAGTAAATAATTAACTAATATATGAGCTACTTTATTTCAGATGGGGAACTCACCATCTTTCTTGGTTAAGAAATATGGTACATTCATTGAGTTCTTACTGAGTTTAAGGTACATCGTGGGCTCTGAGAACAGGGACTGGGGCTTGGTCTGCCATGCCCACCCATGCTCCTTCTCTTCATGTTTTGCACCTCAGCACCCCAGGACATTTTGAGGTGGTAGAGCCATGTATGAGCACATTTTCTTGTACCCAGCAGCCTTTCCATCCTCCCTTCCCCCACCCAGGCAGAAGATCTTCCAGTATCATGTAGGTATAGTGAATCGGAGATTTCTCCACCTGCAAAATGGCATCTGCCAGTCTGGGAGGTGCATTGCAGGTGCCACAGTGTATTTTCTGTGTCTGTTCATACACCCATCTTTCCCACGTAGCTCTGAGTGGCTTCAGAGCCAGTGCTTGCTTACCCCTAGAGTCTAGCACATTGTAGGATGCCATGCATGCTGAATGAATGCAGACGAAGCTGACTCTTCCAGAGTTCAGTTCTGAGTGTAGGACACTTAGGGTGTGTAAACAAGTCTAGACTTTGGTTGGGGGCAGTAGGAAACAGTAAAAGAGATGAATGCAAGAGATGGGCTAGAACAGTGACAGGCTTCTCTGGGCTTCCTAACAAGTTATTCCTAGTGGCATTAGATGACGGGAGAAATTGGGGTAAGGGACTAGGTAGAAAGCTTTTGACAAAGGCGAGTGATGATGGAGCTCTGTGTTGCTTATTTCTCATTGCCTTAACTAGATTTCTCAGTAAAAAAGTACATCTTCCATTAGATTTTTGCAGTATTTACAATTGAATAAATTTGACATTGGAAGGCCTTTGATATTTTAAAGTTATAGAAAGCCCAGTATAATCAAGGAATATAAGGAGTTAGCAACTACCTTGTAATCAGTAAGGATAATGTTTTTTAAACAATTGGTATTTTTTACACTGTATTATGATAATAAAATAGAAAACTCATCAGGGGGTTGAGAATGCTGCTTGGGGAAGTTTGCATTCATCTCTTGATCCTGCAGATGTTCATCTAGCCCCTTTTCGATGCTCTTGGAAGCTAGAAGGATTTAAAAGATGGATAAGATACAGGGTAATTATATCTATGTTTTAGATATTGAACTCCAAACGTACAAGAAATATTGAATTATTCTTCTTTATGAAAGAGAAATGTTTATGCAAGCTTGTGTGTAAATCAGCCCTGAGTAAATTGAATTAAGTGGAATGTGCTGACAGAGGTTGCTATTTAAAGAAACCCTATGATGAAACTTTTGTGAAATAAAGAACTTTTAAAAACTGAAATCCAAATAAGCACGCTCTCATTTGTATGGTTTTTCCCAAGGCAGTATCCCGTATCTTCTGTTGTTGATTGAATTCCAGTTAGCCAACCACCTGGCTGGTTAATAGAGTATACCATTAACTAAGTCAGTGACACTGGAGTTCTCCAAAGGAAATAAAATAATTTACCATTGTACAAAATCAGCTAATAAATAGGTTTTAATTCTCTAGCTTGGGTGGGTGTGATTTGCATCTTTCTTAACAGACAAGCATCTGCAAGTGCTTTGCCTGCAGAAGCTCATTAAAAATCAGTGCAAATCCTGACGACATCTCAAGCAGCAAGCATTAACTTGCAGAGCCCTTGTAAGTGGATTGCATTTCCAGTATCAGGAAAGTTTCCTGACTATTATGCCACCATGAAAGTTTAGTCCTCTAAGACTTGGAATGGCCAGTACCACTCAAACAATGCTGATTTTTTACTAAACCCAAGGGAAACTGTCAAAGAATTAAAGAATGTGAAATAGAAAGGGAAATCGAAATTCTCAGGTTGTTTACTTATTTAAAAATAATGTATGCTATGAAGTAAGCTAAGAAAATTACTTCGTAATTTAAACATCCTGGACGGTCTGCAGAAATTTCCAGCAACATTTAGGAGCACTGTGGTAAGGCTGGACTTTTCTGTCACGATCCTTTTACATTTGCTTTCATTTTTGTAAAAAGTTTGCCATTAGTTATTTCAGTAAAGCAGCTCTGTTTTTCTAGCATACTGCTCGTTGAGCTGAAGCCTTTTGGGAAACAGCATTTGGAGAGAGACCCATGGTGTAATAGCTGAACCCACTGGCACGTGTCCCAGAGCAAGCAGGGCTGGAAGCTTTTAGTGGAGTTAAAAGATGCCAGTCTGTCATTTGCATCTATTGAAATTGAGCAAGATATTTCAGATTGAGCTTTACATTATACTTCCAGCAAGAGCAGCTGGTGAAGGGTTGCCGATTCCATGTGAGCTGGGACCTATCAGCTGGTGTGTTTAATGGAATCCTGCTTCATCTTGGGAGCGATTTCTGGCATGTAATAATAATAATGCACAGTCTTGGTGAAGGATAATGCTTGTGGTTATTAGAACGTGCCGACTGAGTAGGGGTCTTGGCATTAAGAATGGTGGTGGTGGGGGAAGGCAAGTATTTAATGAAAGGATAATGATGAGGAGAAAGCAGATAGTTTATGGGATAAGGAAAGCCACAAATACATGATCAGTTTAAGAGTTTTAAGTAAAATGTTTATAAAATGTGAGCTGTTCGGTACTAATCATGCAAAATGTCCACAGTCTCTAGCTTCCTTTATAAAACTCTACTCATCCTTGGAGGGTCACTCGCTTCTGTTCAAAGTCAACCCTTTCCTCCAGGGGTATATTTAATTAAGGCCATCATCTTCCATTAGTGATTGTGCCAGTCCTTTCCTCCTTTTCACTCCCGCTGCCCTGCCCCCTTTTCTTGACTCAAAAAATAATTTGTGCCACCATGTCTCTTGTTTTTAACTTGCAAAATAAATTTTCTGCGGGAGTGAGTTTATATGAGATTTTAAGATTTGTGGGCAAAATAGGACACTCCATTTTAAGAGCTTCCCTCCTTCATTTTTGTTCTCTGGTGCTTGATTTGCCTGGTGTGGAATTTAAGAATGGATGTGTTCTACGCCTTATTAAGGAAAGCACTGAGAACTAGCCAGGTCCCACTTAACTTAGTTTCGGAATGACAGTGCTTTGGCATGCCCTCAGTCTCTCCCCATTCCCAACTCTTCTCCGCTCATCAGGACTGGGGCTGTTGCAACTGACAAATCTCCCATTTTCAGTGGAATGCATGCTTTCATTTTTCTTTGATGAGAAGACATAAATGCCTGTTTAAATGGTGGCTTGAATTCCTTGAGAGTTGGAAAGTCTTGCAGGGAATCCGTGGAACATGGGAGGATTCTGTTGTGAGAATGTCCCAGGAGACAAGTCAGGTCGGGAGAGCTCCTTGCAAAGTTAGAATTCAGCAGCTTGTACTGGGGACATAATCTGTTTTAGCCAGGATGACGAAAAAAGAGAAACAGTATTAACACCTTTGGAATGACCTAGTGATGTTGTGATGGCAGAATCTCAATATTGTGAGTTTAATCCAGTGACTCCGAATAGGTGAATTACTTTTTCAAGATATATTTTAACCCTAGTTACTTGTGGCTACTTTACTTATGGAATAGAATGCTCTATCCAGAGGATTGATTTTGATCAGCAATCTTCCTACTGCTGAAACTCTGTTACTTTCTTACTCAAAAACCTTCAGTACCTCCCACAGGCTCTGGAGACCCTTGACCATCTGTTCAGCCTCATCTTTGGCATTACGCCTGTTCTGACCAGGTTCTAACCATACCCACCTGATTACCAGCAACCATGGCGGTGTGGTTCTATCTTTTTGGATGCCAGCCCTGGCCCAAATGCTCAGTGCTGTCCTTGGCATGTTGAGGTTTAAGCTTAAGTATCTCCTGTTCCCTGACTCCCCTAGTCTCAGTTAGGACTACCCTCTTCCAAACTGCCCTACCATCCTCTACATGCCTCTGTGTTCCAGCTTTCTATTGCCGGGGAACAAACAAATCACCCCAAACAGTGGCTTAGAACAGTAGCAATCTGGAGGGCACAGCTAGGGAGTTCTGGCCTGGCATCTCACGTGGTCACCATCCTAGGGTGGCTGGCACTTCATCTCGGAGGTTCCTGTGCTCACGGTCTGGTGCTAGGGCCTGGAAGAGCCCCACAGCTGGCAGTTGGAACTGCTGGAGCTCCTGGGGCATCTCTCTCTCTCTCTTTCTCTCTTGCTGTGTCATTTCTCCATGTGGCAGCCTCAGGTAGCTGGACTTCTTCCATGATGGCCGAAGGATCCTGGAGCTACTGTCCCAGCAGAGACTGGCAGGAGCTGCCTGGCCTTGAAAGTCACACACAATTGCATTAACAGCACCATATTCATTGAGATGGTCACAAAGGTCTGCTCGTGTGTGAGGGAGTTACATAGACCCTACCTCTTGATGGGAGGAGTGTCACAGAACTAAGGGAGATGGGTTTTTGTTTGTTCTTTTTTTAAGATTTCTAATCGTGGTAAAATACATAGAACATAAAATTTACTATCTTAACCATTTTGAAGCACACAGTTCAGTGACATGAAGTGCATTCATGTTATTGTGCAACCATCACCATGTTTATCCACAGAGCTTTTTTCTTCTTGCAAAAAACTAAGCTCAGTACCTATTAAACAGTGACTCCCCATTTTCCCATCCCCCCCAGCCCCTCGCAACCACCATTCTACTTTCTGTTTCTATGAATTCTACTTCCTATAAGTAAAACCATATGGTAGTTGACTTTTTTGTGTCAGGCTTATTTCACTTTGTGTAACATCCTCAGGATTCATCTAAGTTGTAGTTTGTGTTAGAATTTACTTCTTTTTTTAAGGCTGAATAATATTCTGTTGTACGTATATAGTATATACATCTTACTTATCCATTTACCTATCGAGGGACACTTGGGTTGCTTCCACCTTTTGGCTGTTGTGAATAATGCTGCTGTGAACATGGCTCTCCAGTGAAGGACATGTTTTAAAAGCGGCTCACTATTGTGGTTCATTCTGTCTTTTGGTTCTTTTTCTTCACTGGACTGAACATACTTGAGAGCATGAACAGTGTCTTTCCATCTTTAAATCCCTAAAGCCCAGCACAGGCACAAAAAAATCTATTAGATGAGTGATGAATGGGTCACTGGATGGATGGATGGATGAATGAATGGATGGATGACAACTGTCTATAGAAGATGGAAGGTGTCGTTTCTGAAGTGTGGCAATGGCTATATCGTGTCCTATTGAAGATGGAGTCATCCCATGATACGCACCCTAAAGCTGTCACTGCCGAGTTGTGCTCTATTATTTTAGTAACCTCGCTGGACAGCACCTGGTACAGAGTGAACATTTTATAAATGTGGGTTGAGTTGAGTTAAACTGCAATTGGGAAGTGGAACTTGTAAGAAGATGTTTTAATCAGCTTTCATCATTTTATGTCTTCCACTGTGCTTAACATGTGATCCTGTATTGAGTAATTTTCTGGGTGATTCAAAGAGCTGTGAAGTAGAACACTTCCTTTGTGTGTTGATTAGGTTCTATTTAATTACATTTTAAGCCTGGCAACCTTGATAATGACATGTTATGTGCAAATTGTGTAGTATTAGACTTGATTTTCACTACATCCATTTTAGCCCTTTTCATGTGCAGACTTGGGTGGTCTTTCTAAAGTTCAGTCTACATGACACTAATAGTGATCGTGGATGGCATGGTGGTTCATAATAAAATTCATGCATAGACTTTGTTGCTCCTTTATTTTAGTTAAATTTAAAGACCAGAGTGGAAGGAGGATGTATGTTAATGTATCAAATAAACAGCATCCTTGCTTTCCTTTGTCTTCTTTTATTATCTACCCCCATCACAGAGTTTATGCAAAAAAAAACCCCAAAAACGAAAATGAAAATGATCATAATATCCTGACTTCCTGTTTTATTATAAATGAGATAAACACTGGGTAGTATTTTCCTTTAACTTCTTCATGCATGTTCTTCAAATTAACATTTGGGGAATGGTTTGGAGTTTCCATATGCCTCATACATCTTTTATTTAGACAGTATGGTAAAATGGAAAAGCTTTGGATTTGGAGTTGGATAGGCTAGGTTTGGATTTTGGTTCTGTCACTTACTTGTAAAGGTACTGCTTGGGAAAAGAAAGACTGATAATAGTGATCTCTTGGCCAGTTGGAAAGATTCAGTCCAACCCAGATGACCTGTTGGTCTTAAGCATCTGTGTGCTTCTGTATCTGTAAACATAAACATGATGAAAGCGGAACCCGACATGTTTCTGGGAACTAAGGTACCAAGAAGGGATGGTCCTGCTTCTATCCCTTTCTTTTTGCTTAGTATCATGGCATTTTAGATAAGGCCAGATTCTTATTTAACAGATGGGGAAATTGAGACCCAGAGGATGAAATGAATGATGCAAGGCCCAGAGCACATGAGAGGCAGAGCTGGGGACTTTGTCCATTGTTTTACTGTATTAATTATTAAATCACTGCATATTTTCCCATTTTCCCAATCTTTCCTCCCCCTTCTCTCTCCTTTTCAATCCCAGTTCACCGTGCTTGAGTGCAATGTGTGTACACACAAACACACACACATACACACTGGATGGCAAAGATCAAGAAGGATGCAGTGTCTAGCCTGTTTTCCACGGGAGCCTGACAGTACTGTTCCTGGCTAGACATGGTCGATGCTTGTTGATCACTTACAACAACAGCAAATTTTGAAAAGCTAAATATAATTCCTTCTTTCTAGGTTCTCCTTTTCATTTGTAGTTTTTGGACCCGTGTGACATCCTTGAGGCACCCACATTATTTTCTCTTTTTCTCAATTTCCATGACCTGAATTACCATTGCAGTCATCTCTGCTGTAACCTAATATACATATTTACATATATACATTATATACATTCTGAAAACCTCACCTTCTGCAAAATCATGTAGGCAATTGAATGTGGCTAATGGGAAATACAGGATTGGGGCTGACCACTCTTAATCTATGCTGCTTTGCAACCAGAGCACTAACAAAGACAATAAAAACCAGAGTAAAAACAGTAGCACAGTTCAGAAGATGTATTGAATTCCTACTATATACATATGTACTTGGATAAACATGACTTTAACTTATTAAGAAATGTGGGCTGCTTGGTGGAAGGGGATGGAAGGGAGGCTGTGAGGCTGGTGGAGAATGGGAGATAAGAGGGAAGTGAGCAAGGGTCTCTGAGAATCATGCCTAGTGAATTGTGTAGAGGGGCACTTATTTTTTTTATAGGTAATATTTCGAGATTTTTATTTATTTTTTTAAAGATTTTATTTATTTATTTGACAGAGAGAGACACAGTGAGAGAGGGAACACAAGCGGGGCGGGGGGAGTGGGGGAGGGAGAAGCAGACCTCCCGCGGAGCAGGGAGCCCGCTGTGGGACTCAATCCCAGGACCCGGGGACCATGACCTGAGCCGAAGGCAGTTGCTTAACGACTGAGCCACCCAGGCACCCTCAAGATTTTTAAAAAAATATTTTATGTATTTATTTGAGAGAGAGCGAGAGAGAGCGCGCACCAGCAGGGGGAGGGGAGGGGGAAAAGGAAGGGGAAGGGGGGAGGAAGAAGGGGCGGGGAGGGGGAGGAGGAAGGGGAGGGGCAGAGAGAGAGGGAGAAGCAGAGTCTCTGCTGAGCAGGGAACCCTGTGCAGGGTTTGATCCCAGGACCGTGGGATCATGACCTGAGCAGAAGGCAGACGTTTAACCGACTGAGCCGCCCAGGTGCCCCCGGAGGCGCATTTATAAGAGGCAGGACCCAGCAGGCTCAGGACTTGAGGGGACGGGGCACGTGGTCTCTGGTGCTACGAGGAGTATCAGCTTCACTGTGTAGTCTGTGGAACATTTATTCATTCTGCATTTGACAGAATTCAAATATTTGAATAATATTCCTGAACACTGGAAAGTAAATATCTCAGAGGACTTTTCCCGAGAACGTTATTTAATACCTTGTTCCTGGTAGGTTATGGAAAACATGTGACAAAAGGCCAAGAACAAAGTCGCAGAGGTTCTGAGGGGTGTAGAACCTGGGGCAAAATCAGTGAGCAGAAAAGCAAACTGAGATGGGATGGAATCCTTTGTGGGGGCAAAAGACACCTTTCCCCAATTAACAGGACCAGTGAACGCTGTGTTCTCAGGGTCTGTAGCCCGTTTCTGTCTTTTATTTATTTATTTTTTTACATCTCATTTGTTATTTTTAACTTTTTTTTTTAATACTAAAATCCTATGGAAATGGATTTTGTGTCCCCCGAGCACCCATCAAAAATAGAAACAAATGGCACTCGTGCCTCTAGCTGCATGGTTCTTGGAAGGTTTGAAAATGGGAAGTGGCCGGCTGAAACCGTCCATGGGCAATTGACTGGGTTTCCTTAAACCCAGTTAACATGACCTCCCACCGTCCTCGGGGCCCATCATGTGGGTGCTTAGTGTAGCCCTGGACCTCATGGAGGTTTCTGCCCAGTAAGCTAGGGGGTGGTTTATGCCTCTCTGAGTCTCTGGGATTGGGGAGGTGAAGGGGCTTTGTAGAATGAGATGTGACACGAGAGAATGGAAAATGAGGCTAAAGAGGAGCAGGGCTACGGATTAGGAGCCCGGCAATGCAGGTTGGAATGTGTGTCTTGCGTTGCTTCCTGGGAGTAACTTGCTGCAGGAGCTCTCAGAAACTGACCGCAGGATAAGGACTCGGAGTAAGAGCCACATGTCTGGGCCACCCGGCAGAAGTTAGGAAAGGCAGACATCCCTCAAAGCTGGGCGGCGCAGAGGTGTCCCCTAGTGGGTGGTAACTGAGCACGTCTTTTAAAGAATGGACAGGGCTGGGTTAAGTGGAGATGGTGTGAAGGTAGGGAAGGAGGGTGGGGCTGAGGGCGAGTTCGGGAGAGTTTGGGGGAGGATACAGAGCTGCTCCTTGGGGCTCCTGAGGATGATCATTGTGATGTCCTCAGACCTCATTCCTAGAACCACAGGGCAATGGATTTTTTCTTTTTTCTCTTTTCTGTCGTGTCCTGTTCTTTTTCTGTTTTTGTTGTTGTTGTTCTTCTTCTTTTCCTTCCCCCCTCCCCTCCCCTCCCCTCCCCTCCCCTCCTCTTCCTTTCCTTTCCTACAATATTCATGCCACTCACTCTGAGAATGCTTATTGAAAATTGATGATAATGGCCATATGGGAAGTCTCAGAGCTTATCTAGGATTTGGATCCCTGGAGCATAATTGGTGGGTGGAAAGCAGATGGATGGGGCAGGAATATTGTTCTCTTCCTATCCGATGACAGTTGATTATAAGTTATAAAAATGGGCATTTCCCTTGTGGTCCTAGACTCCAAGATTATTGAAGGTTATTACTATTTATTATGACTACTTCTTTAGCAAATTGATCAAAGAATGACGTTGATTATTGAGATTTAACAAGGTTGGACTTTCCTAACCCAGGGTGATCTGAATCTAAATATGTGTCTTCTTTCACCATGACCAATTGTATAAGAATCCAAGGTACATTTACTACGTCTCTGAAGTCCCACAATTTGATGGGAGCCCCACCCAATAGTCGGTTCTGTTTCTCTTTCAGTTGCTCTCTGCCAAGCTTTTGTGTGCATTAAAATATTGGGCCCTGGAAAGGATTGCCTTGTTTGTTAAATGGAAATTATACTAAGTATCGAGGCTTTACATGGACAAGGAGAGGGGCATTTTGACTTTCCTTCCTTTTCAAAATGCACTTAAACTGATATTCAGAACAATGGTGGGAAAGTACTAATTAATATAGTATAACGAAAGGTGGTAAAATAAACAAGGTGGGCAGTTGTTTATGTACAAGGCATTTATAAACTCTTCACTCTGGAACTGCAGGCTGCGGGGAGATCAGGTTTTCTCTGGTTTAGTGCAGTCCCACCCAGCTCCCTTTTCGGTCCACCTCCAAGAAGAAATGTGCTCCCTAGATCTGGGAATCTTTCTCTCTGAAGGCCGCTGGGAGACCTCAAAATTGGGATCCTGCCCCCTCCTTCCTCTCTCTGGACTCTATTTTAGAGCTGCAGGAAAGATTTGAGGCTTTTTGCAAGCTTTCAACTCTGAGGTATTTTGGAAAACTGTAATTTTGTTTGTTCTCTGCTGTGTGCATGTGGTTTCTTAAAACACAAGTGTGATTATTTTCTGCATCCTTTCCAGAGCAAACATTTCCCCCTAAACTACAGGCTCCAAAAGTGGGTACCCGAGTGCACTTGACATACATTCTCCTTTGGAATGCCTATGGAGAGTAACTGTCTCTGCAGTGAACAACTTGCTGCAGTTTTGAGTCTCGCTAGGTGGCTTCCGACCTCATCTTGGGCTTTGCCCTCCGCAGCCGGACGTGCCCACGGCATTCCGTATATTCCAGCGAGCCATGAGGTACTACTGCGCTCTTGTGAAACTTAATTGGATGATGGTGAGGGCGTTCTGTAAAAGAGCACTTTAGGTAGCCTCCCACATAAAATAGCAATTTGTGGATGACCGTGAGCATGTAGAATGGACTCTGAAGCTAGATTACTTTAGTTCGAACCCCAGCTTTTCAATTTTTTTTTCCTGGTAACTTTATTGTTTCTTTTTACTATCCAATTTTTAGTCTACCTGGAATTTATTTTTTATAAGGAGTCACGTTCGGATCTAGTACTTATTCTTTTTTTAAGATTTTATTTATTTATTTCAGAGAGAGAGAGAGAGAATGAGAGATAGACAGCACGAGAGGGAAGAAGGTCAGAGGGAGAAGCAGACTCCCTGCTGAGCAGGGAGCCCGATGTGGGACTCGATCCCGGGACTCCAGGATCATGACCTGAGCCGAAGGCAGTCGCCTAACCAACTGAGCCACCCAGGCGCCCCTACTTACGATTTTTTAAATGATTTTTTCTTGTAAATACACAACATAGAATTTATCATTTTAACTATTTTTAGGTGCGCAGTTAGGTGGCAGTAAGCACATTCACAACTTTGCCACCATGTGGCTTTGTGCTATGGGTCGAATTATTTTGCCTCTTTGTGTCTCAGTTTCTTTATCTGCAAGGACGGATAACACACCTGTGAAGTTTTTATGAGACTATGAGTTAGTTTCTAGAAAACACTCAGTGTTTCTAGGCCACTGTAAGTGTTCAATGATGGTTAGTGGTCATGGCAACACGTAGTACTGGCTGACCTGCATTTGCTAGGAGGAACCATTGATGAGCTGGTATCCTTATGTATGCTGTGTATATTACATGAAAAGGTAGGTGACGGCAACTGTTGCCCACTGAATCAGTGTGAAGACCTAGAGAATTCTCAGTGCAGATGTTGGACATGTTGCCTCATTTTTGTGTCCGCTGTAGCATGGGACTAACATGCACTTGGAACGTCAGGGGAAGAAAAGATTTTCCAAGATTTAGATTTCAGATTGTTTGCAAAGCAATTAATAATGAAAAGATAAAACCTGGTTAGTCTTCACGTTTAAAGCATAATGCAAGAGGCTTAGGGAGAGTTGACTTTGGACTGTATTCCACAAACACTAACTCTTTTCAGAGACTTTGATAAAAGCTCTTGCTTTAAAAAAAAATGATAGCAACAATTATTTGTTTTCATGAAGTCTAGATGAGTAAATCGTGATCACAATGAGAGGAAAAAGTCTCAAGAGAAGAAGCACTTTGTTTACATTTAAGTCTTCCAGAAATGGTATGTTTGAAAATAATATACCAGTTTAATATATTTTCCTAAATAAGTTAGAAAAACCACATTTCTGTTATACTTTCTGTTAAGTGATAAAAACAGTCTCTATTTTATAATCAACAGTCTTTTGCTTTTTAGTTCAAGGAGCTTCTAACTAGATCTGTAAAAAAGGATGCGGAAATCATCCGAAATAAACTATTCCTAGCCTTAAAATTCATGTTCCTATAATAGAATATGCTATACCCAGTCACCATCACAAAAATATCTTTCTTATCATTGCTGCCCTAGCTAAATGTGAACTTTAAAAATGGGAAAACCAGGCACGTTGTAGACAGTTCACTCTTTGTGTCATATTTTTTGGGCTAAGAAAAAAAAAATTGCCCAAGGAAGTATTTCTGGAAGGAGTCAAACTTTTTTCAACTGCCTTAGTAGTTTAGCTGACAATATTTTTGTTGTTTTAGGAATTGGTAGTGACCCTAAGTATAACTGAAAAAATACACATTTCTAAAGCATGGATCATGGTTGGTTCCTAACAAGTGTGTGATAACGTAACAAATAATGCTGTTATCATGTTACACACAGTTTTCAGGGTATCAGTATAATACCATCATTATCATTGAATTGTGTAATAAACATGTGGGGCAGAGTGCTGTAGTGGACATAACACTGGATTTTGGTTTAGGAATTCTGAATTCCAGGACTCACCATGGTGCTTGGGCCATGGAGCCAAGCCCTTCGATTTTAAGAAGTTGTGATGGGAAAGAGAAAGGCATTGCTTTATGGTAGCAGCTTCTAGAAGGTTGTTTTCTAGTTCATCTTCTCTCCTCATTTTTAACATTTTTTCCAGGGTGACATCATATATGGAAACTCCTTATTTATATGCTGGTGTTTCTCAAAACTACGTTTTAACCAAGGCCTTTCTCATGGCTCCAGACCCACAATCCAGTGACCAACAGACAACTCTGCTTGGTTACTCCATAGATATTTCAAATCAGTGTCTCAAAAACCAAGTTCACCCTGACTCTTCTAGCCCACCACTACCCTGCTTCTTTCCTGGCTTTCATTTTGCAGCAGCACTGGGCACGGTGGATCCAGGCCCTCCTCCTTGAGACAGTTTCTTGACCTGATTTCCGGGAGATCATACTTGCCTGGGTTTTCCTCCTTCCTCACAGACCTCTTTCTTAGTCTCCTCTTCATTTCCCACCTCTGTACGTTGGGATGGCCCTGGGGCTCAGTGCTGGGTCCTCTTTTCCACCTTCACTGAACCCCTTGGAGATCTTAGTTATGTCTTTAAGTGTCATTTATACTCTCACAACTCCCACCGTTTGTATCTCCAGCCCATATGTGTCCCCTGGGCTCCGGACTGGTGCAGCTCCCCACTTGATATCTTCACATGTGCATACCTACTGGGCGTCTCAACACTGATGTCTCCAAAACGAGCTCTCTCGGTGTTCCCCACAGTGTCTGCCCACAGGCTTCCGCACCTCAGAATGACAACTCCACTCTCACTTCCAGAGCCAACATTTGCAGACATATTTGACTATTCTTTTTCTCTCAAAATCACGTCCAGTCAGCAAATTCTCTTACCTCTCCTTTCAAAAGATATGATCTGAACTAATCACTTCTCATCGCCTCCACTCCCCACTCCGGTCTAGCCACACGGTCTTATCTTGCCTGGATTATTGCAGGAGACTTCGCAGGGGTCTTTCAGTCCCTGTCCTTGCTTCCTCACAAGCTATTCTCAACACAACATCTAGTAAGATCCTTTTAAGAAGGGAGGAGACCCTGCTCAAAACCCTCCTGGGGCGAGTGAATGCCATATCTTTACCTTACCTAGAGCCCCACTTGGTCTGCTACCCTATGACATACTCCCTGGTCTCAGTTTCTTATTTTCTCACCCTTGTTCCCTCTGCTGGAGCCACACAAGCGTCACTGGTGTCCCTGCAATCCACCACCCTGCACCTGCTAAGGGCTTTTCCATTTGCTGTTCACCCCGGGGGGCAAGGCTCATCCCCCCAGATGTTCCCATGACTTCCTCTCTTCCCTTCTTCAGCTCTTCACCCAATGTCATCTGATTTATGAGTGCTCCCTGGTCACCCTGTTTAAAATTGCAGGCCCCTTCCTCCATACTTTCTACTTGCTTGTTCTCTCTAGCATGTACCACTGTCTAACATACTCGATATTTTCCCTGTGAGTTTTGTTTAGGTCGCCCCATCTGAATGTAAGTAAGCTCCAGAGGGCAGGCATTTTGCCAGCGTTCACAGAACCATTGCACAAGTATTTGTTGAGTGACTCCATCGAGAAGAAGCTTTCCCAAACAGAAGGTTATAATTCATTGTCCATTTCCCTCTCCCAATAGTCTCTTAAGTTTCATTTGAAATTTCAAGTTCTTGTTTTATCTAAAAGATAACAAAGCTGAATTTAAAATTCCCCGACACGATGTGTCTGCTTTCAAAAAAGCACATACAAATGAAATCATAATTCAGGTTGCTCCGAACATTTTTGTACACATAAAATATCATTAGTAGTAAAAACTCTATTTCCATTATGTACTGGAAAGTTCCTATGGATTTTCAAATAGACTCAAATATAAAATTTGTTTTCATATCGACTATTACATTGAAATGTTAAAGTAGCTTTAGATTTCCTGATTCATATCTTAACAATATCACTGGTAGTATCTTTGAGGTTTTTTTTGATAAAGTTTGTGGTAAAGTTTGTGGTCCCCCTTCGACCTCACACTAGCATATGTTGAAACTTGTGGATGGCTTTTGAAATTTTGCCTCATTTGAGATTAACCAACTACTGATAATTAATTAACACCATATGGTATAAATTTTGGATTCTGTACGATTTCTACTTCAAAATGATGGCTCTTACCCTCCCTCTACTCGCTTAACACAAGTACTTGGAAAACTTGAATAATGGGTTGTCTGGCTAGTGGAGCTGCGGTTTACTTCATAGTTAATAGAAAGATTCCTTTATCTTTGAACTCTCTTAAAATGTACGGATACATTTCCATGCCATTTAGAAAGTCTCCCAGAGGGTCAGTAGTCTTATCTGTGATAATTAAAGATCTTACATGGTCTCATGCCTGAGATTATTTACCAAATTGTAGAAAAAAAAATATTTGAATTGCCTCTAAAGGGCTTTTTTTTGGGGGGGGGGCAGAGGAATCAGAAGAGAGAGAGAGAGAGAGAGAGAGAGAGAGAGAGAGAATCTTAAGCAGGCTTCACACCCAGCGTGGAGTCTGACTTGGAGCTCAATCTCACAACCCTGAGATCATGACCTGAGCAGAAATCAGGAGTCAGACGTTTAACTGACTAAGCCTCCCAGGCACCCCTAAAAAGCTCTTTTTAATAGGTGAGACCAAATCAATAATATATGTGAAAGTGCTATGTAAACTCTAAAAACACTCCATCTGCTTTATCTTTTGGGGGGTAGGATTCACTTTTCTTAATGGTTTTATTTGCTATTTTTAAAGAACGTAATAAAAGAACCTAATTAACTGATGGTTGTGGTTAACCGAAGTTAAATAGACTATTTCACAATATATTTGATTTCTAAAAGCTTCCAAGAAAGGTAAAAATCCTGGAAAAACTTTATGGCTTGGTCATTTTTATGAGAAAGGGCTTTCTTTCCAGCAGATAACATTTCTTTTTTGGTTGAGAGTTTCAGTATTTATGTAATCATCAGCTCACAACAGCGCATTGTTTCATTCTTGATAGTGAGCCTGGAATGATAATAAAACCCGGGCAAGTCTGGGACCAGAGAGTTCCCTGCTTGCTGCTATCTCTTCTCCCCCCGCTCGGCATACACCGAGAGCCCACTCCCTGCCTCTGGCTGCAACACACCGATGTGAGTTTGGGCATGCGCAAAGTCCATACGCCTGACAGCCCTTGGGACTCACTTCCTTTGCCTTCCCCAAATTATTCCTCTTGCAGCACTTGCGAGATCCCTTGCCGACTAGCAACTAGTCTTCCCCTAGTTACGGTGTGACAGAGACTACCCATGAGCTGGCTGCTAAGTGTCCTCAGCGGCTCAGCTTTGTTCAGGCAATAACATATTTGATTTTAGATTTTAAATACCAACCAGGTGCTTTAGTGAAGGGGCCTTTGAGCTCGAGAGCCACACAGGAAAAGCTGTCCCTCTTGCAGCTCAGAGAACCCCAACACAGCCCCTGGGCAGCTGGTCTGTCTGCCCTGCTGTGGGGCTGCCCCCCCCCCCCCCCGCGACTCCCTGTTCCCTGCCCCGGGGCTCAGGAGCCCTGTCCCCAGCAGAGCCCCATGCGGCATCTCATTTGGGCTCCTCTGCACCTCCGGGGAGCCCTGTTCCTGTGCTAATCTGCGATGGTGCCTGTTCTCACACCTCCCTACCCTGAAAGGCAGGGCTCTTCCTTTCTGTGCTGTGCTGTCCTAGTTCCGTTTCCTTTCTTAACCGTCTTTTGTTGGGTTCCAGGCCCTGCTGCTTTGTATGCACCATTTCACCTTTGTTCTCAACACTGATGAGGTACAGATATGTCAAGCATACAGGCCTGGCGCCCGTGGCGAGTGGGGGTACATATATACAGATGGATGGATGGAGCCAGAGGAAACTGTTAGGTGGTGCTCGGTCACAGAGCAGGACACCGTTCATGACTCTGTCCCTGAGTCATTCTGCAGAGCTGCCCCTTCTCTCAGGCTTCCAGCCCCTGTAGGGTTAGTCATTTCTGGCATTCTGGGGAATTTTATGTTGTAGGATAATGTTTGTCTTTTGTGACCATTTTGGGGAAAATTTCATTTTTTTTCAACTGTGATAAAAATAACATACAGCAGAAAATTTACCTTGACCATGTTAACCGTGTAGTTTGGTACACTCTCGTGGTGCAACCATCACCGCCATCCATCCACTGGATTTTTTTTAAGATTTTATTTATTTATTTATTTATTTGAGAGAGAGAGAGAGAGAGAGAGAGAGAGAGAGAAACAGCATGAGAGGGGAGAGGGTCGGAGGGAGAAGCCCACTTCCGCTGAGCTGGAAGCCCAATGTGTGTGTGACTCGATCCCAGGACTCCGGGATCATGACCTGAGTCGAAGGCAGTCGCTTAACCAACTGAGCCCCTCAGGTGCCCTTCACTGGATTCTTTTTATCTGTGTAGCTGCTGAATGTATAGCTCTTCCTTCCCCCTCCTCGCCGGCCACCACGCTTCTACTTCTCGTCTCTATGAGCTTCACCATGCGAAGCCCCTCCTACAAGTGCAGTCATACGGTATCTGTCTTTTTTGTGGCTGGCTTATTTCACTTAGCAAAATGTCCTCAAGTTTCATCCACATCGTAGCACGTGTCCGAACTTCCTTCCTTTTCCAGGCCTATTACTATTGCACTGTGTGTATTCACCCTGTTTGCTTCTCTGCTCATCCCTTGGTGGACATTTGGGCTGTTTCCACCTTTTGGATATTGCAAATTAGGCTGCTTAAAGCATTCATGTTTTACAAGAAAATTAGTATTTCCCCTTCAAATTAGTATGCCCCATTTAAAGATGATTATGGTCGATGGGCTGTTTTTATTATGTCCCTGAGCCCGAAGTTGGCTTCAAGCAAATGGGAAATGATTCGTGGTGCAGTGAAGCCTTAGCTCCCCAGACTCGCCAGGGGATGTGTCATGACAGAGAGGCTGTAACCACCTAAAATGTTTTCATTTTGAGTAATTTTACAAGAGAACATTAAAACAATTACATTTTAAACACAATTTAATCCTCAAATAGACAAACTATCGCTGGATCGTTTGGAGTTGTTAGTATGTTCTTGTGTCACAGCCTCATTGTGCTATAATATTTAGGGGAACCCTGCCATTGCATTTTAAATTTTTTAATTTAAAGTACTTAAAATTTAAAATGTAGGTCGATCCCACTGTTCGTTACTGTTCCTTGTAAGAAGTGTACTTTCTTAACGGCTCTCTCTCTTTTCCTTATGTGTTTGTTGCTTCTAAAATGCTGTGGGGCTGGAAGAGTTAATAATAGCAGTTGTTAGAATTGTGTTTAAGAGTAGAAAGCCTCTTTTAGAGCTCCTTTAAGTGAAATGATCATACTTTAGGGCAGGAATTCCCCACGCCTCTTCTCCCCCACCACCAATATCTATGCTGGCCCTTAAAAATCTGTAACCTGATCTTTTTTTTTTTTTTTTGACAGTGTGCTTTTGATAGGAGAGGTACAATAAAGGAATCAGTTTTTACTATAAACATTTCAGTAATGCATTTGTTAGTAAAAGGCCACCTACATGTAATTACCTCTCGGCACCTTGTGGGCTTAATAGGTATCACCCACTAATAAAATCACTGCACCAAGGGTCTAATCTGTCACTAGATGCTTTTTGGCAGTTACCAAATTAATTTCTGTTTCTTACTTCCTCTGGCACCTTGGAAAGGGAAACCTTCCAACCAGCTTATAAATTTTTCACTTAAAATACATTATTATTTTTTATTCTTTTATCTAAGATTTGTTGTTACCATGAGGCATGTATGTGTATGGTGTACTTCATTAGCTTGTCAGTTAGGTTTTAAGCTCCTTCCCAGCCCAGGCAGTATTATTTCTTGCTAGAAATACTCAGAACCCAGAATTAGCTAGCCTAATGATAGAGACTGTTCTTAGAGGGCTTCACTCTGGGCCAGGCGCTGCTCTAAAGGACTTTAAAGGTATCGATCATCTCGTGTAATCCTTCCAGTAATTCAGTGGGGCTAGGACTGTTATTATCCTCATGTTACAGGTGAGGAAACTGAGGCATAGAGAAATTAAAATTATTTCCAAGTCCACACAGCTGAGTGGTGGGACCAGGATTTGAACTCAAGCTGTCTGGCCTAAGAACCTGCTTTCCTACTCCATTCATTCAACAAATATTTATTAAGCCCTTAGTGTATACCAGTGAGCCATGCAAAATCCCAGCCTTCATAGGACTTACATTCTAGTAGGGAGAAAGAGAAAATTAATAACCATAATACATGAATAAATGGTATGTTTTGGGAGGAGGTTATTTAAGTGCTAAGAAAAAAGAAAATGTAGAATAGAGGGGAGAGGTTAAGACAGATGTTGAAACTTTAAATAGGTGGTCAGGGAAGATTCATGGCTCATACTGAGGAATTAACTCATCTCTACTGTTTGATAAGATTTTTTTGTTGTTGATCTGTTAGAGATGTAGCCTGAGATCTTGACCAACTGCCTCAAAACTTTCATGAACCCACTTATTATTTCTGTCCATTGAACCCTGGAAGCGTCAGGTAGCTTCATTTCCAGAGTCAGGATGAGTCAGCCCAGGAGCTCTGCTTCACTGCCTAGAGCAGCACACCCTTACTTGAGTGCATTTCCAAATGTGCAGGTGCCCAGGAGCACCCCCATTGGTGCTGAGTCATGGGGCTGGGTAGGCTGCCTGTGCCAAGAGAAAAGTTGAAGTGAGGGGCAGTCAGATGCTGGGGAGCATTGTGGAGTGGGGGGAGGAAGTTCAGAAGGGACAAAAACATATAGCTGAGATTCTTCCAAAGAGACCCCTGCCTACCTAGGGGCAAGGGGGTATGGATTGTCCAGATAGGGCAGGTGTTCTGAGACCATGCGTCCGCTTAAGGACTGTCCCTGCACGGTGGTCCCAGGTGTGACCACGCAAGAGAGTGGAGATGGCCAGGCACAGAGCGTCCCTCCTCAGTATTAGAAAAATAATAGGTCCCGTGCTCTAGTTGGTAGGTCAGGAGTTTAGACTTCTATGTGAAGCATACCCATTTGACCCAGTTTTATTGAACCATTGTGCTTAGTGCTAATATTCTAAAATTAAACTTTCACCATAACATGTTTATTGTTCAGCTTGAAAAATACATCCTTTGGTCTTGCTGGAGCTAGGCATGATCGTAACCTCCAAGATGAGGCCTTTTCTTCTGACCGGAGAGCAAGACGTTGCAGATGAGGTTCGCAGCTGTATTGGGCTTCATGGCTGTGGTGGCTGATAACTCAGGATGTTGTTGCTGGACTGCTGGCCTCATCCAGTTCCTCCCGAGGCACCACTTTCCTTTTTTATACAAAAACAACATCGTGCTTCTGATGGTGCTGACTGCACACCAGATTCCATCGACTGTTTTTCTACCCTCCCCTGCTTATTTTTATTCATTTGGCTACTTTATTTTAGGGATTTGCAAAGCTTGTTTTGGCCGTGGTGAAACGTATTGTTTTATTTCTGGCTGCCCAGCTTTCATGTCGATGCTTCCATTAAGAAGCGGACGTGGGGAGGACGTGGTTCTGGGGTTCCGGTCTGCTGCCCGGCTGTTTGCACAGCGCTGTGGTGTTCCCCGACTCCACAGGGCAGGGCCAGCCCCCAGGGTGGGTTTGCAGCGAAGAAGCACAGCGTCCAGCTCGGGGTGGGAAATGAGGCACCCGCGACACATGCTCTTCTTTCTGGAGAAAATATTTAGCACCTGGTCAAAGGGCACGTACTTTAGTACAAGGCTGTGGGGTCACTGAGGTTCTCCTGATCGGGCATCTGACATGGATCTGTTAATTTTTTTTTTTTTAAACAAGAGTTGCCCACATGAAAAACTGACTTTCCCTATATTGCAGTCGTATGAGGCAGAATCAAAAATAGTGCAGAGCAAGGCTTTCCAAGAGTCATGCCTACTGGTTTACTTCTTGCTTCTGCCACTTACTAGCTCTGTATCCTCAGGCAAGTTACCTAACCTCTCTGGCCCTTACTGTCCACACGTAACTGAGAGCTATAACAGCACCTGCCTCACTAGGTTATGGTGAGAAATCAATGAGGGGAAAAACCTAAATTTCTATGATAGCCAATTCATAATACATAAAACTCCCTTCCGGGTCAGGTTTTTGCTGCTGTGATTGTATCAAATACTAGTTGAGGAGGAATTTAGAATAATAATCTAACTGACAACAGTTAACTCTGGATCAGCTCAGGTTTCCTTTCCCAAATTAGGATTCATGGTAAAGGTACCAGTGGGCTCTGCAAGTCAGGCCCCTCCTGGGGCCCTTTGTGTGCCCCTAGGATAGGGCCACCTGTTGGACAGGCTTGGTTTAGGTAGGGAACCTGAGAGGTTGGATCATCTACTCAACTGCATTTCCCCTGGAATAGAGGGAGGCACCTGGACATCCAAGGGATCCTGATGCCAGAGCCACATCCTAAAATTCATGGCCATGGGCCCCAGGCTTCAGGGTTTAAAAAACTTTCTAAGTGATTCCAGTGTACCAACAAGGCTGAGAAACGCTAGGCAAGTATTTCATTTAGGAAAGTAGCCTGCCCATGAGCTTTACTACTATAGAGGTAGTACCTCCATATATTTATAACAGAATTAGAACAGTAAACAATAAAAATTAACACAAATTCCTCATCTATATTTATCTCTATCTAAATTTAAAAGCTGACTTACTTGTCGTTCATACCTTATTGGGTCATTTCACAGCTCCTGACCCATTTGCCCAGCTGGTTTTGGTTGTATTCCAAGATGAAGATTCTAGTTGCCTTCTTAACATTTGCCTGTTGTCTATGAGTACTTGTTCTTTTTGTCTTCTTGGGTTGGAGGACCTTCATTGCCCCCACCTTGGTCTGCCTGCCGTAGTCGGTGGGATGGCCAGGCTTCTGGCCTGGCTCTGCCCTTTCAGAGGCCACGTTAGGGACACTCCATCCGGGTACCGGCTGTGAACTGACTGTCTTCTTACTTATTTAGTAACAACTAAGTCCTAGATTTCTTCCTTCTTTTGCTGCTCCTCTTCCTCCTGTCTTTCCCCCTCCTCCTTCTTTCCCTTCCTCCTCCCCCTCCCCCCCCCCCCTCCCCCCCTCCCCCCCCCCCCTCCTCTCCCTCCCCCCGCCCCCTCCCCCCCCCCCCCCCCCCCCCCTCCTCCCCTTCCTCTTCCTCTTCTTCCTCCTCCTTCTTCTTCCTCAAGGATCAGACCTTGTTTTATTTCTTTGTTTTCCACTAACAGGAAAGATTTTGAACAAATTTGTATGTCATTCCCCGCTTCCTCCCCTAGTACTTATAATTGGATTATCTGTTTTGGGTTATCAGAGTCAAAACATCATAATCCAGATTGGCTTCAGCCCTTTCGGACAGCTTTCCCGTGGTGCTGTGGATGCTCAAAGATAGAAGGTGATTTCTGCATTAGTCTGAGGAAAGCACATGTACCTGGTTTTTGTACCTTTTTTCTGTCTTCTAATAATAAAGTTAATTGAGAATTAAATGATACTCAGAGACAAGTAGGAGAAGTAAGTCATATCTTTGAAAACTCGTTCTAAACTCTTCAGCGAACAGAGTGCTTATGTAGGGTTAGTGGGGTTAGTGTAATTAGCGAGTGAGGCCAGGATTTCTACTTACCAAGTTTCCTGTAGCTCTTTCCAGAATTTAGGCCATTAGCTGACAGATTGTTTTCAGTACTTTATTTTTTGAACATCATGTTTATAACTGTCTTCCCCTCTGGGTCTATACACAGAACATGCTGCTTTTCCTTTGATTGCATTTTGGACAAATAAAAATGCAGTGAAGATTAATTGTCATATCTTCCTAATAACTTAGCTGAGTGACACATCATGGTCTTGCTGACATTGTTCCATGGAGAAGGAGTGGTCTCATGCGGGGCACTCAGGCCCTAGAGTTAGATGTCCTTAGGTGTGAGTATAACTGCTTATCTCTGTGGCTCTGGGCAGGTCACTCAGGCTTTCTGAGCCTCGTTTCTTCAGATGGTGGGAGCACAACTCCTTGGGGTGGTTTAAATGAGGTACCAGATGCAAAACTCCAGATACAGTGTGTGGCACAAAGGATGTGCCTAATGGATGATAACATGATTTACCCACCTGGCTTTTAGCTTTAGATATGTGCCTTTTCCCTTTTCAGCACAAGTAGAACATCTTACCTTATGGTTTATTCTGGGTTTGCTTCATCTTACTTTTCAAGTGATAAACTCCTTAAAAGTAAGCCTATGTGTTTTTCATTTCTCCAGGAACCATGTCCTCAGTGTATGTTAATAAATAAGTCAGTAATTCATCATATGGGTAATGAACTTCAATAAATAGGCAAGGAGAGCTTTTTTTTTGGTCTGTTTTTCAGCTTTATTTTAACTCGAACAATGCTGGTTTAGGCAACTGTTTTTATTTAGGCATTGAAAGAGTGTGAGCTGTGTACAGATTTTGTAATAAATTTCTTCGCTTTTCATGTGGAAATGGGAACACGAATGCAGGACCATAGGGAGCACACTGCATGGGTAAATTCTCACAAAGTGGACATGGAGCTCTGTTCATGTGGCTAGTAATGTAGGCTCAGGCATGGCAGATGCCCTTTGCTTACACCTTGTAACTTCATTTATAATGACTAGCCTGAGTCCTTTCAGAAAAAGGATTCCTGAAAAAAACAGAGAACAGCACAGTTAAAAACAAGGATTAAAGGGACGCCTGGGTGGCTCAGTTGGTTAAGCGTCCCCAACTCTTGATTTCAGCTTGGGTCATGAGATCAAGCCCCGTGTCAGGTTCCAAGCAGACCTTGGAGCCTGCTTGGGATTCTGTCTCTCCCCCTCCCTCTGCCCCGTCTTCCTCTTTCTCTAAATTAAAACAAACAAACAAGGATTGAAGAGGAAATATCAGATACAATTTAAAATGAGGGCAGTTTAGGTTTTACCGTGTCCGCTTCCTCTTCTCTCAGCAGGCAGGACTAACACCATCTCTTTGGAAGCTCTAAGCAGCCCTTCTGCAGCTTCTGCTTCTGGGGTGCAAAGTTAGACTGTCAGGGGGGAATTACAGAGAAGGGAAAGTGCTAAAGCTTCCCCTCAAATCTGGAAATTGTGGAGGGAAACTCTAAAAAGGGGCGAGAGCATAGAATATCTGTATTGTGAGTAGTAGACATCAGATGCACACATCAATTAGAACATTATTCTAGCATTTTTAAGCCAACTGTTAACAATGATGCTATTAGTGTTTAGCCCAGAATTAAATATTAGCTTAATTTATAAGCTATTATCTAATTTATTTCTCCTACCATTGCATGGTCCCCATGTTTGAAAACAGCACTTTTAAAAATTAGATTATCTGATAAGAATATAGATTTTACAATGAAAGGACAGATTTGTTAAAAAGATGTGCCAGTATTTGTTATATGTGGGATTGTACTTTATAACTTTTTGTGATATTCGACTGCTGCTATTGATTATCATGAGAAAACAAAATCTCTTGGATTCTGAATACTTTTGACAAAAAATACTTGAATTCTGAATACTTTTTATTCATAGAAATCTTAGATTTGAAAAGAATGTTAGAATTTATCCAGTTGCATATACTCTAATTTTACCTATTCAGAAACAGAGACCTGGGAAGTTGAGTGACTTTCCCAAACATCTCAGGTGGTTGTAGATTTAGAACTGGTCTTCTTCTCTCTGGTTGGAGCGGTTTCTATTACTGATTTGATACCCCCATGATCTTTTAAAAGTTTTATAGTTGTATGACAGCATTTCTACAAAAACCCTAATCCTTTTTTTAAAAAAAGCACTAGTGACACTGAAACTAATAAAAACATTATTATTTAAAGTAGTTATCGAAACATTCAACTTGATGGTATTGTTCTAGCAGTTCTCAGGAAAGGTCAAGGTTTGAATGTAAACTGGAACCTCAATAGATTTTTTTCTTTGAGTCAAACCTGAAGGAAACAGCACATAAAAGTTTTCTGGGCAAATTTCCAGCATCGTAGCACATGAGGATTGCCATGTCTAGTAAAGAGTTTCAGGAAGAAAGAATGCAAGAGACTTGTGGAATTTTTTTCTGTTGAGGTTCTAAACATTCATAAAAAGCTTGCCTCTGTATTTCCCTTAATTAAGAGCATGGGACTTCACAGTTTGCTCTGGCTTCTTAACTCTTCTTTTCAAATGAAACAAAATTCTGTGTGTAGAGAATATGTATGTGTGTATCTGCGTATATATACACATATGTATTTATATATAATATATACAACACATGTACATATATATATCGAATCCATTTCTATTTGCAAAATCAAATAAGCAATGCATTCACATTTCTAAAGGTACAGCATGACGTATGGTGGGGGATCTCGCTCCGACGCCCATCCTCTCTGCAAGAAACCCTCTTTCCAGAAGCAACCACTTCTACCAGTTTCTTTTGCAGCTTCCAGAGATAATCAATTTATATTTATATATCTATTTACAACTATGTAAATATTCATTTAAAAACACAAATACTATATACACTGTCCTATGCCAGGCTTTTAAAAAAATTTATAATATGTCTGGGAGATTGTACCACATCAGCACATATAAAGCTGCTTCATTCATTTTAATGACTGCATAGTATCAGCGCTGCATTATGGAGTATAGTGTTTAATATTACATTCCACCATATGAAATATTAAAATTATGCTAATATTTCTTTATTGATTTAATTTTAGTTTTATTTACATTTATTAATAACGTATTAATATATAACCAGACCTCCACTGATATTTAACTTGCTATCTTTTGCTCTTTCAAACCATGTTAAAAAATATGTCATTTGCACACTAATGAGTTTATCTGTAGAATGAGAAAGATTTCTAGGTTGAATGAAGTATGTACATTTGTAATTTTGATTGATATTGCTAACATGTTCTTTATTTACATCACTGTGTCCTCAGCATTATAATGTGTTCATCAAACTTTTTTTTTTTAAAGATTTTATTTATTTATTTGAGAGAATGAGAGAGAGAGAGAGAGCATATGAAGAGGAGGGAGGGTCAGAGGGAGAAGCAGACTCCCTGCTGAGCAGGGAGCCCGATGCGGGACTCGATCCCGGGACTCCAGGATCATGACCTGAGCCGAAGGCAGTCACTTAACCAACTGAGGCACCCAGGCGCCCGTTCATCAAACTTTTTGATACTTACTAGTCTAATGGGTGAAGAATATTATCCCATGTAGCTGTGATTTGCATTGCTCTAATGTGAGTGAGGTTGATCATTTTTTTCAGAAGCTTAAGAGCCATTTGTATTTCCTTTTCTGTGAGCCATCTGTTCTTTTTTCTTCCTTCCTTCCCTTCCTCCCCTTCCTCCATTTCCTCCCTCCTTCCTTTCTCTCCCACCTTCCTTCCTTCCTTCTGTCCTTTTTTTTTTTTTCTGGGTTTCAGACTTATTATCATTGACTGTAGAAGCTCTTTATATGTATAAAAAATTAGCCTATTGGGTTTATGAATTGTAGGACTTCTCACCTGCCTCCCATTCCTTGATTGTCATGTATGTTTTTGGTGGAGTTTTTGTTTGTTTTAGAATGCTATAAATTTTGTTTTAATGTGTTGAATTTATCAGTCTTGTTTTATGCCATTCATAGGAAGACTTTCTCCATTCTAAGATCATAAACACAAACTTCCATGTGTTGTCCCAGTGCTGTTACGGCTTTACTTTTTAAAGTTAATCCTTTAGGGGCCCCTGGGTGGCTCAGGCAGTTAAGCATCTGCCTTCAGCTCAGGTCATGATCCCAGGGTCCTGGGGTCCTTCCTGGGATCGAGCCCCCGATGGAGCCCTGGGTCAAGCTCCCCGCTCAGCAGGAAGTCTGCTTCTCCCTCTCCTTCTCCTCTTTCCCCTCTCCGCTCCTGTGTGCTCTCTCTCAAATAAATAAATACAATCTTTAAAAAATAAAGTTAATAATTTAATTCATCTAGAATATATTGAGGTAAAAGGGGTGAAGGAGGTAATCCTTTGTTTCAGATGGCTATCCAGTTTTCACAAACTGTTTACTGACCTCACATCTTTTCTCCCTTGACTTGAAATGCCACCTTTACTGCACACTTGATTTCCATATGTGTCTTTGACCTGTTTGTAATTTGTTCCTCGGACCTTCTCACCTTCCCATCATACTGCCTTATGTGTCTGTCAATGTCTCCGAGAGCTGGTGCCCCTGAGAGCACCTTTTGTTTGGAGAGCTACCTTGCTATTTTTGCGATATTCTACCATATGAACTTTAAAGTCAACTTGTGTAGTAACCTCAGCAAACTAAAAAATATCTATCTTAGAACTATATTTTTTGAATTGGGAGTTCATTCCATTATACACATACAGCTTAGAGAGAATTGACACTTTTTTGATGTTCTTATTTATAATCATAGAATATCTTTTTAATCGTAATTTTCCCTTTTTATTGTTTAGTAGCATTTCAAAGTTTTCTTCATATAAACTTTTGCCTATTTAAGATTTTCTAGATGTTTTACTTTTGTTATTATAATAAATTAGTTTTCTTATGTTGTATTATTTTGCTAAGGAGTGTGTGTGTGAAGACTATCATCAACATATTCATTTTCTACCCTGTACCTTTTTGAAGTAGTTTTTCTGTTGATATTTTTGGATTTTCTGGGAAAACAATCATATTATTTGTGAACAATGATGATTCTTTTTTTCCCAATTTTGGTTCTTCTTTTCTTTCCTTATCCATGTCATTGGCTAATATCTCCTGAACAATAATAAATAATAATAGTGGTAGTGACGTCTTGTCTTGACTTTATTGGTAATATTTCTACTCATTTGAAATTTAGTAATAAATAAAAAATTCCCACTCATATGCATGTGTGTGTGTGTAATTATGTAAGGAAACAGCCAACTTTCTTCTTTATTGAGAAATTACATTAAGAATGAATATAAATATTCTGAAATAATATTCTGATTTATCATGATGATGTACCACTTGGTAAGTTGCTAGAGATCACTTAATTGTACACTTGAAATAGGTCAATTTTATGATATATTAGATATACTTCAATAAAGTCGTTTTTGAAAAAAGTAAATACAGTATTTTATCCATACCTTTTAAGTATCTATAGAGGTGATCATATGCTATTTTGCTTTTACTCTAGTTATATGGTGACTTGTTTAACTAATACAAAAATCCTTATATTCCTAGAATAAGTCCCACTTACTCATAGTATGTTAATCTTTTTTATATACTGCTCAGTTCTGTTTGCTAATTTTTAAATTTAGGATTTACATAAGTGTTTATGGATAAGGGAGATTCGTAAAGAGTTTCTCTTTTGTATATTTTCTTTGTTAGGTTTTGGTATCAATATTATACCTTACTCTTTAAATAAGTATTTAGAAACTTTCCTTCTTTTACCTTGTGTGGAATAGTTTAAATATTATCGAATTGTACCTTTAGACCTGCTTAGAATTCACCTCTGAAGCCATCTAGGCCTGTCTTTGTTTATTTATGTATTTATTTCTCAGGAGGGTGGTCAGTCAGGAGAATAGCCCTTTGACTTCTATTTCATTATAGTATTGACCTATTTATTTTTTATTTTTATCTGTTTATTTATTTTAAAGATTTTATTTATTTATTTGACAGAGAGAGACACAGCAAGAGAGGGAACACAAGCAGGGTGAATGGGGGAGGGAGAAGCAGGCTTCCTGCGGAGCAGGGAGCCTGATGTGGGGCTGGATGCGCTGGGATCATGACCTGAGCCGAAGGCAAACACTTAACGACTCGGCTACCCAGGCACCCCTATAGTATTGACCTATTTAAATTTTCTATGTTTTTTTTTTTTAGTGGAGTGTGATTCCTTAAGTATATATGACATGATACTTAATAAACATCTTCAGATCATACTGATTGAGTCCCTTCTGATGCAGGGTGAGATGATCAGTAATGTTGAGTCATTGTTTTTGAGAGTGGTAGCTCTTTTCTCATATTTGGTATTTTATGGTATTTAACAGTTATTTCTGCCACTCCTAGGTTTAGACAGTAAGGACTGTTCCATTTTTTATTGTTGAGATGGTGATATTGTAAACCATGATGTGTGTTTACACTGCTCTGTAGACCACCATTATTATGGTCTTTGGTACACTTGAGGGAGAGAGCCCAGTTTTATTGCTGGCCATGTGGCAGACACTGCCTGTCCTTAAGAGAGACACAGTTGATTTATCTTGGTCTTGTACATTGTAGGTTCTCAGTAATTCCAGTGAATGAAATATTTGTTTAGTATCTACTATGTGTGTGTTTGCCGAGGATATAATGTTCCAAGAGACAACATATGTTATGAATGCAAAATTGAATTAAATAAATACTATGGTAAAGATATATATTCAGGCATATTGAAGGATACAGTTTTCATGCTTGCCTAGGGGAGAATGACTTTGAAATAATTTCTAGATAGAATGGAAAGTAAATATTGATTCAGTTACTCTTATATCTGGCCTGTATTTACAAATTAATATAGAGCTAAAACTGTTTTAAGCAGTATTTTTGCTTTTCTGTATGAATTGGATAATATGCCAGGAAAAGGAAATCAACCCTGGAGCAACAGAGCTACAAAAAATGAAAATACTGGGGCACCTGGGTGGCTCAGTCGGTTAAGCGTCTGCCTTCGGCTCAGGTCATGATCCCGGGGTCCTGGGATCAAGCCCCACATCAGGCTCCTGGATCAGCGGGAAGCCTGCTTCTCCCTCTCCCTCTGCCTCTCTCCCTGCTCCTGCTCTCTCTCTCTCTCTCTCTTTCTGTATCTCTGTGTCTTAAATGAATAAATAAAATCTTAAAAAAAATGAAAATACTGATCTAAATTTAAATTATGCTTATTTTAAAACATTTAAGAAAAAAAAGTGTTGATAGTTGACAATTGTACTGGATTATGTTGAAGGTTTATTGACAAAATATTCTTTCCTTTTCTCACAGATTTATCTAAAAACAGACTGGTCGAAGTCCCAATGGAATTGTGCCATTTTGTATCACTGGAAATTCTTAATCTGTATCATAATTGCATCAGAGTCATTCCTGAGGCCATTATTAATCTGCAGATGCTGACTTACTTAAACTTGAGGTAGGTTGACTTATAAGGATTGTAATCAAATTCAGTGAAAAAAACCCCAAATAATTGTGCTTTCATTTCTATCAGGTATTTTTTTCTCTTTGCAAATCCTGATCACCCTTTGAAGTAAATCACACAAAGATTATTTAAGAACAACCTTTCATAATAAATTTGTTGTGACATTAATACTGTTTTTGGTGCTAGACTTCTCTGAATATCAACATGACAAGGTATTTTTGTTTAGTTTTTTTTTACAATAATTTATATGGCATCATTTATACTTTATGTCTCTTTGGTGCCTGGTATATTGTCTTCATGTATTGCTGTAGTTTTTGGAGGAGGAGGAGGGCTAAAGAAAGTGAAAAAAGAACTTGGGGGTTGTGACACATTGGGGCCTTGCCGGTTTGGGGGAGTTTTTGTACCATTGGATTTGCTACTTGGTACTGTCTGAGCCTGTTCCCTTTAGGCCACCTGAGAAAATTCAAGAGCACTGAGCAACTCCAGAAAGATATGAAGTTTGCTGTCTTTGTAACCCCATTCAATTAGATCAGCATTTGCTGAGGACAGGTCAGTGGTCTGTATTGATTCCCTAATTATGCACAGCACGGTGTAACAGATTAATGCCCCTGAGTAGCCCTGAAGTTAAGAAAATCAGCTTTCATATGGCCTAGGTTTTAGACTTTGTGCTGTGACTGTCAGCTGCTCTGGCCAGATTTGGGTTCCTTGTCTCCTAAATCTTTGACTCACACAGGATGTCAGGAGAGAGCTAGGAACTGTTAAATCAAATCTATCTCTACTATGAAAACAAGTTTCCAAAGGTCAAGCCAGAGCAAAGCCTCTACTCAAGTCAATGGCATTATCTTGGTGTGTTAAGAGCAGCACCTGATTAGCAAGGCTTGTGCAGTGTAACAAACATGGCAAACTTTAAAGTGCAAAATTCCCAGTGAACCAGATAGAGCATTAACTTATTATAATAATATCAATTATTTTTTTGTTGGTTTGTTGTTTGGTTCATTTGTTTTTAGTTGACCACTGAGAGTTGGGGTCTTCTCTTGCTTTCTTTGCGGTCAAAAATGGGTTTCCACTGCAATTCATTAGTTGTGCATATCCTTCTTGGGAGTGAAAAAAAATATCCTAGTCATGTTTTTAAGTGACTTGGTGAATAAGATGTAAGTTACTATTAGCATAACCTAGAGGCTTATATAGCTAACTTTCACTTCTCCAGGTTTCTAGTTCATCTGACTATTTTGAGTTTCCTTGAATAAGACAGTCTAAACTATTTCTGCAACAGCACAATGTTCATTACCTTACAATTGCCTGGTGGAGCCAACCTAGTGGCGTCTATAAGGTTTGGTTCACTATTTCCCTGAAACACCTGCCCTCTAATTCAAACCTGCATGGAGGAAATATCCCAAGAGCATATGCAGTTGGTGTGTTTACTTACCCAGGTCTGTCCTTCTGTGACATTTTTCACCTCCAGTAGTCCTACATGCAGCACATAAGGAGATTTAACTTCACACTGTTACACCAAGTCTATACGCAATGAGAAACTTTTGGGTATAGATGACATATCTCTTCTGGGATGATATGAACTATAAAATTATACAAACATGAGATAATCTAATCTTAAAATTTATATTATGTTTTAAAAGCACTAATACAATTGATTTTGGTGTGATGATTTTCATGTTGGGCTTAGTCAAGAGTAGAATAATAATTGCTATTTCAGACGGTAGAAAGGATATATTGAAGTGTGGGTCGCAGGATCCTTTAAGGCAAGAATGGAGAGTCATTGAGACTGATGATGCTGAAGAGGAACTGTGTGGGTATATTGTAAACAGTTTTGTGGCGAATTCCTAGGTGATAGGAAGAAGAAAAAGATAAAGAGACTGTTGAACACCCAACTCTTTAAGTGTTATTTTCTGTTTAATTCCTTGTTTGCCTCTATCTTTTCTTCCCTTTATATAGGTCACTTTTATTTTGTGTTTTCTTTGCTCACATCTTTACTTTAATATTACTGTGCTTTAAGACATATTCTACAGTGTTGAATCCCAACTCTTCAGAGGAATTGATAACTACATGGAGAAAATTAAGAAAAAGTGTATCTCTTACTTTTCAGAGGTGTTATACCAGGGCATATGAAAAATATATGTATATCCTTGGGGCCCCTGGGTAGCTCAGTCGGTTCAGTGTCCAAATCTTGATTTTGGTTCAGGTCATGATCTCAAGGTCATGAGATCGAGCCCCTCAAAGGGCTCCATACTAGGCATGGAGCCTGCTTAAGAGTCTCTCTCTCCCTCTCCCTCTGCCCACCCCCAACAGCTCATTCACACTCTCTCTCCCTAAAAAGAAAGAAAGAAAGAAAGAAAGAAAGAAAGAAAGGAAGGAAGGAAGGAAGGAAGGAAGGAAGGAAGGAAGGAAGGAAGGAAGGAAGGAAGGAAGGAAGGAAGGAAGGAAGGAAGGAAGGAAAGGGAAGGGAAGGGAAGGAGGAAGGGAAGGAGGAAGGGAAGGAGGAAGGGAAGGAGGAAGGGAAGGAGGAAGGGAAGGAGGAAGGGAAGGAGGAAGGAAGGAAGGAAAGAAGGAAGGAAGGAAGGAAGGAAGGAAGGAAGGAAAGAAAGAAAGAAAGAAAGAAAAGAAAGAAAGAAAAAATGTATGTACATGCTCCAAACTCTGAAAGACAGGTACACATACATAATTATTTTTTATTCCTCTTTTAAGTTTATTTCACAAGTATAAGTGTGTAACATAAAATAATAACATAGGGCAAACTTTAAAGTGACCAGGAAAATGGTCACCTTGTTCAATTGTAAAGCCTTTAACTCCTGATTTATAGGTTTGGTGGGAACATGTCTTCTGAGAATCGGACCCCTGGAATTGAGTTATTTCTCTGTTTGATAGTGATTTGAAGTGGAATGCTATATTTGCCTAAAGGATTTATTGTAGCTTGTAAAATAGTAGATGACTATCACATCTGTTTATTTGTAGGTATGTAATAATGTCTGGAAAATACCAGTGGCATCTAATAAAATTGTTAACTCTTCTAAGATGCTGAGTGATATCATCCACATGATAGTGGTGTCTGTGTGAGTTCTTCCTGTCTCAGACTCCTACCCCACTTCCAGCCACCCTCAAGCTGGTGACCAGGGAGGGGGACATGTAGAATATTATGCTTGTGTGTGATCATGATATATGTCCCCTCCTCGATATCCAGGATCGGATGTTATGGCCTTTTCAGGTCTTTTCTGCCTGTCATGAAAATTAAGTCGGCAAAATAAAATATATTTCTTCTTGGGTATGGTGAAGGGGCATGGAGGACTCCGGTTAACTTTAGCCTTTGGAAGAGAGGCTGCCAATCCATTTACTTGAAAAGGAAGCAAGGGACTCTGGATGCTGCGGACATAGAGCCTCATAGAAGAATTACCGAGTTGTCTTCAATGTAGTTTTTCTGTGATAAATTGGGTATTCTGCCAAGGAAAGAAGCTTATGTTCTAGACGGAAGTATATAATCAAATCATGGCATTATCACCAATTTAGATGCATCAGGGAAAATCTGCATAAGTTTCAAAAAAATTACAGAAAAAATAAATTGCTTTTAGGCATACACTTAAGGCAGACTGTATCAACCATAGCATGTTCTGAAACAGCTTTAACAAATAGGCAAGTTCATCAGCTTTTATAAATAAATACCTGGAAATACTTTCTCTTTGTGGTACTTAGGTGTTTTTCCTCTTAGTCTATTAACTACGAATAAAGAGCTGTAAGATAAAGTAACGCAGAGAAGCTGCTTTTCAAATGTTCACAGATTTAATGTTTCTGAACTTAAAATCAGACATGATCTCCCTGTATTTTTAGTTTTTCCTCTTTTTTAATAGATCACATGTGGAAATCACTAGTTTCGTATGTTTCAAAGCAGGAGGGATGCCATATGAAGCTACTTTGAGTTGATGGGAAACATTCAAAATAGAGACACCCTCTGAAATATATTGAGTATTCCAGCGGAGTAAACAGCCATGAGTGTTTGATGGTCATGGTGATAAGGATGACCGTGAAGACGATGGTGGTGGTGGTGGTGATATGCCACTGCCTACACGGGTTCTCGGCTGTCAGGGTCTCTCACAGATGTTATCTTTAAATGTCAAATGGCTGCTTAGTGCCAGAAACCCAATTCCTGTCTTAGACCAGAGATGGGTTTGATTAGCACATGCAAAACAAAACTCTTCGCTGTGAAATACAGTGAAAAACACTTCAGCATTTTCCCACATGATAGAAATGTCAGATTCATGGAAAACATTAATTTATTGCTGTTTATGTAGCCTGTGTTTGAAGGTTCTGGGCTTTTAATCTTTGCTTCTTGGTATTCACAACAAAGGGTTATGTTAGTTTAGTGTAGGTGCCACTGTGTTTCTTCCTGTTATAAAATGTCTTAATCCCAGAAATGTGGCCAAGAACAATAAAAATGATTAAGCAAGACCTATTCCTATATAGGAACAAACACTTTGAACCTGAGTTCCACAGGAAAGCCTTACAAAGTTTAAAATCTATTTTAAGGTGCTGGAGAGGTTGTGTTGATGAGACCCATGAAGAAAATGTACCTTAGGAAAATAGAACAATCCAAAGCAGCAAAACTCTTGGCTGGAACCACAGAGGTCCTATGAATCTAAGAATAGGGACTTCAGCTTTTGAAAGTTATTTCTCAGGTTCAGGAATAGAAGCTGCCAAAAAATGAAAGTTCTTTACAGCATTTGAGCATAGTGCTTCCAGAACTCTTGGTGAGTGGTTTCATTTTCTGAGGGTGAAACATACAAAACGGGAACTGGTTCCTTCCTATGAAGCCCCTGGGGCACCTGGGTGGCTCAGTCGGTTAAGCGTCTGACTCTCGGGTTGGGCTCAGGTCATGATCTCAGGGTCTTGAGATCGAGCTCCGCTTTGGACTCTGCGCTCAGCACGGAGTCTGCTTGTCCCTCTCCTTCTGCTCCTCCCCCTGCACTCTCTCTCTCTCTCTCTAGAATAAATAAATAAAATCTTAAAAATATAAAAGAGGAGCTCCTATCTCTACCGGTCCATTTAGGAGTAGTTTCTGAGGCATTGCCTATAAGGAAAGGGCAGCCTATTGAACAAAATGTTTTCACACCGTAAAAGGAATCTGGTTTGGATGCTTCTTCTGAAGCCTGGCATCCTTTTTGGCTGCTAAACAATGTGCAGAAAGAGCCAACTTCCTGATGGCCATGCAACCTGTATCCCCACATTCCTTTGGAGGGATCATTCTGAGAAATAATCTTTAATTCTAAGAACATCTCACTATTTGAAGGATCGGAAGGAGCATCTTGCATATGAGGGTTGCCTCAGCACAGATTTTACATATTTGTTGTGAACTAAAAATTAATTTTCTTTGTTCCTAAGAATATTAATTTTATCCCTAAGAAACCACCTCTTCTTGCACTGACATCTCTGAAGAAAGCCTCAATTGTAAGATAGCATTTATTCTTTATAGAAACTGAGAAAATTGATGGTGTCTTCCTACACTGGAAAAGGGGAGTTTTGTTCAATCCAAGACAAACTTCTATCCCAAATCCTTTTATGAAGATCTTATTTTCAAAGGGAAAACGAGATATTTTGAAACTGGCCTTTGGTAGCTAGGTTCTGTTTTATGATCAGGAAGATACCAAAACACAGTGAACCATGTTGGAATTTGGAAGCATCATCTTAAAATTTGAAAACGTTTTTTTGTAGAATGCTATGGTTGGAAGTGACCACTGGGTCATCAATTGCACAAGCAGCAGTGTATGGATTAAGCCTTGTCTTTTCTAGTGTGCTCACTGGGCATTTGTTCTCAAGGCAGAATGTAGAGACAGTGGTCCCTAAAATTTGTAATATATTTATGATTTGCTTTGCCTATAAAATTATGTAATTGGCATTGATAGCTGATGGGTTTTATAAAGTGTGAATGAGTTAATAGTAGGATATTTCTTACCAGAATACATTCCTTTTAGTATGGTTCATACTTGGCAAGACTTCCAAAGCGGATTTTTCCATTATACATGTCACCTGATCACAGATCTTGTTTTAGATCGGTGTTTGTGTTAAACAGAGGAACAGAGAGACACAAAAGGGACATTATGGCTTTGATGGCTAGAGCACTGTCAGAATGTGTTGGTTTTTTTCAGTTCTGCTTCTGATCTTAATGGAGTTCTTAAGATCTTTGTGCTGCAGCTTTTCCCTCCAAAAATGGGGTAAATACCTACTCCTAATTGATTATATAGATGTTTTGTTTATAGTAATTCTCAGTTTTTTCTGCAAGCCCAAATGAACAAGATGCAAATTACATTTGTTTTTCTAACTAGACCGAAAAAGACCCTTCAAAACATTGTCATTTCATCAATAATCAACTTATTCTGTTTCCTCTAAGAACACCGTAGTTTGCCAAGTCTTCTAACAAGTACTGTTAAGAACATCAAGAAGAGGGAAAGGGAAAAGGAGTGTATACGCAACGATGAGGGTGTAGATTTTTGGAATAATCTTCATCACCATCATAATCATCATCATCATCTCTTAACAGCCAAATAGGATTTAGCTGGTACACCATCATATTTGGGTCCTTCAACAACCCTTGGTTTAGATAAGAAACAGGAAAGTGATTTATCCCCCAGCCACACCAGTTCATAAATAAGAATAGTAATAAATTAGTGGAATTTATTTTTATGGCATTTATAGTTTGCTTGGCATTTTCACTTTTGTTATCTTATCTAACATTAACTATGCTTGATTGCATTCCTTGCCCTTTGGGACAGTTTCATAGTCTTAAAAATAGTTGTTAGAGAATTGTCCAGGATACCAACCTAAATATTTAAATAAGGGAGGGCTTTTGTAATTTTAAAAAAAATTTCTACTGTATCTGTAGTTGGTTTGCCTTTCTAATTCCTGATACTGTGAATTTGTGTTTTCCTTTACTCATTTTTTATAAAAGTTTGTCTGTTTTGATTGTGTATTTTTTTGTTAAATCAGCTTTTAATTTTAGTGACCAACTTTGTGGGCTTTTATGTTCTATTTCATTAGTTTCTGATTTTTATCTATTGAATTTCCATCTATTTTCTTATATGTTTATTCTTTTTCTAATTTCTCGAGTTTGGGGTATGTATTCATTAATCTCTATTTTTTTTCCTCATAGGAACATTTAAGATTATGGATTTCCCTGTATGTAGCACTTCAGATGATTCCTAAAAGTTGTGATGTGTCATATTTTTAAACTCACTCTTAAAACTTTTCTAATTTTCAGTATTACTTCTTTGACTCATGAGTTTGCTAGAATAGATTTTTAAAGTTACCTTTTAAAATTGATTTTTAATATTAGTGCATTGCATTTAGGGAATATTTTATTTGATGTTGATTCTTTACATTGGTTGAGATTTACGTTATAGCCTATGCATAGTAAATATTCCATGTGTGCTTGAGAGGAACGTATGTCCTTCTAAGTGTTGTGTGTGGGTTCCAGTAAATCCATTAAGTATAACTTTTTAATTTGGAGGTTCACATCTTCTTTATCCTAAAACATTTTTTGTCTGCTTAATATATATCTGTTACTTAGAGATGCGCTTTAAGCAAAAGAGGATGATTGTAGATTTGCCTTTTTCCCTGTAATTCCATCAATTCTTAATGTGTGTATTTTAAGACCAAGTTATAGGCCAAGTATTTTGAGCCCAATTTTAAAATTATATGTCTTTCTTGCGAGCTGCAGGTTTTATCATTATGTAGTGATTCACTTTATCCCAAAAATGCTTTTTTTGACTTACAGTCTGTTGTATATGAAATTAATACTTATATCTTAACTTTCTTTTGGTGGCTTTTGCTCGCACATATCTTTTCATTTTTTTCATTCAACCTTTCAACCTTAGTTTCGGTATGTAGGTATGTGGACTTAAATTTTTCTTTTTCTTTTGTATTTTTTTTAATCAAGATGATTATTGTCTTTTTTTCTGACCTTTCCTACCTTCTATTGAATATGCCAAGTTTTATTTATTCTAATATTTTTCTTCCTCTGGTTTAGAGGTTAGTCATTATATCTTTACACTTTTAATTGAAAGGTTGCCTATATAAATTGTTAACATAAATATTTGACTTACAAAAGCCCGAAGTTCTAAAGGTAAAAAAAATACCCCTTCCATCCTCCTTGAATAATATTTATAGAAAGCTTTAATTGCAAGTACCCCTCTGCAAGCTTACATATTATTTTTAGTCTTTATTTTAGGTCCATCTTGCTTTTTACCTGGAATTGAGTCAACTGATGCTTATTTGTACATATATATACATATACATATATATATATATGTATATATATGTAGGAGAATTTGACTTCTTAATCCTCAGTCCTTTCTTTGCTGACTTCTGCCTTTCCTGCCTTGTCAGCATCCCCCATACCTTCTTCCCTGGTGTCTTAAGTTGAGGGTCAGATGGAGTTAGGGCTTTATAAAGGCAAGTAGGTTTTGCCTGCAGTCTGGAGGCCTAATGGCCAAGCCAGAGCTTCACTTTGGTTTTCTTGGTGTTCTTATTTGCCTGTTAGTGACAATTACAGTAACAGGGCAAATAAAACAGTTTTGTTTTTTTTTTTATAAGAGTTGCTTTTGAGAAAAGAGACACAGTATTGTTTTTTCCCAGCTTCCCAATTCAAATCTAAATGCATGGCTTCATTTTCAAAAGTAAAAAAAAACAAAACATACGCTATCATAGCTGGAAAACTGTAGAATATGATGTTAAAAAATATTATCCTACTTCTGAAAAGAATGCTTGTGCTCTGAGAGCTCAGTGAGGGGAAATCTTGATAAAATAATGTAGCCAAGAATTTGAGCATGTGTGATAATCTTAAATCCCACTTTTCCCAGGTAGATAAATTAAGTCAAGAATAAATACATACTCTGTGGTTCTTTATCTAGAAGCAATCAAGGGATTGAGTGTTTAGGCAACAAAGGGTATAATTGTGATGTGAGCAATTGATTCTGTGGGGCTTTTTTTTTTTTTTTTATCTCTTGCCATTTCTTAGAACACCTTTACACTCTCTGGACCAGATGGACTGTCAGGATGGATGGAATGAGATAATCTCTTTGAACAGTGAGAAAATAACCAGAAGATTTGGGTCACTTTCAGAGTTGGATCATGTGGAACTATGTTATCTATTAATCTAAGCATATCTACCTTAATCCCATGAAATCAGGCAGTGTTTTTCTGATACTCCATTTGGCAAGCCAAGGCAGAAAGGAATGTGAAAATAACATAAGAAAATTGACCCCTTCTACTCAGTGATTAATTCATCTGTTCGTGAATAGAGAATAATAGGTCGGGAGAAAACTTACCTGCCAGACTCCATAGGAGAAAAAAGTTGTTTTTTTCTAACGTCAGTGATGCCATTGGATCAGTTAAGGAATAAGTAGAACATTGTTTCCCCAGAGTATATTCTATAGAAGAATGTTCTGTTGGATATAGGTATACTTAAAAAAAAAAACCCACAAAAAACAAACCATGTATTGTACTAATCTGCACTGTGTGTATCCAAGCGACACAGAACTCTTCCCCCTTTTTTGTGAGGCCTACCTATTAGCATCTCCCAGAATGGTGCCTTCCAGGACATCAGTTTGTAAACACTAATTTAGAAGAATTTTTATCACCCACTGACTCCTTTAAGAACTGACTTCATGCCTAAAAAAGGATGAGGTTAAAAAGTATGTTCCTTCATGATGTTATATTCAGTGGCCAAGTAATCTGTATGGACTAGATGTATTGAAGGGAAAAATGAAATATAAGTAGAAGACAGAAGGGCCCAGGAAACACTAAAGCATAAAGTGTGTTACACAGAGCTGCCATCCAAGCTGATTTATTTTTTATTTAGTACTTTAATATATATATGTATATTTATTTGTTTGGTTATTATTTATTAGCTATCAAGTAAAATATGCAATTTCTTTTGAGAAAAAATTAAATAGTGCAAAGTACAAACAATATATCAATCGTTCACCAGTACTCAAACATTTGTTAATATTTTGTGACATTTGCTTATAAGATTTTTTTTCCTTTTCCCCAGCTTCTTTCTTTATAGGATTGAACTTTTTTTGTGGGTGATGAGAGGATTTTTTTCAGAGGTTCTGAGAGCTCAATATTATATAATGAAGAAAAGAATGACCTTGACCAGAAGTGTGAAGCAGCTGGAAGAGTCTTTAAATTGTCTGTACTGAAATTTTATTGTTGAAATGCCACATCCTTATAGTTGAAATAATCACCCATTAAAGGGTAATTCTTCAAAAAATGTAGAATCAGGACTCTCATACAAATATAACATCCATCAAAGGTTGCATATAATTCATTAATTAACAAAGGAGCCAGTAAGATGTTATAGCCTGTTTAAGGGAGAATTCAGTGCGCCTGAATGCACACGCACATGCCCACGCCCTAGTGGGCTGGCTGAAATGAATTTATGAATAGTTGCAAGAGGGCTGTCATCATTCGCAGTTCCACCACACTCATCACAATTTGTGCTTCTGTGCACAAAAATTATTTGCCTTACTGTCAGTTTTCAGTTTTACAACAAGTTACAGGGCTGTAAAAAAATTCAAAGACGATGAAAGGCAGAGAGAACCTAGAAGGGTATATTAGGTGAGACCCCAAGCAGTGATTTTTCCCATTTCAAAGTCACTTGCGATTTTCCTGATAGTAATACTAAGTAATTTCATTTATATCACTGCTTGCAAGAATTGTGCAGCTTTATGAACTATATTTGAACAGGACTATAAGAAGAAGAAAAAAAATAAGCAGTGGTATTCACTGGGGATTGTGAAACTCTTCTTCCATAGCCTGTGTCCCAAAGACTGTGAGAGGCTGTTTGTGTGCGGGCAGGTGGGTGGTGGAGCAGGATTGAAGAGGCAGAGCATGTGCTCTTAGCGCAGCACGTGTACCTTTGTTTGGCCAGGCATTCGAGTGGGTGGCCTTCAGGGAACGTAAGTGAACTGTTAGAGGAGTCGTGGGCCCTTCCCCCTGCACTTTAGGCCCAGGGAGAGACCACTGTGACCTCCGTCCCGAGAGTAGAGAACAGCCTAGAATCTTCGGCAGAGGCAACCTTTGAGCAGTTGACAGTGGGGCCCAAAGTCTGCAGACACTTGTTTACAGTTGTTAGGATGAGCCTGGCATCCTTCACTCCCTCTTACAGGAGAGCATCCGTAAAGGAAGTCACTTTATTTGCTAAGAGTCATTAATCTTTTGTCTTATGTCTTGAGAAACCCAGTAGGAAATACCTGCTGCTACAGAATTTTTTAAATAAATGTTCTATGTTCAAAAGGGACATCAGCTCAGAGAAATGTTGCCTAATCCTGTGAAGGGCTAAGTTTTAGAATTCATATCCATTTCATATTTTCTCAGAGTTTAGAACAGGTTCTTGAGCAGAGCAGGCACTCAGTAGTGTAGAAAAATAATTGGCTTGCTGTCAGCATTTGACACCATGGGCACTGTCCTTCGTGGACTTGGTCACAGGCTTTCCTGCTTGCTTTTCTGTGTCTTTCTGTTTCTTCTTTATTCCCCTGTCTGGATGTTCTTTCTCTTTCTTCACCTTATCACTAGAATTCCCCAAAGCTTGATCTTTGGTCCTTAAATCTTCTCGCTCAGACCCGTGCCTCGGGTGTCTCAAACATATCCTCTCTCACCTTGAGTCATGTGGACATTCGTCCTCATTTTCCCGATTGCCTAAAATTCAGCTCCTCTTAGATGCTTACTGGCTCCTCAAAATTCAGCATCTGCTAAACTAAGCTCATTTTCTTCTTTCCCAAATTAGCATCCTTGTTCCTGTCCGTGCTCCCATTTTTCTTCTGCCCCCTAGCTTGGAATCTCAGAAATTATTTTTGACCCTGTCCTCCGTCCTTCTTCATAGAAATTAATCACTGAACGACCGGTCTACCATGTCATTGCCTCCTGCTTGGAATTTGGGGTCCTCCTCCTGTTTTCCTGGTTCCCTTCACTTTTTATTCCAAAGTCAATGAGAATAGGCTGTGTTGTATTGAGGAAGATCACAGACGTTAACATGAAGCCTGACCCACCTGGTTTCAAACCACGCAGCACAGAGCAACTCACTAGCTAGACAACTTGGAGCAAGTCCTTTAAACTCTCTGAACAACATCAATTTTTGCATCTCTAAGTTTGGGGGCTTAATGCTTATATGACATGACTGTTGAGAATATAAATAAAATAGTAGTTGTCTAAGTGCCTAGCACAGTGCTTTATATGTCATAACTACCCAAGAAGTGTTTCTTGAATTGTCGAATCTGGTTTTGTGGTATGCTATCTATCGTATCTATTGCAATATGGGTTAAGAGAGAGAGTGGGTTTTCTAGTATTGTTAGCGACGTGGATACGGTGCTGGTTTGTAAAAGTATTAGAGCCGTTAAATGGAACTTTGTTACTACAGGCTGTCAAGTTACATGACAGGAGCTCTCTGGAGACTCATTTCCTTGGAAGGGTAAGTAGGAAAAAGAAGATGTGTATAGACTTACATTTGTGCAATTCCGTCCGCATTCAAAAATTCCTAGGAATAAATGGAGAGATATACATCTTTATTTTTCTTTAAAGATTTTACTTATTTCTTTGACAGAGAAAGACACAGCGAGAGAGGGAACACAAGCAGGGGGAGCGGGAGAGGGAGAAGCAGGCCTCCCGCCGAGCAGGGAGCCCGACGCGGGGCTCGATCCCAGGACCCCAGGACCGTGACCTGAGCCGAAGGCAGATGCTTAACCGACTGAGCCACCCAGGCGCCCCGAGACATACATCTTTAAATGATAAACAAAAATGTTAAAAAAAACGTTCAGGCATCTTAAATTTTATTATGAATATTTTGTATTCACTCAGTGTCCCTGAGTGGAAGTTGATCTGGGCAGCCTGTCCTCCTTTTAAGTCAGTGTGGATATCTCTTTCTTTTTGGGTGGAGGAAAAATGTTAAAGTAACATTTTCGCTTGGTGGAGTCGAGTGGAGGAGAAGGTGGATAATGTAGGCATCTTTGCCTGATAATAGGAAGCTAGTGTCCATTTTACTTGGAACAAGGCTCCAAAAAATGGGAGAATTATCTTCAGTGCCAATACATCTTTCTTAGCCATTTACTGGTGGTTTGCCTATGTGCCAGCAACAATGTTTTGCACAGTGGTGGTTTTTGAGACATAGGGCTCAGGCCTCTACAGTCTTAATACTTTTTATTTTGTTTATTATTTTGTTAAGTAGCCACAGTGCAGAGCTTGAACTCACAACCCTGGGATCGAGACCTGAGCTGAGATTAAGAGTCCGACGCTTAATGGACTGAGACACTCAGGCACCCTTACAGTCTTAATACTTAAAACCCCAAATCTACATTCTTGCCTCTGGAGGTGTTTGGCAGATTAATATTCTTGCTGGCATCTGATACTGCATTCTCTTCGAGCAGCCAATGCTTCCTTGATTTTGAACAGTTAGCTCCATTTTAGAGTGAAGGAAGGTCACGATAAACTATTAAAGAGGAAATTTAAAGTCACAGTTTTTCGAGCCTTGTCCTTTTAGTATTGATGCGCTCTGAGAAAAAAAGGATAGGAAGTGACTGAACTGAGAAGGGGCGAGTTATCAACAATTACACTTTGAAATCTAATTACAGACATCGGCCATGGTGGTTGCCGGCCGTGGAGAGTATAAAAAAGTGGAGTATTTTAAGCAAGGCTTTATTTATGCTTAGGAGGAGACTGATAGGCTGTTATTGTGGGAACCGGGTTCAGTTGTAGTGGCCAAATATGGTGCAGGTATGCACGCGAAAATGCACAGCAGAACGGCTGGTGCAGCCATGGGCCTGAATTCTGAGCTGCTGTGGACGCTTGCTTGTTCTTCTTGCTCTCTTTTAGGTCTCTTTTCTGAGGCTGACCCTTTTGCTTCTCCAGACTTGGCCTTCGTGTGTGTAGAATGTGAAATGGATAGTGTTCAACAAGCGGTTCACGATTTCGGTGGAAGGATGATTCTGTGTTTCTGGTCTTGACATTTTAAGTTTCCGGGTTATGGCCACCCTCAAGCTGTAGACAGCATAACTGCTTTCAAAGTTCAGTTTCAGCGTGAGTGCCCAGATGTTGTGCATGCCCGAAGTCTCAATCTCATGACTGCTTTGCAGATTGTGTGTGAAACATGATGAAAATGATATTCATGTAATTTGTATTTATAACATTACAATCCGCCAACATATCCTAGGCAACTTGAAGCAGGGCTCTGGTGGTTGTTGGGAAGTGTCTCAGGCATCTGCTGATGGTGGGAATGCAGGGGGCTGGCTGACGATAAGGGGAAGTACTCTGTCATCAGGGGAAGCGAGGGTGAGACATTTTGCCATGGTGGATTTTTCAGAATGGAGCCAGCAGGAAAAAGGAAATGGTCTCTATAGATATTGTTCACTGATGTGTGTGTGTAAAAACAATTAACAGCCAAGTGTCATACGCAAAATAGAAAAAAAAAACATAAAAATGTTACTCTCCCTTGAATGAAAGGCAAACAGGGCATGCAAAAAACAAAAAAGAAAAAAGAAAAAACAGCATAAACACAAAATTAGGTGAGATATCCTTTGAAAGGAAACTTGCTTGGTTGGTTAAAGCAAAATAACTGCTGTTTACTGGAGGTCGTCACACACCAAGCCCAGACAAACTCTTCACACAAACAGGAGCAATAACTACTGCATACTTGTTTGCTCCTTCCCTGGGCCGAGACTCATAGAGGGGGAGCCTGGAGTATCCACACCATGAAACCTGCCCTGCTTTCTCTATGGCTTTTTAGGCGTGATCTGGGACATTTTCTGAATAGGCTTGGATGGTTAATGATCTCACGTCATTATTTCTGTTACTCTTTGGAAACCAAACAGTAAATGAAGATGGTGACTCCTGGGTATTCATGTTTTCCCAGAGAAATCGTAGGAACCTGGCATTTGGAGAAGGTAGGGAAGAGAAAGTCGTTCGTGTGCTTGTAGGTGCTAGGATAGGTTTTCCAGACCAGTCATAGTTACCTTGGTTTCTATTAGCCTGAAATTGTAGAGCCCAGCCTGGTCCTACCCTGCACGCCTTAGAGTGATCATTTTTATGTTTAAGTGGTATATGTTTTCAATGAATGGAACGTGAAACCATATTTTAAAAGTGGCTGAAATTTTAGCAGTTAGAAAATAAAACAAGTAACTAAAACCGAGCTAAGCACACGTACTCTTTTTGGTCATGTCCCCACTGCTTTTGCTTCATTAGCGGTCGGGTATGGTTTCATCTTTATGTAGAGATTTAATGTTGGGCTGAGCACTTTTGCATCCATAATCTCATGTCTCCTGTTACTGTTACATAAGTATTATTATGTATGTTTTAAGGACAACAAAACCTATACTAAATGTTTGTGGCAGAGGGAAGATTTGAAACCAGGCCTTCTAAGTCCACAGTTGGTGACCTTTTCACCAGCCGAATAGGTGACTATGTTATAGAAGTCTTCCTATAAATTAATTTTCTGCTGAGTTCTACCCTCAATTATTATGTGAACCCATACACTAAAAAGAACCCATTCACTATTCTAGTAGAATAAAACCCATACACTGAAAAGAACCCATACACTATTCCAGTAGAACAACAACAACAAAAAATATGATACCCTGATAATAAAATCACATGTAAGAATATAGTATGTTTTTTTTATCATCACATACTTTAGGGAAAATAACTTTCTGATAAAACCAATAACAAATAATGTTAAATACCACCATTAAGTCTGAAAACATGGTTATTAACAAGTGCCATCGTCAAAACACATTAAATTAAGACTCTCTAACAGTAAAAGCATACGGAAATGACTTGGTTTGCAAATTCCTTAATTGAGGGATTAGGTTAAGTGAGGGATAGTGGGTACTTGAAGCCAAGAGAAATTTATCCTGTAAACTAAAGCTATCAAAAGTGTTCAAATTATGTTGAGCTGCCTTGTTTCATCTTGACATGAGGAAATAGAGCAGTAAATCTAGTAGGGAGTCATTCAGTTGAGAACGATGGAAGAGAAAGCATTAGCAATAAACACGGCCCGGTAAAAACCTAAGGCCTTCCCGTCCGTCCCTCCTCCTCCCTCCCTGTGCCATCAGCCTCCACCCAGAGTGGGCAGGGAGAGTCACAAGAGATGCTGGGCAGGAAGGCTCAGGCTGCCATGACCAAATCTGTAATTTCTGCTTCTGAATGAGTGGCCCCTTTTCCCCCCCGCTAATTTAATCTTTTGTAATGAGCGAGTTAAAAAAAAAATTTTTTTTTTTTTAATTTTGCTTTCAGATGGGTCTTCCTGGGTAGATTTGAAAATAAATGTTGGCCATTACCTTATCAGACACTATACGGCCTTATTTTAAACACTCTTTCTGTGGAGGGCCTGTTTTTAGCACAGAGGCTAGCAGGAGACAAGTGGGGAGCAAGACAGTTGTTTGCGGCCTGAGGCACTTTTTTGCTTGAGAAAAATTCCTGCCAGATGAGTGGTTTCAAAAAACTCAGGCTACCCATGTGGTCTTTAGTGGGTAGAGGATTAAAGGGAAATGGAGTTTCTCCTGTTCTTTATAAATATTTGCTGGAAAGCTAATGGGTTTTTGTGTGCATGTGTATTTCCTTTTTCTATTGGGGAAATTACAAGTCCTACAGGAACACCCTGTGATAAAATATATGAAGTCGAGCCTGGGAGACTAGAGCAATGAAATTGAAGAAATGTGACCCAGGTCTGTAGCATGCTGAATTAAAACTAAAGTTCTGGCATCTGGATTTATCTATAGGTGACTAACCACAGTATAGCGTGGGGCATACAGAAACAGGCTATTCCATCAGCAACTTTTAGCATAAAAAGCTTGTACCCCCATCAAAGAAATCATGCTTACATTTAATTATGCTTAAATTTAAAATTAATACTAACATTTTAAATTTAAAATGCTTATTTTAAATTAGTACCCATCCTAGAATTCCCATGAGCCTAATCCCATGTAATCTCAAATACTGTGCTTCTGAATGAGCAGAGCCTTCATTGTGTTGCTTAAATGGTGTGGTAAGTGCTCTCCTGGTTCAATATCTGTTAATCTGATGAGATGCCTGCATTACGGTGAGACTGGGAATAGTTTAAATCCGAGTTTCCAAGCAAAGAAACACAAGAAGAATCTTCAACTGGAACTGTTAATTCTATGAAAATAGGAATGTAGAAGTTTTTGAAAATACTAATCTTTGTTTCCTTATCTTCTCTTCAAAAGGAAGTTTAAATATGGCTTCAAAATAAAAAAAAATTGCCTTATTAACATTTTAAGTAACCAATGCTCACTTTACGAAATTACATATTAATAAATATTTTATAAACACAAATTACATTCCAAGTTGTTTACTTGCCACCTTTTAGTAAACTTCATTCTCTTTTCCAGAGGTAGTGTCTAAGGAGCTTTTTATGGAGCTTGGAGAAAGCTCTCTCATCAGAGCACCAGGAAGTCCCTATCAACCAGTCGGAATAGCCCCACAGGGCTCCTGTGGGTGGAAGTCAGAGGCTGGAAGACAGGCTGGTAGCCCTCATTCCCCTTCCGCTGCCCTCAGAGACAGGAGAAAGTGCCAGGGCATGCCCATCACCCTTATTCTCACCTGTTACTCTAACGAGAGGGATGTGAAGAGCCAGCTGGTCCTTCCAGTGCCAGGGACCCCCTTTGCCCCCATAGGGCTTTCAGTCTCCTCCCTCCCTCTGCTGGACCCTCTTAGAGAAACCTCTCTCCTTCCCACTCCTTCCCACTCCTTTCTGGAAATAGCTTTCTTTGCAGATCTGGGCAGTGGAGGGAAGGTTGACTGTATCTTTTCTTGCTAAAACCCTATCACCCCGGCATTGGCTACTTGGAGCAGAAGAGATATCAGGGTAGTTATGGGGGAGCACCCACATTAGAAAGGTTCTTTTTTTTAAGATTTTATTATTTATTTGAGAGAGAGAGAGAGCACGAGTGAGGGGGGAGGGGTGGAGGGAGAGGGAGAAGCCGCTCGATCCCAGGACCCCGGGATCATGACCTGAGCCAAAGGCAGACGCTTAACCAACTGCCACTCAGGAGCCCCTAGAAAGGTTCTTTCCAGAGCATAACACCTGCTTTTTCTCAGCCCATCAGCTAGAGATGCCCTTTATTTAGCCATATGATTCCCACCTCCTTATACGGGTAAGTAGGGGAGTAAAACCTTTAACTGAAATATAATACATACAGAAAAATATGCAGCTCATAATTATACATCTCAGTGAATTTTCATAAATAGAAGCACCCATGTAACCAGTATGCAGATGTAGTTTATCTTTTTATAGTGTTATTTCTTTTTCAAAGATTATTTATTTTAGAGAGAGAGAGAACCCATGAGAAAGCATGCAAGTAGGGGGTGCAGAGGAAGAGAAGCAGACTCCCCGCTGAGTGCTGAGCCCCATGCAGGGCTCCATCCCACAAACCTGAGACCATGACCTGAGCTGAAACCAAGAGTTGGACATTTAATGGACTGAGCCACCCAGGCGCCCTGTGATATTTATTTCTTAATTATAAAAGCACATTGTAGGAATTTTGGAAAATTCAGTGAAGTGTAAGGAAGAAAATAAAAAGACATTCATTGTACCTAATCCCCCTCAAAGGAGTACTGATTAACATTTTGGTGTGTTTTCAGGCTGTCTGTCCCTTCCTCTCACACACGCTGATTTATGTGTGCCCATAAATACATGCACACTGTACCACAACGTTGGAAGCTTCGTACATGTGTGCACATACACACAAAAGAAGTTCTAAATAGTTGACAGATAGATTTTTAGATATTTCACAGCCTGGTCATTGGCTTCATCAGCACAATGGTGGGGAAAGAAAGGCAGGGAAACTGGAAACCATCTATCTCCTTACTTGATGGCAGGGAAAGGGCTTTTTGTGGGAGAGGAGTTTGAAATAAATGGCTAACATACATAAGATGGTTCATGGATTTCACTTGTCCATTATTTTCCCATTTCTCAGAAAAACTAAGCATTGATGGTAGGAAGTTCAGACACTTCTCAGTAGAAAGCTTCTTCATGCAAAGTAGAAGTGAGAACTGGACTCAGACTTTTAGGTTCTCTGTGAAACTGAATGTGAGCAGTTTCTGGGTACTCTGTGAAAACGAACCCCTCGAAGCTCTAGCTTCACTTTTGCCAGAAGGCCAACTTTACTTTTTTCTTCTTTTATATTTTTCTTTAAGATTTTATTTATTTATTTATTTGAGAGAGAGCGACAGAGAGCATGAGCTGAGGCGGGGGCAGATGGAGAGGGAGCCCGATGCGGGGCTCGATCCCAGGACCCCGGGATCATGACCTGAGCCGAAGGCAGATGCTTAACGGACTGAGCCACCCAGGCGTCCCAGCTTTTTTCTTCTTTTAATTAGCTCCCTTGCCGACACCCAAATTGACCTTAACCACAGTGGCTCTTGTGTTAGCAAAAGGAAGCAGAATCAAAATGTTGGAAATCAGGCTGGAGGTCTTTTATAAGTTGCAGCAAAATGATCTTCCCCATCACTACTCACATGAACGGGAGGATGCCTTCATGGTGCTTGGATCTTGCTGAGTTTCCGGCTCACATTGTCAGGAAGAGAACAGTTGGCACCAGCTTCCTGTTGCTATTGGTGGCACAGGGCGCGATGCCCATCTGCCTCCTGGCTGGCCAAGGACTCAGCTTCTGCAGGGGCTTTGATGGGGTTCCTTGTGCTGGAAAAAGTTGTTTCCCAGAGAACTGCCTATGCCTTTCTTTCTTTCTTTCTTTCTTTTAAGATAAAGTTTATTTATTTATTTATTTATCTGTCTATTTATTTATTTAGAACACGTGTAAGAGTCAGGGGAGGGGCAGAGGGAGATGGAGAAAGAGAAGCAGACTCCCCACTGAGCTCCATTCCAGGACCCTGAGATCAGGACCTGAGCCGAAATCAAGAGTCAGACACCCAACCGCCTGAGCCACCCAGGGGCCTCTGCCTTTCTTAGAAATATATTTTATTATCTTCTGTACTTGGGATTTATGACAAATGCAGAAACTTTACTGGACCTTTTATATTTGTAAAATGTCTTCTCGGATTGCTCCTTTCTTCTTGCTGACTCATAAACCGTTCAGAAACAGCATGAAGTTGTATGTTCACCTGTGTTCTGGTATTGTCTTTGCAGTCGAAATCAGCTGTCTGCCCTGCCTGCCTGCCTGTGTGGTCTGCCTCTCAAAGTCTTAATTGCAAGTAACAACAAACTTGGATCGCTGCCAGAAGAGATAGGTCAGCTCAAACAGTTGATGGAGTTGGTATGTTACTGATTTTTAAGATGCCCTTTTTGTTCGTTTACTAGTCCTAGTCTATCAAGGTAGTCAGAAAGACTTTTTGCTGCAGTTGGACAGGGAGGCTGTGTGATAAAGACATTAAGTGGGGGGAGGAGCACTCTTGGCTTTGCCGTGGCAGACACAGTTCCTGCAATTGACAGGTTTCCGGTAGTTTACACTTCCTAAAGTTCGCAGGATTTACAGTTCCTGAAGTTTGCAGGTTATCATGTGGTAGTTGGATCATTTTTTTTTTCAGACTGCATATAAATTTGTGACAAATTATGGATAAACTGGCAGAGTAATGTACAAATAAGTTAGTAGGCCATACTTTATGAATATAAATAATTCAGAAAGAACAGAGTGCTCTGATTCTGTAAGGGGTTTAATAACCATTGCCCCAAATTGATGAACTCTAAAACGTGACCAAATCCCCAGAGACAAAGAAAAAAAAAAAACAAAAAAACAAAAAGCAAACCTTACGGATGGGTGGAGATGGGTTTGTAAATGTGCACCTGAGTCTAGAACATTGATGGCCAATAACTTTTTTCTTGTGTGCCAATTCCAGTTAATTTCTTTGGGACCACATGGAACACTATGGTGATGACTTGTGAGGCCCACATAGAGAGTGCTGTGACCCCTTCATCATGTCTGCATGGGGAGTTGGCTGGGAAAGTGACAGCACCCATGTCATATTTGTATCAGCTTTGGTTTTAGTATAGAAATGCGTTATTGCTGTATAAAGGCATTAAAGGTAAAGAAAGAGTGTCTTCTTCAGGACTTATGTGATAGTAGTATCTGAAACCCATTCCAATTAGCTCACACCAAAGTTGGAATTGGTTATAAAGATGCAGGGGTCTTCTCAAATAGCTAAGCAATCTTGAGAAAGAAGAATAAACCAGAGGTATCATAATCCCAGATTTCGAGATATATGACAAAGCTTGGTAATCAAAACAGTATGGTACTAGCACTGAAACAGACACACAGATCAGTGGAATGGGATAGAGAGCCCAGAAATAAATCCATGCTTAAATGGTCAGTTCGTCTATGACAAAGGAGGCAAGAATATACAATGGGGAAAAGACAGTCTTTTCAATTAATGGTATTAGGAAAACTGGACAGCTACATGTAAAAGAATGAAACTGGACCACTTTCTTAGACCATACACAAAAATACACTCAAAATGGATTAAAGACATAAATGTGAGATCTGAAACTATGAAACTCCTAAAAGAAAACGTAGGCAGTAATCTCTTGGACATCAAATAGCCTTGACAATGTATTTATGGATATGTCTCCTTAGGCAAGGGAAAACAAAAGCAAAAATAAGTTATCAAGTCTACACCAAAATAAAAAGCTTTTGCACAGCAAAAGAAACCATTAACAAAACAGAAAAGCTACCTAATGAATGGGAGAATGTATCTGCAAATTATTTATTCAATAAGTAGGTAATATGCAAAATACATGAAGAACTCCTACAACTCAACACCAAAAAAAAAAAAAAATTCTGAATAAAAAATGGGCAGAGGACCTGAATAGACGTTTTTCCAAAGAAGACATACAGATGGCCAACAAACACAAGGAAAGATGCTCAATATCACTAATCATCAGGGAAATGCAAATGAGAACCACAATAACACCTCACACCAGTCAGAATTGCTAGTATTAAAAAGACAAAAAATAACAGGTGTTGGCAAGGATGTGGATAAAAGGGGATCTTCCCACACCGTTGGTGGGAATGTCAGTTCATGCAGCCACTATGGAAAACAGTATGGAAATTCCTCAAAAAATTAAAAATAGAATTACCATATGATCTGGTAATTCCACTACTGGGTATTTACCCAAAAAATGCCAAAACACTGATTCGAAAAGATACATGCATACCTATGTTGATTGCAGCATTATTTACAATAGCTAAGATATGGAAACAACTCAAGTGCCCATCAATAGATGAATGGATAAAGAAGATGTTTGGTGTGTGTTTATATATATATATATTTATATATACAAATATACCATGGCATATTACTCAGCGATAAAAAAGAATGAAATCTTGTCATTTGTGACAACATAGATGGACCTAGAGGGTATGAAATAAATCAGAGAAAGACCGATGCCATATGGTTTCACTTATATGTGGAAACCAAAAAAAAAAAAAAAAAGAAAAAACAAAAAACCAGAAACAGGCTCATAAATAACAGAGTAACAGAGAACAACTGGCAGTTGCCAGAGGGGATGGGGGCAGGTGGATGAGTGAAATAGATGAATGGGATCAGGAAGTGCAAACTTCCGGGGTTCCTGGGTAGCTCAGTCATTAAAGCATCTGCCTTTGGCTCAAGTCACAATCTTGGGGTCCTGGCATTGAGCCCTGAGTCGGGCTCCTTGCTCAGTAGGGGAGTCGTCTTCTCCCTCTGCTCTTGCTCTCCCAAATAATTAAATAAAATCTGTAAAAAATTTTAAAAAACCTGACTTGTCTATACATTTTTTCTTTTTAAAAAAATACTTCTTTTAGGAGTCTGATAAACCACAAAATCCAGGTCTGCTAGAATTTGGATTAAGTCTTATGAACACATTATGAATCACAGGGTGGGTTTTTCCTGATTCTTGGGCTCCCATAGCTGGGTGGCATAGAGCTGAGGTCCGTCTGCTGGAACCTGTTGGCAGCAGGGCCACGTTTCTGTCCCCCGCACCCTGGGCTTATTAAGCTGACAGCATGCCCCGCATCCCCTGCACTGCTGGGCCTGCAGACCAGCTCCTCGGTGATGAGTAGCCTGTGTGCTGAGCCTGGAGCCGGCCCCACAGCAGAGCAGGGCTTTTCTCAGGTACTTGCGTCAGCTGCTGGGTTGGCACTGCGGCAAGGGCAGAACAGCACTGTCTCCCACCCTGGGACCCCCAAGCTGTGGGGTGGCTGTAAGGGACCACTTGAGCTTCCCTTAGGCACCCTGTCCAGAGCCCAGCTCTAGCAAAGGCTGCCCTGCCTCTTTGTTACACTGTTTAGTGTTGACCCACTACTTATTAGCATTGTCATCAACTGGCTCTGGTGTCTTTTCTCCACCAGCAGCAACTGTTGAATCCTTGAATCGTAGAATGTTAGAGCCATAGGGGTTTTAAAAGCATCTAGTCCAAGCTCTTGACGTCTTACAAATGAAAAAACAGCGTGTGAAGGCCACTGTGGTGTAGCTGACTCGTGGCCTGAGCTGAAACACCCTCACCCAGCACTGTTTGATGGGAAGATAATGCACGCAGCAAATGTTATTCTACTCTATTCTACTCTATTCTATTCTATTTCTAGTCTCTCTTCTCCTCTCCTCTCCTACTCTGCTCTACTCTACTCATTCTTAATTCCAATGTAGTTGACATACAGTGTTAGTTTCAGGTGATTCCGCACTTTGATATATCACCTGGTACTTATCACGACAAGTGCACTCCTTAATCCCCATCACCTATGTCACCCATCCCCCCACCTACCTCTCCTCTGGTGACCATTAATTGGTTCTCTATAGTTAAGAGTCTGTTTCTTGGCTTGTTTCTTTCTATCTCCTCTTTTTCCTTTGCTCATTTGTTTTGTTTTTAAAATTCTGCACATGTGGTATTTGTCTTTCCCTGACTTATTTCACTCAGCATAACACTCTCTAGCTCCACTCATGTTGTTGCAAATGGCAAGATTCCATTCTTTTTTATGGCTGAATAATATTCCAGTGTGTCTCTCTCTCTCTCTGTGTGTGTGTGTGTGTGTGTGTGTGTGTGTGTGTGTGTGTCTGTGTCTGTGTCTGTGTCTTTGTCTTCTTTAACCATTTATCAGTCAATGGACACTTGGGCTGTTTCCACAATATGGCTATTGTAAATAATGCTACTATAAACATCGGGGTGCATGTATCCCTTTGAATTAGTATTTTATATTCTTTGGGTAAATACCCAGTAGTGTGATTGCTGGATCATAAAGTAGTTCTATTTTTAACTTTTTTGAGGAACCTCCATACCATTTTCCACAGTGGTTGCACCAGTTTGCATTCCACTGAAAAAGCAACAGTGCACAAGGGTTCCTTTTTCTCCATATTCTCACCAACATTTGTTTGGTTTGTTGTGCTTTTGATTTTAGCCATTCTGACAGTGTGAGGTGATACCTCATTGTAGTTTTGATTTGCATTTCCCTGATGATGAGTGATATTGAGCATCTTTTCATGTGTCTGTTGGTTATCTGTTGGCGATCTTTTTTGGAGAGATGTCTGTTCAGGTCTTCTGCCCATTTTTTAAATTGGATTATTTTTGGGGGGGGTGTTGAGTTGTATAAGTTCTTTACATATTTTGGATACTAACCCTTTATTGGATATGTCATTTGCAAATATCTTCTCCCATTCAGTAGGTTGCCTTTTAGTTTTGTAGATTGTTTCCTTTGCTGTGCGGAAGCTTTTTATTTTGATGTAGTCCCAATAGTTTGTTTTTGCTTTTGTTTCCCTTGCCTCAAGAGATGTATCTAGAAAAATATTGATATGGCTCATGTCACAGACCTTACTACCTGTGCACTCTTTGAGGACTTTTATGGTTTCAGGTCTCACATTTAGGTATTTAATCCATTTTGAATTTTTGTGTATGGTGTAAAAAAGTGGTCCAGTTTCATTGTTTTGCATGTAACTGTCCAGTTTTCCCAACACCATTTATTGAAGAGAATGTCTTTTTCCCATTGGATATTCTTATCTGCACTGTCAGAGGTTAATTGACCATATAACTGTGGATTTATTTCTGGGTTTTCTATTCTGTTCCATTGATTTATATGTCTGTTTTTGTGTGGGTACCATAGTGTTTTGATTACTACAGCTTCGTAGTATAACTTGAAGTCCAGAATTTTGATGCCTTCAGCTTTGCTTTGCTTTTCCAAGATTGCATTGGCAACTTTGGAGTCTTTGAGGTCCCATATAAATTTAAGGATTGTTTGTTCTAGTTCTGTGAAAACTGCTGTTGGTATTTTGATAGGGATTGCATTAAATATATAGATTGCTTTGGGTAGTATAGACATTTTAACAATATTTGTTCTTCCAATCCATGAGCATGGAATGTCTTTCCATTTCTTTGTGTCATCTTCAATTTCTGTCATCGATGTTTTATAGTTTTAGAGTACAGGTCTTTTTCCTCTTTGGTTAGGTTTATTCCTAGGTATCTTATTTTTGGTATAATTGTAAATGGGATTATTTTCTTAATTTCTCTTTGTGCTGCTTCATTATTAGTGTACAGAAATGCAGCAGATTTCTGCACTTGACTTTTTATCCCGAGACTTTACTGAATTCATTTATCAGTTCTAGTAGTTTTGGTGGTCTTTCGGGTTTTCTATATAGAGTATCATGTCATCTGCAAATAGTGGCGGTTTTACTTCTTTACCAATTTGGATGCCTTGTATTTCTTTTTGTTGTCTCATTGCTGTCAGCAAATCTAATTTTAAATGCACTGTTAGCCACATTTTTTAAAAAAGCAAGTGAAATTAATTTTAATAATATATTTTATTTTATGCAAGATGGCTAAAATATTATTTCAGCATGTATGCAATATAAAGTTAATGAGATATTTTATATTTTTTTTTCACATTGAGTCTTTGAAGTCCAGTGTATATTTTACACTGCCAACATCTCACAGTTGGACCAGCCACATTTCTCACGCTCAGTAGCAACGTGCGGGTGGGGCAGCTCTGTAGCCTGTGTTCTTTAACTGTGTGAGCATGCATGATCTTTGTGAAAAGCATTTATTTCTGACCTTGGTGAATATTAAGTTAGTTGCCACTATTTAACCACAGGGGTGACTGGCCTTGCTTAAGGTCACAGACTAAAAAAAGATTAGTTTCCATTCCGTTCTTATTTATCTTTCATCTCTTTTACTTAAAATAGTAGTGCTACTGTAGGTAACCATGTCAAATGATTTTTAGCTATCAGTTGGAAAGAAATTCCCTGGAGAGCCTGAAGTAATTCTAGACTGGCTTGGGAAACTTTTTGTTTTATAGCTACATGGTAACCAACTTGTTTAAAAATTTGAGAGCCACCTTCTCCCCACCCACCCACCCCCTCAAGCATTCAGAGTACCTTAAGCCAATTAAGTGCTGATAAAATCACTCCGCTTATCAGGCTCTGAGCATTGTTTAGCTATTTTGGAAGAAATATTTTTAAATTTCACAGTAGACTCAAAGAGTATCCTAAATGGAGTTGTAAACTCTCTTTTCTTACAAGTGTGAGTATTCCAGAGTCATCACTAGCCTGAAAAACAAAAACAAAAGCACCTTAGCTGTCTGCAAGAAAGGAGGAGTCCTCTCTAATTTTTAAGAGGAACAAAAATTGGAAAACACCATCTTACCATCTTATATATATCACAGTTACCTGAAAATAAAACAAAAAGCATTGCCATGCAGAGATTGGTTCCTCCAGCCATTTGAGATTGTGCAGAGAACAAAGGAACTCAATTGTTCTTCCTTCCATGAAGAAGCCATTAAGAAACACCTCTTGAGATGTCCTTTTTTGAATCCACGAGAGGCCAGGATAGAGTTCCATGTTGTTTCAGATGCAAGAGAATTTAAGGAATCCTAGCTCTGTGGAGCTGGCCCCTCCAGGGTCATTTCTAATGGGAATGATCTAGACCTTTCTGACTTTCTTGGCCACTTTGAATTACTTCTGTCCCTCTCATACTGTCAGAGCTGTAGATGTAATCCATATGTTGCTTTGTAAGTCTTTGTATCTGGATGTTCTTTCTGTAAGAGAAAGAGAAAAAGTCCTGGCATTTACTGAGCACTTACTATATGCCTGGCCCTCTGCTAGGTACATGACATGGATTATTCTGTATAATCTTGACAGTAACTCAGCAAGGTAGATATCATATCTACATTCTGTAGACAAATTTGAGTTTCAGAATTACTTACCCAAAGCCATGGGGCTATGGAGTGGGGGAGCTAGGGTGAAAACCAGTTCTGTGTGATGAAAGCCCCAACCCTGTCAACAGCACCACACAGCTGTGCTTGCTGTGTCTTCTAGATGACGTGTCTCATGAGAGGGGCCGTGTTTTGTTTGTTTGTTTGTTGAGTTCCTGGTTCACCTTGCAGTGGTTTTCCCATTAAAGTTGGGGCAGAGCACAAACAGTGAATCAGGGAATGAATGTTACAAAAATAGGGGCAGTGTCTGTCTGGAAGTTTCCTCACAGAGGACCTACAGCCAGTCAGGGAAGGTCAGTAGAACATTCTGGTATTGACTAACCCTTATTTTACTCATTAAAACCACATTAACATTTGGAGACATGGTTCCTTTACCTGTCAAACCATGCCTGAAGGAAAAAGGCATGGTAAATATTTGGTAAGAGATGCCATGTGAATGGCCTATGTTATAATTCCCAAACACCTGTGAAGAAAAGCACACCAAGTTAGAGCACAGTGAAGGTGAGTTTCCTCATGGTTCCCTGTGCATGCTGACATCCTGGGGTCCAGAGGTGCTCTAGCCCTTGTGTGGTTTCTTTCAATTTGTCTTTCTCCAACTCAGGCAGTGAAAATTGTGGCTTCCAGCTCTTACCTCCATGTAAGGGAACTTAGTATCTGTGATCCAGAAACCTGCTCTTACCACTGAAAAGCTAACAGAGCCTGACACAAGTAATAAGGATTGAAAGGTGCATTTTCTGGCTCTGACTAGACAGCTCATTTTTTATTTTCTTTTCATGAAATGTTTGTTTGTGTGGGGAGTTTGAATTCGAGCATTGATTTATAGACACAGGGTGTATTGGCCTGCTTCTGAGGAAAATCCCTTCTTCATTTTCATCCATAGCATTCCAACCTCTGGGCTAGGTGTAGGGGAGATATAAACTCATGTGTCTGCCATAATCATTTTTCCATTTGTAGTGTCCGGAGATACCTCCTAACATCTCTAGTTTCTGTGGGACAGTTGGATATCCATGACTTGTTTAAGATCCATTCTGTTGAAGAGCATTGGGGTGGGACAGATGTTTGTGGATATGTGAAAGGGTGTGAAGTAGAGTTTTATACTGGAAGAAGACATCCAGTAAGCATTGGGAGGTGGTAATTTATCATACCAGCGGTTGCTTGAGAAAGTCTTGAGTTTAAATGAACATATTGATTTTTCTTAGAAAAGTTCTGACTACAGGCATTGAGGTTTTTGATTGCTAAGAAAACCAAATTGACATTATTCCTAAGTAAATTAAGTATCTGTCTTTCAAAATCTCTTCATTATTTCTGTTGTAATAAATGGATTTTCCCAATATCGCAAGGAAATTTCAATTTTTTAATCTTGCCACTTCTTTTTTCATAGGAACAGAGAGGTTAAGACATTTACTTAAAGTTACACAGTGAATCACAAAACAGACATTTCCCAAAAAAAAGAGCGTGATCCCATGATGGGAGTTAATATCTTGAATTTCCTGTTGGAATGTTCGCATTTCCTCCAGTAAATAAAGAGCTACATTTATTACAAAAATACGACTTCAGCAATTGTATAACCACATTAGGTTTTTGAAAACCTGAGAGTCAGAGCAAGGTAGGTCATGAGAATACCATGTGCATTTTCACAGGGTGGCCTGGTCTCACTGGACATCTTCCCTAACCAAGATCATCTTGACCCAATACGCAGTAGACATGTTGGTTTTCATTAGAGGTTACTCCTTAAAAAACACTTTGTTTTTGTTTTTTTAAATATTATTTTCTGAAAGTCAACATTATCTAGCTTAATAATTCCTGAATTAATCTGATGTTTTAAATCCTTGTCATTTCTGCATCCTGAAGGTAAATTAACAACTAGCACTTAATAACAAAAATCTATTAGTCTCCAATGTGCATTAAACACTTCTAGAGACTTCCTTTATTGCCTGGAAGGACTAGCATGAAATGACTCTAAAGTTTTTCCTTTGGTTACTTAAAAACATGTTGATTAAACCAGTGAAAAAAAAAGTATATTTTAAGTCATAGTTAAAATTTTCTGTTTTGTTTTTTATCTCACTAACTAAATTAGACTGGCTGGTCCATAAAAACTTAAGTTTGAGTGTTTATGTTAATATTTAATAATTAGGTTCTTTTCTGTATAAAAAAATAGAATTAGTAAATATTTATGACATGTTTGTGATGATTTCTTTTTGGCCTGCCTGTACATTTGCAATATTATAACAGTAAATATATGGTAATTTGATTCACTGAAGCTTGCAATCATTATTTTCTAAGATATAGCTTAGGGGCTAATAGACAATTCAGAAGGGATTCATTTGACTATTCAAAGAAGCCACTGAATCTGGAATTCATAGCTTGGGAAATTCTCACTAAATGCAGAAGTATGAGGCATTGGTGTTATTTATTTATTAAATTTATTTTCCTAAACATTATCTTTTTAAAATGAACTCAAAATTTAAAAAAAAAAAAACATACCTTAGGCTAAACGTGGACGGACATGTTCTAGAGAACCAGACCATTCTAGGAATATTGCTTTTTCATGTTCTAAACTGAAACATCTTACCCAAAGTATTTGGACTATTATCCTCTCTTTCCTCCTCCTCATTCCCCAGCTAATTAAGACATGGGGGGGAGGGGTTTATTTTTGTGATGAAATTATGGCTCTTTAAAATTTAGCAAGGTTCAGTAACTGGGAGACAATCGAGTTTTGCATAGTTTCTACAATATTGATTATATAATAGTGAAAAAAGTCTTTACCTCGATTTCATGCTAAATCTGCCTGGACATTTTCCCCTCGTTATTTTGGCAGGACAGGAAATAACGGACAACAGCGTACTATTAAAATAATTTGGCCTTCACTATACACCCTTCAAAATGTGAATGGACAATTGGACTTTGTGTTTCTAATTGTCTACAGATGTCCTATCGTGTAGGTCAGAAGGAAAAACTCTTTATCATTATGTTTTTTTTTTTTTAAGTGTTAATTGGGTAACCGCTTTCCTTACTGGTAAATAAGCATTTAAATATAGCTGAAGGGAGTTGATTTTCCTTGATAAAGCCATTATGTTAGAAATATATGTTAGGAAAAAAAAAATTCCCTTATATTTAGGGAACCAGGCATACCCTTTCCGGCTAACCAGAGGGTAATCAACAGAATGCAAGGTGAATATAGTACCCTCAAAGAAATAGGATAAGACTGAATGAGACTTTATGCTGTGAATAAGCTGCCTAAATATATCTGTTTCCCTCTCTCCCCTCCTTTTTTTTTTTTTTTTAAGAGTGATTTTTGGAGGGCACCTGCATGGCTCAGTTGGTTGAGTGTCCGACTCTTGGTTTAGGCTCAGGTTGTGGTCTCTGGGTCTTGGGATCGAGCCCCGTATCAGTCTCTGTGCTCAACAGGGGTCTGCTTGGGATTCTCTTTCCCTCTGCCCCTCCCCTCTCTTAAAATAAATAATAAAAGAAAAGAATGATTTTTAAAAGAATTCTGTCCTTGAAACTTCTGAAAATTGCCAGTTTCATATCAAAAATTTGATTCCCATAAACTGCAAAAAGGGTCTTTTCTCGTGCTGTCGCTCACTGACTTATAAAAACTTACTATAGATGTCAGTAACATAATTTCTCTCTAGAGACGGAAAATACCCACTATTTCTTCCCCCACGCCTCCTTCCCTCCCACCAACCATCACCAGCGTGACTGTGCCTGTCTGTGAGTCCAATAGAATGATTTAATCTCATGTATTTCTGGGGCTTACCTGTATACACTTTATGTGAGGGCTCTTCTAAAAGAGAATGGAATGGTACCTCTTGCGTATTTGTGACTTGGTTGAGGCAAAGAAAGACAAAGATTTCATTGAAAGGATTTGGTTGTTGCTATCTGTGACTGATCAGATGCCAGAGTAATTGGGAAAAGGTAGTATTTCCCTTTTTATTTCTCATATATGGAAGTATATGCTGAGAGGCAGAATTATTTACTGACTCAGTGAGGGGCTCAAAGTGACTGAACAAATCTCTGGACCTTTTAATTCTGTAATTACTTCCTCCGACTTTTATTTCTCTGAAGATGTACTTGTGGGTTTTTGTTTTTGTTTTTAAACACTAGGGATGTTTTTCATGGAATTTTATGTGGCTTTTCTGGGCCAGGAGTGATGCATCAACAGCCAGCCTGGGGGTGATGCCCTTGAACACCTAGTGTTGTGAGCCTGTCACACGCCACCTCACCTCAGTCCAATGCAGGGCACTGAGCAGTACCACGGCTGATTACACTGTGTGCAATTTGCAGCCTCTCCAGAGGGCTGTTTCATTCCCTTTAGCAGGAGTGGTTTTATTCCTCTTCGGCCAGTGATACTCATTTAGCAGCTTTGTAACCTTGCCAGATTGATGGGTCACCTGAGGATTTTTAGGTGAGAAGAGACTAGAGGGCAGTGATCCCCTGCGTTCTGCATAGTCCTGCTCTTACACGGAGCCCTGGGGTTGCTGGGGATGGGTCAATGGTGAGTTCTCATCTGAGTGAATGTGAAACTGCTTTGCTGCCTTGTGAAAGGGGGAGTTTTTGCAGGTTCACAAGTGATGTGGGGAATTTAAAGACTCAGTCTCACTGGGCTCAGACCTAGCCCAAGTAAATCTGTGATTTTGCCATTTCAAGCAAGACCTGCCAGGGATTGGTGTGTATGTTGGAGCATCCTGGGGTTCCAGCCGTGAGGCAGAATGAGAGTGTCAACATAAATGGACTTCAGAAATTTCATCCAATATTTATTGATCTCTTCATACCTGGCATTCTGCTTGGCCCCAGGAAGATGGCGTGGATAAGACCCGGTATCTTCCATCTGGGAGCTCACAGGCTCTTAAGAGAAGGCAAATGTGTGAGCATATGAGTACAGTAGTAGTTTATGCATAGGGCCACAGAGGGAAGGGCGGTCATTTCCCCTGGGTGTCGGTCCAGAGGGGGAAAATGGGAGAAACCTCCACAAAGGTTTCAGAGGGGAGCGAGACCTGACTTAAATCTGGAAAGATGTTGGTGGAACAAGAGGTCAGTCCCGGGGAACGGCGTGCCGACCGGGGCCCTGGGCACGGGTGGGGCCGCGAAGCACCCGGCGCACGGCCGTGACCGCGGTCGGTGATGGTGTGGCTTGAGGACGCAAGGGAGGGCTTTCAGAGAGGTGGTGCTGGAGAAGCAGACTTGAACCGTGGCTTCTGGGCCCTGCCCCAGAGTTGGAGACTTTACCCCATGGGTTTCCCGGGAGCTGTTGCAAATGTCTAAGCTGATAAATGACATGGTGAAATGCACACTCTGGAAGCTCTGTGAATGATGGATCTGGGGAGCAGACCGATGTAAGGAACCAATCGAGGAGACCATTACAGTGTCCCCATGAGAGAGAATGCTGCTCTGGACTAGAGAGTAGCTGGGGTGGGGGTGGGGTGAGAGCAGAGCAGAGCTTCCAGAGGAGGAGGAAGAATGGGATGGGGGACAGTATAAGAACATTGTAAATGTCATAGCTTTCATTTTGCATGTGTCAAGAGGTGGTTCCAATCAACGGTTAACGGGATACCAGTGTTTCAGTGCAAAAAAAGACATCATCCACATGCCCCACAGTCTTGCTTATAAAATGTGCTTAAAGGTGTTTAGGCCCGCAAAATTCCCAGCCTTCCAGTAAGAACTCCACCTTACATAAATAGTGCATCCAAAAGATGCATTAATAGTCACAGGTTCTCACTGTAAAATGTGTTTGGTAAGTAGGATATGTCATCTTCTATTTCAAGGCACTGTGGGATAGTGGCCTGACAGTGGGTGGGCACTCGTTCCAAGTGTTAACTGCCTTGGATGCCTGACGTAACCTCCCCGAGCCTCGCTTTTCTGACTGTAAATACTGTCTCATGGGTTTGTCATGAGAATTATGAGATTGAAGCACATGAACGCAGCAGGCGTGAGGTCCTCAAAGTAGCCCCCGGATGCTCCAAACATCCTTCCTCTCTTTTTTTTCTCCTCAGAGGATGTTCAAAAATGGTGCACTTTCTTTTTCTTTTCTGTGCTAAGCCTTCCTTGGCCAGGGATGTACAGACCAAGATAAAAAGGTACTTGAGTAGTTGTCCTCATATTTAAATTCCTTAAGAAGGTTTCACGTGAAATGCTTGATTTCCTGGAAAAGGGTGTTTATCATTTCTGCCTTTGCCTTTGATGCAGGATGTCAGCTGCAACGAGATCACGGCCTTGCCCCAGCAGATAGGTCAGTTGAAATCTCTACGGGAACTGAATGTCAGAAGAAATTACCTTAAAGTTTTACCACAAGGTAAAAAAGAATAAAGCAGGAGACGTTTATTCTTTTTGTTTTGTTTACTTATGTGAAGAAGGTAGTTTGTCTAGTCATGTTTGGGTATGCCTAATGATATTAATTATTAATTAATTATGTGAATATGAATTATATGAATTTCACATGCAGATACCAGAAAAGTGAATATTCAGCTTTTAATTTGTGTCGAGGAGTACAGCAATGCAGCCATTCCCCTGTGTGTGTGTGAGTTTGCTCAGGCTCACGTAGCAAAGTATTACAGATTGAGTGACTTAAACCACAGAAATTTATTTTCTCACAATTCCGGAGGCAGGAAGTCTAAGATCAAGGTGGCTTCGGTCCCCGGCTTACAGATGGCTCTCTTCTCCCTGTGTCCTCACATCCTCCTCCTTCTGTGTCTCTGTCCCAGTCTCTTCTTATAAAGACGCCAGTCATACTGGGCTAGGGCCCACTCAAATGACCTCATTTTAACTTAATGACCCCTCTAAAGGCCTTATCTCTAGATACAGTCACATTCTGAGGTACTGGGAGTTAGGACTCCCAACATAGGAAATTTGGGGACACACGATTCAGCTCATAACAGGAGGCAACATGAGTTGTTTTTGGTATGGATGTGTGATGTTTTGGAATGTTGAGCCAACACTTTAGGCGATGTGCTTGGTGTTATAGACCCAGCTGTTAGGATTTCTGGCTTTGAGCATCTGGTCACCCTAGTTGGGAACCACCTGCCATGTCTATAATATATGCCTCAGGTGAGGGTACTACCCCTGCTGAGGTGGTACTTGGACTAATGTCACTGGTAGTTTTGGTGAGTCTCCCAAAGGCCAGAAGCAAGGATCCTCCAGAACCTCAGCGCTGAGACTGGCTGCCCTCTCAGACATCCCTGCTCAGGAGCCAGACTCAGGCAGACCCTTCCCTGCACCTGTGGGCTTCTACAGTCTGTCCCTCTAGACATCGACTCTTGAGTTCAAATAAAAAGATACATTTCTTCAGGAAGTGTGCACCATTAAGAACTTTGACAAGCAGCTTTGTAGATAATGGTGGATCTGAATTTCCTATTTTGGGATTCTTATTTGGACTTGAATCAGAATGAGCTGATGAGCAGAATACTGAATGCTTCCGCCAAACGTACTCTGGTTTTCAAAGATCGCACTGATTTCCCTCGGATTCATTCAAGGCCACTAGGCATACCGGGTTTCAAATATATAATTAAAAATATACCTCAAAGCAAAAGCATATATTTGGAAACAAAAAAGAAAGCATTTGGTTAATCTGACACAACTGCAGCTAGTTGAGAACTGCCTGATTTTTATTATTCTGTTCCTGCATCTTGATCTTTGGCTTGAGGGCAGGCGGATGAAGCTCGTGGAAGGGAAAGAACTTCCTAAAATGCAGTGTGCTTTACCTGCCATCCGTCACCTTTCTTGCACTGACCAGCATTTAAAGAAGTAGAATTAGAAACTATCTCAGTGCAAGGATGTATTACTTTATTGCTTGAGATAGCTTGGTATGAAAACATTGATTTTTTTCATTCTGTCATTGTCTAATCCATTTTGAATGGATGAAATTGTTTTTCTTGGTTTGAGCAAGTGCAAAGGGGAAACACTCTTACCAACAGCACATTTCTAAGCATTTAACCTTTTGTGGCATTAAAGAAAGCTGGCCTCTAAATGTAGCTCTCATGCTAATCATTGAAAAATCATTACAGAACATCAGACTCTCATTTTCAAAAGAAAAATCTAAGAGAGTCATTTCATGGTTGCCTGTAATAGTGTAGAAACGTGTAAACAGTGTGTCTGCAAACCAAGGTTCTTCTTTCTCTCAGCGCTCCCTACGCTCTTACCTTAAGAGCATTCCTTTCCCTTGAAAAGATCAGTTACACATTTCTATCCTTTTCATAATTGTGTTTTCTCAGGTTTAATATTTTAAAATATATTCAAAGCTAAAACTTCAGTTTACTGGAAAAATCTTTTTTTTTTTATAACTTCCTGAATATTAAGTTTCTTTTTTGCTTCACTCTGGAGAACTCTATTAACAAAAGAGCATTGATAGTGCTTTCAGGCAGTGAATTTAAAGATTTTCCATATTGACTTGTTTTTCCTCTGTGAGTACCCCTCCCCGTATGCTTTCAGTCTGAGGGGGGGAAAACAAGTCTGTGGTCTAATTACCCATATCAATTTTGTGGTGCTTTTCCTACAAATACTTCAATGAGGAGACCATATTTTGTCTTTTCGAGGACCAGAATGGACAGAGTTAAGATTAAAGGAGCCAGTCATTGACCTTCTTTGCAACAGAAGATTCCTTGGGATTTTTTTTTTTTTTCTTCCTCCCTTTTCCTGCCCGGTTTCTTTTGACCGTTTCTGGGCTGGAGTTATCGTCACCCCTCACCCCCACCCCCATTTTCTTGTTATGAAACTGCCAGGCTCTCGTTTTCCTAAACTAAGATGGTAGTTGTGTTCCAAACTGCAATTAGCAGGAACAGTCGTTATAAAAACCATTCTTATTTTATTTACCTTATTTATTTAAGTTGCCTCTCCTCCCCTTCCTGCTATGGCTGCCAGGAACTTAGCCCTCAGTCTTGCTTAAAAGTCTTCATTTTCAGTGGCAAAGACTTGCTGAAGATCCAGACTGCAGTTAGATTTTGCCCCTAATTTGCCAACCTAAGTTTAGTGAGTAAAATTAACAGCCCCGGAGACGGATTAATATCACTTAAGGGTTACGGCAAGGAGATATTCCTCTCGTATGTAAATCCCTCTAAGCCTTAACCCTGTTTTAGAAATAAACTACGAGGTGAAAGGGATCTTACTTTCCCTTTTCCTTTGATTTTCTTGATTTGCTGCCCTCCAGGTTCTCTCCCTCCCTCTCTCCTTCACCTTCTGCTGCTCACCTCCATCAAGGCAGCCTCCAGGATGAGTCGGGTGTGAGGCAAATCATCCACCCGGCTGTTGGGGGGAGGGGGTGGGGACCGAGTTTGGGCAGTGAATTACTCAGGGCAGTTGACACAGAGCGGAGCTTGGGACCTGCTGAGTTGGATGCTCTTCTGCCTCTCTTCTAGCACTTGAGTCCGCTTGACTCTGTTTTTTAAATACAATGTAACTCACTAAGGCATGAAACAAGGAAAGTCCCTTACACACCCAGAGGCCCAGAGCCAGGTGACTAGGAGAAGAGATACTGGTTGCTAAGAGCATCTTTGTTTGTGGAACTTGAAGTAGCATAGCTGAGTCAAGTGAAAACCCTAGGGCATGCTAGGGGGAGAGAAGGAATTGCGTTAATTCTCACTGCAGGTCACTTTATATAGTGCCTGCCTATCCTCCACTTTGGAACTTCTTGTGTCTTTGAAAGCACTGTATTTCATCCCTTACCAAGTCCTGTAATAAACATGATGAGGCCCCTTTTGACATGAACCCGCCAGAGTGTCTCACGCAGAGGTCTTAGCGGTTTGCCCCGTGTCACTCTACATGTCTGGTGTCGCTCAGCCTCTTTGCTCTATGGAATATATTTGACTTCGTTCCTTGTAGCTGCCAGTGTCGGCTGGAATGCTTGAAATTACTGAGTGTTTACTATGCCACTGGGTGGGGATTTTAAGCTAAATATAATGTTCTGTCTTGTTTGTGGAGCTACAGAAGACTTTTTAAAAGCAGTAGAATTGAGCCTCATCGAATCAGGATTACAGGGTCCACTGCAAAATTCTGAAGTAGATAGCATTTAGTTTTTAAAAAGTGGAATTAAATAAACCATGAACATATTTCTTGTAACTAGTTCTGACATTATGCCAGCCCAGATACGTTGACTAGATAAGAATATTTTATCATTAGCACATTGTTCATAAGCTCACAATTGAAGTTAAACATGTCCTATGAAACCTAAGCCAATGTGGTATGGCTTTTGTGATTGTTTTGCTGGAAGAAAGGTTTTTCTAAACAATAGATAGTGTAAATGTCAAGTGTGTTTCTAGCTCTTACCAGAACTAACAACAATTTAAAATTACTGCGCTCTCCATGAAAGATTTCCCCCTCCCCTTTAGTAAAATATTTTATATGCATACCACATATTCTTGATGCATAACTTGCTTTGATTATGCTAACTGATATTTTTCCTGGTAAGCAGAGAATTAGTTTTTGAATGTTTAGCCATTTAATCTTATTGCTTTCTGAATTTGTTCTTTTTTTTTTTTCTTTTTCCCCCCCCTGTTCTTTAGAACTAGTAGATCTTCCCTTGGTAAAGTTTGACTTTTCCTGCAATAAAGTGCTCGTGATTCCCATTTGTTTTAGACAGATGAAACAGCTGCAAGTATTACTACTTGAGAACAACCCTTTGCAGTCTCCTCCAGCACAGGTGAGGGATAGCAGTGAAGCTCTTTCACCACGGGATATGCTATCAATACTGCATGGGAAACTCGCAGCAGAGCTGGGCCTTTGATATTCTGCTGAATTAATATTGTTTTAGACATGATCACAATCTCTGAAAGATGAAACCTTGGGTGAATCCGACTACCGTCAGTTGTCTTCTGCTACATCAAGTCCGTTCACCAGCGTTCGCCCCACTGTCCTGATCACTCTAATCCTAGGATTATATGTTTGATTAGGTTAGCATTTGTACACACATTGGAAACTCCTTCATGGAGTGTATGGCTTATCAAAGGAGTAATATATTCCTTACTTTCATGTGAGCTGAGAAATGGGGTTTAAACATTTTCACGTATGATTGTTGGTTATTTAGAGATAAGTTCCAAGTTCAGCTGTTAAACTGTGTGGGAACAAAATGAATGCTTCCAGAATTGGAATGTTACCGTGTCAGGTATCTGACTTCCTACTTTTTTACACTATTTAGACTTAGACACATTTCTGTTAGGATGGTTTTCTATTCAAAGTAGAATTTGGAAGAAATGATTGCCTAAATTCTCATATGTTTTGGAGAGGTCAAATTTGGCGTGTATTTTTTTTTTAAAGATTTTATTTATTTATTTGACAGAGATAGAGAGAGAGCACAAGTAGGCAGAGAGGCAGGCAGAGGGAGAGGGAGAAGCAGGCTCTCCACCGAGCAGGGAGCCCGATGCGGGACTCGACCCCGGGACTCCAGGATCATGACCTGAGCCGAAGGCAGTCGCTTAACCAACTGAGCCACCCAGGCGCCCTTGGCGTGTATTTTTGAAGTGTTACTTAAAATGAAAATGCAAAAATTAAAATACACAGAGCCTCTGTGTCGAGTGTTTCCATTTTGTTTTGCCATTGAAAACCAAATATGTATTATTAATTTCTCCATAGATTTGCACAAAGGGCAAAGTGCACATATTCAAGTATCTGAGCATACAAGCATGTCAGATTAAGACAGCTGACTCCCTTGATCTCCACACGATGGAGAGGCCACATTTCCACCAGCCCGTGGAGGATAGGTGAGTGTGACTGAAGTCACTCAAAGCGCCCGTTTAGACTTTGCTGAGGCTGGGGCCTCCAGGTAGGTAACTCTAAAAATCCCTTTGCCTCACTTAACCGATGCCTCACAATACCTCAGGTGTTTCAGCAATTTGGAATAAGAGAGAGAAAATAGGTGCTGTTGATAACCTTTTGGCATCTTGCAAATCTTACCTTCCCTATTCTAGTCAGTGATCAGTCTTTCCTGGGTACTGTGTGTGCTGTGTGCATGTGCATCTGTGTACCTACATACATGTATGTTAGGTGCATATATATATATATCCTTATAAATGCAATCTATAATATAAATGTAGGTATTTTTTACTTATCAGAAATAAGTCAATTAAATTAAAATTAATTAAATTAAATTAAAACAACCGTATCAAACTCAGGCATGTCTTTTTAATTATTAATTTTTAATCTGCCTCCAGAATATTGTTAAGAAAAACTGCAGGTTTTGTTTTGTAATTGTCTTTTAAAAATGCAGCGTGCATAGTTTTTGCCATTTCCTTTTTGGAACCGAAGTGTTAGAATCCTTTCTCATGCCCTTGGCCTTTTTGTGGCATAAATTGGGCCTTGAATTTTCAAAGAACAAAATTCCCACACTGAACACGTGTATAAAAACACAGATTGTTTTGAGAGGTCTTCACTGCAGAGACCTTTGCTTAACTTTTTACTAAAAAACATGGTGACTTAAAATCTCAGCCTACTCTAATGGTACCTTTTATATAATACTTAAAATATGTATTCATTATTTTATTTTCATAAACATCAAATTTGTTTAGTCACTGGATAAAAGCTTACAGAATTATTGAGAGTAACCACATAAGAGTAAAAGCCTCTTAGAAAAGGTAAAAGCAATTAGGCAGTTTTTGGTTTTTTAGACACTAGAATCCATAAGAAGAAAATTGTTAACTGTTTCAAAGAACAGGCTACTTGGTTAGAGTAACCCCGAACACAAAGAATTTATCTTGTCCTCTGCTTAGAAAGAATATCTGATTATTGGGCCCTTGTCTCCACCTCCTTTAATTTTGGGCTGATTTGTTGCCTTAGGGTAATAATAAAATTTGTATAGCAGAAGTCATTATTCGAATATAAATTGATGTATCTTGTTGTGAACTTTTTGATTTCACTTTTTTCTAAATGGATTCCGTACTGATGGCATCTATCCCAGCAAGAAGGATTCTGATTCGGGTGTCGGAAGTGATAATGGAGATAAGCGTTTATCTGCCACAGAGGTAAAGTTTGTGATTAGTTATTTTTGCTTTCTGTGCTAGATGTATCTTCCTGCATTCTTGAACTCCTCTGTAGTAAAGGGCATTAATGCATCTGTGTGAGAATGTGTGATTATGTTCGTGAAAGCAATTTGAAATCCTCCAAGTTTTCAGCTTTTGCTGAATATTTAATGTTTTGTAAACGTTCTTATCCCCTTCCCCTTCCACCACGCTCCTCACAGTACCTAGAATATTCTTGAATGTTTCATAAATATGAAATGGCGAAGAGTGGTGTGCAGGTACCCATGAGGCATTTCTAAATGTGTTTGTTTCTAAGTGACAGAATAATTTAGGAAAAAAGTTATTTGCATGCATAAATGTTAAGGAGTCAAATGTGCATTGCATTTTAGCAGTTTACCCACAGGAAATGCCATTTTGAGTAGCCATAATTTTTAGAGCAATATTTGTTTTCCCGAAACTCTTCGATTGTGTTCTTTTCAGACAACTGGATAAAAGTTGGGTTATTTGTAAGCTAAGAGGCCTCCCACACTAGAGCTTCCTGAAGTGGTTATAAATAGCTCATTTAGCATATTTATGTCACTTACAGTTAGAGTTCCCAAAACCTTCCACTAATATACCATTAAATGGGGTTTCTTGAGCAGGGGAGCTGGAAGGGATAGCTGGGGTAGGGGATAGATGAATCATCAGGTCTTCTCTTCTGAGGAAATTTATTGAGTTTTTGTAGTTATTGAGTTTTGAAACATTCTACTCTTGGAAGATGTAATTATTAAGTCAATTACCCCACTTAAGGAGTTCACATTTGTACTGTGTATGACTCCAAGAAAGATGCCTTTTCCCTGTTCTCTTCAGGTCTTCAGGGGTTAATATGTAGCTAAGATATTTGCATTTATTTCCTACAAAATGCTTTATAAAGCAATGTATTAAAAAGTTAGGATACCTTAAAATCTTTCTAATACAGAACATTTCAGAAGGAGTTTGTAGGCAGAAAAAGAAGGCCAATTTCAATAAAAGAAAATTACTCTCATACTCTCATGAAGCCACATGAATAGTCTACTGTAGCTCCCTGGGGGAGAAAATACTCAACACATTGCTTTATATTTTGTATTTAATTCAGCCCCCTTAGCTTTATTAAAACTCCTAAGTCCCCTGAAATGTCCCATTATTTCAGAAATTACTCACCCTAAGCTTATTTTCTATGAAATTAAAACAGACTCTGCTTTATCCTTTATCTGTTTTTTAAGGATAATTAAGTTCATTAATAAAACATCACACAAAGAACTTCATTATCCTTTTGTTCTCACTTAATACAAGTAGGATGCTAATTTCATTCCAAAAGGAGGCCAAGGGTTTATTTCCTCCCTTTTAACTAGATGCATATCTTTGGAATTTTGCTAAGTTTTTAAGATGGGAGGAGGGTGGTAGGAAGGACTAGAAAAAGGGTTATATTCGACAGAATCAGTGCATGCTTCTTTCTTCCCTTTGGCCTTTTTTTGCTCACACTGTAGCCTCATTACCTGAGAACACCTCCAAGCAATTTGTTTTTTAGAAGGAAAAGGGCCTTGAATTATCCACTGTAGCTTTCTATTTTCACTTACTCTGGCAAATACGTTACCATCTATGGCCAGTTTCTCTTGCTCCCCACTTCTGTTTCATTGTGGCATTCAGAAAGCACATCTCATTCACTTTGTTTGGCTGTTGTCTGATTGATTTAGCATTTGTCTCTAAGAAGTTTAAAACATATTTTTGTCAAGATAAACATGCAAAAAAAAAATTGGCTGAGTCCGAATGAGTATCTGTTGAATGGATGAAATGCACACTTGTTTTGTGTCAGTTTCTAAACAATTTGTGCACGCGTCCAAAAGTAAATGAACACTGAACTCTGAAAGTCACAGCTTCAGGAATTTAGGAGCAACCCAGGAGTCACTGAGATGTGTTCTGTTGGGGTTCATGATCCCTGTGATTTGGAAAGCTCTTCACTAAATAGCCACACGAAAATGGAGACATAGGAAAGAAATTGAGGCTCCATATTTCATCCGTGACAGAATCGTAGATTATCTGAATAAACTTCATCAGCTAGTGTGGGAAACAAGACCCCAGAGACAACTGACTTTGATTACCAAATCGAAGCCTTATTCTGAAAATTGCGCAGAACACATGTCCTTTTAAGCACTACGGTCATTCAGCACTTTTATGTATTTGATGCAGCCGAAATGCCTATATATTCCTCAGTCTCACACAGGGAAATAAACCGGAGCTTAATGTTGCACATAAGATGCACTGTGAATAAATGAGATATTGTCACAGATATTGCCTGATTTGGTGACTAGCCCCATGAAACCTTAATGTAGTTTTGGGAAATTAGTGTTGTCGTCAGGTCTCAGAGTACCGTTACTGTGACAAGGATTGATTAGTCAGTCTTAGGGCTAGTGTGATAGTATATTTAGTTACTGCTTTGTTCCATCAGGTATAACATAGTCCTTCTTAGTGCTTTGACTATTGCTCTTCGGTTGGAAATGCCATCAGGTACCTGACAAAATTTCAGCTCAAAACATATGTACAGAGAAACACTTGAGTGTTAGCTGAGTGAATTTTGACAAAGTGGAACACACCCACATTGCCAACTGCCAGTACAAGAAACAGAGCAGCTTTACGAGCACCCCAGAAAGCCCACTCACACATCCAACCTCCAAGCCAAGAGTAGTCACTGTCCTGACTTCAAATACCACAAATTAGTTTTGCTAGTTTTTGAACTTATGTAAGTGGAATTGTTCTTTGTATCTGGTTTCTTTTACTCAATATTATGTTTTTGAGAATTAGCAGTATTTTTTCTTATCATATAGCTTTCTCTTAATCTACATCGATAATGCTTGTCCCGCGAATGAAGCAGTGCACTGTTTCTTTTTAGCCTTCTGATGAAGACACTGTTAGCCTCAATGTGCCAATGTCAAACATCATGGAAGAAGAACAGATCATCAAGGAGGACTCATGCCATCACCGTAGCCCAGTTAAAGGTGTGAGAATGAAAGATGGGGAGAAAATGCTTGTTTTAAGTTTCAAATACTATGTTTACAATCTACACAAATAGGGCCTTGGTAATAGCTAAAGTTTGTTGAGCATTTCCTGTGCACCAGGCTCTGTGCTAATCTGTGAAGGTGATCTCATTTAAAGTTCAGAACTCTGAGATGGATATTCTAGTCATCTCCATTTTATAGGTGAGTAAACCAAGGCTCAAAGAGTTTAAGTAACTTGCCAGTGATCACACAGCTAGTAAGTAGTAGAGTGGTCCTCATTTTGAAGATTTATATACCTGTCTTTAAATCCATTCTTGGAAAGCAAATATTGATGTATAGATATATTAGGCAACACCAGTTGTCGTAGCACATAAAATCCCAGATCTCATTGGCTTAACATAGTCCAAATCAAGTTTACATGGGAGTTCATGATTGACAGGCAACTCCCCTCCAAGCAGTGATTCAAAGGCCTAAGCTGCTTTCATGCTGTGACTCTACCATCTTTAGCACAAGATTTCCAAAGTTCCCAAGTCCTGTTTTATGGCTGAAGCTGGCCAAGCATGGGGGCTTGCTCACAGGAGGTTTTTAGTGGACTGAGCCTAGGAGTGCCCATCACTTACAAGGTAGGCTTGGATACATGGCCACATGTGAAGATGGGAAATGTAGTTGAGATGTGTGCCCAGGAATCCACTTGACTTTGGACAAGACAATTGACCTTAATTTTCTCACCTTTAAGTGAGGTGATTAGATTAGGTAATATGTAAGGTCTTCAGTAGCTCTCAAATTCTGTGGTCCTCTAACAATCACCAAGTGATCACTAAGTACTTTATGTCCTATATACCTTGAAAATCCTAGCAATATATTTCATATTTTAGTGAGAAACCCTCATTTGATTACATTAGGGTAGTACTTTTTTTTTTAACTGCTCCTGTTTATTCAATAATTTTTAAAGAAAATCCTAAAATTTAATGATTTGTGGCAGAGATGATTTCATTTAATGTGAATGATTTGTGTTTAATGATTTGTGGCAGAGATGATTTCATGATATATGAACAGTATAGAACTAGGTTAATATACAGATTATCTCCCTAATAGTTTAAAAATGCTCTCATTAGTGATGAGAGAGCTGTGTGAACCAACTCAATGTCTAGTGTTTGCTTTCACTTTTTACCTTCAGGTTTTTAAGTTTAGCATTTATGTGTATCTGAGGTTATGACTGGAACCATACGTTGTCCAAAAAATAAAATCACTGTATACTCTATGCAAAAATAAAACTGCCATTTTATTATAAGCTGTGTGACATTATACAGTATAGGAGGTAGTGTCTTAGGGAAATTTTGAAAATAAAAGAATTACATAATTTGTCACCAGTGAGTTTTTTCCTCTCTATTCTAGAAGTGGGTATTCTGCTGGGTAGGAGTCCTTAAAGGTGGCCCTACTTGGTTCTTTCCAGTTTGCAGATCATGGAGAAGAGATCTGCTTGGTGTTCCTTTTGCCTCTTTCAAACATGCTTTCCTCTGTTTCTTAAAAAAGTTATAGGAGATTTCATTTCTTTCTTAAGGGACAAAGCCATAAAGAGGCCTTAACTTTCCAGTTCACCATGGGGGGGGGAGCTTTCTATTTCTTTTTCTCTTTTTCCTCCTTTATTCATCTTCTCGTCCCACTTTTCAGGGAAGAGAAAAGTTGTCATTCATAGACCTCCAGAAGAGGCAAGAGCAGTGACTGAAAATAGCCCGATGGTATTTGAGGGTCGTCTGTGCTTTGCTCATCTCTTCATGAAACCATCTTTTTGTCTTTCTCTACATTTTCCTAATAGGGGACTTTCATCAGGAATTTCAACCAGAGCCTTCCCTTTTGGGTGACAATGACAACTCAGGAGAAGGAAGAGGCCAATTTACTGATGGAACAGATGTTCTCCGTTCAGAATTTATAACCTATATTAAGGCAAGTTGAGGATCTGCTGATTTTTAAAATTTTTTCTTCTGTTTGGTGCCTTTGAATTTAAATTCAAGGTTACCAGTCCGTCACCTTAAATGTCAGCTTATGCCAGTTTCCTCCGGTTTCTATATCTTCTCAAAGCTTGGGGTGTCTATTTTTTGCTGTTGGGAGCTGGTCCCTGTCATACCTCTCTGTGTGTCTGTACATGTGTCCGATTTCCTTTATATGCAGTGATTGCTTAGCTTTCCACCTCTCGGTGCATGATAAGTTAGCAGCCGGGCTAGCATTACCATCACCATCCACTCAAAGTTAAATAGACCGTTTCACGTTCTTTTCCACGTATTCTAGGTGAATGCTTTTCTTGGGAGTATGTCCATAGTATAAAGAGAAAAGTGGAGACTCTTAAAATCTAGAAATGAATGTCTTCTCTTTCTAGGAAGGTCACTCTGAGGACACTTATTCCTGAGCTCTTATCCTTGCACTGAGGTGTTGAAAGGTTGGATGAAGTCACGGTGTTTTCAGGTGAACCTTCATCATAGTAGCAGCAAAAAGAATAGAGAAAAACCAGCCCTTTGCTAACGCTGGTAGTGAAGGTTCCACTTTGAGACATGATTGGTGTGTTTCTGCCAGTCCTTCTGGCTCAGGGTGTGGCCCCCATGAATCACAAGGGTAATTGGATAAAATTCATTTTCACTGAGGCTCATGAGAAATGATGGGCCCGGGCTTACTGTGGTAGAGCAGGTGTGAGGTCTCCAGGTGCTCGTCCTTGTTTCCCGAGGTTGGTGCTCTGATGGCTGCTGGGCTGGGTCCGAATGAGAGGGCAGAGCGTTGCTTTGTTCAGCCTCAGCTGGGAACACACACATATTGTGGACTCAAGGTTTTCACCGCTCTGGACAATCTTCACGAGTATTGATTTATTGATTCATTCACAAATGAATTTTAGTGAGTAGGTAAGTTCATAAAAATGGAACCCACAAATAATGAGGATGAACTGTATAACCCTGTAACTTAGCAAAAGTAGTCGGTAAGCCCTATTTTGCATATTGGAAAATAAGTGGTCTTTTATACTATTGGCTATTCTTTTATTATGAAACTGAAAATTAGGAAATAGCCAAGGAAATACCCTTGGCTCCTGTAGTTGAAACCCAACAAAGAGCAATTAGAACATGTTTTCTTGCTCATTTCTGGTAGCATATTTTCACCCATGAATTTCACTCTTATTTGGATAGTGACACAGTAATTTCTGTGTTTACTTTACTATGCACTATATCTATAATTAATAAAAGTCTGAGTGTTTTTTAAGCCAGAGGCTGGCATCCAGTGCTAGGCACCTCCTCAGAAGAAGACTTTTCTCAGTGACGTATCTGGAGAATGGGCTGGGTCTGAGTTAGTAAACAGCGTGTCAGTCCTTGGGTATGTCTGTTGTTCCTTCCTTGCCTGAGGAACGTACTGCCCTTCAGGGGTGGCTTCTTTTCTGGCTGTAGGCTGAGTTAAGGCAGCATGGCTCTGTGTCAGAGCTGACAGTGGACAGAAGCACATGGAAGTCTTAGCGGTGGGATGCACCATGCTAACTAAGCCCGTCACAACGTTCATTTGGGAAAATTACGGTGTATGTGTGTGGGGGGACATTTCAGTGAGATCTGGGTGCAGTATGCATGGAACTATTAGATGCAACTGGAGGCATTTTCTGTTGTTCTTTATTTTACACTTTCTTTTTCCTCAAGAATACACACATGCACACATGTGTACACACACACACCCCTCCTCTCACGAACAGTAGAATGCGCTTCCTTATGTGACCGATGAGCCTAACTTAACAGAGGAATCTGAACATGAGGTGCTAAGAGGGCAATAAGAAATAGAACTTTACATTTCTGACTCTTAAGTTAACAGGTACTGTGATCCTGGGTCAGGTCTCTCTTTTTTTTAATTTAATTTTATTTTTAATTGTGGTAAAATACACGTAACATAAAACTTACCATTTTTGTCATGTTTAAGTGTGCAGTTCAGTGGTGAGTACATTCACATGGTTGTGCAAGCATCACCACCGTCTATCTCCAGGACTCTTTTCATCTTGTCAAATGGAAACACTGGACCCGTTCAACTTTAATTTCCCATTCCCTCCCCCCCTCACCCCTGGGAGCCACCATTTTGCTTTCTGTCTCTATGAGGGACTCCTGTAGGTCGCTCACAGAGCTGGACTCTTACGGTATTTGGCTTCTCATGACTGACTGACTTCACTTAGCGGAATGCCCTGCAGGTTCACTGTTGTAGCCTGTGTCAGAACCTCCTTCCTGTTGAGGGTTCAGTGACATTCCATTGTATGTAAAGATCATTTTTTGTTTTAACCATTTTTGGTTAACCATTTTGTTTAACCATTTTGTTTTTGTTTAACCATTTTGTTTAACCGTTCATCTGTAGATGGACACTTGGATTGTTCCCACCTTTTGGCTGTTGAGAGTAATGCTAGTGTGAACGTGGACTAAAGGCAGGGTTTGACTGTGGACTGTTGATAGCCAGTGGCTCTCAGAAGACCCGTGTGTTCTGTCCACAGGATAGGGCTGAGGACTGTGAAGAACTGTTACGGATAGAAGAGGACACGCACTGGCAACCTGAGGGAATGTGAGTACCCAGGGCCTGCTTATGAGCCACCATCCTGTAAAGTTCATGGTTCAAGCAGAAGGCAGCCCTGTCATGATAGAATTTTGGTCTGCTTTTCTTTGGGCAAGCTGATAGTCTAGCCCAATGTTATATCAATAAGTTGCAAGTTGTTCTCTGTCAGATGCTTATTGTCACAGTGCAAGGTCAGACCTCTTCTTGGCCTGGAGTTTTATCTGACTGGAGCCTGTGGATAGAATGTGATTCAGGAAATTAGATAAAATTCCTACACTGGAGATTCTAGCTTCCTTCCATTTGTCTGAAGAAACCAACAACTGGACCCGGAGCAATATACAGTCCCAGTCACGCTTTACCTTGAACCGTCTTCAGGTTCAAGATCTGAGAAAACCATATACTTCTCATGTCTTGGTCCCATGTCTAACAGTTGTAATAGCTAACATTTATTAAATGCTATGTGCTAGGCACTGTCCTAAATACTTCACAGGTAGTAACTCATGTCATCTTTACAACAATCCTATGAGATAAGTTCTATTGTTATCCCCCATTTCACATGGCACAAAACTGAGGCACAGAGAGACTGTCCTAAGGTCCCAGAGGGCTGGGATTGAACCCAAGGAATCTCATATCAGATAGAGATAGCCCTTCAACTCGATTGCATGTGAGGATTTCCTTGGCCAGCTTTACAGGGGAGGGCATGAGTCATCTATCAGATGATGAATGATTTCCAGGGGAATTGAGCTTGAACCATGTGGCATACAGTAGATTTTTGGTTCCCAGGATTTTGTTTCCATGATCTGGCATGTAGGCCTGGATCTTCCTTCATACCTTGGGAGGGATTTACCCTGAATGAGGATTTACTATATTGTTCAAAAGTTTCTCCACTTATAGAAACACGTTGGCTCATGTTCTGTAGTGGAAAGCAGTAACCATGATCAGATCTCTTCTGCCTTTAAAAACATTGCTAAGTTCCTTTCAAATCACTGTCCAGTATTATCAGCTATTCATTGAATATATTTCTGTAATGTCAAGGAGGACTAGTTTGATTACAGAATCACAGAATTATAGGGAAACAGATTTTATAGGGAGAGTGTTTTTTTAAACTATAGCTGACCCTTGAACAATGCAGGGGTTGGGTGCAGTCAAAAATCTGCATATAATTTTCAACCCCCCCAAGCTTAACTACTAATAACCTACTGTTGACCAGAAGACTTACCAATAACATAAACAATTAACATATTTTGTATGTGTATTATATACTATATTTTTACAATAATAACTGATTTTCCCCTGACTTTCTCAGTACTTCTAGGCTATGCCGTTCATCTGTGAATTTTTTCAAATTGTTACAAATCTCTAAAAAATTTTCCAATATATTTATTGAAAAAATAAAAACCTATGTATAAGTGGACCCATGCAATTTGAGCCTGTGTCGTTCAAGGGCCAACTGTCTATAAAGCTTTGGAAACCCCATTCAGAATCTTATACCTGTTGTTCTCAACCTTGCCTGTAGAGCTTAATAAAAAGCCCAAACCCCAGTATCTGGCTTGGCATTTTTTTTTTTAAGTGCCACAGATGATTTTGCTGCATAAAGAAACTGCACTGAGAACCACTATCCTGCAGTGAAATCCCATATTGTATGAAAGCAGTAAAACCGAGCCACGTTGGTTGCTCTGGAGCGGGAAGAGCCAGAAGTCGTGCAGACCTGCTGCAGCTGGGCACCCCTGTGCAACCCCGCGCCCCGGGCTCATGAAAGCACAGTGTGAGAACCACCCAGCCTGTCCATTGCCTTGATTTTATAGAGGAGCAGATGCAAACCCTTGGGCATCGAGACTTTGTGTGAGCTGCTATTTTATAGCAGAGCTGGGCTTCCCCCACCCAGTAGCCCCACCTCCTCTACCCTCTGGCAATCCACTCCACAGGGGACTGACACCTGTTCATTATCATGTTGAGCTTGTCAAAATCATTTTTATATGTTAGATGGATTTTTATACGTTTGCTCTTAAGAATCTGGATAATATCCACGTTCCAGTAATCATTTTCATTCTTATGCCCGGTTCATGCTACAGAATAAGTTCATCCAAAGACCAGGACATGGATATAGCGATGATTGAACAACTGAGAGAAGCAGTAGATTTGCTGCAAGATCCCAACAGGTATGCGTGTCTTTCCTTGGCCCAGGGTTCATGTGTGAATAATGTGTACTAATTTATTGAGTATGTTATCTCACCTTTAAAAATATTTGTACACACCGTTTGGGTTCACTCTAGCCACCAAAAAAAGAGAATTTCTCACAAGAGCCATAAGTAAGAGTCACAGTTCTGGAGAGATTGAGATCATTTCCTCCTTTTGCTACTCCATAATGAAATTCAGTTACCCTTCATGACATTCCTGTGGGGATTTTTGGTATAATTCTTAGAAAATAGAAATATGATAAAAGTGCAGATTTGTAATTGCTTAAAATTTAACTCCTGACTTAGAGAAATATCAGGGATATTTTTCAAAAAAGAAAGAATTGTTTTATCTGGTACTATCATATTTGTTTCTGAGATGCTAAATATATGTTAAATAAATAGTATATTTCTGAAGATTTGGGTCATAAGATAATTTTTTTAATTGACTTGGCCATTGTCAATAATAGGCACTATATGCAGGAGATCTATTTTTTGGTTTCTTCGCAAAGGATAATGGGATTCCCATGAACAAAATATTCTTCAGTGAAACGGTATACCAGGTGTCAGGTCCTAACTATTTTAGCACTAGAGAAATATACCCCAAGCTTATTCCTGATAAACTGTTTAGGGGTCCTGGGGATTTAAATATGAAGATGATGTGGTCTTGTAATATGGTGAACACGGAAACCACACCACATTTTGGGAATTTTTGAAAATGGTGGTTAGTGCGTCCCAGAGTGCCAGTGATGGGTCACTGCCAAAATCGGCTGGACCTAAAAGAAGAGTGACGGGTCAGTTTGGTTGGAAATCTTCAGCAATTGGTTTGAAAAGCATTTCGGTTCTGCAGACATTAATTGAGTGCTTAGAGCATGGGAGGATCTACCGAGTGCACCTCGGGGGGATATGAAGATGAACAAGACACAGCCCTTGCCTTCAAAGAACTTAAACTGTGGTAGAGATTGCCTTGAGTAGATATTTGTAAGTGGAATGGATTTAAGTGTTTGAAGTGAATGCCTGGCCACAGATGGAAACAGGGAGGTGGTTGGGCTGGCATCCGTGAAGCCTGGGATCATTCATCTGGGCCTTTAATAACTGGCCCTTTCAAGGAGAAAGCAAATTCTGGATTGAATTAGAGGCTTGGGCAAAGGCAGGGAGTCACAGGGAGTGGAGCGGGCTTGGAGCGGGCTTGGAACGGTTCAGGCAGAGATGATCTCTACCTTCGCTGTGCTTCAGTACTGCTTGTGGAACGTTCGAAACACAGATACCCCGACTCCACCTGTGAGGCTGGGGGCTGGCCATTTCCACTTTTCAAAAGTACTGCCAGTGCTTCTGATGCATAGCTGGGACTGAGACCCCGCAGAGGGGCAGTGGGATGGTGCTGAGGATGCCTTCGAATGCTGTGTTGAGGAGCCCAGACTTTGTTCTATATGTAGACGGAGGTAGTGGTGGTTTAAAAATAGGATTATTTATGTTGCCAATTCTCCCTAATGTTTGGCTCAGAGCTTTGCTTATTAGTGAATGCCTAATCAAGGTGTATTCCTTAAAGGGCTGAGTTTCACATCCTAAACCAGGGCAGTCAATGAGAAGAAACAGGGACAAGAGAGTGTGTGTGTGTATTGTGTGCATTTGTGTGAAATTATAAAGAATGGGGAAGCAGCCTGTCTGTTGAGAAGAACAGACTTGGGATCAGCTGGCCGCTGGTTCTGAACTCAGCGCCAACACCGTTGATCTGGGTAAGATAGAACTACTCTGCATGCCAGTTTCCTCATCTGTAAGATGAGATCCAAATATTTACTTTTTAGGATGGTGAGGATTTGAAATAATATCTAAGCTGTTAGTAGGAAAAACCATTCCAGAAGACATCCTAGTAGTACATGGCTGTAGCCTATAAAATATATAAACTTTTCAAATAAATTCTAAAAATTTATCCTGAGGGACAAAGAGATATGAACAACGATTGTGAGGAGGAAGGTGTTTTATAGCAAATATTTGGGAAAAGGGAAATAATCCAGTAGTTTGGAGATACTTAAATATAAGTATTAATACGATGGACTATAATGTGCCTGATACAATGGTTTTTTTAAAGTTTCCAATATATTTTAGAATGCTCATTTTATGTTTTATATATTTTAAAAAGTATATAAAATACAAACGTTTGATCCCAATTATACAGACAGAATTAGGTCTCAGTCGTGTCAGAAACCTAGAAAAAATTAAAACTGGAAGGAAATATATTACAATGGATGTTCTTCTGTAGGTATTTCTAAATTCATACTTTTCTTTAGATTTTATAAATTAGAGATACTCAGTGGTAGGTACAGTTGTAGTTCTTTGGCGATCATTTGAAGTGGGTGGCGAGAACACATCTAAACAGTGTTTAGATCTGAGCCCCCCTTCTCGTTATCGGAGTTGGGGAACCCAGAGGGACAGCAGGTTTGAAGAGGAGGATGTTGGGGTCAGCGTAGGATGCACTGAATTTTTATCCAAGGTGGCAGCGTCCACTCTGCTGCTAGGTGTTCGGCTCTGGGGCTTCAAGACTTAGGTTTGAAAGTCATTTTCACACTGTGCTGCAGTAACAGAGCTATCTAAGGAGGATGAGATTTCCAAGGCCAAGCGTACCGATGGGAAGGGAGCGTGAGTCCAGGAACGAGCCTTGAAGACATGATGTGACAGAGAGAAGGCCCCAGTTGGGCTCAAACTTCATAGTGTTTTAATACTTCTACTCCTCCAATACACTTTTCTTACAAATTCAAGATTGATTAATACGTGAACCCCAAAGTGAAAAACAATAGCCTACTTTGGTGGAAATAAAAGTGGCTTGGGAATGTGGGACTGGAGCCCAGTAGTAAAAATCCTACTGACCTGGAGGAGGGTTCCCAGCCGTGGGCCTTAGTTTTGCCTTCCTTCATGAGAAGTGGGATGAACGGAGAACCTCATGATTCCTCCCTAGCTTGGAAATGTTTGAGGCAATGAGTTGCCAAGAATGTTGAGCGAGTCAGAATGGTGGGTGTGTGCTTGAGTTGTGGAAGAAAACAGCCCTGAGTAACTTTTCAAGAGCTAATTGAGTTACATCTTTATGGAGTACTATTTTAAAATGCATTATGTTGTAAAACTTATATGGATTTCATTTCCTCCCTAAAATTATCCACTCCTTTGGCTGCTTTAGGTCTTTGTTGTTCATCCTGAAATAATTATCACAAAAGGACAGTTCTAATGTATAATATTCTGTGAGCCAGTATAGTACTAGTATAAGAAGAGTCCTGTGTGTGTTTCTAAAAAGAGAGGGCACTTCAAGGGGTCACTTATTTCTAGCTGCTTGGGACTGATTATTAATAATAAAAATTTTACATACATACTGGGTTTTTCCTTTCTCTCATATTTCATAGATCCAAACTTTTTATTGTTGGAGTTAAGCCACTGATTATAGGATTAAGTTTTAGAGGTTTACCTTTCATACAACCTTAACATCAGAAAGTCTAGTTGAATATTGGTACTGTATTTTGCCTTTGTCTTGGTTTCTTTTCTTAAGTATTTCTGATTATTGGTTTGATAGCATTTTCAATAAGTATGTATAATGTGACTCATCCCTACCTTTAAAGATAGCCTTGTAACTTTTATATGACTTACAGCAATTCCTGGTTTTACAGATCTTAAAAAGAACTCAACTCTTGAAATTGCTAGAAATTCAGAAAATATCTGTAAGACAATTTCACAAATAAAATTGCACATCAAATTGCTTATGAATTTTAATTTTTAAATTGAGAGTATTCTTGTATATCAGAGATGTCTTCTTATTAAAGCAACATGCCCTTGGTACATATAAAATAATACAGTACTCTCAGCAATTTTATTTACTTCTATAAATCAATCAAGTTCTAGAATAGGACTTAATGTGTGCTATCTATGAATATTATGACTTTAGCAGAAATTACTGTTATATTGCAAGTAGGTTGGATTTCAATACCAATAGCAGATAGAAAATTAAATTAAAATTATATAAAATTTGGCACAGGGTGGGAAAATACCATGTGATTTGAAATTTCTATCATAAATTTTTGATTACTTAACCTAATGATAAACATAACTTTTTAATATATTAAAATTATAAACTAAATATGACCGAAAGCATTGGATTTATTAAAGTCATAGAACATATGAAAAGTTTAATAAATTTGCTAACATCTTCTTTCCCCCCCTCTTTAGATTAAGCACTGATATTACAGAGAGAAATGTTGTAAACTTTTATCCTGTGGAATCAGCAGAAGCCTTAGACTTACAAGATTCTGCACTAAAGTATGTTGACCTTCTTGTAACTGAATATATTTTCTCTTTCTACATTGAAATATGTATGCTTTAAATTCCACTTTATGTCCCTTTCTTTTCTTTATTCCTACAGTGGTCAAATACAGCTGGAGACCTCTCCGGTGTGTGAGGTAAGGCCGCTCTTGGATTAACCAGAACTCTCTGCAGTATTCTGCCACGGAATAGTGGCTACCATAGTCTATAAAAGATTGATCGTAGGGTAGAACATTCATTAGTGGGACTAGTATTCAATTTTGTTCATGGTCTGTTTTTCACATTTTTTTATACTTTTACCTTAGTTTTCCTGCATATCTATTTTACTTCATCTTCCATTAAAGATGAGAGTTGGCTCTTCCCATTAAACTCTCTAAATTTGGGGGGTCAGATAGTCCTGCTGAGCCAGGCAGTAGCAACTAAGATAGCAAGGGAACCTGCTGCATCAGAAAGAGGTAGGACCACTCAGTGTAGATTTTAGAGCCAAGAACGAAGCCTAGGGAGTGGCCAGGTGGAAATAAACTAGAAAAGACTTGAGAGGCAAGAACAAATGATTTGGGAAGTGCCTGGGAGGATTAGGAGAACTTTAGAGACCTGGTGGGGTTATGTGGGGACAGAGTAAGGGTGGAGTTGTGCTGGGTGGAAGTTGGGTGGCTATCGAAAGCCGTTTTGATGTAAAACTAGAGATGAGCCTAGAAGGTCCCAGAGAAACAGTCCTAAAAATAGGGTTGAGCTGGTGACTTGGGAGTGACATCTGGGTGACACCCTAATTCATCCCACCGTAGTGAGTGGGTTTGGGATGGCTAACTTCAGGACACACCAATTTATGTCCCTGAGGTGTTTGAGCATGTGAAGTGTAGTGAAGCAGTTTGACACTCCTAACTGGCTAAGTCTCTGTGTTAAATAAGAGGAGAGAGAACCACTCTGGTTTCTTTGTTGAGCGCCATGACTTAGAATTATGTTGAGTTTTAATCCCACCTCAAAGACTTGCTAACTATGGGCAACCTCTCTAAACTTCACTTTCATTTTCTGTAAATTGGGACCAGTCTCACAACCCAGGATACCTAGATGTTAGCTATGACTCTCACTCTACCATTCTATTATCATTATTGGTGGGGTCCTCAGACAAAATGACTGCACCGTGTCTTCCCTGGTGGAGGCATCACTGAATTACCCAGTCCTGGAACATCAGGAAGCCTTTTGTGTGAAGGCTGCCCCCGGCCCATTCCCTCAGGCTGTCCTTTGAGACAAGCTCCTTGTGATTCTGTGCAGGCCCACTATTTTATTATTGATTGATTATAGTTGACCCACTTTTTTTTTAAGCTTCTTATTTGGAAATAATTTTAAATTCATAAAAATGTGGGGAAAAATTACAAGATTCTACAAAAGGTTACAAAAATTGCGTCCTTTTACCCAGAGTGACCTATTATTGTTTTACCACATTTGTCATATTGTTTCTTCTCTTTCTCTCTTTCTCCACACATGGTTCTTTTTCTGAAGCATTTGAGGGTTTCATATATCACAGTCCTTTTTCCCCTAAATATTTCACTGTATGTGTTCTAAGAATAGAGGTTTTACTTTGCATAACTACATTTCAGGTATCAAATTCAGAAATTTACATTGATAAACTGTTTTAATCTCATCTACTATTCATATTCCAAATTGTTCAGTTGATCTAATGATGTTCTTCAGATTTTTTTTTTTTCTCCTCCCATGTAGGATCCAGTGTAGTGGCAGGTATTGTATTCAGTTAGGAGGAGGTATTTAGAGGTTCCCTTACTCTGGAACATTTCTGTAACATTTCTTTGTTTTTTATAACCTTGAAATTTTGAAGAACATAGCTCTCCCCTTTTTTAATGGTGTGCCCCTTATTTTGTGAGACAAAAGTCCCTCATATTTCCTCACGATAGATTAGGCTTCTGTGTGCTTGATCGGAACACTGCACAGGTGGTATTATGTCCATCTCAGGATATCACACGTGTCTAGATGGGCCTGATTGGTGATGTTAATTTGATTGCCCATTTGTTGTGTAGCTTGATTTGTCCACTGTGTAGTTATTGTTCTGTTTTTCCATTGCAACCGATAAGCAGTCAGTGAAGAGGTACTTTATAACTGGTTAGGGTCCTGCTGCAGACCCACTTTTGATGCTAGTAAAACAGATGTCATCCTGGGTGCCTGATTCAGGAGTACCAGTTTAAGACACAAGTCCTCTAAAAAAAGATACGTCCACTCCGTCTCTGATTTATAACGTTTTGTATTAATATAAGTTAGTTTTTTCTTTTTGGTTGAATGAGGACTCCTATTTGGTGTAAGAAATTCTTACTCATTGTCTTCCTTCTCTAGGGCATTCATCTGTCCATTACAGGCACATCTCAATGATTTTGAAAAGGAGGGATCAGATAGTGGGCTCTGGAAGGCACAAGGAGGAAGAAGAGAAAGTGGTGGACTAGCAAGGCCAGTGCTAATGATTATAGAATTTCAATGTGGCCCTCATTTATGATTTGGTTATTTTTATATTTTCTATCTCATTCCAGAGGAAAGCAATAACCTTAGCATAAGTCTTGAATCAATTAGCCAGTGTTTGCAGAGTACTTACGCTGGATTTGGTTTTGTTTTGGGTGTCAAGGACTGGGCTGTTAAGGATATGAAGTTGTCCTCCTTTTAAGATGTTTTAAAAAATGTGGAGGGAAGAAAACTTGGATATTGAAAAAATTTAAAGAATTTGAGGTGGTCTGTAATCCTGAGTATTTTAGGTGCTCTGGGAGACTGGGGAAGAGGTAGAGTTTAAAGAGAGAGGGAAGTAAACGTAGATTTTGGGGGTTGTTTGGATTTGGATGGGTCCCAGCACGCAGCTATGGCAGAATCAGCACAGTGTGTGAGCCAGGCAGAACACTGAGGAGGGGTGTGAACTGTGGCCCTGCCCAGTTCAATGGGTCGGGCCAAGATTGCCAGGGGGTTTTTACATCACATTGTCTGACTTTAAACATAGTTGAGATGATGGTATCAAGTTTGGGTAGCACTGGCATCCATTCAGGAAGAATTGCAAATTATAGTCTCCTTCATAAATAATATCAAATTGGGGACAGTGTTGGAGGAAGGAATAGCTCATAGAGAGAATCAAACCCGCAGGTACTTGTTAGTATTTCTAACAAAGCCATTTAATTGAGTAGGGAAATTAATGACATTTTATTCTAAAAATATGTTTTTCCTATGGATGTGTCGAAGTTTGGAGTATTTCTTAAATAGCACTCCTCAACAATAGGAATAGGAATAGCCATCTTAAATTTATACAAATTTGGTGTGCTATAAATGAAGATGTTTATGTTAGCTATCACCAGGGTTTTTTATTAGGGTAGTCAGTGGGTTCCTTGATGACCGTATAAAGAAGGCTGATCTGAAAAAAAAAAAAAAAGAAGAAGAAGGCTGATCTGAGTAAAATAATCTAGAGTTTCCTCATTGGTTGCCCAAGCAAACTGGCATCGAATTGATAACATAAGATTGTCTCAGGTAATTTGGAGTGTAGGCATGTATATTTACTAAAAGCTCCCAATGAGGGGCACCTGGGTGGCTCAGTCGGGTAAGCCATCAACTCTTCGTTTCAGCTCAGGTCATGATCTTAGTTAGGGTCCTGAGATCGAGCCCCACCCCCATCAGGCTCTGTGCTCAGCTTGGAGCCTGCTCAAGATTCTCTGCCTCCCGCCCCCCCCGCCCCTCCTCCTGCTCACGCACAGCAAGCTCTCTTTCTCTCTCTCTCTCTAAAATAAATAAATAAATAAAATATTAAAAAAATAAAAGCTCCCAGTGAGATTCTATGTATTTGGGAAATACTGCCTTGGACCATTTCTAAAGACCTGTAGTTCAAATGAGGAGTGGGAGCCTGCACGTGGCTTGGTCATCAAGCAAGGCGGGTTATGTTTAAAGGTACTTTGGACTGAGCTCTTTGCCCTGGGAGATCCCTTTTCTTAGTTTGTGTAATACTTTAGATGTATTTTTTTTGTGTGAGTACAGCTGCATGTTTTTAGCAAATGTCAGTATGACCTACTTCGCTATTTAACACACTACTTCATTAATTCAGTATATATTCATTGAGTGCCCAGGTGCCAGGGATATGAGGGAAGTCAGAAGGACGCAGTTCTGTCCTCAGTAATTTTATGGTCTAATGGAATATACCACGCATTTTTTTCTTTAAGGTGCAAAATGATCTCACATCACAGAGCAATGGGAGCGAGTATTCTCCAAATGAGGTAAGTTTCCTGAGGATTACCGTAGGACGAGGTAGACGAGGTAGTTTGTGAAGGCTGAATTGGAATAGCTTTTACAGAAATACATAATCTGAGACTGTCATGATTCATGAGTTAACTGTATTGCAGGTTCTCTGGGGGAGTCTCATTAGCTATCATAGTCTTATCTGGCCCTCTCCATAATGAAAGATTGTTTTTTAAGATATATTTTGAAAACCAAATATGGCAGCGTCTTTATAGAAGACAGAGTGATGGCTTCCATAGGCAGCATTTCGAATGTCCTGTTATCCATCAGTGGAGCAGTGGGTGGTTTCCCTGTAGATGAGACTCTGTCCAATGTGACCTGTTTTCCTATCTTACTGTGTCATGACATTCTTCATCAGCTGTGCCCCCTGTGAGGGGAGTGTGAGTGTGTGCCTGTGTGTGTGTACCCATGCACGCATCTATTCTGGAGCAGAAGAGATCGCCAGTGTCACATGATTGTAGAATATTTTTTCTTGCGCAAATGAAAATTGACTGGCTCTCCCCGCAGACAACATTCTGTTAACGATGCCACTCAACCATTTGCAATGCGAAGATGCATCAGTCATATTTTTTTAGTCAGGGCTTCATCACATGCAGCGAATCAAAGAGGTAGTGGTGTTATAATCCTGGAACATAGAGAAGCATGTGTAGTTCTGCTTTAGTTGTTTGTTTTTTAAAAAAAACAAAAACAAAAACATCCTTTCCTTCCAATACTGCAGATGAGAGGGAACTCGCCTGCCATCTCTCCCACCACCAACAGCACAGCTCCATTTGGCCTCAAGCCTCGATCAGGTAAATTAAAACCTCAGCGTCCTGACACTTCGAAACACTCAGTTGTTTCCCTTTAGCCTCTTAAATGTGTATGTGTTAGCGTGAACAGCCTTGTGAATGCGCTCTGGTGAACATTGAGTCCTAGCCTCAGAGCTGCAGCTTGGGGAGGCCAGACTTTGGAGCCTTGTTCTCAGTGAATCATCTGCTATGTCCATGTTATCAGTAGTAGATATCATAGCTGCTTTCCAATCCGAGCAAAGAGAAAATGTGATGGGGCATGTTAGTGGGGAAGAAATATTCTAATGAGTGTTTTACCCAGGGAAGATAAAATAGCTAGCGCTTTGCCCCAGTGGTTCCTAGGAAGGTGCTGAGCTAAAGAGCAGCCTCTGACAGGGTGACTCCTCTAAAATATCCTTTGTTGGCTTTCTAACCCTTGTAAGGTTATGCATTTCCTCCTGCAACAGGGTGATCATTTCAAGGCTCACATGAGTGGCCAGGAGTCATTTCTTTAAAAGAGGCTTTCTGCATCAAAAACTAATGATATACTCTATGATGACTAACATAACATAATAAAATAAAATTTAAAAAAGCCTTTCTGCTTATATTATCTACTTTCTTTTAATTTATTGTTAGTGTATTCACAGATGTAAATTATAACAATGTGCAAAATAACTATTGGTTTTAAAAAGGACGATGATGCATAAAAAAATTTGGTTCTTCTGATTTCTCCACTGAAGTTCTAGCACTGTCTACCTTCTTTTAGTCCTTTTTTATTTTAATACTTTTGGATCTTTGCATACACTCATGACTATAATGCTTTTTTTTGGTTAATTTTTTATTGTTATGTTAATCACCATATATTACATCATTTGTTTTGGTGTAGTGTTCCATGATTCATTGTTTGTTCATAACACCCAGTGCTCCATGCAGAATGTGCCCTCTTTAATACCCATCACCAGGCTAATCCATCCCCCTACCCTTCTCCCCTCTAGAACCCTCAGTTTGTTTTTCAGACTATAATGCTTTTAAGTAACTGCTAAGAAGGGACTCAGACACATTTAAGCAAAAATCTAGTAAAGAACTTAGATGTCTTGGGTTTTTCAGTAAAGCATTTTGGCAAACAGAAGTTATATACGTGTATATTTTGTAAACAGGTACCCATAAAAAAACAAATATAATTCCTTTATGAAGGAAACTTTTTCGTTTGGGGAGCAGGTTGATTGATGCATAACATGTAGCCAGGTGTAATGGTTTCCTGGCATTCTGGATGGGCTATAAGGCAAAGCTATTTGAGAAAATGCTGGGACATGGCAAAGGTTAGTAGGTGTGTTATGGAAAGCCAAATTATGCATGAAATAAGGCTCAAATGACTGGCCTCCTCATTTATGGCAGTGAGCGTATGCAGTCAGATCTGGGCTGGGCTTCCATTTCCCTGGGGTCTCACGTGTGTACCAGGAGACATGATCAGGTGGGCACCTCTCCCCCGTGCCTTCAGTGACGGCCTTCCAGGAGAGTTATCGCTGTGTATTCAGGACCTCAGACTGGGCTACAGATTTGCTTCTAATCCTTACAGGTAGTTTTAAGGAATTTTAAATATATTTCATAAATGAGCAATCAAAAGGTGAATGAATCCTCAAAGACCAATATTCTTTTGAATATACATCTTTACAATTTAGTTGTAAAATTGTTCAATGATATTTTTTCCTCTCTTTTATGGAGTCCAAACTTGGCTTATCAATATTGTACTTGTACTGTTCAACCATTTCAAATTCATTGTAGTGGTGGAAAAAGAAAGGGGGTATTTATTTTGAATAGCAGAAAACAAAGATAATTTCCTCTGCAAGCTTCCAACCTTTCTATAATGCTGACTGTGGAAACTGTTCTAGTCGTTGAAAGCTTTGTGGAGTTTGGTTGCTGTAAATAATGTGATTTATCATCAGGAACATCAAGTGGCATGTTGGAATTTTATAAAACTGCATTACATATTGGGGATTTCTTCATTTTATTTAGTAATTTAAACATATTACAGTATGTATTTTTCACATTTTCTAAAAAATAATATATATAGCAATCTTAATTGAAGATGATACAATTTAAAAAGAAGTTCTATTTGATTGAGTAGCTTTGGAACTTTTGAAAGCCAATGAACTTTTCTTTTCAAGTTAAGTATATGGATTTATGTGATTTCTGTGTTATAAATAAAAATAGACTGCTCAAATCAGCAAATTGGAATAAGAACTTAGATTCTTAAGTAGGCTGATAGTTTTCTTCAAAAGAACATTTTTTTTCTCTTCTGTTTTCCTCCAAAGAGAGACAACTGTATATACTCAAATATTCATTCCTAACTCAGAAGTGCTTGAAATTGATTGACTTCTATTGGTGAATGAGGTTTGTTGTTAAAGAGACCCTGCTAGTGTCAGAAAATGTTTTCCTGCTGATCGGTACCAAGACAGTATTGAGGGGTGTGTGTGTCCAGGGTTGAGCAGAGTTGGCTCGCTACAGCTATCAATAAAGCATGCCAGTAGCCTTTATTTATTTTTTTTTTTAGGGAGAATTTTTTTTTAATTTTAAAGATTTTTTTTATTTTTTAACACAGAGAGAGAGAGACAGAGAGAGAGGTAACCTTTAAAGAGAAATTTTACATTGCCTTGGAAAAAAATTGACACATGGTAAACACTGATTCTGTAATAGTCTCATTTCTAAATAATAGATATATTTACACATATTAAGCTTTGTCTATGTAACCGAATTTTTTTGTGTGAATCGTATTTGCTACGATGTTAGTTTTCTAGAAGGTTTTGAAAAAAGGTGTGTGGTAGGTCTTCTGCTTTGTATGTATGTTGACTGTGGGTACGCTTCCTATCTGCGGACATGATTCGTTAGGACTCTGAGTCTGTGGGCTTGCAGAACTGTTAAGGTTAACAATATTAACTGCATGCAAAGTATATGATTGATAAGTACTAACACTCGGTTTTTATCATTCTTTTTATTTCATGCGCCATCTTTCATTCTCCTCCTATATTGTACATTTGAATTTAAATCCCATAATATGAAATTCGCTTCATTTCCATACAAACCTTATGCCATTTGTGAAATGCTGCTGTCCCTTTGGTTTTTCCTGGTCCTTGTCCAACTGTACGCGGACCGGCTCTCTTGCTCTCCTGCAGACCCAGCCCTCACTCTTCCTCCTATCTCCTTCAACAAACTTACACAGGCACAAACATGGGACAGCTCTAGCTACAGTGTTCCATCTGAAGGAGACAGTGACAATGGTAGGTGGCCTTGTACCTGTTCTTCAATGTGCTCATTAATAAGCCAATGAATATACTGATCGTTCATTTCTGTGCAGCCGAGGACAGAGTATATTCACCTGCATGCCTGCTCTAAGAACCAATGAGAAAAGCTGGAAAGCAAAGTCCAGAAAAGTGCATGGGGATTGTTCTCTAGCAGTTTGTCGAACTACATTTAATTAACTTGAAAGTTCTGACTTTCTGGAGGACTTTACCATAATTTCTTTCTCTACCTTTTCCGCTTGGGTTTTTTTGTTGTTGTTGTTTTGTTTTTTGTGTTTTGTTTGCTTGTTTATAAAAATTGGGGGTTGCACATTTGGAGTGTCTCTGCTTGCTCCTGCATCTGCACCAAAGTGATGAATTTGATCTTTTATTATCTATGCTTAACCGTATGAGATTTTTAAGGTAATTAATACCATGGCTGATCGCTGAGTGGTGCACTAAAAATAATGTTAACATTGAGAAATTGCTAAAAATGAAGAGAAATCACTTTCCTTCTTTTTTTTGTGATTTGCACATTTTAACTTTTGATACCTTCTACCTTTTCGAGTGTCTGTTCACCTATATGATATTCAAATTGGCCTGAAAATCAAATGTGCCAATAAAAAGATTGGACAGCTCGTTGGATTATTATGAATATCTTTTAGTTTTGTGCCATTAAATAGCCTGAAAGATGAAAACAAAATATAGTTATCTAGACCTACATGCCACATAGATCAGAATCTCCATTTAGCCTAATGTTAGTTAAGATTTTAAACATTTTATTCTAAGATACAAAGTGACAAAAGTAATGTTAAATGAAGCGGCATGATTTATAGGGAAGAGAAGTGAGATATGAGGTATAACCAAAATGCAAACACAATAGGAAAATAAATTTTCCGATCATAGTTATTTTTTAATCGAAGTATGTTATACAGAAAAAATATATTTAAAACATTTGCTGTGATTTCTGGTCAAAATTCAATAAAAAAATTTTCCAGTTTCCTTATAAAGAAGGATACATGTATATTTTGGCAGGTTAGTTGTAAAACGAGTTTTACTATTTCATAGATTTCTAAATTTTTTTAACCACAAATAAGTATGCTTCAACAACAGCAGCAATGAGACAAAAGTCCCTCCTTATACCATCCCTATTTTAAAATCTGGAAGTTGAAGAGGACTCAGTGGAAACTTTCTTGAGAAACTGTTCCTTTACTCAAAAATAAAAAAAGAGGGGGAGAGGCATTTTTGTTTTTCAGAAAGCCTGGCTATTTATGGGTCTGCTGTTGTTTAAAGGAAATCAAGCCTAAAATGAAAGATTTATGTGTGATTTGGTATTTCCTTAGGAGTGATATCTGAAACCAAAGGACTTTTTTTGTTTGTTTGTTTGTTTGTTTAAGCTGGGAAAGATCTAGTCATGTTATGTAGCAGAATTTCTATCTATATCGATGCGCCAGCTAAAACCAGAAAGGTGAGGTCACACCATTACGTCGTGATGGAGGTGAGGCCACCCAGGGTCCTAGCTCTGCACCGTCTCCATACTCACTCTGCGGCTGTTTACTGAGGACTCTCAGTGCAGGCTATAAGCCAGACTGCCTTCTTTTTATTAAAAATCCTAAGAGTTCCTTAGAAATTAATAATTGTAGAAATCTCTCTGAAAATAAAATCACCTTGCACTCTTTACTTGGCATTGTTTTTGTACGACTGCAAATTCCAGAGATGCACGTGTAGCTGTCAAGCTGTACCATAATCGTAATAAAGGAATTAACTCTCGATATTCATGTGGTTCCATCAGTCACATCAGGTAACGGGTGGTTGTCGTTTATCCCTATTGGCAGTTTGTCTAGAAGGTGTTGTGGACAACAGAAAATTTTCTTTGTCTTTACATTGTCTTTACAAATAAATATTTGTGCAGGTTCCCAGATCTGACTTTTCACATGCTTCTTCATTCTCTTTGTGCTCCACTTGGCCTTGTGATTTTGATATATTTTCCAAAGCATTTTTTAAATTAATGAAGCTGCACTATACTTATTCACAAGCATACAGAGTAATCTTGCAAGAGAAATACAGCCTGCGATTTTATGTTGTTCTTACTCATTCCTCTTAAGTAGGAGATCCTGTTCAGTGGCCATTCTTGGCATTTCCAAGCTGAGTAGCACATCAGTTTTGTTTCCCCCTATTCCTGGTCTCCATTATCTGTACCTGTCTCAACCTTTGTAAAGAAATGGCATCTTATCCCCGACTCAACCCAGTGTGTAATGCAGTTTGTCTTTCATTTATATTTTTTTTAGTGTTGGGTAAAGTTGGCATTTTTAGACCTTGTTCACTGTCTTGCTTTATATTAAAATTCCCCTTTAATTAAGTTCTTTTCAGTATTTCATTCCAGATATGTCTCATTTTCAATTCCCCATCTTTTTCTAAAACTCTTTCTTCAAAGTAATAAAAAATGGCAAAGTGGCTAGAAGGTCCTTGGAAGTTTGCATTCCCGCAGTCCCCAGAGTTCTGCCCCTTGAGACGGATGGGGAGGCTGTGGAGGGTGGGGAGGGTGGGGAGGCTGTGGAGGATGGGGAGGCTGTGGAGGATGGGGAGGCTGTGGAGGGTGGGGAGGGTGGGGAGGGTGTGTGCAGGGCTGTGGGGCGCTCCTGGCGCTGGGTGAGGCAGCTTCACTTGAACTGGTTCTTAACTTAGGAACAATTTCTTCTCTTTCTTTTGCTCTTGTGCCCTGTTACTACTCTGCCTCTTTCCTGCCTTTCCCCTTCACTTTGAAGTGAAAACTGTTCCTGTCTTCTTCTTTTCCCCCTTTTTTTGTTGTTCCTATCTTCTTTTGAATCATTGTCTCTTTTTCATTTGCAATTAGTTCGTGGGTGCTAATTTATACTTATTTAAAATCGGCCATTTAATTATCACTGGAGAATGAATGAATGAATGGACATACCCATCTTAGGCCAATTTACAGACATTTTCTAAGTTTTGCAATAATCTTGCACTTCTGTGTATTATTTTCCCCATACAAAAATGAGGACATAGGCCATGAGAGGCGTTTCAGCAATTCTTAGCCCTAGCCCTGTATTAGAATCATCTGAGTGTTTTTAAGACTGTAGCTGCCTAGCTCCACACTCAGAGGTGCTAATTTATTTGGTGTCACAAGGACTCTACACATTAATTAGTTTTTTACTGATTTTTATGTTATATTCAAGTAGGTCAAAGTCACTAGGTTAGAATAAATTGCCCAAAATTATAGAGAGGAAATATGAGCATTTGGAGGGTAGAGAGAGAATGTATCTAATTCATTTTGGGGCACAGAAGGGAATAAATGAATGCATTAGTCAGATTTCTAATTCACATTAGCCAGGAGCTAAAGCCCCTGGTATTTTTGCAGAGCCGTTTTATTTTGCTGCCCTTGAATTTGTGTATCTTAAACATCACACCCAGTCCAGGTTCTTAACTTCCAAGGAGAAACTGAGAGCTAAATTTCAAAACCCCATACGTCCATGGAGAAGAAATCTCTCATCGAGTTAAACTTAGGTAATAAAGGTTAATAATATAGACTGATAAATTTTATACCAGGAGTGCATTTCACATAATAATTAAATAAGCATTTCAGGGAATTTTTACTTATTTATTTATTTATTTAAGATTTTATTTATTTATTTGACAGAGAGAGACACAGCGAGAGAGGGAACACAAGCAGGGGGAGTGGGAGAGGGAGAAGCAGGCCTCCCGCGGAGCAGGGAGCCCGATGTGGGGCTCGATCACAGGACCCTGGGATCATGACCTGAGCCGAAGGCAGATGCTTAACGACTGAGCCACCCAGGCACCCCTTCAGGCAAATTTTAGAGCAGTGGGATTTCTTGATTTAACTAAAAGATATTCTTGGGGTGCCTGGGTGGCTCAGTTGATTGAGCAGCTGACTCTTGATTTCAGCTCAGGTCATGGTCTTGGGGTCCTGGAATTGAGCCCTGTGTTGGGCTCCACGCTCAGCGAGGAGTCTGCTTGAGGATTCTCTCTCCCTTTCCCTCTGCCCCTCCCACCACTCTCTCTCTCTCTCTCAAATATATAAATAAATCTTTTTTAAAAAAGATATTCTTAAACAAATAGAGAAATGATTTCTTGTGCACATTCTTAAATGTCTATTGTATACTTTGTGCTAGGCATGAGGTTCATTATTACGGATATGACTCTGCAAAAGACAAACAAGGTATCTGCTTCTATAGAACTTTTATTTCAGAGTCAAATGAATTCAGACCTGGAAACCAAGCTTCAGTAGATTTTTCATGACAGGAAAAACTGAGGTGACTGATTATCAGGGTAGGATAATCTCTGCAAAGATACTTTCCAAATAGACTGATCTTTGAATGAGGGGAATTTTTGAAACACTTGTTTCATTTTTTCATCCATCAAACAGCTTTGTGGGGTAGGAGGAGACATACAAATTGGAAACAGACATAAACTCTTACAGAGTCATGGAGAGGAACAGATCTAGACTGCAAGAGAGAAAGTGATGAGTACCACTAGAGAGACACAGATAAAGAATTCTGTACGTTGATAGCTCACTCCCGGGTCGGGGATGAGGGTGAGGAGAAAAGTGAAGGAAGTAGCAGAGATATTGGAAAAATCAGTGGAATTTGACCTGTACCTGCAAAGATGAATTTGACATTCTGCACAAACATATCCATCATTCCTTGCAGAGGCTTTGCTTAGAGATTTGTCTCTTCTGCTAAATAAATTACAAATAGGAGCAAAGCAAATCATCTTTTCCATTCTTTGAATGTTATTTATTAGATACATAGTAATTAAACAATTAAGCAGGACTAATTTTTCCTGCCTCTTTAATCACCATTACATCACCCACTTTTTTGTCTCTTCCTACACACACACACACACACACACACACACACACACACACACACAGTCCTCCACACACTTCCTCTGCTCTCTTCTCCTTTTTTTTGCTTCTTAATTACACTTAAATAGGGTGGCATTTGATTTGAAAGACAGGTTCTAACAGTGCAGCTCTTCTTAATATTGTAGCCTCGAATTAAACTTTCCCCCTGAATTAAATAAGGAAGTTCTTAAAATTTAGTGATAGGAAATTAAGGAAAAAACAATAATTCTTCTATAGATCAGTTTCCCAAAGCTTCGGCTCAGGCTGGTCACTACACGTGTATTATTTAAATATGACTTGAAAGAAAAGAAAAAAAACTGTAGGTAATAGAATCAGAGCTACCATCATGATCCCATTAAAATGGTTCTGTCATAACAGACCTCGCAACATAAGCAAACATGTATGTGCTCTGTAGAGTTATTATTAGTCTAAAGTTTGTTTTAATATCTCATATATTCTACAGTAATTAATCTACTTAGAAAACTAATAATACTGTAGTCATGGTTTCCAATAATTTTAGGTACTTTTGAGATATTCATTTAAAAAAACACAGTTCAAATGTGTTTTAACACTTTGTGATTGCTTAACATTCATAGAGCAAGTACCCAAGCATGCATTTTATATTTTTAAGATGCATGGGAATTTAAGATGAAAAATGATGCTGGGACATTAAAACCCAGACACCACTGTATTATCTTATCTCACATAGGGTTCTAACAAGGCATAGATATTTGAATTGTGTGCTGTTAAACAAAAGCTCATGGTTAATTTAACTTCCTGATAGTTTTGTATTCGAAAGAAATCTGCCAATAAAAACATATTGAAAATATTAAGCATGCTGTATTAGATAAGATTGCCCCCTAGAAAAAAGGCAAAGGGAAATAAAACCTCCAAAGAAAACATTAGCATTGTTTAAACAATGTTGGGGCGCCCCTTGCTGGCTAGTGTATGTATTATTCAACTCTGCTCACATTCCTTGACTTTTTTGGTAAATTTGGTTGACTTCTTTTTTGGGGGGTGTGGATTATTTCTAAAATTTTACATTACAATATATATCTCTTCTGGATGTTATGTTAAGTGGGTAGATTTTTTTGTTGGTCTTGGTAAGATTCAAAGGCAAGTGTAATGCATTTCCAGTTTCTTCCTGGCTTCCTAGTTTGTCCACCTTCTCCTATTTTGCCTTTGCTCTGCAAACTGCTCATCTCTCCCTGCAGGTTATGCTACCCTGCTTGCTTTGCTGGACTTGCCTTGATTTTTTAAATAATCGGTCTCACTTCCTGTGGGTTTGGTTTCTGTGGGTTTTGGTGACAGCCCTTTGATGACATGTCTTTGGCTCTTTTTGCCGGTGACTTCCCTGGATGGCTTGAAGCAGAGGCCCAGGCCCCAGGCTGACTTCTCCCTGAAGTCCCAGGAGGTGTCATGTCTAGTAGACCTCCCTTTTTCTCCATTTACTGTAAATCAAAGTTTTATTAAGACAACTTTCTGATCTTCCATAGAGCATCAGAATACTGGTTCACATATCCTACAACTGACTTAGAAAATACTGAGATGTGAGAAGCTTAGTGCAAGTCATTTTATTTACTTATTCATTTATTTACTTATTTATTTATTTGAGAGAGAGAGTGTGCACATATGAGCGGGAGGGGCAAAGGGCGAGGGAGAGAGTGAGAGAATCTAAAGCAGACTCCCCACTGAGCACCGAGCCTGGTACAGGGCTCAGTCTCAGGATTCTGAGATTAAGACCTGACCCCAAACCAAGAGTCAGATGCTTAACTGACTGAGCCACCCAGGTGCCCGCATGTAAGTCATTTATTAAGGTGGTTTCATCCAAAGGTACACATTGAGATTAAAATGACATAGTTGGGTGAGCATGCGATAATCGATTATAGGGAGTGGACTCAAGTTTTTCTATTCTAAGTATATTTGTAAACCATATTTAACTTTTTTAAAAAATTAGTAAATTGAAGTAACTTTTTAAAAATTTTTATTGTTATGTTAATCACCATATATTACATCATTAGTTTTTGATGTAGTGTTCCATGATTCATTGTTTGTGCATAATACCCAGTGCTCCATGCAGAATGTGCCCTCCTTAATACCCATCACCAGGCTAACCTATCCCCCTACCCACCTCCCCTCTAGAACCCTCAGTTTGTTTTTCAGAGTCCATCATCTCTCATGGCTCGTCTCCCCCTCTGACTTACTCCCCTTCATTCTTCCCCTCCTGCTATCTTCTTCTTTTTCTTTTTTCTTAGTATATGTTGCATTATTTGTTTCAGAAGTACAGATCTGCGATTCAACAGTCTTGCACAATTCACAGCGCTCACCATAGCACATACCCTACCCAATGTCTATCACCCAGCCACCCCATCCCTCCCACCCCCCACCACTCCAGCAACACTCAGTTTGTTTCCTGAGATTAAGAATTCCTCATATCAGTGAGGTCATATGATACATGTCTTTCTCTGATTGACTTATTTCACTCAGCATAACACCCTCCAGTTCCATCCACGTCGTTGCAAAAGGCAAGATCTCATTCCTTTTGATGGCTGCATAATATTCCATTGTGTATATATACCACCTCTTCTTTAGCCATTCATCTGTCGATGGACATCTTGGCTCTCTCCACAGTTTTGCTATTGTGGACATGGCTGCTATAAATATTGGGGTGCACGTACCCTTTCGGATCCCTACATTTGTATCTTTGGGGTAAATACCCAGTAGTGCAATTCCTGGATCGTATGGTAGCTCTATTTTCAACTGTTTGAGGAACCTGCATACTGTTTTCCAGAGTGGTTGCACCAGCTTGCATTCCCACCAACAGTGTAGGAGGGTTCCCCTTTCTCCACATCCCCGCCAACATCTGTCGTTCCCTGACTTGTTAATTTTAGCCATTCTGACGGGTGTGAGGTGGTATCTCATTGAGGTTTTGATTTGGATTTCCCTGATGCCTAGCGATGTTGAGCACTTTTTCATGTGTCTGTTGGCCATTTTGGACGTCTTCTTTGGAAAAATGTCTGTTCATGTCTTCTGCCCATTTCTTGATTGGATGATTTGTTCTTTGGGTATTGAGTTTGATAAGTTCTTTATAGAGTTTGGATACCAGCCCTTTATCTGATATGTCATTTGCAAATATTTTCTCCCATTCTGTCGGTTGTCTTTTGGTTTTGTGGACTGTTTCTTTTGCTGTGCAAAAGCTTTTTATATGGTGAAATCCCAATAGTTCATTTTTGCCCTTGCTTCCCTTGCCTTTGGCGATGTTTCTAGGAAGAAGTGGCTGCAGCTGAGGTCGAAGAGGTCGCTGCCTGTGTTCTCCTTTAGGATTTTGATGGACTCCTGTCTCACGTTTAGGTCTTTCAAGCATTTGGAGTCTATTTTTGTGTGTGGTGTAAGGAATGGTCCAGTTTCATTCTTCTGCATGTGGCTGTCCAATTTTCCCAACACCATTTGTTGAAGAGACTGTCTTTTTGCCATTGGACATTCTTTCCTGCTTTGTCAAAGATAAGTTGACCTTGAGTTGAGGGTCCATTTCTGGGCTCTCGATTCTGTTCCATTGATCTATGTGTCTGTTTTTGTGCCAGTACCATACTGTCTTGATGATGACAGCTTTGTAATAGAGCTGGAAGTCTGGAATTGTGATGCTGCCAGCTTTGTTTTTTTTTTTTTTTTCAATATTCCTCTTGCTATTCGGGGTCTCTTCTGGTTCCATACAAATTTTAGGATTATTTGTTCCATTTCTTTGAAAAAAGTGCATGGTATTTTGATGGGGATTGCATTGAATGTGGAGATTGCTCTAGGTAGCATTGACATCTTCACAATGTTGGTTCTCCCAATCCATGAGCATGGAACGTTTTTCCATTTCTTTGTGTCTTCTTCAATTTCTTTCATGAGTCTTTTATAGTTTTCTGAGTACAGATCCTTTGCCTCTTTGGTTAAATTTATTCTTAGGTATCTTACGGTTTTGGGTGCAATTGTAAATGGGATCGACTCCTTGATTTGTCTCTCTTCTGTCTTGTTGTTGGTGTATAGGAATGCCACTGATTTCTGTGCATTGATTTTATATCCTGCTACTTTACTGAATTCCTGTATGAGTTCTAGCAGTTTTGGGGTGGAGTCTTTTGGGTTTTCTGCATACAGTATCATATCATCTGCAAAGAGTGAGAGTTTGACTTCCTCTTTGCCGATTTGGATGCCTTTGATTTCTTTTTGTTTTCTGGTTGCAGTGGCTAGGACTTCTAATACTATGTTGAATAGCAGTGGTGATCGTGGACATCCCTGCTGCGTTCCTGACCTTAGGGGAAAAGGTCTCAGCTTTTCCCCATTGAGAATGATATTCGCTGTAGGTTTTTCATAGATGGCTTTTATGATATTGAGGTATGTACCCTCTATCCCTATACTCTGAAGAGTTTTGATCAAGAAAGGATGCTGTACTTTGTCAAATGCTTTTTCTGCATCTATTGAGAGGATCATATGATTCTTGTTCTTTCTTTTGTTAATGTATTGTATCACGTTGATTGATTTGCGGATGTTGAACCATCCTTGCAGCCCAGGGATAAATCCCACTTGGTCGTGGTGAATAATCCTTTTAATGTACTGTTGGATCCTCTTGGCTAGTATTTTGGTGAGAATTTTTGCATCCATGTTCATCAAGGATATTGGTCTGTAATTCTCCTTTTTGATGGGGTCTTTGTCTGGTGTGGGGATCAAGGTAATGCTGGCCTCATAAAATGAGTTTGGAAGTTTTCCTTCCATTTCTATTTTTTGGAACAGTTTCAGGAGAATAGGTATTAATTCTTCTTTTAATGTCTGATAGAATTCCCCTGGGAAGCCATCTGGCCCTGGGCTTTTGTTTCTTGGGAGATTTTTGATGACTGCTTCAATTTCCTTAGTGGCTATAGGTCTGTTCAGGTTTTCTCTTTCTTCCTGGTTCAATTTTGGTAGTTGATACATCTCTAGGAATGCACCCATTTCTTCCAGGTTATCTAATTTGCTGGCATAGAGTTGCTCATAATATGTTCTTATAATTGTTTGTATTTCTTTGGTGTTGGTTGTGATCTCTCCTCTTTCATTCATGATTTTGTGTATTTGGGTCATTTCTCTTTTCTTTTTGATAAGTCTGGCCAGGGGTTTATCAGTCTTGTTAATTCTTTCAAAGAAGCAGTTCGTAGTTTCGTTGATCTGTTCTACTGTTCTTTTGGTTTCTAGTTCATTGATTTCTGCTCTGATCTTTATTATTTCTCTTCTCCTGCTGGGTTTAGGCTTTATTTGCTGTTCTTTCTCCAGCTCCTTTAGGTGTAGGGTTAGGTTGTGTATTTGAGACCTTTCTTGTTTCTTGAGAAAGGCTTGTATTGCTATATACTTTCCTCTCAGGACTGCCTTTGCTGTATCCCAAAGATTTTGAAGTTGTGTTTTCATTTTCATTGGTTTCCATGAATTTTTTTTAATTCCTTAATTTCCTGGTTGACCCATTCATTCTTTAGTAGGATGCTCTTTAGCCTCCATGTATTTGAGTTCCTTCTGACTTTCCTCTTGCCATTGAGTTCTAGTTTCAAAGCATTGTGGTCTGAAAATATGCAGGGAATAATCCTAGTCTTTTGGTACCGGTTGAGACCTGATTTGTGACCTAGGATGTGATCAATTCTGGAGAATGTTCCATGGGCACTAGAGAAGAATGTGTATTCCATTGCTTTGGGATGGAATGTTCTGAATATGTCTGTGAAGTCCATTTGGTCCGGTGTGTCATTTAAAGTCTTTATTTCCTTGTTGATCTTTTGCTTAGATGATCTGTCCCTTTCAGTCAGGGAGGTGTTAAAGTCCCCCACTATTATTGTATTGTTGTCAATGTGTTTCTTTGCTTTTGTTATTAATTGCCTTATATAATTGGCTGCTCCCATGTTAGGGGCATAGATATTTACAATTGTTAGATCTTTTTGTTGGATAGACCCTTTAAGTAGGATATAGTGTCCTTCCTCATCTCTTATTACAGATTTGATTTAAAATCTAATTTGTCTGATATAAGGATTGCCACCCCAGCTTTCTTTTGGTGTCCATTAGCATGGTAAATGGTTTTCCACCCCCTCACTTTCAATCTGGGGGTGTCTTTGCATCTAAAATGAGTCTCTTGCAGACAGCATATGGATGGGTCTTGTTTTTTAATCCAATCTGATAGCCTGTGTCTTTTGACTGGGGCATTTAACCCATTTACATTCAGGGTAACTATTGAAAGGTATGAATTTAGTGCCATTGTATTGCCTGTAAGGTGACTGTGACTGCATATTGTCTGTGTTCCTTTCTGATCTATGCTGCTTTTAGGCTCTCTCTTTGCTTAGAGGACCCCTTTCGATATTTCTTGGAGGGCTGGTTTCGTGTTTGCAAATTCCTTTAGTTTTTGTTTGTTCTGGAAGCTTTTTATCTCTCCTACTTTCAATGACAGCCTAGCTGGATATAGTATTCTTGGCTGCATATTTTTCTCGTTTAGTGCTCTGAAGATATCTTGCCAGTCCTTTCTGGCCTGCCAGGTCTCTGTGGATAGGTCTGTTGCCAATCTAATGTTTCTACCATTGTAGGTTACATCTCTTCTCCCGAGCTGCTTTCAGGATTTTCTCTTTGTCTCTGAGACTTGTAAGTTTTACTATTAGATGTCGGGGTGTTGACCTATTATTATTGATTTTGAGAGGGGTTCTCTGTGCCTCCTGGATTTTGATGCCTGTTTCCTCACATTAGGGAAGTTCTCTGCTATTATTTGCTCCAATATACCTTCTGCCCCCCTCTCTCTTTCTTCTTCTTCTGGGATCCCAATTATTCTAATGTTGTTTCGTCTTATCGTATCAATTATCTCTCAAATTCTGCTCTCGTGATCCTGTAGTTGTTTATCTCTCTTTTTCTCAGCCTCTTTATTTTCCATCATTTGGTCTTCTATATCGCTGATTCTCTCTTCTGCCTCATTTATCCTAGCAGTTAGTGCCCCCATTTTTGATTGCACCTCATCAATAGCCTTTTTGATTTCGACTTGGTTAGATTTTAGTTCTTTTATTTCTCCAGAAAGGGTTTCTCTAATAACTTCCACGCTTTTTTCAAGCCCAGCTAGTATCTTTAGAGTCATGATTCTGAACTCTAGGTCTGACATCATACTAATGTCTGTATTGAGTAGGTCCCTGGCTGATGGTACTACCTCTTTTTCTTTTTGCTGAGGTGATTTTTTTCGTCTTGTCCTTTTGTCCAGAGGAGAATAGATGAAAGAGAGAACAAAATGCTAATAGGTTAACAATGTCCCCAGCAAATATACTGTATACAAATCAGAAAAGATCTGAAAACAGGGGAAAAGAAAGGGAAAGAAAGAAAAAAGAAAGAGGAAAAAAAAAGATAAAAACAAAAACGGAACAATACAAAAAAAGCAGAATATGATCAAATATGATCAGGCTAATGCATAGATCAGTGCCACACACTAGATTTGGGGCATATTTTGGTCTGTTAGAAAAAAGTGCCTCCTAAAATTTTAAAGGAAGAAAGACATATATGTACAAAATAAGGGTTGATACAATGAAGGGATGGAAGAAGACTGTATAGATGAAAATTATAAAAGATTTTATAAAAGGAATTGATAAGATAAGTTGTTTGAAAAAAGAAAGAAGAAGATTTAAAAAAAAAAAGAAAAATGGGAGAGTACGTGATCAGGCAGGAGACTAGAACAAAGCCATACACTAGTGATTTAGGGTATATTTTAATCCATTAGAAGAAACTGTATCTCAAAATTTTAAAGAGAGAACAACTTATATATATATGCCAAAAATAAGGGTAACTACTATGAAGGGATAAAATATGACTCTGAAAATGAAAAATAAAAAATGTTTTTTTAAAAAAGGGATTGATAAGATGTTGGTTGAAAAAGGGAAAAAGAAAAATTAAAAAAAAAACAGTTAAAAAAATTAACTTTGATGAACTAATTAATCATGGTAAAAAAAAGCCATGAATTCTATGTGCAGTATTCCCCTAGCGCTGGAGTTCTCCCATTCTCCTTGATCGGTAAACTTGGTCTTGGCTTGCTGGCTGTTCGTGCTGATCTTCTGGGGGAGGGGCCTGTTGCTGTGGTTCCCAGATGGCTTTGCCGGATGCGGATTTGCCCCGCCCTTGTTGGTCCGGCTAAGCAAGCTGCTCAGGTTTGCTCTCAGGAGCTTTTGTTCCCTGCAAGCTCTCGGTACAGCTTTGGAGGACCGGGGTGAAAATGGTGGCCTCCCAATCTCCACCCGGAGGAGCTGAGAACTCGGGGCCCCGCTCCTCAGTGCGCCCCCAGAGAAAAGCAGTCACTCTAGTCTCCCTGGTCTCCGGCCGCACTCTGTGCTCACCCGGCCTGTGACCGAGCATTTCTATCTCTGGCACCCGACCCCGTGTGGAGTCTCCAAACCCAGCAGATCCCTGCGGCGCGCTCTCGTGCCGCTCCTTCTGGGGGAGGAAGGGGAGTCTCCCTGGCTCTGCCGCTTGTTGGGTCCCTGCTGGAGGAGCAGTGGCCCGACTGGGCCGCGGATCACGGTTTATGGCAACCCCGAGCTGAGAGCCCGCGCCTCGGCTCCGTCTCTGCAGCCGGCTTCCCCGCTCCGATACCTGGGAGCTCTGCCGCACTCAGGCATCCCCGGTCTTTCTGTGACCCTGAGGGTCCTGAGACCACACTGTCCCACGAGGGTTCCATCCCCTGCTTAGCCACTGGAGTGATGTCCCTCAGCGGAGCCGACTTCTAAAAGTTCCAATTTTGTGCTCCGCTGCTCTATCACTTGCCAGAAGCAGTCAACGGAGGCCCCCTCCCCCGCCGTCTATCCTCCCGAATATCGCCTCAGATTCACTTCTCTGCACGTCCTACCTTCCAGTAAGTGGTCGCTTCTCTGTTCAGAGAGTTGTTGCTACTCTCCTCTTCGATCTCCTGTTGAGTTCGTAGGTGTTCAGAATGGTTTGATCCCTATTCAGCTGAATTCCTGAGACCACAGACGAAATCCAGGTCTCCTACTCCTCCGCCATCTTGCTCTGCCCCCAAATTGAAGTAACTTTTTAAGTGGCCTGTAGGAAATATTTGTCAGAATAGAATAAAAGTTGCATGACCTTGTTTACATGATTTATATTATGGTGATCAAAATTACTGGAATTGTAGTACCCATGCAGCCTTCCCTGTGGTTGTGGTTTTTAAAACTGAAGTTCTTTGCCCAAAACTTCCTGGAGGGCTCCCCTACCCCACCTCGCCCCCTAAGCCCACATGCAGTCTGAAGGTCTATAGTACAGGAGGGGCAAATACAGCTCTTACCAGCACCTTGCTCTCCCTCCTGTGTGAATGGGAAATTGACAGTCTCGATGGGATACAAATCTCAAAGGAGAAAAAAAATTCAAGTTTAAATCTGCACTGGGCTTTGTATCCTAATAAAAAGTGATTAAAATCCTTGCTAGAATCACCATGCCATATGTAGAATATTGTGTACCTTCTTTATTAGTCTTTACAAGATGTTATCCTTCAGAGGTTTAGAGTATTTATTTTCTCTGGAGCCCGAGGCTGGCCGCCTTTCAGAGGGAGCTCTGCTGTTAGTTGCTGTTTGTGATGGTTGTAATTTTAAAGACGCGAAGCCAATGATGATCTCTTAAATTGCCTCTAATCTTGCCAGCTTTTCTAAAAGAAGTCTATGGTCATCTCTAAAGAACTAATTTTCTGGATATCGTGTCAGTGATGTAATAGAAGGCAGAGTTTTCCCACTCCACACTTAAAATACGTAGTAATCCTGTGTATCATCACTTAGTTCTTAACTCAGGCTTATAAAAAATTTTGGCCAACAGAAATATTAACCTGTCCTCATTTTTAACGTGTAAAGCAATTCTAGAGTCCTCTTCTTTGAATAAAATTATCTGAGTTGATGAAAGGATCATGAAACCCCAAGGATACATGAACACTTAGATGAAAGCAGCAGGAACATGAGAGAGGGGACATCTGTCAGAGCTGTGGCCTGGCATGGGTCCAAGGATGACCCACACCCTTCCCTGGATTCAGTCTATTATCACCAAAAATACAACTGTTATTAGTCTGCATAACTCAGTACAGTTTAAAATATAATCTTTAGAATATTCAAATCAAGCCTTCTGTGTGAAGTCAGAATTTGTTTCCATGAGTGCTAAGTGCATTATTTGAGGGTAAACTATTGATTTAACATCCATACGAGTAGTCCTATATGGCAACCTGTGGTAGGCACTCAATAAAGGCTTTTTTTTTTCCTTTTTATTACAGTGTTTCTAAGACCTCAGAGAAATTTGGAATCTATAGACCCACAGTTTACAATTCGGAGGAAAATGGAACAGATGAGAGAGGAGAAGGAACTGGTGGAACAACTCCGTGAGGTACCCCAGAAACAGTCCCTCCCTGAATACCCGTTCTCACCCAGAAACGTCCCTCCCCAAATACTCCTTTTCACCTAGAGACAGTCCATCCCTGAATACCCATTCTCACCCAGAAACAGTCCATCCCTGAATACCTGTTTTCACCCAGAAACAGTCCATCCCTGAATACCTGTTTTCACCCAGAAACAGTCCATCACTGAATACCTGTTTTCACCCAGAGACTGTCCATCCCTGAATACCCATTTTCACCCAGAAGACAGTCTGTCACTGAATACACGTTTTCACCCAGAAACAGTCCGTCCCTGAATACCTGTTTTCACCCAGAAACAGTCCGTCCCTGAATACCCGTTTTCAGAATTGAGGCAGCATTCTATACGTTTGAAAAATAGACTTTGAAGCGCTGCCAAAAGGCCTCATTTCAAATCCAGCCAGGTTACCTCCTGACTGATATTGGGCAAGTCACATAACATCCCTGATTTCAGTTTTTTTCATGCATTAAAACAATACTTCCCATCTTAGTGGGGTTTTGTGAGGAATATATGAGATAATGGAAGTTGAAATACATATGGATAAAACCTAGTATTGTTTCAATTCAGGTATGCTCTACAATAATATGCTGTCATTCTTTTACTTAGCAATAACATTCCATTAATTTAAAAATGTTTATCCTTACCCTACTTTGTATTCCAACTGATCAGAACTTTATAATCAGGCATTTAAGCAAAGCATTTGAGATCCTACCCAGAATGAAGTCTTGTGCTAGGTGCCAATGAAGATTTTAAGCTTGGTAATGGCAGGGAACATGGCTATCTTATTCTCTGTATTTCTGTTCCCACACAGCTTCTGGTGGGCACTCTGGAGGTATTTGTCTATCCTCATGGATACCTCTTGTATCTAGTTCAAGAGCTCATATATATATGAATATATGAAAAATCAAATAGCAGTGCATGGGTCGGTCGCCAGAGAACACATGGATATTAATTATTAAAGTCAGTGCACCATGAACTGCTTCATAAGTTCTTTATATTCAAGGACAAGTACAATAGCCATGGACCAGAAGAGTATAAGAAAGTCTAGAGGGGATAGATTTAAGGTACATCTTCTTCAGTCACTGGGTGATTGACTGCTACTGTGTACCAGGCAGTATTCTAGGAGATGGATATAGGAGAGAACATAAAGGTCCCTGCTGTCATGAAGCCTGTAGTCTATGAAAAGAGATAGTAAATGAGAAGGAAACAAATAAACATATAATTTTAGATGGCAATGAGTTCTGCAAATGAGAACTGAATCCCGTAAATAAAATCAAAGTTAAATTAAATTAAGGTAGGTCCACACCTTTGTTGCTACAGATGATACTTTATATATGGTTTAGCAGGGGGTCAGGAGGAAAGAATTAAAAACACAGAAACCCCTTCCCACTGCTTTAAGTCACCGTGGTTGGCTCAACAGTCCCAGGGAGAAAGACCTCTGTGGTTTGCCTAGAGTATTTGCATGTGCTGTAAATTTGGGAGGTGAACTTTCAGAGGAAGGTGAAAATAAGATCAGAAGCTGAGACATGCCTCTCAGAGTGACAGTTTTATTTTAAAGTGTGGGTTATGCTGGTTGTTTACATTTTCATTTATGATATAAAATAAGGGGCTGAAAGAGTGTACAGAAGAAAAGTAGGTGTCTACACACAGGACCGTTTTGAGAAGGAATTACGTGACACTGTTTTATGCACTGGGTTTCTAGAGCTTCATTTATTCCAAATCTCCAAATTAAGTCATTCTTTCTTGGGCTGTTATCCATTTAACAGGAACCACTGTTATAAAACAGAAACTTGTATTTGAAGTTCAGAAAGTTAATTTCTCTACTTCTGCTTCTGAGAAGATGGAACAGACCTACTTTTCCCTGTTACCCTCACTAAGTACAAGTAAAAACCATGGACATTATATATAAAATAAACATAAGAACACTCAGAAAGGTAGAGAGAAGACAGCAGTCTGGCTAGGGCCCCTCGGGACTAGAAATGACACCATGGTGAGCTCTGTGGGTTTTCTTTTTTGCCTCATATATCTCAGATCTGGAGCTGAAGTAGTTGGAAACCCAGAAATGCTAATGGGCACAATTTCTTTTAAAAGGCCACCCAAAAGCCATGGGATCTCTGTCACTGAGTATGAATTTATAATTATCTCAAAATAGAAAGTTCAATTTTTTTTAAGGGAGAAAAATTGATTTCTCAGCTAAAACATAATCTAAGAGAAAAGCATCCCTTAGTCCCTCCTCTGCCCCTGGCTGCCTGTCAGAACCAGTTGGACCTGCTTTCTGTTGGTCACCTCATTCTGGTTTTATATTTCCATAGCCAAGGCTGAGGCAACATTGAGCTCAAGAAGTAATCCGGTATTCCATTCACTCAACTTATTAAAAAATTTTAGGCACAGCTGAATTTGTTTTTCTACAGCAGGGTTTTTACTGTAATATCTTTTGAAAAAAGTTCAGTAATGTCAGTGTTTTCCAAGTGTTCCTGTTGTTCTTCCTCATAATGAAGTTAATGTCTCAATTCATAAATACCTGTAACTCTGTTTGACCCTCCATTGCCTGATGACACCTGGCTTCCCTCTGATTCCTCCCACAGAGCATCGAGATGAGACTCAAGGTCAGCCTGCACGAAGACCTGGGGGCCGCACTCATGGATGGCGTGGTCCTCTGCCACCTGGTCAATCACATCCGCCCGCGATCCGTCGCAAGCATCCACGTCCCCTCACCAGCAGTTGTAAGTAACACCAGATAAAGGGAAACTAACTTTCACATAAGACAGATTTTGGGGGGACAGTGTTGCTTGTTAAAGTTGCTGCCAGGGTTCCCCAGGACCTCAACAACTGGAAGAGTGGAAAAGAAAAAGCTCTGAATGAAGCAACATTTTCACCTAAAAAGGGAGAATATATAAATATGTAAGTGCCAGGAAAAGAATTTATTTCAAAGATAAAGCACATCATGTTAAAGGACTTACTGGTTGGGGCACTAACTTTTAAGGCTGTAAGGACATAAAGATTCATTTCTCACTAGGGGTTATTTAAACAGTGAGAAGTCTTTCCAGGAAGTGTTTTTGGTTGGTGGCTTCTCTGCTAAATGGAATCTCTTTCCTTTATTAGTCACTGAGGATTTTAGGATGACTCTGGAAAGATGTGGTTCTCTGTAAAATGGCATTTTAAATAACCCGTCAAGCCAGAGGTTGGTCAGCCGGGCATTAGGCCCCACTTTGCTTGGGGTACACGAGATACTGGGGCAGCCGTGAGACAGGCTGATCGCTGAGACTCGGCTAATAGCCTGAAACTCCTCATGTCTGCTGTAGGGGAGATGAAGCTGGCAGTGGGAGCCGCTGCCTATAGGTCCCAGAGCTACGGGGTCACTTTTATGGTCATTCAGATGAGGGTGGGGGAATCAGGGCACAGCTTGTCTTTGGAGCCGAGGTCAGGTTCAGGCAAGTGGAGGAGAAAGAAGAATTTCTGTCCACACTCTTTGCTGTTCTTAGGAGCGGCAGAAGAGTTTAGGGGCTAAGAACGCAGGGTTTGGGTTCAAACTCCACATCTACTTGTCAGCCATATGACTGCAGGCAAGTATTTAACCTCTTTTCACCTTGATTTGTTCTCTATCATGGAAGTATTCCTGTGAGGATAAAATAAGGCTACTGCCTATGACACATGCACAAATGTAAGCCGTTGTTATCATTTGTCTATAGAACAGATTTTCAAAATTCAGAGCCCTAATGTCAAGGCACAATGCTCATAAAATATCACATAATGAGCATTTTTCTACCTCCATCACCCCCAGGAAAGCCTCACGATGGCCTTATCTTTTTTTCTCTTTTCTTTTTAAATTTACATTCAATAGCTGACATTTTCAGATGTGGTGTTCAGTAATTCATCAGTTGCGCATAACACCCAGTGCTTATCACATTGGGTGATGGGCATTAAGGAGGTCACAATGGTATTTTTTTATGTTTTCTTTTCTCTTGGCAGCAGGAGAGATTAACTGAGGATCCCGTTCCAACTGTCAGTTTCCTTTCTATATTGTGGAACATATTCTTCCTCTGAAAAGTTGTACCACTTTTGCCTCAGAAATCAGAGGGGTGGGGCGCCTGGGTGGCTCAGTGGGTAAATAGTCTTCCTTGGGCTCAGGTCATGATCCCAGGGTCCTGGGATCAAGTCCCACATTGGGCTCCCTACTCAGCAGGGAGTCTGCTTCTCCCTCTCCCTCTGCCCCTGCGCCCTGCTCTTGCTGTCTCTCAGTATCTCTCTCTCTCAAATAAATAAATAAAATCTTTAAAAAAAAATTATGGGGGGGAGATCAGTTTGTCTTCTCTTTCAAATCTGTCTCTAGCTTGCCTTAGTTTGGGCAGCAAATTCTATCCTGTAATCCAGTATGAAACTTTCCATTGTTTTCTACAAATAAGGTCCAAACTGCTGTAAAGTTGTCTGAGCCATGTGCCAAATTCTCATTTCATAATTCTTTCCAAATTATAAGAGAGAAACCATGACTCCTCATAGCTTCCAATTTGAATTTAATTATATTAATCATAGTGAATATGAATCATGTATGTAAGCATTTATATATATATATATTTTTTTATTATGTTATATCACCATACATTACATCATTAGTTTTTATTAAGCCTTCAGGAAACATGCTGCGTTCTTCTAGAAATCTTTTGGTTGTCAACCTATTTTCTTTTTTATTTATTTATTTTTAAAGATTTTACTTACTTATTTGAGACAGAGACAGAGAAAGCGTAAGGCGTAAGCAGAGGGGAGAGGCAGAGGGAGAGGGAGAAGCAGACTCCCCACTGAGCAAGGAGCCCGATGCAGGGCTCGATCCCAGGACCTTGAGATCATGACCTGAGCTGAAGTCAGATGCTTAACCGAATGAGCCACCCAGGAGCCCCTATTTTCTTTTCTAAATAATTTTTTTAATTGAAAAAATAATGGGAAATAATGCCCAACTAGAGAAAATACAGAAATGCAGAAGGAAAAAAAAGCAGCCTTTATTCCATAAGCCAAAGACCACCACTGTTAACATTTTGGTTTCTCTGCGAACTACTAGCATCCTTTCTACGTTTAAGTTGTTTCTGAATTATGAGCTCCTCACATATACCATTTAGTAGTTTTTAAAATTGATCAAAACCTAGATATTTCCTCATGCCATTAAAATTCTTCAATAAATGCCCATTTTAATAACTGTCAGATATTGTACCTTATGTTATCATATCAGAGTTTTCCTTTTTTGGAAATACAGGCTGTTTCCAAATGTCCACTTAGCAGACATTCTTGAGTGAGCATCTCAGAGCCCCTCTGAACAGTACGGCCTGCTGTCCTGGGACGTGTGTCATTGTCGACTGTTTGCCCGGGCTGTGCTCTCTAATCCGGAAGGTCACTCTCTACCCTCTCTCTAAATTTCACCTTGCAGCCGCTCAGGCTCCTGTTTCTCCTCTGCTTCAGTGTCTACGGGAGCCACGCCACTCTTGACCCCTTGGAACGAAGTTAGATTCTGTTCCTTGCTTTTTTTTTTTTTCTCCTGATGGTCATCTCACAAGTAAGGCCTATACCATACTACACTGTAATCTCCTTGAACGTATCAATAGTTCCAACGAGACTGGAGCTGAGCGCCCATAAGGATTGTGTGTTTCGCTTCCACACGTGCACACGTAGCCCCTAGCGGAGTATCTGACACCCAGTAAACACTCCGTTTGCACCATTGTAGCTGCACCAGCGGCAGTGGATGCCTTTTCTACCCATGTTATTGTCAGCATTAAGCATTTTAATTTTTCATTCACAAAACTAATACTGTCCATTTTTTTTAATGCCAGGCTGGTGTCATTTTGACTCTTCAGCCGATGGTGGGGTTGAACCTCTTATTTGTGGCAAGTACTTTTTCTACCCTAGACCCAGGCATCAGTCGTAGAATGGGGCCCTCCCGCCCACTTCCAAAGATGGGAAATTTTCTTTGTGTAGCTTGAAACTCACCTCACTTGGGGCTAACCTAAATATTGTGAATGGTGTTGGGCATCTTTGGAGTTTCAGAACAGACCCCTTCCTCCCACCTAAATAATAAGTACATGAAGGAAGATGATGGGCCCAGAGGATTGGAGAGACAAATGCTAGGGTCTCAGAATGATGAAATGCCTCTGGGTGCCCCGACAGCTGGGCTAGCATCCGTACTTCTGGTATCCCCCTGTCACATTACCTCTGCCCATCCTTCCCTTTGCATGGGGTCAATGTGGTCTTGTCCTAACACATGCCAGGAAATGGGCCAAACCACCCAAGCAGCTCCTTGCCCCACTTTTGCAAGTCTCACATTGAGGGGAACCATTTCCTCTCTAGCCAAGGTGGAGAATTGTCTGTTTAGCTTCCAAACTAAATTGTTCCACATCAGCAGGCTCTCATTCTTTCTGGGGGCTGGGGGTGAGGAGATAGGGATAGAAGGAGTCCCTTTTTAAAAAATAAATAATGTGCAAACGCAGATTTTTGTGATGACTGGGGTAGACCATCTAGAATAAGAGTCACTTCACGGTCACTTGCTGTTCACAGGGCAAAATCAGTCTTTATAAAACATTGCTTCTACACCTAGACTGTTGGAGTCAGTCATACTTCTTGTTCCCTTTTTAAGGGAGGAGGGAAATATTAAAATTTAACAGTAAGGCTTTTAAACCTATTATATAAAAATTAAAATGTGTGGATCCAATGTACCTGCTTTCCATCCCACACCTCAGAGGTGATCTGTAACTACAGTCAGCTCAACTGTGAGTGGCCGTTGACTGGGTCCTAAACATCCCACCATTTTTATGCCATTTACCTCTATGTTGCCTCTTTGTTGTTAAACCCTTCACTTTGGTGGGAAGGAAATTAATTGGCCTGCTGAATTTAAACCTTCATATAGAAATATATTTGCTGATGGCAACAGGTGATGCTTATGGTGTATTTTTAGATGAATGAGAGCAGATTACACAAGAGTATGATCCCATAAAAACTGTCAGTATGCATGTGTGTATGTATACATACACATACACATATATACGTATGTAGAAATTTGCACGTATACATGTACATATACACATGTATGCACACATGCAGAAATTCTGCTTATATAAACATCAGTGTTGTACATATGTTTATGTACATCTTTTTTTTTAAAGAATTTATTTATTTATTTGAGAGAGAGAGAATGAGAGAGAGCACGAGAAGGAAAAGAGGGTCAGAGGGAGAAGCAGACTCCCCGCTGAGCAGGGAGCCCGACGTGGGACTCGATCCTGGGACTCCAGGATCATGACTTGAGCCGAAGGCAGTCACTTAACCAACTGAGCCACCCAGGCGCCCTATGTACATCTTTTTTTAAGACTTTATTTTAAGTAATCTCTGCACCCAACGTGGAGCTCGAACCCATAACCCCAAGATCAAGAGTTGCACGCTCTACCAACTGAGCCAGCCAGGTGCCCCATTTACTTACATCTTTACACACACATATGCACACACACATATACAATGTCTGGAAGAATATAATCCAAAATCTTAATAATTTTTATCTCGAGGTGGATGTTTCTAGATGACATTTATTGTCTTCTCTTTGCTTATGTATTTTTCCCTCCAATGAACATGTATTAGTTGTGGCATTTAGAGAGTTTAAAATTTAACCTGTTATTAAAATTATTTCTCTTTTAATAATACATTATTTCTGCATATTTGTATTTATAGCCCAAACTTAGCATGGCCAAATGCAGAAGAAATGTGGAAAACTTTTTGGAAGCATGCCGAAAATTAGGAGTACCAGAGGTAACGTCAAACTTAGTCCCAATAACTATGTTTTGGTGCAGATTTCATTTAATATATGTGTTCGAACCCACTGAATGGATGTACAGCTTTGCACATCCTTTTTAGTCTCAGTCTTTCTTGAGGAATAATATGAAATAAGTTAATACAAAATTTTAGTTTAAATTCCTTTGCAGTGAAATTAAAATGGCTTAAAGTGGTAGGGTCAATACTGAGGGAAAAGGGAATATAATTTCCTTAAGGTTTTGAAATAAATGCAAAATTTCAACCTGGAGAAAAACATGTAGTTGGCTTGATTCCCTACTCCAAGAACAGAAATTACTGTGGCTCCAGTGAACCTTCTAGCAGGTTCCGTAGGGTAGAATTTTGGAGCTGTTGGTTTTCCTTATCCACAGCTCTTTAGCAAAGCAGACCTGTAGCTGACTACTAATTTGTTGATTTTCATTCCGAATAGTTGCATTTTGGGTATGTGGATCAAAAGAGTCAATGTTGAAAATATTATAATTATTGTTATTATTATAATTAATCATTACCAATAATAATAACAATGTTTGTATGTTGCTTTATAATTTGTTCTCTGTTTGCAGTTCCATTTTCCCCATTAGTCTGCTGTAGACCCAATTGGCATTCCCTGTAGCCAGCCCAACTATACTTGGCTACTTTTTCTTTCTCCCAAGCTAAGTCCCAGCCTCAGCCTCAGCCTGATAGCTAATTTGGGGCTTTTAAAGGATTTTGCTATTAGTAACAAAATTATTTCTTCAGGAGACAAAGGCCAGTCCACTCAGAATTTGGGGGTAAGTTGAGAAGTTTATCATCATTGTGATAAACAGAAATGGCCAGAAATTACATTTTTAAAATTTTTCTTCTATGTTTTCTAATATGCCAGAGATAAAGTAGCTACAAACTCTGTCATGAAATACTGTTTATGAGTATGTGAAAGAATTATATTGTAACGTAATTCTACTCAGTGATAGGAGTTAGGTATTGGAATTGAGAAAGGCTTATTCTCCCTCCCTCCTGTCTTCCTCTTTTTCCTTCCTTCCTCCCTTCCTTCCTCCTTCCTTCCTCCTTCCTTCCTCCTTCCTTCCTCCTTCCTTCCTCCCTTCCTTCCTCCCTTCCTTCCTCCTTCCTTCCTCCTTCCTCCCTCCCTCCCTTCCTATCTTTTAGCTTGTTAAGTTTCAAAAGTAAAGGGTTAGTGATGCAATTTTTAATCTTATCTGAGGACAAGGAGAGAATTATTAAAGCATCATTACGTCAGAACTGTATCAACAAAGAAAAGCTTATAAATTCATGTTTAAAAAGAGTGTAATATTTATATAATGGACTAAATGTCTTTGTGATCAATCCAGATGTCTTTCAACAATGTTAATGTGTGTGTCTATATTACATGTGTATGTTTTAATATTGCATATACATTGTTGGCTTCAAATACTTAATTCCTATACACATACTATTTTTAATAATTGGACTCCATCATGGGCTAATAAGATTTCCATCTGTGAATCAAAACTATCATACCAAGTTTCAGAAGATAAATTATTTGTGCCTGTGCTAGAGAAAGTACTGGTGAGTTATGACCTAATCCCCTGTGATATTTTTTAAACTCATCAGAAAATTTTTTTGGCTTATGGTGATACAAAATGAAATGGAAATGCCCTTAACCAAGTGTTGTGAGTAAAGATTGGTAATTACAATTTTCTTTTAAAGTAGGGAAAAGGAAATTAAATTACCATAATATGCAGAGAAAAATGTATCATAATTTCTGAAATATGCCCCTAGCAATGTGCCCCCTTGCACTAATCAGTTCATAATTTCTGAGAAGATTGAGTTACAAGGAATAAATAATCTTTCTTGCCAGTATCCCATTCAACTCTGCTTAGTAAAATATATTACCTAGGCTATTTTTGAAAATTTTTTAAGATTGGAGGTGACTTTCAAGTTTGCATCGTGTATAATGGTGCATGTGTGGTTGTGTGCATGCGTGCGTGTGTGTGTGTGTGTGTGTGTGTGTGTGTGTGTGTGTGTACATACACATCCATCCTGATGGGTAATCCAATAGCATTTTACCAGGGACTAGAGGTACATTAAGCTTTTGGCTACTAGAAAAAGTCTGTTGGTTAGTTAGCAATTGAACTTCTTAACGAGACGTGTTAAAAGTGAGGAAGGAGTATTCTAGTGGAAAACTATAATGCCGTTGGAAGGCAATTGGCAGCTCTTCCTGGACGCACAAGGGAGCTTGCTTTCATCTCAGAATGCACGAATACATGACGGGAAATGAGGAAATCTTTTCATCTGGGCATGTGATAGGAAGTTAGGGGAGGAGTGAAATGACTCCCTTCGCCTTAGATACACTTCTTTCACTTCTGAAGGGCATTGATGTTTTAATGTATATGTGGCACACTACAATTAATTTATTTACATTAAAAATAATTATATCACAAGCCTAAGTGCCGAAATTCTCCATTTATGATCAGACATTTGAAAAGGCTCGTACCTAAAAAAAAAAGAGAACCTGTATCCATTACATTTTCTTAATTGCATCACACCTCATATTTCCCAGTCACATAGTTAATTCCCCAATGTATAAGCTTTTTCCTGCTTTCTTCTCCATCCATTGCTTATCTACTCACATACACTCATAAGTCACAGAGATCTTGAATTCTGTATTTTATAAGCCCAGTACTAATTGACAGTGATGAATCATCCTGTAGAGACTGAAAAGTCACAGCTGTGCTCTAAGCCCTGCCTTCGGTGTCCTTCGAAACAGAATCACCGTTCGAAACGCCAGGCAAAGTCAGTCTTGGCAGCTTATATAATTTTGTCAGGTTCCTATGCGTGGAATGTGGTTGCTGATTTAGTTGAGTTTTTACATATAAAAGAATCTGAAGGGATGGAAGTAATTTTAAAATTGTTCAAATTGCTACAGTTTAATATATTTTCTGTAGAAGTCCCCGTGGACACAATCCCAGCTCTGTGCCGCCGGGTCGGTCAAGGTTCATGAAGCATTTTACTCTGCGCTTGGGTAGAGAGGTTCTGGTGCGGCTTACCTGTAAATGTGCCTTCTTCGACCTGGCTGTGGTCTGCGTATTTGCTGCAGGTTAGCGTATGTGGACAGGTTAAGGCCACTCCAGACCTCTGTGCGTTATTTGTGACGTTTGGGTGAGGCTGGATCTATCCCCTTGGCTCCTCAGTCGGGGGAACAGACAGGATTTGGAACAGCAGCTGCTACTGAGGGAAAGAAGATGACATCACAGAAAGACGTTAGTGATGGGGACCTGCAGAAATTCTGTTAGGGTGACAGGAGAATTCCTTGCTATTAACTGAGAAGGATTTGGGATGAGGTAGAGGCTCACTAATGAGAATGCCAAGGAAAGGTCCTTAAAAATGAACCAGAAGTAGCACTCGCCGGCAAGTTTCTTTCTCAGTGGAGGGGATGACATTGGATATTCCAATAGTTATTTCAGTGCAGGTAATTTTCCTTCCTGCTCCCCAATCCGGGTGCATTGGGGTTTTGGTTTTGGTTTGGGGACCAGTTCCTCCACTAAAGGGACACAACCAAAATGAACATAACCTGGAAGGAGAAGACTGAGTGGGTGAAGGGGATCTGTGAGCAGAGGGAGGGAATGCACAAGGTTTGGGGTCAATTATCCCTACTTGTGCTGTTAACTAGTTCTGTGCCTTGAGGCTAACTCCTTAAAATTAGCAGCGGTTAACCTTTTATTGAGGACTTCTTATCCATGCATCATCTTGAATGCTTACCATGGAGGGTTGGAGGTAAATATTTTATTGCCATGCCCTGAGGAAAGTAAAGTCCAGAGAGGTTAAACAATTTGCTAAGCTCACGTTCACAGCTGGTTAGCTGCAGAGCTGGCGTTTGAACCTGGCTCTCTGTGACTGAGCTCCCTACTCTGCAGATTGCAGGTGTTGGACTTGAGCAGTAAATTCAAATCATCTTCAGAGCCCTCGAGTCTTTCCAGTGGCCAGCCCGGGAGGTAAGGGAAAGCCAAGTGGGGAGACTGCAGATCATTCTTGCCCCCTTGAATCTGCCAGAGCAGTTTCTCCTTTGTCTATAGCATATATTGGATTTCCAGCTAACATTTTCTTTGGGGGAAAATGTATCCTATTGCTAAACATAGTTTGGAAATCATCAGACCCCTATGATTTCTCTGAGCTGTAGGAGTCCATGAAAGCTCATCTGTATCCTGCAGCTCCATAATTGCTTCCCCTTCTTGGGGGGGGCGGGGGGGCTGCTTAGCAGTTGAAGGTGTAACCGCAGGTGCATCATGGTGCCTTGGAAAATCTAGGGATTGGGTGATGGTGACCGCACCACCCAGAGCTCCATGTGGTAATGATGCCAGTCGTCAGACTGTGCAAGCTATCTTTGACTTCTGGTGCAAGCATCAACTTGATCTTTTTTTTTTAATTTTTTTTAAATTTTTTTTTTAAAGATTTTATTTATTTGATAGAGACACAGCGAGAGAGAACACAAGCAGGGGGAGTGGGAGAGGGAGAAGCAGCCTTCCCACAGAGCAGGGGGCCCGATGCGGGACTAGATCCCGGGACTCTGGGATCACGACCTGAGCCGAAGGCAGACGCTTAACGACTGAGTGCCCCAGCATCAACTTGATCCTGAAGACAGGCCTACCCTTGGTGGGCTTTCAAATTCTTGAGGATACATTCTTTGTGTCACCCGAGAATCTGACTTCGGTTAACCCTTGGACTCATGAGGCTACTAATGGACATACTGAGGCTTCTTTTCTTGGCCTGTAAACTTGTTGTAGAAGATTCATGGTTGGCTATTGGGGGTTTCCAAATTGATTCAAATTTAGGGCAGTTTGGGGCTTTTATTAATAAGTGTTGCCACAGGTCAAAAGAAACTTCTGATTTACGAAGCATTAAAAGTATTAGAAAATAGATATTTTTTGGTTCACCAGGGAAATTTTTCTACTCTGTTTTATATAAGTAGCCATGGCCTCAGACCTCTGTAAGGAGCAAGGTCCTTTATTTAAGAGACTTGCTCTCTTTAGAGGAGGAGGGAACTTAGACGAAATGCCCAGCCCTTCATAGTCATTTCTGTTTGCAGAGGGAAAATAGAGAAGAGGATCTGGGGCAGCAGCTCCCCTGAGTGGTGGACACGTTGGGCCCCCACTCGCCTGCCTGGACAGCACAGAGACCAGGGGCTTGTGGGACTGGAGGGGATCCCTCAGCTTCTGCATCAGCCAAATGGAGTTAAACATAAAATCCTAGAGAACATTCGGATTCTAACAAAGATCATGTTGATATAAGTGGGTCGTGTTGACATTATGGCTGAGTCTTCTTTTCAATACCTTTCATATTTGCTTTTGTTGGGGTTTTTTGTTTGTTTGTTTTGTAATGAGGTGTACAGTATCTGAAAGTAACAGTAGTAATTTCCCTGCTTTAAGTGAGGGTTTAGGAAATTTGTAACTAATCTGAATTTTTTTTTTAGTCCATACATTCTATAAATCGAAGCTGCTCTTTTTTGTTGTTGCTTTAATCTTGAGAACAGGAGAAATGAGTTCTTTCTCTTTGAGCTTTAAGCCTCTCTTTTTCCCCCTAATCAGTAATTTTAGCGTCAATTTAAATCATAAGTAATAAATAATTTGGGGGGATGGGATGAGATTATTATTACAAAATTTTATTTTCTACTTATATTGATTAGTCTTGAGGTTGAATGACCAGAGGTGCAGACTGACACATTTGCTACTTTATTAACAGCAGTTTTTAAATTCATAATTTATTAAAAAGAGTCAGTCTCTAGTGTGTAAAATCAGGTACATTTCTTAACAGGTAGTATGAGTTTACCACTGAGAATGTAAGATTCCTTTCCCACCATGTGTCTCCTGCTGGCAGGGTCGTCTGTGGTCAGCAGTTTGACAGCCTTTCATATGTGTATTGTTGAGAATAAACCTTTTATTTTTTATTCTTTTTTAAAGATTTTATTTATTTATTTGTCAGAGAGAGAGAGTGCACAAGCAGGGGGAGCGGCAGGCCAAGGGAGAAGCAGGCTTCCTGCCGAGCGGGGAGCCAGATGCGGGACTCGGTCCCAAGACCCCGGGATCATGACCTGAGCTGAAGGCAAACGCTTAACCGACTGAGCCACCCACATTTTCCATAGGGCCCCGGGAAGTGTATTAAAACATACACTGGAGGTAGAATGATTTGCTTTTAACATGGAAATACCCACTTTTGTGAAAATCACATTTCAGTTTGTGGATGCCTTCTGTCTTATGTCTGCTTTGCTCAGATTTCACTGGTTAAAGCACAACATTGCAATAGAAAATTATTATTGCAATAAAAACTTCTTTCCTTAGATGTTTCCCCATCCGCTTAGTCCTTGACCAGCGTCTCTCTCCCAGTGAAATCAAATCTCTGTGTAGCTGTTTTAATTCTTAGGAAAATAACAGTGGTAGTTTGATTCCTCCAAATCCACTGAGAAAAGATTCGTGATCTGACTAGATATGACTTGATATCTTTAAAAAGCCTTTCCTTAATAGCAGCTTCTCTACCTTCATAAACCAAAATAAGAGCTGACTGTTTCTAACCTTATTCATCCCACTTGCTGTTGTAGTATTCCTATTTATCTGAGGGCATCAGGCTAACTTCAGAGGATACAAGCAAGACAGCATCTCTATCTTAGAATCTTTGAGTGGCTCTGAGATTTGCATCTGCTTAGCAATGAGGCTAAAACAAAGGGTAAAACTGTAGCAAAGTATGTTATAAAATCTATATTACATATATTTTAAATACTTTGCCAATTTTGAAATAAAGCTGCATTTATGAAATATAAGTATTTTCAATCCTTGTTTAATCTGGACACAAAACTACTTCTCTTTCCTATTGACATGGCAGTTATAACCACTGTTAATGTTAAGCTGTGGTCATTTCCAGTTCAGGAACACAGTGAATCAGGAAAAGGTTTGCTTCCTGATAGCAACAGATATTCAGAGGCACTCAGAAGAGCTGTGCCCCACTGTACCTGTTTAGTGGTGAAGAAATTTACATAACAGCCCCATGTACTTTTATGCTCACTGCACATCTGAGAAGCCTCCTCTAGACTTTGGTCTATGTGTGGCTGCAAAACCACGAAATTTAATGTACTTTCTGACACATGTAGGAACATACTTAAAAGCAGCATTCCCCAGAGTTTACCAGTAACCCTAAAACAAACAAACAAACAAAAATTAGGTGTACGTATTACCTTTCAGAGAGGAATCCTTGATATTCATTCAGTCTTCATAAACCAGGCTGAAGAATACATTGAGAATGGTGAGGACAGGTGGGGATTCAGCTTGGAAGTTTATATTCTTCCCTTAGGTAAGGTTAGGTCCTGAACGTCCCTAGCCAAAAGCTCTTATTTTTATGCCACTGGTGAGCACGTGATTCCACTTAAACATTAAAACTGTTTCGATGACGGAATGGCCTAGTAATTGCAGAACGCGCTATTCCTTAGTAGTGGCATTGTGCTTGGAGGATTTTTTTGCACTGTTTGCAAAAAACACGTTGGGTATGCTACTTTTCTTTTGTAATGGATTAAAAAAAAATCTTTGATGGTGGAGTGGGTTTTTACCTGCTTGAAATAAGGGGTTACTCTTGCCATTTGCTAGTAACCAGAAATGCGTGTATTTTTAATTGTATGCACTGTCTCTTTCTGTTCTAATGGCTGCCCACGGAATAGGCCGACCTCTGCTCTTCGTATGACATCCTGCAGTCGGACTTTCGTCACGTTCGAAAGACTGTTGACACTCTCCTGGCACTTGGGGAGAAACCCCCACAACCAACCTCTGCCCTCCGCTCCAGGGACCTTATAAGCTTCTGTCTTGTCCACATTCTCTTTATAGTGCTAATCTATGTCACTTACCACTGGAATGCTCTGTCCGCATAACGTCTGCATGTGCATCCAAACACTCTGCTGTGTCACCCTGATCTAATCGCAGGGTCCTTCCTCCATTTGAGCCTTTGCCTGGCCAACTTCCATCCCCGTCATCTCTTTAGTAATCTCTGGAGTTTTGAAGCCGGACATTATGAGTCAGATTTTTCCCAAAGCACAAATAATTTCTCTCCCTTACTGAAAAAACGGCAACAAGTGTGTCCAAACCTCATGCTTTCTCATTCATATAGTGCTAGCAGCAGTGCTATGCAGTTCTTCTCTCTCTCCCAGGGAGCTTTGTTGCCCTTGGTAGAGTGGAAGAAGATTCCAGAACAGGAGCAGAGGGGATTTAGGATGTGGAAATCTTTCCTTTGGGTCAGTGTCGGATCCTAATTCAGGACTCGGTAATTGAGGTGTAGAAGGGCCACCTTGCAGAGGAGACAGAAAATTGGCATTTGGCTCCCAATTTGGCCTATAAAAGTCTTACTGACCAACTTGAAAAATACCATCGGCAAATGACTGCTTTGCTGGCCATGCAGTTGGATTCCTCCCTGTTTCCTGCCATGGGAGCGGTGAGGGGCACCAGGGAGGGTTGCCGCCCACCCCTACCCTGAGTGAGCCCCTCTGCCTTGCTGCATGAGACCTAGCTGGGCAGCTGGGGAAGAAGCGTCCATTGCTGTTAGAGTGCCATCTGGAGGATTCGCTTGCACATCACTTTCCGCATATTTTTACTTTTTGCTCCATGTTAGGTCTATTCTGAGCTCCTAGAAAAGCATTTTTCAGAAGGGATTTCTATTTTTAAATAATGGAACGGGTCGTTTTCCTTTTTTGCTACATCACATCATAACTGCAGGTCAAGAATGTGATGAATTTGACTGTATTTGCTTTCAAATAAAGCCATGAGTCATGGAACATTCTTGGTCCTAATACTTGGGTTACTATGGGAGAAGCCAACAATAAGATTGCTCTTGTTTTAGAAGAATGTAGTTTCCCTAATGGCCTGAAATTTCCATTTAACCTTTGATTTCCAGTGACATTAGCTAGCTGCTTCTATCCTTAAGCAAGCTTACAAGATTATATGTTAACTATATCTGCTTTTGGAGCAATGTGATCAGTTTGTAACTAAAAGAAAAAAAAAACCCATTAGAATCCTGTCTAGGCCAAGATATTTCTGGTTCTGGGATGTCTCTTCATACTATGAGAATGCCCTCCTCCACAGTTCAGACAGCTTCCCCTAGGCTTCACTTTACATCTGGTGGCCAAATACTATTTCTTAAATTTGGGAGATGATGATGTTAACTTCCTTAAGATAAATTTCTAATTTACTGAGTTGTGAAGAGTCTACATCGATGGCTACTAAGAAGATAATTTTATTTTTCTGAATGCTTCCATGAATCCAGGGGACTTGAAAATATGCAAAACCCACATGGTTAGAAGAGTATATTTATAAATATTCTTTGTTTCTGAATTAGATTTTCTAACAGGAAACATTCTTTACATGAAAATACCTTGAGTTACCTGAGCTTTTCCCTCCTGTTGTTGTGTTGATTGGTGAAATACACGGTATGTGGAAGTTACCTAATTAACCTCGGTTGTGTATAAATAACCTGCAGATGTACTGAACTGCTTTTGGGGCTATCTTGTACCCTTCAATCTGTGACACAATAAAAGCCCTTTGTGCAAAGTCGAATGAGCACCCTGAGCCATAATAAACACATTTCGGGTGATTATTCCAGGTTTTTATCAGCCCGTCGATGCACTGATTTGTGCCCACCCGGAGCAGCCCTCTGCATCTCCATCCAGCTCTGCAGTACACTGAGGCTTCCCTTAATCATCACTGTTTGGGTTTCTTTTTTCTCTTCTTTGGGAGGAGTGGGGGCGGGGGCAAAAGGGAAGAAGAGAGATGACTTACAGGGTGGCACTTGAAAGAAAATTCTGTCAATAAAAACTGAGTAGAGCAATCATGTGAGATCAGATTTAATTTTCAGTGCTACTTGATATCATTCTCAGGCTATGTTCGTATTTCAGTTCTGGCATCAAAGGATTCTTTGGATGCACTTTCATTTCTCATGTCATTAATGTATCTGTAACCTAACGTGACGCTCCTCTTGGGATCTGTGGGATGGTTTGTTTGTTTTTTTTCTTTTTTTATCAAGTGGCATGGTAACTAGCAGAACACAATTAATTTAGGCCTTTAGGCAAAACTTGGAATGAACTGTCTTGCCCATTGTCAGGCTGTTCATTTCTATTCAGAATATTAAGCCTCTCCATGGTTCTTCCCCGAGGTACCCACACACCAACTCATATGCCCACATGAGGCCTGCCATTACAGCCTGACATGCTTGTCGTCTGAGAGGTGGGCAGGGACTTAGTTGTGTGATTTATATGTGCATCTTCAATCTCCTTCCTCACACAAGACAGACCATTTTCACAGTACTTGCAGTGCCTGATAAAAGGAACCAATTGTTTATTTATGCTCTCTCTTTGAGATAGAAAGATCTATGTGAAAGAAAAGGTTCTCTTTCTCCAGGTCCTCCAGTTGGTGGCAGCTCACCACTCATCATCAGGATTTCCACAGTATGTCATAGCTAATGTGTCTACTCATTCCCTCTATTGACGGCTTTGTGAGTCACATGTGGCTCACTCTTCGGGGCAAGACACTTACGGAATCGGGCTGGTGGAGAACTCAAAAGTAAGACAACTGAGTAGGAATTTCCTCAATGAGAATAGGTTTAAAAAAAAAAGGGACTTGATACCCCGATACCATTTTTTTGTGAGTAAGAAATTAAATTCAGTGCATGGCAGCTAGGGTTACCTCTCTAAAATCCATGCTGCTCTATAAGGACAAGACATCCTAAGGACAAAGGCTGTTTCACCTTACAGGGTAAAGTACTGGACAGTGGATTAAAATTTCAGGAGCCTGAAGTGGTTTTGGAGTAAATGAAAAATATTTTAATACCATTTTATTTCAGGAGATTTGGGTTTAAAGTTAGGCTTCAGGTTTTGAAATTAGTTCTCAATAAACAATCAGTTGTATGTAGAATGTGCACTTTTTTTCTTCTTTGAGACTATCAGAGTCCGTTCCTTGGCTTTTCAGTGTGATTTTCTTTGTGCTTGTGTTCACTTATTCATTCCTCAAATACGGAATGAGCGCTCTTTGAGTAAGCCTCTGTGGTAGCCCTTGGGGATACATGACCCTGTCTTCAGAAATCTTGCAGTCTAGACCAGGAGTCAGCAACATTTTTCTGTCGAGTGCCAGATTATAAATATCGTAGGCTTTGTGGGCTATGCAGTCTACGTTACAACTACTCTGTTCTGCTGTTGCAGCCTGAAAGCAGCCATCGATGACTCATCAGTGAATGGACACGGCTGTGTTCCAGTAAAAGTTTATTTACAAAAACAGGCTGTGGACTGACTTGGCCCGCAGGCAGTGGGTTTTGGACCCCTGACCTAGTGGACAAATAAGATGTGATTCGGGGTGACACAAGATTCTGCAAAGCACACGGCAGGGGACCGGACCCTGATGGGGAACGGGGAGTCTGCAAAGCCTTTCTGGAACTGTGATGTTTACATGGAGACCTGAAAGGTGTGTAGGAAAAGCCAGGGGAGGAGGGTGCAGGTAGGGACGTGCGAAAGGGGGCAGATACCTGTAGAGAATGACGTATTCCCAAGGGAGGAAGCGCTGGACGGTGGCAGGGCTGGAAGGCAGAGACTCCCACGGAGAGCGACAGGACACGTCCATCTTGGTCTGTAGGAGTGTGACGTGGTCTCCACTTTACATAGGAGGAGACCGCCCCTCAGAATGCTCAGGTGGCAGAACTTGAAGCTCTCTCACGTGAAAATCATGCAGACAGTTCTGCTTTAAGTGCAGTCACTTCAGCGCCAGGAACGTGCATTTGAGAAACAGGCTGGACCATATGAACTATGCGGATATAAACGACTTCTTCTTAGTCTAGCAGCTGGTCCTGGAAGGAGGTGCGTGGCTGTTTGGGAGCACAAGGAACTATAGAAGGAGGAGAGTCAGGCAGCGATGCTCCTGCAAGGCGTCCTCCTCTGGGATGAGATGTCTGTTGCTCTCCCTGAAGAGAAGCCCAACAAGCCAAGTCGCCGAGCTAACGCCTGTCCCCAAATTGAGGGTTCTGTGTCCCCCCCGCACCTGATCTTGAACTTGCTGGGGCTTCCCAGGCTAGGACTCCGGGGGTCTAGAGGCCTCTTCCTGTCCCAGGGGCACAGGTGCAACATACCCACCTACGGATGAAGGTAAAATTTATGGGCAACAGCATGATGTTGTGGAAAGAGCCCCGGCTAGGAGAAGAGAAGCATGTTCAAATCCTGCTTCCAGTACCTACCAGCTGTGGGACTTTAACAAAGTTACTTAAGCTCTCTACATCTCAGTTTTGTCATCTGTAAAAGGGAGGTATTATATCCGCCTTACATAGTTGTCCTAGAGAAATAAGCAGTGCAGATCTGTAGCATTGGCACCGAGCATGTAGGAGGGGCCCGGAGATCTTTCTGAGTTGGCGTTTAGTGTTTATGGCTTGCCTGCCTTTTCCAGCCCTGTTTGCTGTGGCTCTAAAAAGAGTTGGGTGACCAACTCTTTTTTTTCCCCCCAACTATTACTTTATTTATATTACTATGCTTAAGTTACCTGGAAGCAGCCAAGCAGTTCTGCCCCATTTCAGGGAAAGTTTCCAATCAACACCAATTACGTGGTGACAAATAACTAGGAACGATGACATCTTTGGGTCACGACTGACAAGGAAGGATGGGCTCCGGTGCTAGGGTTCATCTCCAGCAAGAATACGGCACAGCGGCTGGCACAAGCCATACTAGCATGGAACCTTTAGCGCTGGTCACAAAGTCGATCTCTTCCCTGAAGCTAGCAAATCAAGTGAAATAACTGGGTTTAAAGAACATTTTTTTTAAAGATTTTATTTATTTATTTGAGAGCGAGAGAATGAGAGATAAAGAGCACGAGAGGGAAGAGGGTCAGAGGGAGAAGCAGACTCCCCGCTGAGCAGGGAGCCCGATGTGGGACTCGATCCCAGGACTCCAGGATCATGACCTGAGCCCAAGGCAGTCGCTCAACCAACTGAGCCACCCAGGCACCCAAGAACATTTTTTTTTTTAAATGAAGCCCAAGTAAGTTTAAAAACCATGCTCTTGACCCATTTTCCTTTCAAAATTTACATAAAACACGCTTTTTCACTCTTAATAGCCCAGATTTTTTTTTCCTCACATAGCCCATCATGTAGCTGCAGATAAACTATTCTACCTCAAGATGTAAACATAGGCGGGGAAAAAAATGAACGGCATGTGAGGGAACCTTACTGATTCCACCATCGGAGAAGCAACACAAAGCACGAGTTCTTCAGAGGGGTTCGGAAGCATGGTATTTATGGAAGATACTCCTTTATGACTCTGCCCTGTGCTTTAAAAGGAAACACAACAGTGGTGCCCCATTCTCAAGGAAAGCCGCTAGGCTCCTCTAAAAGGAAGTAAATTTAAATGCATTTAAAGTCAGTGTGAATGTACAGTATCTCTGCTTTAAGTCCCTTTTATCCAGGTTTAGGGGGTGGCCCTTCTCTGTCACTTCTGATCCAGTTATGGAATGTGCAGAAGTTCCTTCCCTATCCCAATTTCTGGGTCACTTCCAGGACCCTTCCCAATGCCCCCCGGCCTATGCAGTGGCCCGACTAGTGCGGTGGGAGATGGCCTTCTGGCCATCCTTGCTACCCTCTTCATTTCCGGCAGGCTCCCCTCGCTCGGCCTGTCAACCAGCGCCTCAGCTCATCATTCCTATCAGGTTTCATCCCAGTCCTGTGATAACCAGAACTGCTGTGTTTTTATGTTTCTGTTACCTTAGACCAGTCTTTGTAGGCACCTCCGACCCCATCCACGTAATCTTAGGGCACTTCTGGGTTTCTTCAGGGCATCTGAATGAAAGGAGAAAGGCGGGAAGGAAGTGAGAAGTAGCTTTTTATGTCTTCCGTGTACTTCTCATTGCCAGCTGTGAGGGTGGAAGCGAGACTCTTGGACTCTGCACCTGGTTTAGAAGTGAGGAGACCAGGAAGGTGAGAAATGTCAGTTGGAAAACTAAAGGGCTAGGAGAGAGGATGACCTTAAGCTAGCTCAGTCTGTGAGTCTGTGTTGTCTCCAGAAGTCCTATCAGTGGGAGGTTGAAACCTCAGTACTTTCCCCTCCCTGTCTCTGTGGAGCCCCCCTCCCAACCATGGCCTCCAGCACTCCTCACCGGGACTGGCGCAGCCATTAATGGGGCCATGTTGCATCTCAAGCAAGACTTAGTTTAGGGCACGTAGCCCCATAAAAGCCGTGTTGTACACAGAGTTTAGACCCTGTGGAAATATTTGTACTTGAATTCAGGAACATTTAGGACTAAATATAAGTAAACATTGCGGTCAAGAAGCAAAGTGTCTTTCAAAATGCTTTGGGTGTGTGCATCCTTTTAAGATTTCTATTTGTGTTCCTCACCCAGTGTTCTTTTGATCCCTTACTGCTTTTCTCAATGATTTATTAAACCAACGTGTCATATAAAACTCTTTGTAATTTGATGCAAATACTTTTGTTAGAGTCTGTTGTTTATCTTTTAGTTAATTTGTTTTTTTTAAAGATTTTATTTATTTATTTGACAGAGAGAGAGAGCACAAGCAGGGAGAGTGGCAGGCAGAGGGAGAAGCAGGCTCCTCGCTGAGCAGGGAACCCAATGTGGGGCTTGATCCCAGGGCCCTGGGATCATGACCTGAGCCCAAGGCAGACGCTTAACTGACTGAGCCACCCAGGTGCCCCAATTTGGGGTTTTTTTTGATACATGGAAGCTTTAAACTTTAAGGCAATTCAATTGTTTTTATCTGTTGTGAATTTTGTAACAGTTTTTAACTTAGAAAATTCTCCATTTATTTATAGGAGAAAATGCTTACTCTTCATCTCTGTTTTATTAGGAGAGATGTCCATTTAACTCTTTAATTCATTTCAAATTGATTTTAGCATATGGTGTAAATACAAGACCTTTTTTTTTTCCCCAAGTAATGTCTCGTACCAGGAGCTTAACCATAATAGTGGCCATTTGTAATTTCCTGCGAAGCCCAATGTCAACCTGGGTGATGTGGAGATCATAAGAATGGGGTAAACATACCCCTGCCCCTGTGGAACCAGCCTTAGCAATGAAATGCCAGATTGAGGTGCTTTCACAAGCCCGCGAAAGGTGGCATCAGGAAAGGATCTACCCTGACATCTGGCTGTGGCCCATCCTGGCTTCGTGCCCACCTGGCACAGAGCCCCCCATTCTTTCTCAGGTTGACATGTGCCTACTAAATTGGCAAGCAACATAAACCTGAATGCCCACCGACTATGCCATTGGCAAGATCATCTTATTATGGTACAGAGCAGACATGGGAAATAACGGTTAAAATTGTGTTCTAAAGAATCCGTTGTCCTACGTTGACATGGGGCCATTTCTTAAGACCTGGTGCCGGACACAGAGTCTGAGATACTCTGCATTTACCACAAGTTAGGGAAGGAGGAGGGATAGGGGTAATAAGGTGATCGAGAGCGTGTAGGAAAATGACATTTTCAGATGGTGGAACAACTTACTGGAGATGTCATGGCATGTCCTTCGAAGATCTTTCTAAGAGCAGAACGCCTGTGTCTGTGGTAATTTCTGGAGAGCTCTGCACTTGAGGAAGCAGGAAGATCTGGTTCCTCAAGCAAGAGTCCCATGAGATGAAGCAGAAATGTCCAAGACCCTCATTGGCCTCATGGTAAACACTGCGTCCACCACCTGGGGTGTGGCCACATCCCCTTTAAACTGTCCTTAAAAACAGCCGTCACTGGGCTTGTGGAGAACATACCAGGATCCGGTAGACAAGAGGGAGTGTTTGCTGCGGAGTCTTTCCCTAGCCAAGGAGACATGTTCTGCAAGGAGACTCCCCTCATTCCCAGAGCCAGTTGACAAAGGTGTGAAATTATTTTATTGTGTTCTTTTGTAAACTGTTTGGTTGAGCATGCAAGGTTCTCCACATAAGGAGTGATTTGCATTGATTGTTTTCCTTGACTTGTACGTACCGGCCATTTCCCAAGAGCAAAAATTCAACCTGAGAAAGTAACAGGACATTTGTGTCTTTGACCGTTTTATGACAGAGTCCTAAAAGGGAGACTGTTGAAGGCTGTGGTTAAAATTACTTATTTACAAGGCCGTTCATAAACCATGAAGAAAGGATACCAAGTCCACCAGCATACCTCCATTTCAGAGATCACAGCAAATAAAATCAAGGTTTATGGTCAGTAGAACGGTGCATGGTCTGTATAAATGAGTGTCCTAGTTCCTTTGGAATGTGTGAGAGGCTATGTGCATTTTACTTTATAAGAATGTAATCTAATATCTTCTTGGTGTTTGGTTTCCCCCTGTCTATGTAGCTCAGTTATTTAGAATAAAGCTTTTTTTTTTTTTTTTAACTGTTTAGATCTAGTGCATATTCTAAGATGCTTGAGAGACTTTCTGGAACAGCCCTCACTTGTGAAAAATTGGTATTTTCTCTGCAAACACAGAAAAGATCTTTGCCAGCGGGTGGAAAGCAAGGGAGGGAGCACAGTCTGAGGTGATCAGACAGGCACATGTCAGAGCTCAACTGAACTCCTGTCAGTGGTGTCCTCTAAGATTTTATGATTATGTTTTCGGTCATCTAAAAATTGACGCTGTGTTCTTCTTCCTTTTAGGAAAAACTGTGTCTACCCCATCACATCCTTGAAGAGAAAGGCCTGGTCAAAGTGGGCATTACCGTTCAAGCGTTACTAGATGTAACGGTAACGAAGACTCTGTTCACATGAAACCAGCCCCTCTCCTTGGGGTCGGTTCAGACTCTCCTCTCGTCCGAAGTCCTGGACTCTGCTCTCAGCACCCGCTCCTCCTGCCCTCCCACTCACTGCCTGTCAGTTCCCTGGCTCTGGTTGCATCGAAGGGAGGACAGAAGGGAAGATTGTCCGCCTTCCAGAACTGACTTCCATTGTTAAGATAGGAGAGATACTTACCTTAAAGCCAGTGAGGGAGCTGCCAGCGAAGACCTGAGCAGCACATCAATGCCTTTTACAACCTCCTTCATCCCTTCCACGCTCACCTACTGCCATTACCAACACACCAAGCACAACCGTTTTGCAACAAGATGCATTTGTTTTATTCAAACCAAACTTCTTGTGTATTTAGTGGGGGGAGGGGGACACAATCAGGTTTCTCACCACCAAATTTTTCAAGACGTTTCTTGAGACCATTGCCTTTTAAAAAACTATTTTCGACATACAAAATATTTATATAAATATTATTTATTAGTGAGTTGTTATTCATCCTTTGGATGCAAATTGTAAATTAGGAAACTATTTTATTACTGCTTTTTTGTGGTTAAACACTTTATTTTAATATTATAAATATTGAATTATTTTCTATCCTCTTTGGTGTGCAGTAGTTCTAGGTCTCAGTAATCATGTATTCTGGTGTATGTGACTCAGCAAAAAAAAAAAAAAAAAAAAAATTTAAGCCAAAAACAGGTGCTTCTGTGACAAGAACTGTTTTCTGGGGAGGCATTATTTACACTTAGGTTTATGGAACATGGTTTTATTTATATTTCTGCATTCCATCCAGTTTCCTACATTCCAGCAGCCCTGTTGTCCTCTCACATAACAAACCGACTGAAATCAAGAGAGCACCCCAAAGTTATTTGTAAATAGCTGTGATGAAGAAAAAAAAAGGCATATTAAACTTGAAGATGAAATGTGAACAATTATTTTTTTGGATTCAGACTTATTTTGCTATGCACAAAACATTCACGTTTTAACACAAAGAACTCGTAAGTGTTAGCGTCATGTGTCTTGAAGTATAATTTTGCACTGTAACTTGGCTAATGAAAGAAAGTCTAGCACCAAAGGTAGATAATAAGGAAATGGTCTAGGTAAGTAGAGATAAGAAAAAGTCTATTGTTTGACGACAAAGCTTTTGTAAGGACAGCTTTGACTGAGTGAGCAAGAATGGCACACGGCACATAGGACCTGGATCAGGACCAGCCCTTCTCACAGCTGCCAGCCTGTCTTAAAAGAGAAAATGATTCCGAGAGGCAGACGTGCTCGTTTCATTGTAATTTAGTCGGCGGCTTCCCTAAAACGCTGCAGAATTCACGGCCTCTGCTGTGAAACCACGGGAATGAGTCCCCCACTGGGGGGGGCAGCCACCCGTTACACCAACACAGGCTCAGGAACGGGCTCGGGAAGGGCTGTTGGGAGACGGAGTAGCCTAGGAAGGAGGAAGTTCAGTCAAAACAAGGCTAAGAAGAGCCAGCAAAGGAAAGGGACCTGTGCTGGCTTGAGGGACTCACGTAAGGCGTCACAGACACGCTTCCACGCGTGGGCATTGGCCCCGCAGTTACAGATAGCCCGCTCGTTCGTCTTCCAAAGTCTCGAGAAGGTCGACTGCAGCCTCACTTCCATGAGAAGCCGTTGTAAGTGTCGGGAGACAGATACCCGGGTGGGCGCTGCGAGGATGGGAGGCACTGAACACAGACGCCCGTCAGTCAATGCCACGGCTGCCCTGTGCCGGGGGCGAGATAGGGGCGGTTACTGGAAACGGTCATTTGGATTGGCAGCTAGCAGTTATTTCCTGTCAGATGTACTGTGCACTTTAACCTAACATAAGATATATTTTAATATGTTCCTGTACTGCACAAATACCTGTTCTGTCAAATAGCGTCATGATGTAAAAGAGAAAGGCGTTTTGGGCAAAGAGCCTATTCAAGGTCAACAACATGCCAAGGTCGATATGGAAATAAGAATGCAGATTGCCGCACCTTGACGGGCATTCAGAACGCAGGGTCCTGAAATATTTTTTTTACGTGTGTATATGGCAAACATGAAGCTCTGTAATCCTTGTTCTGAGAGATTTTCCCCCCCAAATTAAAATATTTCTTTTGATACTAATCTTCAGTATTTTTCTTAAAGTTGGCTGTATAATACAAATGACTTCAATATTTTGTGCAATGGCTTTTTTTTTCCCCTTTTAAATGCAGTCGGTGTATGGCTAAGTAACGTCTTCAAGATCCTTGTACACTGTTTATATGTGCAATAAAACGGGCATGGTCAGCTGAGAGTACCGGAAGTGGACAGAATGTACACAGCGCAAATATCCTTTCTTTTATTACTTAACAGCCATTAAAACTTTGAATTTGTACAAACCATCTTCTGCCTGACTTACCCATCTTATATGAAGGTTGACTATAGTCACAAAAGAAATCCTAGGGTGTCGTTGCTGAAATAGTCTGTAGCAATTATCTAGTGTATATATATATATATATATATATATATGTGTGTGTGTGTGTGCGTCCTGTAATATATATATTTTCCAACCATTTTTTTTTTCCAAACTAAAATCTTCCCTGGAAGCACAGGACATAACAGCAGTTATAAGCAGAGTTGCTGTGGTGAGGGGGAGAGGGAGTGTAGACTCAGGACCTTCACCTGTCCCTTGGGTGGCAGCTCCAGAAGATGTCACCGAGGAAGCCTGAAGGCTGTGCGGTGTGTGTTGGAGAACCACAGGATCTGGTCCTTTCTCCTCAGCTGCCCCCGTGGGATCTGACCTGCGAAGTGGCCGCCATGATTACACCTCCCATGAATCTAGGCTGGGGTTTTTCCCACATGTGCAGCCTACCTCTGGTAGAAGAGAAGCTGCTTGGAGGAATTCAAGTGAAAACACAACACACGAGACCAACAGCCTAAGTAAGCAGAGATCAGGGTCAGGGCCTCTCCATTTAAGATCCGTTCCTACCGAGTTGAGAAAACCAATGCATGGCCAACAGTGTTCCGATGGGGAATGCTGTTCCTGGGCCGAACCTCGAATTTTGGGGTATCTTAGTCTACTATATGTTGCACAAGTCTAGCACTCACAGAGACTTTGCACTGTAAGTTGGCTGGAGCACCTGGGGAACGTGTGAAGGGCAAGCAAAGGGGAGGCCACAGGCGCAGAGCGCTGGTGGGGGGACATGGCGGGGGGGCACACTTGGCACTGGGGGCATCCGTGCGGTTCAGCTATATGGCATTGGCCGCAGCAAGGGACTGTCCCAGAGACCGAGTTCTGGCCAACGGTTGCATTGGGGGTTTCCCATTTCTTCCTGGGGGAGTCCGAAAGATCCGGGCAGCAATGACCCCATTGGGGCTGGTTATCTAACCTCCCGGAGGTCAGCTAGCAGAGACCAGATCCAGTTGAGCCTGGTCTCACGGGATGTATGAACTCAGGGAGTTCTTTTTGGAGCTGGTACTCGTGTGGGGGGCGTGCGTGTAAAGCAGGGTTCCACTCCCAGCCACTACCTTCACTCCTCACACCCACACACTAATGGGCCATCTTAATGGTCAATAGTCATTGAGTGGCTACTGTGGGTCAAGTGTTTTTCTGAACTATAAACCCCATTAAAAGAAGGCTACTTGTGTATTTTGTTCTCTGTCAATTCCCCATTGCCTGGAACAGTGCTTGTCAATAGGCACTAAAAAGATGCCACTTAGAAGAATTAATGAACTTTGCACGCAGTATTTCAAAAATTCTTGCCAAAACGCTACCAGGGAAGGACTTGTGGACACCTATACTTAATACTACATACATCAGGAACTGACCCTGCCTCTTCTACCAAGAGGTTTTTGTGGTCCTTGCCTGACATTGTCCACGTGGCTATTGTTTATTGGTTCAAAAGCAGCCACCTTACTCAACTCACCAATAAGTCTCTTCCCCCCAATTTTTAATTCTTTTCCTGGTGACTGGAGACAAAGACATAAAACCTGGAAGAGACCTAGAGGCTAACACTGACATTCAGAGAGAAGTAGGGATAAGCAACTTGCTCAAGCTCATATCAGGTAAGACAGAGGGCAAGCCACGGTCAAGTTCAACTGTTGGGCTTGTGTCCTTGTCATTGTACAGAGGGCATCCCAGCAGAGCTGACCGACTGAAGTTTCTAGAGTTTTTTTTTTTTTTTAAAGGTCTTGGGCAATTCTTAGGATTTAGAGATACAAAAGAAAGCATTTGTGGGATAAAACTTGATAAACTGAGCCTTACTGGGACCAGTTTAAATGCTAGCTAAGACAGATCAAGGCCAGGAAAAGAGGTTTAAAAAACAGGCCCAGGGGAGAGGAAGCGTTCCTCACATTGAAATGAGGTCGAGGAGGAAGCCTCCAGTTTCCTTGCCATTTCTCTCTCCCAATTTGATAAAACATTACTCTAGGGTTTTTTTTTTTTTAATTTTGGAATGTTTATCTGTTTATCAAAGTGATACACGTTTATCAAAGAAACTTTGGGCAGTATGAAGAGGTTGGGGAAGATCACTGGTAATCCCATCTTATAGGGAACTGTTAAACTTTTCAAATATTTTCTTTGAGACATTCCTATGTATTTTTACACAGTACAACTTTACATAGGTTTTTCCCTTGTTAATACTAGAGTATATCCATTTTCCCCAGGATAATGCTGTTTGCTAAAAGAAAAAATGGGGTACCATGAACAGGCACTAATGATATTTTAGAAGCCCCCTTTAAAAACGTGGTCTTAGGTGGGCAATACCTAAAAGAAGCAGACAGACCCTGAAATAAGATTAAGGGCCATGAGGTCTTTGGTGGGCAGGGAGTCTGCAGGGGGTTGGGAGTTACGGCTGGAAGGGAAAAGTGGCCAACAAGAGGTACATTTTCTTTTTTTTTTTTTTTTAAGACTTTTTTATTTATTTGTCAGAGAGAGAGAGCATAAGCAGGGAGAGTGGCAGGCAGAAATAAGCAGAGGGAGAAGCAGATTCCCCTCTGAGCAAGGAGTCTGACTCAGGACTCAATCCCAGAACCCTGGGGTCATGACCTGAGCCGAAGGCAGCTGTTTAACCCACTGAACCTCCCAGGCATCTCGGGAGGTACATTTTCAAGGCAGCCCCACAGTGAAAGACTGAAGTTCAGTCCTGGAGGAAGCTCTGGGAGATGGTACACAATATCTCATACCTCAGAATCCTCCCAGCCAAACTCCCAGGAGGTATTTATATCCCCCTAAAACCTCCCTTAACATCATGCCTAGATATGCTTAAAAAAATAAGTGTATGCCCATTTAAATGCTTTGGTTATATAAGAAAATAAGGAAATCCCCAGGATCTGTAAGCAGAGAGGGAGCTAGAGACCAGAATATTAAAATGAAGGCAAAGCCATGACCCTGCTGGGAGCACCGGTCCCTCCTCTTGACCAAGAGATGGTGTATTAACTAATGGGCACTCTGTGATGGCAACAAATACACGGACCCAGTCAAGGTGAGTCCTGAGTTGGATCTGAAATCTCTGCACAAAGCCAGCATCCGTAAAGGGCTGCATCTTCATTGAAAGGATAGAGAAAAAAGAAGTTAGCCTGTCTACCAAGGGAGACGGCAAGGAGAGAAGCGATCCTTGGGTGAGAGGAAGTGGGAAATATTAGCTTCTGTCACTACAGGTCTCATCTTCCACAGATTTATGCTTTGAATTTCCATTGCAAATGTGGTCTGGGAAACCCCAAGATGAAGAATACTTACAGTGTCTCAGGCTGGTCACATTCCAGGACACCAAGGAGAAGAAAAAACACTTCCTTACTGAGGCAGACCCCACAGATTCCCTGGGATGACACCGACCATGCATGAGCATCCTATGCAAAATTACAAAAGAAGCTCTGAGACTTGCAGCCTGAAAGTTTTTTTGCAACTTAAATTTGGTGACAAGACTCGATTGGAGCTGGCAGATATTCAAGTCTGTATTTTTTAATTTTTTAAAAATATTTTATTTATATGCCAGAGACAGAAAGAAAGCTCACAAGCAGGGGGAGTGGCAGGCAGAGGGAGAAGCAGGCTTCCTGCTGAGCAAGTGGCCCGATGTGGGTCCTGGGATCATGACCTGAGCAGAAGGAAGATGCTTAGCCGACTGAGCCACCCAGGCGCCCCTATTCAAGTCTTTATCATCTTAGTGTGATATTAAGAAGAGAGTGGCCATATGTAAAGAGATGGTAATCGAGATCTGTCCAAAAGTGATAAAGCATCTGAATGCTCAGATTCAAGAGGCACAACACATTTCAAGCAGGAGAAGTACAAATACCTCTGTATCTGTAGACATGCGGTAAAAGTGATCCTAGAAAGTGAAGACATGAGCCCAAACTTCTTCATTCTGCCTTCTAATGGCTGGGCGTTCCACTTGGTAAAGGCACTTGAGAAGGGCCATCTCAAAAGTAAGTAGAATCTTCCACCGGCAGGACTGGAAACCTGTGTCAGCCCACACCCAGGGCTAAGACAGCTGTGCCCAGCCAGACGATCTTAAGAAGTGTACCTATTTGTGGTCAGAAGACACTGTCCTGGCAAACAGGTCTGGAGCTGAGGATTGTTGCCTTACGTGTCATGGAGAATGCAGCACAAACATCTTCAGGAGGACAGTAAAGAGGTCTTTTCTGACAAGGTCAAAGAGGTGATGAGACCAAAGGAATGGGATGCAGTTAACCACTGAAAATCCATCTGACCATTCTCGGTGCTTTCTGGATGCCGGACTTGAAGGTCAATCGGTTCAGCAACACTCAGGAAGAGCAAAGCTGCTGAGGATTTATAGAGGGCAGCGGGGGCAGACTCGGTGTTTTACAAGGTCACATGGGGTGGGGGGGGGGTGGGACGGGGGAGGAGAAGCAGGGACGTGCAGGCTGCCCGCTTTCCACTGCGATGAGAAATGCCAAAGTGCTGGGCCAGGACACTCCTGAACAACTATCACTTTTCTTTACAAAGTAAAAGAAAGCCCTTGACCTCTTGGAATGTGATCTCCACATAGATACCTGCTAGAGTCATTAAAGCTGGGCATGGGGACGGAGGGAGAGACACGTCTGCTGCCTAAGGAAGGTCCCATACAGGCAGACCTCACCTTTCCCCTCAAAATACTGTCTAGTCTCTTGTCTTCCTAAATCCTTAGTGAACGTTCTTTAAAAGAATATTCAAGGGGCACCCGGATGGCGCAGTCAGTTGTGTCCACTCGATTTTGGCTCAGGTCGTGATCTCGGGGTCCAGAGAGCGAGCCCTGCATCTGCTCCATGCTGAGCATGGAGCCTGCATAAGATTCTCTCTCTGCCCCTCTCCCGTCACTACCCTTCCCCCCTCACGTGTACGTGTGTGCTCGCTCTCTCTCTCTCTCTCTCAAGAGTACTCTTTTTTTTTTTTTTTTTAAAGAAAGAGAGAGTCAGAGAGTGTGTATAAGTGGGGAAGGGGCAGAGGAAGAGAATCGCAAACAGACTCCCTGCTGAACGCAGAGCCCGACCAGGGGCTCGATCTTTTGTGCGGGGTCTATGTTTTGTTTACCAGAGTATCCTCAAGGCCCAGCATGGTGGCTGACATAGAATAGGTGCTTGATAAAAATTTGTTGAACAAATGCCTTTGCTTTTTGTTCATTTTCCTTTCTACCCTTATCACTCTATTGAAAACACTCATAAGAAAGTCATGGGTCCCCTCCCAATGGCCTCTTTCCAGTCCTTGTTCTATCTGATCCTCCCGAACAGGGAAGCATATGGGACGGCCGAACACTCGCTTCTTGAAACCCAAGAGTTTTCTTCTGGTGACATTTTATCTCTCTAACTGTTCTTTTTTCATTTTCTTCATAGTCTTCTCTTTCTTTTCTTTTAGGAGGAGCACACTCCATATTGAAGATCTTTGGGGGTGCTCACCAGCAGTAGTGACTTATGAATCTACAAATCTCTGCACTTCTAGGTCCCACTTCGCATCTGAGATCTAGCATGATGTAGCTCTGGGTGTCTTCACTTGGCAGTCCTATAGATCCTTCAGTCTCACGGTATTTAAAATTTAATTCCCTATCTACCGTCCCAAATCCCATCTTCTTCTCATGCATTTCCCGATTCTGTGGTTTCACCGCCTCCCCAGCCTCCGGAGCCAGGTATTGTAGGATCATCACCAATGTGAACCTGTCCCTGTTAGCTGGTCACTAAGCCATGTAGAGCTTCCCTTAGAAAGGGAGGAGCTCAGCCCCAGCATCTCCTCTTCATCCCTGCCCCCTTAGTGTCAGCCTTGAACGGCTCTCCCAGGGGTGAGTAGTCAGTGGTCCCTCTGGTCTCCCTGTCTGCCTGCTCTTTACCCTCTCCCCCTGCTACTACAGTCATATTTATAAAGCACAAATCTTATGTCTCATCCCTGCTGGAAACACCTTCCGTATCTCACTATTATTTATGCAGTAGATTTCAATGCCATGCATGCCTCTCCAATCTGTTACCCGTTTGCTGCTAACGCCCTCTGTTGCAGCCACTCCAGTCTCCCCTCTCCTGAGCCTCACTGGGGTCTCTGATGTCTCTGTCCCCCGTGCTACATTTGCTGCTTGGAATGTCCTCTCACTCCTTCTTGATTTTGTAAAGTGCAGCGTTTTCGGCGAAGCTATGCCCACACCCTCCGGATGATCTCTTCCTCCTTCGTATTCCTGAAAAAGAATTTGGTCTGCTATATTCAAATGTTCATTTCTAAATACAACTCTTCATATTGGACGAAATCATTTCAGTGGGGAAAAAGGCACAAAAAGACCCTCAATAATTCATCTGTTCTCTTATGGAAATCTTAATAAGAGTAATCATAGACCCACGTGTGATGAAGAAAACGAAACACCATGGCTGATGCCTACTGAGTAGTCACTACCCGACTGGCACTGGTCAAGGGCTGTGTTGTACGTCTCCCCGCACCCCTGGGAGGCAGCACCTACCATAACCTCCATTTTGCAGGGAGGTGACTTGTTCAAGGTCCCTGAGTCCTAAGCGACAGTACAGTTTGGATTCAGATCCCCCGCAGTCTGGCTCGGAGCACACGCTCTTCAATGCTATCAACCCTTCCTGAATGCCCTGGACCAAGCACCTACAATCATAAAAATTGGAGTAAATAGTTGAAGCCTTTACTTGGGTTACTTTCTTTGATCTTCACGATGACCCTAGAAGTAGGTGCCATTATTATCATCCCTCTTTTGCTCATGAGTTTAACAGGAAGTCATTGTGGGGCTCTCTCTACCCCAGTTCTGACGGAGGTCCCCAAATAGTCGGCACTCCGTACAGTCACCTTCGAAAGGGAGGTGTTAGGCCACCTGCGAAAGGGGATGTGAAACCCAGCTCGGTCCAACACCCTCTGTGAAGCGGTTAAGAAGAGTTGAGGAGGCCAAAGGTTTTCAGAGAGAGATGTGGGGTGCTGTGCATTTCCCCAGCCTTGCCCTGCCATGGGAAGCGGGGTGGTCTACCTTAGGCCTCGGTAGATGGGCATACAGGGACTATTTGGAAAACCTGATGTGTGCCCCCTGGAGTTTTTGATGCAGGGGCCTGGCCTCTGAACGCTGACCTGTGGGCTGGCAGGGCAGAGAGAAGGGGGCTGCCCCGGGAATGAACCGTGCTCCTTTCTGGGGTGCAGACAGAACACGGGCTTCTCCAGACGTGGTCCCCCATGCCCCCCATGAGGGAACTGCTCTATGAGGTTGCTTTGAACTCTCCTGGAGGTAAGTTCTTGGGGGGTGCATGGGATATGGCTGCAGCAGAAAGGCTGTGGGAGGGACCGAATTATGAAATCCCTCAGCAGAGAACAACTGAATAAGGCTGGAATATTAGCAGGATTATAGAACTCATATTTTAGAATCAACATGATAATCCCAGCAGCTGGGATAGCCTCTCTGCACTATGCAGCAAGTGTGGGCTGGGTCAGTCTACGATGAAGACCGGAATGTTCTATAGTCTGTCAGGCCTTATTTGTATATAACTAAGAAAATGAGTTATTTGCTATTTACTCTAGAAAACTTTACTTTTTAGTGTGTGGCCTATTGTGATTGTCCTGATCAAAACACTGGGTGGCAGTATTTTTACTGAAATGATTTCACAAGAGCCCCTAAAGCAGTAGGTTTCAGTCTTCTGAGAAGAATAATCCTACGTAACCAGCAATGAACAAAAAGGCAATATGCCATCAATCCACCACCTGAACAGCCTGTGCTGAAAATTACAACTCCAAATGTGGTGTTTTAACCACACACACACACACACACACACACACAGTGCACACACTCCGACACGCTCAGACATTCACACATACACACCAGAATGCCAGAAATATCATCTTGATAAATTAAAAGTCTCTTGCCTTTTCTAGGTCCTACCTCCATGCCCCATTTTTAATAGTATTTGAATTCATCTAATAAACCCAATGAGATGAAAACATTAATATATTTGACTGGTTGAGTATATACCACTGTCATCCAAAAAGGGCACTAGGATTCTCTTCTTTACTCACGGTCACCAGGAAGTGAACTACTCATTAAACATCACCAGGGACAGAAGGCTGACACCTGGTGCCAAAGAGACGTGAATGAAATCGGAAATTCGATGCTCTTGGATGGGAGTCCTGGTCTCAGGCCAAATACTGCAAGGGTTTAGATTCCTCTTATTTCCTCTCTGAAGACCAAAAAGACATTTTCTCCTGGACTGGCTGGGGCCACTAAAAGAAATGAAGAAGTTTACAAACTACGTTCTCCTGGAGGAAACGATTTTATTTCTATAGTCAAGCAGCCTCGGTACAGGGTACACATTGAATGCAGAGCTGATACTCAGTGTGCTGGCCCTCACAAGTCTTTTCTTTTACTCAAAAAGTTGTGGTAGGAGAATATTAGGGGGAGAGGGCTCACACATGCCACATGCATCCGCAATATATGACTATTTACATATCACTGTGTGTATCGCCACAGGAGTAAGTTACGGATATTTTAAGGTATGCACAAAAATAGACATTTTAACAGGAGAAGGATGAGCTAAAAATACACTGACAGAAGATCTTTCACACTCCAATGAATGGTCTTGTGCACCTTTGCAGGTGAGCACACCTCACTGTGGAGTCCAGCGGCACTGGTGCCCCTGGTCACTGACAACTGGACGGGACGGCGGTGATTTCGAAGGCCATCCTTTTTGCTACGCGCTACGGCCCCGTGAGTTAGATGGCGCGGGGCTCTTGTCTGCTCCATTTGCAGATGAGCAATCAGGCCCAAGGTACCTTATGGACGTGGGAATCACATCCGGTTCTCTTCTTCTGGAAGTCTCACTAGTTCACAGAGCAAGTTACGGTAATTCTATTTTTTATTTTTATTTTTTTAAAGATTTTATTTATTTATTTGACAGAGACATAGACAGCGAGAGCAGGAACACAAGCAGTGGGAGTGGGAGAGGGAGAGCAGGCTTCCCGCGAGGAGGGAGCCCCATGTGGGGCTCGATCCCAGGACCCTGGGATCATGACCTGAGCCGAAGGCAGACGCTTAATGACTGAGTCACCCAGGTGCCCCGGTAATTCTATTTTTTAAAAGGTGTTTTTGAATCAGAACTTAAATTCCCACGAGTATAAAGGAAAAGGCATGAAGGTGTGTTTCTGGGCCTTGACACAGCGGGGTGTCAGCACTGTTCTTTCTGGCTTCCAACGTTTATTAAACATGAAGGCTGAAAATTAATGTTTTACAACTCAGCCCATATACGCATAACTTCTGTTAGTAAAAATGATGGCATTCTTCAAAAATAAAGCCCTTTGCCTATCATCCTCAATTCTGAAGCTCTTCTCCTTCTCAGAAGTAATGGCCGTTATTTTCATTTGCACATTTTCCTAGGAAATATTTGTATCTATAGGAAGTACACATACTGTGTTGGTTTAAAAAATGTTAACAGTATTGAATTAAAGTGCGTTGTTCAGCAGCTTATTTTTACTCATAAATGTTTTAGGGTGTTTTCATATTTTCTCAACCACAAGCAATGTTGCAAGGCATGCCCTTCCCGGGGCTACTTTTGTACATCTTTCTCCGTGAAGCTGCTGAAAAATAATTTTGCAGCACCATATATGGAAGTGTGCATTCCTTGGAGACTTGAGACACCACCTATCACTTAGACTAAATCCCTGGATAGATCTGCTGCAGGATTTCTTTGATCCACCAAACTCTACGGAGTCCAAGCCTGTTTTGATTATCACAGCTTTCCAGTGTGTTTCGACCCCTGGTAGAGCAATGTGTTCTTTTCCAAAACTGTCTTGGTGTATTCTTCATAGAGGTTTTATAACAAGCTTGTCAAGTTCCATTAAAAGTATTGAGATTTGGATTGAGATTGCATTGCCTCCATAGATTAATCTGGAATGTATCAATACCTTTACAATATTGAGTCTTTTCTTCCATGAATACGTTGCTCTCCATTTGTTAAGGGTTTACCTTACTAAAGACCTCATACCACTCTTGTTCGGGGTATTTCTTGGTACTTTGGGTTTTTGTTGCTGCTCTGAATGGGATCATTTTCCTTTTGTACGTTTGTGTTAGATATTTATAAGCTGATAGGAAAATTACTAATTTTGAGATGCTGCTCTTGGTTCTAATACTTTGTCCCCCGTCTTGCACACGGCTGCTGCTTCCGCCCTCCGGTCACCAGTGCTCCTGTGGCTGAGTCTGCGGCTCCATTTGCTCCCCCACGTCTGCCAATCCCTTGGCACCTGCCATCGCCGCCACCCTCACCAGCCCGCACCACAGGCAGCAGGTCCTTTCTTCATCCAAACCCAAATGAAACGCAACCCAAAACTAAACTAAAATGAAAGCTTAAAAAAAAAATGCACACCTTTTTGTTTTTGTTTTAATAAAAAGTGATTTTGGTTTCAGAAGTTACACACACTGATGTAATCTCTATTGTATCCTGTGTTTGTCCAACGTGTTCAATGGAGGTCTGCGTTCTTCCGATGAGAATATACAAAAAGGTTGCTTGGCCAATTTGGGAATAGGTCTAATGAGCTCTTCAATATAAAACGCATGTCTACTTATGACAGCTTACTACGCATATATATTAAAAATATTTTTAAGACGTCAGCTTAGAATTTTTGCACTGTAAGATTCATGAAACAGTTTTATTCAAACTCTTTACTCGCATCTCCAAAATCAGACATCATGTTCCACTTGCTTGAAGTGTCACACACCACCTTCAATTCTAAGCGGTTTCTAAGTGAGATACAACATTACTTGAAGCTAGAAGTCATGTGGAAATTTTATCCCCCCCAAATGAGGGTCCTTTGTGTAACATTGGGAGTTTTTCTTCTTCATGCAGTAGATTTATGGTCTTCACAGAAGGACTACTGAATTCTTTTTTTTTTTTAAAGATTTTATTTATTTGAGAGAGAGAGAATGAGAGATAGAGAGCACGAGAGGGAAGAGGGTCAGAGGGAGAAGCAGACTCCCCGCTGAGCAGGGAGCCCGATGTGGGACTCGATCCCGGGACTCCAGGATCATGACCTGAGCCGAAGGCAGTCGCTTAACGAACTGAGCCACCCAGGCGCCCCTGAATTCTTTTTTAATGTAGACCTCACTGAAGTGCAACCGTATATGAGAAAGTATATAAATCTTAAATGTATGGACTGGTGCATTTTCAGAGTGAACACACTCAGGAAGCAAGCACCCAGATAAAGTAGTAAGAGAGACTCACGAGCTCCCTCTCGTGCCACCTTCCCATCACCTCTCCGAGGGCCCCACCCCTCCCCTGCTGTGGCAACCCCATCCCGACTTATAACACCACGGATGAATTTTGCCTGGCTTGGAAACTTACATGAGATGGTACAAAACGATTTACACAGGACATAATTTTTTTGTCTGGATTCCTTTATCAATAGTACGTTTGCGACCCCTCCGTGTGGCCGCATCTAGTAGCACGCTCATTTTCATTAATGTAGAATATTCCACTGTCTGAATATATACCAATTTTACCCATTCTATGTAGATGGATATTTGGGTTGTTTCCAGACCTTGGCTATTATGAGTAGTGCTGCTAAGGACATTCTCAGACAGGTTTTGTATGCACATGCTATGGTTGGGGTACCCCGAGTGGAACTGTCGGGTAGGGTCATGCTCCATCTCCGCAGACCCTGCCGGTTACACTCCCACTAGCCGGTCACCGTGCAGCCTCACCAACACCCGGGATTTCTGCTGTCCTAACTTCAGGTGAGTGTGCAGTGGCATTTTATTGTAGTTTTTATGTGCATTTTCCTGGTCTTAGGAAGTTAAGCACATTTTTCATGGGTTTATTAGGCATACTTACATCCTATTTCGTGAATGAATTACCCATTCAATTTTGTTTTCCTGTTGGTTTACATCTTTTCTTAAAATGAATTTGTGGGAGCTTTTTAGATATTCTAGATACAAATTCGTTATCAGATAGTGTATTGCAAGCCATTCCATCCACGACATGGCTTGCCCTTTCTCTCTGGAAGAATACAATACACTTCATTGTATCCTTAAAGGGATCATAAAGAGGGTTTTACAACATCTATAACCCAGGAAATGTGTCCGTTCCTTTGCCTCCTTTTATACCTGACTCTGTCTGATGCCATTTAGAAGCACACAGAGCTAGTAGTAGGAGGTCATTTTGGGGTTATTTTTCTACTATGAAATCATCAAGATGGTTCCTTGTAACTTTGAGAATGATTTCTGGTGGGGGAAACAGCCTACACTTAGGCATATAATAAGAATTCATCCCTCCCAGGCCAGTCTTTGCAGCATCTAAGAGCAAGCTTCAATTTACTGGCTTCCTATATATCCTTGACAGTCAGTTCTGTGTTGTAATTGAAGCCTTTGTCTTTATTAGTGTTATCATTGGCTATATGTTGGCAATTATTTACCAAGTATTTAAATATTTTTGCATTTACCCTGCAAAAGGGCAAAGCAACACTTTTCTCATAATGTTGTACCGGCTTGGGAGGGTATAGCTCCCGTTCAAACACTAATCTTGGTATTGCTATTAAGGGATTTTGCGGATATAATTAAAGTCCCTAATCAACTGACTTTAAATAAGGAAGATTATCCTGGATAATATGGTGGGCCTCACCCTATCAGGCCTTAAAAACAAGGCTCCAGACAGGAAATCCCACCTGTGGGCAGCAGCCTCAGCCCATGCCTGTGGGGTCCCATCCTGCTCATGAACCTTCCTGTTGGCCTGCCCTATGGATTTTATTATTATTATTTTTTAAGATTTTATTTATTTGACAGAGAGATAGAGAGCACAAGTAGGCAGAGAGGCAGGCAGAGAAGAGAGGGAGAAGCAGGCTCCCCGCTGAGCAGGGAGCCCGATGCGGGACTCAATCCCAGGACCTTGGGATCATGACCTGAGCCGAAGGCAGACACTTAACCAACTGAGCCACCCAGGCGCCCCTGCCCTATGGACTTTAGACTTGCTTAGTCAGCCCCCACATTCACATAAGCCAATTCCTTGTAAACAAACAAACAAACAAAAAAACCCTCTTAATATGTATTATCTCCTGCTAGTTCTGCTTCTCTAACTAAATCTGCAATATGGTGATCTTAGTACACAACTGCTTTTCTTTACAAAGGAGTTACCAACATGCACAAAATTCACAAATTAAACAATATTCCTTATTAGAGGACACAAAACCGTTAAGACTGGAACCATTTTGTGTGTAGCTCACTACAGGGCTCGATCTTGACTACTGATATTTCAATAGGACTGATTTTAAAAATTTTAGTACAATCTAATTCACATTTAAATAGTACTAATTTTATAACTTTAAGAACCTGATGGCTTCTTTAATTGCTGTACAATATGCAGTCTTCTTGAAGGTTTAAAATGTATAATCTTTGTGAACTAGGTGAGGGGAATCATGAGTACACTTATGTTGATGAGCACTTAGTAACAGATGGAAATGCTGAATCGCTATATTGCACGCCTGAAAATAATAATTATGTTAACTACACTGAAATTAAAATTTAAAAAAAGTATAATCTTCATGCTTCTCTAATAGAAAAATCTTTTTTAAATAACCAGACTTCATCTATCATGCTTCAGAAGTTTATTCATTTATTCATTAAGTTCTTAAAGGAACACAATTTGGTATTTACAAAGAGACGGATTACTTCTCTTGGCGAGCTCACCAAGCTAAATTTCTGCATGTAACTGAAGGAAAATACTGTGATTACAGTAACATTTGAAACAACTTTCCTTATATAGCTATTTCCAGATTGAATCTGATTATTTAATTCTTGTCTCTTGGGAGATTCCAGAAATCAAGGTCCACAAATCTGTTTGGCTTAATAGATAAGAAGTATCACTGGATTGGGTTTAGGAAATCTGGCTTCTAATCTTAGCTGAAGATGGGGAACTTCTTTAACCTTTCTGAGCCTACTTCCTTATTTAACAACAAATCAGTTATTAAATGCCTATTAGAAGCCAAGCAGTTGCCAGACACTAGAGATGTAACAGTAAACGTAACGAAGACAGTCCAGCTTTCACAGACTTCAAGCCTGACAAAGTGAGGGGTTTAGGCTAAATTACCTCTAAGGCCCGTTCCTGAGTTAGCATTCTAGGATTTAAATGGGATCATATTCATATATTCTGTGGCCTGAGGTTAATACAACAATGATTTCCAAATGACCTTGCAAAAGCTGTAAAGTATTAAATAGTTCCCATATGAACATTGGTAAAATAACTTTTTAAATCGTAAGCAGGTTTGACGTATTTATTCATAAAGTGATTCAACTATGGAATGACGCATTTTTAGCACTATGAAATCCAGTGTCTTGAAATCATTTTTCCCTTTTTATAACCTTGAACAAATTTTATATAATCTTGAACAAATCCTCTTATCTGAAGTTTTTCATGCATTCAGGTATTTTGCATGATGTCTGATGTGATCAGTAATAAAGGTTGCGATGAAGTAGTAGCTATGATCATAACCCTAGAAGACAAAAGCGAGAAATGGTAGGATATTTACCAGTCAGAAACATCAATATTAAGGACATTAAATATATCTCTCATGTCACTTAATTTTCTTGGAAATCCTGAAATTATTAGAACATGAGGAAGGCTTATAATCAAAATCAAGCTTATTATACTTGTACTTCAATATTTTCACTGAACATTAAGAGAACAGCAAAAATAGAAAAAGAAACATTCTGCATAGCCTCGTTTCTAGATGCTACCATTAATATGCAAAGAGAGGAAATAACACATTAATCAAATGTACAGGGTAAACAGGTGGTCATATCAACAAGGAATAAAATAATCAGAATTTAAAGAAGTCAGAAACATAGGCAAGAAGTTTCAACTCACAGAAGAAACACACTAACATTGGTAACACAGAAAATGTTAAAATACAAAATAAGCACACAAAGGCAATACAGAGAAAGAGCAAAAAACCACCCAAATGGTTAAACATTGTTTGGGAAGTCAAACACAGCTATCCTAAGTCTAGTTAGGAATTTCACCTCCTATGCAATAAAAGCATATCACATTTTTATTTGAGGAAAAAGGAATAATTCATTAAACCCTGACATCCCTTAGCAATAAACCACACTGGGTAAAAAGCCAGTCAACTATTTTGAAAACTATTCTGAAACAGAGAGAAAATGTAATAAACAGATCTCATGCTACCTGGTTAATTAAAACCACATCTAGATAAATGGAGAGAAGATGCTTCCTCGGGGCATCCTCTGAGTACAAGATAAGATGAGGCTTTCAAAGGAAAAAGAAAAAAATTAAGGTGGGAAGAACCTAAGGGGGGTTAAACAGGTAATTTGGGGGTGGCCTCCGTTCCAAAACACAATGAGAACAGAAGGTGAAATAAACTGAAAGGAGGTAAAAGTCTAAGAAAGATTTTTAAGTTTTTAGCTTATTCAATGGTCTGTGATGAGAGAAAATGGGAATTTTCCTAAGCACTTAAGAAGCAAAAAAAGCCCTAATAAAAATATCACCTGGGTTCCAAGGAACAAAGCAAATCCCTAAGGTTTTGATGAAATCGGTAAATGTTCTTAATCTTTTACTTTCAGAGAAATGCAATGTTACATATCTTGGGAACGGAAGTTAATAAGTAAAGAGTTCCAGGTTAAAGTCATCCAAGTAACTTAAAAGCATGATCTTTTGTTTCCTGTGGCCGAATCACAGAAATGAATCTGACAAGAATGTTGTCAAAATTAAGGCTGAGCTCTGGAATCACTTGGTTTCACATTTCTCAATGATTAGACCAGCCCTAGTTAATTAGTTCAATTTAGAGCTGAAGAAATTTCTTAGGGAGAGAGAGAACCATAAAGAAAAGCATTTTCCACTCCTGTAATTCCTCAATCGTTCCAAGGTTAAACAGGATCTTCAGACCCATGATTTCAACCCACAAACCCTAGGAAATGTAGGACCAAGCAGCACCTGCCAGTTTTTACAGATGGACAGATGTCTGAAGACAGGTCCGGATGCAAGGATGTGGGTGCCCCGGCACCTGTGCAGCACATGCCCTCATGTGACCGAGGGCTCTAACCTCATGCAGCTTCACAGGGGTTTAATGCCTTGCACAGTGTCAGGAACACACGGCGTAGCTATGACTATTCTTGTTATTATTTATTATTATTTTTATTTTATTAGAGAAGTCCCAGGGTAAAACAAAGTTACAATTTTGAGCTCTGAGGAGTGTACCACAAGATGACAGTATATTTTATCTAAAATACAAAGCCAGTTGTCCGTAACTTCCACAGTGATATTTAACAGAAGACCCACCTTCACGAGAAAATAGAAAATGGCCTATCACGACACAGCGAGAAAGATTTTTTTTTTTTAGAGAGCGCGTGCGTACACAAGCAGGGGGAGGGGCAGAGGGAGAGAGAGAACCTCAAGCAGACTCTCCATGAGCACAGTGCCCATTGCGGGGCTTGATCTTTCAACCCTGAGATCATGACCTGAGCCGAAATCAAGAGTTGGACACCCAACCAACTGAGCCACCCAGGCGCCCCAGGAAAGATTAAAAAAAAGAAGAAGAAGAAGAAGATAGCAGGAGGGGAAAAATAAGAATGAAGGGGGAGGAAATCAGAGGGGGAGACAAACCATGAGAGATGATGGACTCTGAGAAACAACCTGAGGGTTCTAGAGGGGAGGGGGTGGGGGGATGGGTTAGCCCGGTGATGGGTATTAAGGAGGGCACGTTCTGCACGGAGCACTGGGTGCTATACACAATGAATCATGGAACACATCACAGACTAATGATGTAATGTATGGGGATTAACATAACAATAAAATTATAAAAAAAGAAAAAAAATGTCAACTTAAAGGCAGGAGAACACATTGGAACTACTGGAGTTCCGTTTAGATAAAAGATGCTTATATAATTTGAGCTAATTGTGTCATTCTTGACTGGTCTTCCTGTTGTATTTATTGATATTATTAAATAGGGGTGGGTCCTTTCATTAACTTCTTTGAGTTGGTTTGATATGTTAAGCAGCTCGTGCAATTCCATATATGCAGTGACACTTGAAGGAGCCTTAGTTTTGTCTTCTACCTCCCACCTGAAATGGAAAAATCATCAGTAACAAATTCTCTCAGAGTATAAAAATAAATGAACACATTCTTTCATTCTTCCCTCAGCTCTCAAAAAAGTAGTGTGCCAGCAGCTATGATGAACATTTATTCTAGCAGGCAGTGTTTTCCCACACATTTTCCAGACCCAATTAGAAAAGCTGGTATGAATCCCTGGGTTCTTCAGTTTCTTCAGAATACAAAGAAGACTGCTGAAAGGCGCTCACTTGTTTGTTTAGGAAGCCCTTCCCGAAGTCCTACATGCTGGGTAATGGTGCTGAGCATGAGCATACAGGGGCACATGACATCCCTGCCCTTCTGGAATTCTGTGCCATGTTTTCACTATTCTCTAACACGCAGTGCAGAGGCCAAAACAGCCTCCGAGTCTTCAAAAAGGGCCTGACACTTGAAGAGGTCAGATAGCCTTGCTTCAATATTGTTTCTGGAAGTTTCTGTCAGGTCACTGATAGCTTTTCCTCACAATGTAACTTCAATAACTGGAAATAAGACATATGAGGCTTCAGAGTAAGATCTGATCTTTGTATACTATCAAAATTCTGCTATCTAGCGCTTTCTCAATTTAGATTCGCTGAAGTCTAAACAAAAAAAGAAAAATTCTATGAGGCAACAAACAAATATCCCCAGGCACCACACTTACCTCTCATTATTTTCGGACAGTAGAGAATAAAAATAGAGTGTGAGCATTTAACACCAAGGAGAGGTGAATAATAAAGTTGGGTAAATCGTGTACATGACTGTAGTAATTCTCAATCTTCCTCCTCAGCTCACAAACTTACACGTAGCCCCTACTTTTGTCAGCCTCCTTAATGCTTCACTGCTCCCATTTCATGAAGAAATACAGTTCCCTCGTACTTATATGTCAAGGATAAGGCAGGTACGATTCTCAGACCTGAGGTATCCTGAAGTAAGTGGAAGTTGGCCTGGAAACGTGAAGGCATCCTCTCCAGAGCCATGCCCAGTCATGTCTACTCAGCTGCTCATTCAATTATAACCAGTCTAAACATCATCCTCAGACCCTGTAGTGTGCTGGTAACCTGCCCTTGCCGGAAGGAAAGTGAATGAAAAATTGCGTCTGAGCAAAGATTGCGGCTGGTTAATTTCAATACTTTCCCACTTTTTTTAAAGAACTGAATATTTTGTCTCGACTCCTCATTAAATACACCCACCTGTGTTTTTTAGTTGCTTAGGATATAAGCATTTCAGAAATAAATAAGTTGATTTATTTTTTTCCCTCCAAGAATTTCATCAGTGTTTTACTTCTGTGCTATTTTCATAACAAACTCCAGAGATTTTTCAGTCTTTGCTGGCAGGCTGAAACTTTGGTGTTGGTAGTAACAACAGAATTTCCTGGCACCGCCTTGGTGGGGGGGGGAAGAAGAGGCATCCAACACTGCTAGTGCCAAGAAATCATTCGGAAAGAAACATGGTTTATTATGTCCCTTAGAGCTAGAGTTAATGTAGCTAAACACACTCCTTTATAATCAAATTGGTATTTGGGTTTCTCAAAGTTGGTTATTGACTGAAAACATGTAATTCCGATAAGTGTTTAAATTAATCTAAGAAAATACTATTACTTAAAGACAGACACTCAGAGAAAACAAGGTATATCTAATATATTGGTTTTTGACATGTTTTCCCACATGATCGATCGATCTACATATACATGTAAATATGTATGTAAATATATTATTATATAATATGTATTATTTACATGATCAAAATATTAGGGGAATTAAAAAACCAGGGAGACTGTTAAGCTCTGCTGCAGAAGTCAGATCACAGGTTACGCATCAGCTCCGCTCGCGTCAGCTAATCCCATCCCCGCGCTCCTCGGGAGCGCGCCTTCACCTTGCTTGGGGACGGTGAGACTGGTGAGAGGACGTGTGTCTCCATCCAAACGGCCTCGCTTCCTGTCCTGGTTCTACTGTAAACTAGCTGTGTGACCTCACATACAAAGTACCCTTCTGAGCCTGTAAAACACACAGGAGCCATATACGCAAACCTACAGCAAACATCATACTTAGTGGGGAAACACTGAAAGCTTTTCTCTAAGATCAGGAACAAGACGAGGTGCCCACTTTTGCCACTTCTGTTCAACCTAGTACTAGGAATCCTAGCTAGAGCAATGAGGCAAGAAAAAGACGTAGAAGGCGTACAGTTTGATGATATAATCTTAAATGCAGAAAACCCTAAAGATTCCATAGTAAGATACAAAAAGCAACACCCCAAAACCAGCTGCATTTTTATACACTAACAATGAACAATCTGAAAAGGAAATTATGAAAACAACTATGTGATTCCACTTACATGAGATACTTAAGGAGTAGTCAGATTTACAGCGAAAGTGGAATGATAGTTGCCACAGGTTGGAGACAGGGAGGAAGAAATAGGAATTAGTGTGTACAGGTTTCCTCTTTCTATGGAATTAGATCATAAGCATCACTAACTTAATAAGAAGGCTTTCACTTTGTCTTGTTATAATTAAAAAATACCTTACTAGAGGTAGCTTTTCAAATTCTGAAATATAAAGTATTATGGAATCCTGCTTAAAAAAAAAAAAGATTTTATTTATTTATTTAGAGAGAAAGAGAGAGTGAGCGAGCAGGGGGAGGGGTAAAGGAGAGGGAGAATCTCAAGCAGACCCCAGAGCTGAGCATGAGCTAGACATGGGGCTTGATCCCCCGCAGAGTCAGATGCTTAACCAACTGAGCCAACCAGGCGCCCCTGGAATTTTGCCTTATAGTTACTTAGAACAAGCTGAGGTTTCCTAGTACTTGCCTCTTGTAATCTAAAAACAACAGGGACTTTCTTTTCTGTACAGGCAGCTATGAAGTTATCAGGTAGTAACTGTCCATCTGAAAGGAACTGGTCATCTTTCCCTTGATCAATTAGTATGTCCAGCTGAGAACCTGGGTAGGACTTCACAAGATGGGTAGCATCATAAGCCTAGAAAAAGAAAAATATTGAAAAATAAATTGTAAAGTGCCCAGAAATATGTTCTTCAAAACAGAATGCAGTAGAACCAAATATAAATTTAACATTATTTAAGCTCTAAGGATGATTAAACCAGAAAAATGCTTTATCATTGTCTTGCCTGGCTTTTATTTATAAGATCTTCAGAAGTCTATGTCCCACTTAGAGCCTCTTCTCTACTTCGAAGCAGTCCTGGGCCAGTGGCAAGAATTCTGTACCTCAGCATTCTTCATAGTATAGACTTTTTTCTTCTAAACCTTTGAGGTTCTTAATCACCTCCCAACTCCAAAATCGTAATTTTTTTTCTTTATAAATCCCCCCCACAAATTGACTATTTCTTCTACCTTCCTTATCTTTTTCTATTTCCAGATATTTTCTATTTCAAATAGTCTATTTTGTTGCCTCTTCTTTTTGGCTCTAATTCCAGACTTAAATACATTCAGCCTTCTCTTCTGCGGTCTGTTGAACACCACCAAATGTCTGCTATCCCCATAAGCTTTCAGGAAGATTTAATTTAAATAATCTGACTCATATAAACAATCCCTCAAATTTGTTATCTGAGGAGCTGCCACTAGTTACAAGTTCGTATTTTACCATCCACCTTGAAGTATTCTGGATTCATATATATTCACTAGCGACAACTTCTATGTACCAATCAAGACAAACAAAAACCCAAAGAGTTCCCCTTCTAAAGTAGCCTGCTTTTAAGACTTGCTTTCTTTAATCTCATAAGGAGAGACTGGAAGGGGATCTATAAAGTCCAACTAGTTCTAAGCTCTGTGACTTCATAATTCTGCACGGCCTCCTTATTCCAATGCTAAATTAAATAGCCTAAACGCAACATAATTAAGATAGTAAAATCTACTGCCACTTAGAGAAAAATTATATAATTAGATTCCTTTATATGTTACCTGTGCCTCTACCTCTCCCCTCCTTTCTTCCAACCAGTTGGTCTTTTTCTTTCTTTTTTTAAGATTTATTTATTATTTGAGAGAGAGAGAGAGAGAGAGAGAGAGAGCAGAGGGACAGGAAGAATCCCAAGAAGAACCCCCCACTGAGTGGGGAGCCTGACTTGGGGTTTGATCTCACCACCCATCAGATCATGACCTGAGCTGAAATCACAAGTCGGACACTAAACTGACTGGGCAACCCAAGCACCCCACCAGTTGGTCTTTTACCCAACTCTCCCATCAGAACCTAAGACCCGTGTGGATGTGAAAGGTTATCATCACCTTTGTGACCTAAGATCTCAAACTCCACACAGGCTCTGCACAGTAGCAAGGACTCCAAACACCCAAGTACATGCACCATCAGCTCTCAAAGTACCTAATAGTAATCACTTTCTGCATTCTTCCAATATAATAAAAATCTGAGCCTAAACAAAACAGAATTCTAATCTAGTGCCTAAAAGATTAACCCTCCAATTTGTTAGAATTTCAATGACCAATCTTTTTTTTTTTTTTAAGATTTTTATTTATTTATTTATTCATGAGAGAGAAGAGGAGAGAGAGAGAGCAGAGGGAGAAGCAGGCTCCCAAGGAGCAGGGAGCCCGGTGCGGGACTCGATCCCAGGACCCTGGGATCATGACCTGAGCCGAAGGCAGACGCTTAACCATCTGAGCCACCCAGGCGCCCTCAATGACCAATCTTAAATAAAATTAGGATCCATGTGTGAATGACCCCCCCTGAACACACAACAGTAAGACAAAAAAATTTTTTTCTTCCCCCACTCAGGTATTTTCTACTTGTTAACATGATGATGGATGTATTTGCCAAATATTCAAACTCTTGGCGACGTTTGTAAATAGCTTATTTCTGCACAAAAGTCAAATGGGTCTCGGGAGAAAGAGCCATTTTTAAATTTTCATTTTGAAGCATTTGCTCCCATGCTTGAAAAAGCAATCTTGCTACTGGGAATGTTCGCATAAATGCACATTACACAATATCTATTTTTAAAAACTTGAGTCTGGAATTTAAAATCCAAATCTGAGAAATGCTGGATTTTGAAACAAATAAAGGAAATAATTAAAAGGCCAGGACTCATGCTTCCTGTTGTACAATTGAGCACCTGGTTAATAAGAGGCAAATCTAAAGTCAATAATAAAGTGTGGTATTTATTGGTAATGTTAATTTAGAAATAAACACAAAAATTAATCATTAGAATAAAGAATGTAGTTTCAGAACATCCACCACAATTCACTACAATTAGAAAATAGGGCTTTTTTGTTGTTGATCTTGTTCTACATATATTCTTTTGTTAATTATGTTAGCTCTGGATCTTTTAGTGAGTTAGGAATATAATGTCTGTGATGTGTAGCTTTTTCACAAATCTGAAAACTTAAGAATGAGTATGAAGACAGCCATCCCAGTACCTACCTTCCATTTACTTTGATCTGTTCCCAAATATCCACTAAAGGCTTTTTTGCCCCAAGGACAGAGCACTGGGTTGCAAATGGGAGCAAATGCCGACACAGACTTCAGAAACAAAGGAAATTTAAAAACAAGTTATATTTTGCTAAAGCAAACATGAACAAACATTTGCAACTTGCTTAAAAACTCAGAAATTTATCTGCAACTTGCTTATGAACTCTGACTTGCCATGAAAACACTTGTGAACAATTTTCCATTGGTTATATGAAGCACTGAGATTGTAGGCCTCTCCATGATACATCTTTTGTACATTCTGAGAGCTAATTAACCATAGGTGCCAACATACTGTAAAGCAATACATTGTATTCTCATTAAATAATAATTTCAATAAATAATTTATTTCATTAAATAACACATGCAAGTTTATATTCCGTTTCCACTCATTTTTTCCACTTATAACTAATGAGTAGTAATACAGAACAGTTTACACTCATCTTTGTGAACCTGTTATTAAATCTGAGACACATTAGTTCTCTTAAAGAGGGCCAGGAAAGCACTGAGCAATGCATTAAATATTTGTATTCTATGCAGTGTTGTTTTTCACTGGATAAGTGGCAGAGATGGAATCGTTCAGTTTCAGAGCACTTCTAAAAGTATATGTTTATTAACGTCTATTACCTTTTTTAAAGGACAAAAAACAACTGAATTTGACTTTCTCCCTTAAATGTAATAAACTGTCTTATGTATAAAAAATGGAAAATAAGACCTTATTTTAAAAACCTACTCTCAAGCCATGAATTAGTTCAACTTTATAATAAAGTCTGCTAAAAGAAAAATATCTGGTGCCACAATAAGAAACTGCTCTCAGAAATATTGTCATTTCTCAGGGGCACACCTGAAATAGCTAAGAAGTCTTTCCTAAGGGAAGGACATGGATTAAACAAATCTTGAGGTATCTGACAGCCCTGTGATGTTAAAGACAGAAGCAATCCTGAGATTATCACTGCTTCACCATTTCCTTTTTCAACATGATGGCATGCCGCTCTACCCAAGACATTTTACATATGGCGGTTATTCCAACTTGGCTTATTTAAACAACAAAAAAGTGAAGCTATACTATTTCAAATAAATGAATAGAAAGACTGACAGTGTTATTTTTCAGTTAAGCTGCAATCCAATTTGCATCAGAGGCAATGAGAAGAGAGAATACTTAAACTTTTACAAATCATGAATATTTTCTACCTCAGAAAATTAAAGTCAACTTAACAAATGTAATCCTGGGAAAAAATATAAGTAAGTGATATACACTGCCACAGTAATAAGAATAAGCTTTAGGGGAAAAAAAATGCCTATAAAACTATAGTTTGAATAGAAGCAATAAAAATTGCTTTACCATACTTCTAGTAGACCAACCGTGATAGAATTCCTGTATTTCTGATTCTGGAGCATAGAACCGTGTGGTCAAATTTAATACTCTTCCCCTAGAGCCCCCTGAAACTCCCAACACTAGAGAAGTTTAGTCCCAGTACTATAAAATAACAATATCCTAGTTTCACTCTTTGAAAGTTCCTAACTGATATTATCCAAGAGAAATACTTGTCACTGAAAGCTTCGGTAATCTTACTTTGTACTTTCCAGGATTCTTCAAAGCACAAATCAGAGCTCCATGGCCTCCCATGGAGTGGCCAAAAATAGACATCCTTTGGGGGTCCACTGGAAAATTGGCATTTATGAGTTGGGGAAGCTAGAGAGCATTTAATAGTGTGACAAAAGATATGAAAGAAACAAGTTTAGACTTCTTCAAAGTCATAAAATAATTACACAATTAACACTTCCAAATCTGTCTTAAGAGTACTATGAACTAATAAAGATGAAAAAAAATCTCAGGTAGACAAGGATTATTAATGTATCACTGGAGAAAAGTAATCCTCAGAAAGCAAATTAAAGAAGACGATGCAGAAAAGCCTTTAAAATGTCTTAATTTTTGATCTAGTAATTTCACTTCTTGGCATCTATTCTAAGGGAAAAGTCCTTAGGGAAAAAAAAATTATACATAAAGACAACCAATGCAGTAAAATTTACTGTGGTAAGAAATACACGTAAATATGTAAATAACCTACGTTAGAAAAAACTAAATTATGACATTTGACAGAATGTTATGCAATTACTAGGTTATGTTACAAAGAGAGTATTAGAAAATATTTTATACAACTAAAAAAAAGAAGATAAAAAATTTTACAACTGTATGAAAACTGGTCATACAAAAAAAAGTCTGGAATATACCAAAACATAGTTATTATTTGGGGGATGGAATAATGGGTGATTAAAATTTTATATTATTGTTTCTGGATTTTTATGATATACACATTAACAATTAAAGTCATATAAAATTTAGAAAAATGCATGAACTGCGCATAAATATTATTAACAGAAGCAACGATTTACCCTTACTTATCCTTTCTAAGTAAGCCTTGGTTAATCATTATAAAATATGTCTGAATAAACCAGCTGCCAGAGTTTTTTCATATATTGTTTTCTTTGTATAATCTGGGTAGTGTACGCAGGTATCAATATATTTATTATCCTCTTTAAAACTGTACTTAATATTAATTTAAATTGTAGTAAATAAGACTACCGCATAAGTAAACTCTGGAATGTTCACTAAGATAATCAATAAATATGTACCAAATAGATTCAACAATACCATACCCTGGTTTAAAATTCTCAGGACTGAAGGACTTTGTGACCCAAACAATTCGTAATCATCAATTAATAAATACAACATAAATGAAATTACCTCCTCAGTTACGTAAGAGTACATTCTGTAGTTAGTTTTCCAAGGATCTTCAGTGGCATCCACATAAAACCCAGCACCAGTGCCAAAGTCCCAGCTCTCATCTTCTCCTTTAATATTGCAGCCACCTATCAGAGAAAACATCCCGTGGCCTCATCTAGTCCATGGTAATGACCCATGTTTAGTAACACTCTTTTAAATGAATCTGGAAGTTCACTTGCATTTGGGCGGTTCGCCAAATACTGCAGTTCTCTGCCTTTTCCAGCAGATACTCCCTGGTCCTCTTAGCCCTGAATGGGGCCACGTGACTAGTTCTAGCCAATGAGGTGAGAGAGGGAATGCCCTTCCAGGTTGGAGAAGTCACTGCTAAGGGGAGGCACAATGGCTTTCTCTGTGGCTGAAGTGCCCTCCTATGTATTCCGATTATATGCTTCTTCAGTGTTTACCTGTCAGAGGACTTATATCCTCTCTCTACTCTTCCAAAATGTGTTGAGATTCCTCCCCTGAGGACCCTCCCCTATTACCAACACTTTTTTCTCTTAGAAGGAAAAGGAGACAAATGCTTGTGCTCAGATTTACTATCTTGCACTGAAAATGTCTCCGTATGTACTTTGGAATCATTCCATTATATTTCCCCTATTTATTCATCCCCCAATAGGATTTTCTTATAATCTTTTAAAATTTATTAGGTCTTATTTTATATGCTTGCAGGTGGTTAAAAAGCCAATCACTGAGACAAGAGAATTACATTAATACATAGAGTAATTTCACGAAAATGACCTCTTCATGATATTCAGTACACTCATCCAGGAACATGGCTTTTTCCATTTATTAAAGTCTTTGTTTATGATTATTAGCAAATTTTACATTTCTTTTAAAACATAAATCTTCATATTTTAAAAGTTTATTCCTAGGCATTTAATATTTTTGATACTACTCAGAATTAAATTTTTTATTACATTTCTAGTGAGGTATGTCTTGCTTTGGTGTATTATATGTCCTGTGAAAGGAAATGTACTACTTCCTAAGGCCAGCCATTTATCCTCCAGATAATTTTAGCTGCATTTAATAAATTCCATTTCCTGACACTTTCTAGGGTCACAAAGTTAAGTTTTAACTCTCTGATGGATTGAGTTCTCAAATATTTGATAGTTTCATTTCTCTAATGTAAGCATTCTAGTTATTTATATTAAAACCAATACACTGATGTGTATTAAATGCATGACTGATGCATGACTGATGAACAGATGAGAAACAACATAATTTTCATGTGACAGGTCAGTTTACCTATGGAATAGAAATATTTTTATGAATTTTGGCATTAGTGCCAATATATCAATCAAGTTGCTCAGTCTCTGTTTTGAAGTGTCTTTTTTTTTTTTAAGATTTTATTTATTTATTTGACAGAGAGAGACACAGCGAGAGAGGGAACACAAGCAGGGGGAGTGGGAGAGGGAGAAGCAGGCTTCCTGCAGAGCAGGGAGCCCGATGCGGGGCTCGATCCCAGGACTCTGGGATCATGACCTGAGCTGCTTAAGGACTGAGCCACCCAGGTGCCCCATGTTTTGAAGTGTCTTAATATACAAAATGGGACTAGCAAAACGGTCCCTTCTCATAAGAGTGCTGCCATGAGTAAGATTCACAGTGAGGAAAATATATAGCATGGTATTTTAGAGTATTGATATCATCTGAAAGATTAATAGAGATAATAGTCAAAATATAAAATAAATAAAAAATAAAATAATAGTACATTATACCACTTATAACTTAGCCTGAAAGATTTTAACAAGGATCTCTGGACTGAGAATACTTACGAGGGCTTGTATCTGGAGCAATGACGACAAGGCCATGTTCGGAGGCAGCTTGATGATAACCAGCCTTTGATATAAAATTTTGTTCCGTGCAAGTCAAACCTGAAGATCAGAAATGGTGTTATCTCATGCTACACTGTGGATGGTTTATAAGATGTAACCCTTTTTTTTTTTTAAGATTTTATTTATTTATTAGAGAGAGAGAGAGAGAGAGAGAGAGTGAGAGTGCATGAGCAGGAGAGGGGCAGAGGGAGAGGGAGAAGCAGGCTTCCTGCTGAGCAGGGAGCCCGATGCGGGACTCGATCCCAGGGCCCTGGGATCATGACCTGAGCCGGAGGCAGATGCTTAAACTGACTGAGCCACCCAGGCGCCCCATGATGTAACCCTTTTATAATGTAGGAAAACAACTCACTTGGTATTATTAAAACACTTTTTTTTTTAGAAATGATTCTAAAGAAGACAATAAAGTTCCCTTTCTCATAAAATTTACAGTAGTATTAATCTAAGAACTGTCTTAGGTTAAATGCTCCCACAGCTGTCCTTTCAAAGTCACTCACTAAAGTTTCAAACACTGAAATCCTTAGGACCAGATGTATTTGGGAATTCAGAATTTTTCAAACTGTAGAACGGCAATATGGTGTAGAAAGCAACGTTGTATCAACCCCAGTGGGGTGCTGTCAAACATGCTAATTAAACATGTTACTGTTCCTGCATCAAAACATAAATATTCACAATAAGTCAGCATAATACTATAAATAACTTAAATTTTTTTTTTATAAACAGAATTTAGCCTGATCATCTTTGTATTCCTCGGTGTTTTAAGAAGAGAGAAATGGTTACCATATAGCTCCTTAAACTTTAGCTCTAGTTTTTCCAGCTATTTCTGCTGCTTTTCCTAGCTATAGGCTTTTCGGTCGTGTGACAGAAGAGATGACTGAATCCTCTTATTACAGGAGAAGGGCCAAGAATAAACTGGCAATAGATGGATGAGCTAAGTACCACCTAACCCAACACCCTTTTCCAGTGGCCAATGCCAAATATCCCACCACATCTGATAATTAGTGACATCAAAGCTTACTAGTATGCGTGATACGGTATGAATTAACTATGGAACACTTCTATAGTTTCTATTTATCCCCTAGCAGCCAGCACAGGGGCTTATGAAATGGTTGCTAATGAGGATTAAATTAATAAATAATTACAAGATACAAAGTTACCAGTATTATTGGATAAAGTGTTTCGGGAGTTCATGTTTATTTATTTATTTATTTATTAAGATTTTATTTATTTATTTGACAGAGAGAGACACAGCGAGAGAAGGAACACAAGCAGGGGGAGAGGGAGAGGGAGAAGCAGGCTTCCCGTGGAGCAGGGAGCCCGATGCGGGGCTCGATCCCAGGACCCTGGGATCATGACCTGAGCCGAAGGCAGACGCTTAATGACTGAGCCACCCAGGCGCCCCAGGAGTTCATGTTTAAACTGTTAGGACGTACATACTTTCACTAGTCATAGCAGGGGAAGAAGGTCCTTGTTTGTCCACTCTGTTCCTTCCCAATAAATCTTCCAGAGATATAGGAGCCGTATCATGATGGAGAACTACCCCAAATACTGATAAAAAGTCAGCGGTCTTGATGACCTTAATGCAAATGTGTTCAGAGGCAAGGTAATAAGGGTAACAAGAATGGGTTTTGAGGATTTCAGACAGGATCTGGTTATAAAGATGTCACTCAGCCACTTACTGGCTAACCAAAATCAGGCAAGTAACTTGAATATTTTGAGTCTCAGTTCTTTCATTTGAAAAATGGGGATAATATTGCTTATGATGATCTCACAGTGTGGCTGGGAGGATTAAATGCAATAATGTAAAAAGCCTTGAATTGTGTCTTGGACACAGTGCAGAGTGTCTTATACTTGGGAAATGTAAATGTTTAGCGACCAGAGAAAAATTTGTTTTTTTCTAGTTAGAACACAATTTCCTTGATTAAGGTATTAGGAAATGAATTGTAGACTCACAGAAATGAAGATAATTCTACTAGCAGAATTACTCTCAAGAATATAAAGATGGTTACTAATTAACATCCACTTGATCAACTATGCTTACTTTTATGAAGAGCTTTGGGGTTTTTTGGTTAACAGCTTTATTGAGGTAGAATTCAAGGCCATACAATTCACCCATGTAAAGTGTACAGCTCCATGACTGTTGGTATATTTACAACTATGGAACACCACCACTATCTAATTTTAGAATATTTCTGTCACCCCAAAAAGAAAACCCATACCCATTAGCAGTCACTTCCTACTTTCTACTCCCTGCCTCCTCAGCCCTGGTAATCACTTTCTGTCTTTATGGGTTTGTTTACTCTAGACACTTCACATAAATGGAATTTAACAATATGTTGTCTCTTGTGAATGACTTCTTTCATTTAGCATGGTTTCAAGGTTCATCCATGATGTATGGTGCATCTATGAGGACTTCATTACTTTTTGTTGTTGAGCGATATCCTACTGTGTGGATATACCACATTTTCCTTATTTCATTAGTTGACAGACCTTTGGTTTGTTTCCACTTTTTTGTTATTATAAATAATGTATAATGTAATATATGGACATCTGTGTGCAAGTTTTTATATGGACACATATTTTCAGTGCTCCTGGATATATGGCTAATGAAGGGCTGTTCTGATGGTCACCTTGACTTGGGAAAGTTGCAAACCACGCCATCAGGACCATCTTTTAGCATTTCAGTTTGGATGCTTTAATTTTAGTTAATTTAGTCATTTAAGAAATCTAAAAATTGATGTCGTCTCTCTGCCATTGTTTTCTTTCAACATACCAGGAAATAAATATCCTGAAATTCTTTTGCCATTATTTCTCAAATGTATAGTCAGACGATCTTAATTTTTTAAAAGAAAATCAAGCCTTAGGTTACAAAGTCTATCTGTTCTTCAGCATCTCACTAAGGAAATTGTCCTGTCATGTGATGTAAACAAACCCAAATTCTATGTTTTATACTCATAAAGCTCAGATGATAGGTCTTGAGAGATTCCAATTTTGGTTAGAAATTTAGGGCCTTATTACTACAGCACCTCTTATACAATACCCTGGTACTTCTGATCTAGGTTATTATACTTACAGCCAGGAGACAGGACTCCAGCAGCCGTCACCAGAAACACAATGCAAAAAGAACAGGGGAAAGACTAAATACAGCCCTGGGCTCTAAGTCAGAAAACGTGTTCACTCTGTTACATGATCTCGTGTTCACTCTGTTACATGATCTCGGTCAATATATAACTTCTCGGGGCCTGTGAAACAGTTACCTGTTCTATAGATTACATGATTTCTAAGGTCATCTTCAGCTACAGTACTGTGTTTCTAAAACAAGCATGCAATTTTGTTCTTGCTGCTTTTGGCAATACCCACTGCTCTTCCAGCAAAATCGGTTTGCTTTTTTCAATCACAGGATTGGGTTGTTGAGTAACAATCAGGCAGGCACTTAATTTTTACCTTTTAAAATGAAATGTTTATTCTCATTTTAAATGATTGGTATTTGGGGCTTACCCTTGGTAAGACATATGTAAGAGGGGATTTATTAAAATCCAAGCTATAAGCAATTTTAAAGTAACAAAAATAGCACTCTATGACATAATTTAGCTTCTATCGAGCCTCTCCTTATGGTTGCTTCTAAAGATGAAATGCCAACATTTTATGAAATTAGCAGACAGCTTCAAACTACTGGTGGCAAAACTTTACTCTCTCATAATCCATTCTATAGTCTTTAATATTTGCCACTGATTAAGAAACTTTAGTGTTCTTTTGTGATTTTTCCAGATTGTTGCCAGAGGAGATTGATGGAGTCTGATTAAAACACGACTTCCCTGGTCAGCAAGGCAGTGCATGCATGTTGGGGTTACCTTTACCTTTTCTGTAAGTTGTACCAAAACATCTACTTAACTTCTTTCATTTGTAGCATTCTTCAAATAAAGTAATTTGGTACTCCCCCTTCCAAAAGAAGTTACTTGTCTGTAGTTTCTAATTAGTGTATCATGGGTGTTCTCATTTTACCTAATATTGTTCTATTTGAGTGGTAAAATCTCTACAAACTTCAGAAATTCTTAGGTAGGTACAAATTAAGTAAGTAACTTTGCTAAGCTCTTGCCATTGAGTCCAGAATTTTACATTCTCTGTTAAATTACTTGGTTTAATTTTAAAAGAAGTGAAATCAATATAACTTAGTAGGTCTGCAATTATTCTCAGGATAAAGTAGGAGTAGACTATAAGAGGTTCCTAAAGTCTTTTATAAATGGCTCAGCAAGCACACCAATAAGTCAAGATAAAAGAGAAGATAAGGCAGTTAAAAAGAAAAAGAAATTCCTTTCTAAAACTCACATGAGTAACACTTACCAGACAGCCAATATAGTGCAGGGCATTTTCCAGTTTCTGCCTTTGGTGGTAAGTAGACAGCAAATTTCATTTTGCAGTTCAGTTCAACACTGTAATTTTAACCATGACAAAAAAATCAATGCCTCTCACTCGTTAAGACAGAAACATAAAGTATGATTCCACCAACATTTAAGGAATACAACTTGGCCCTTAAGGAAAGAATGGGGCCAATTTAGCACACTGATCCCTTAACCAACCGGGGTCTCCGCTGTGCACGGCACACGAGTCATTTGGGGTGGGAATAAATTAAAAGAATAAATGTAATATCCTCAATATAGCACTAATATTACTAAGAGAAAAATTGGTTTTGTTTCTAAAGAGATGTATGAAATAACACATCAGCTTTTATAAAAAATGAATTCTAAAGATATTAAATTATATGTTTGTTCATGGGCAATGAAATGTACATCTTTAATTTATTCTTTGTCACTAATATCTTATTATAATCACTAACATCACAAATGAGGTAATTTTGATAAAAACCACAGGTATTTTTTCCATGTAAATGGCAATTTGTGCAACAATGATCTTTCATGGGTCTATTTAAGGAATCAAATAGATGGAAGCAGAATGAGAGATACCTAAAATTTTATCTTCTTGGTAGTTACCTGTCATGTTCAAAAACTTTCTGCAATCCTCCAAAGCACTTGTTGCTGGAAATCTGCTTCAATGCCATTCTTCCCCTATTAGTGAAGATTAATCTTATTAATTTCTAAAACACTAGTTCCTGAAAAATTTGAAACAAAACTGTTTTCAGATAAATTAGCCAACATACACAACTGTTTTCCACTGAGAATATTTTTTCACTTGCTATTTTTTTCTGGTAAATAACATTAAGAAACTGACTCACTTTCATGTACACACTTAGAGCTGTTATGCACTTCAGGAAACTTTAGTACTTTTGGTAGGTCAATACTAATTTATCCAGTTGGTTAACAAGCTTTTTCTTTTTCTCTTTGTGGACTGCCCCAAATTCTTTTCAGAAAAGAGGGAGAATATAAACAAGCTATTAATTAACTATTTTAGCTTAGAAGATCAAAAACTGTTTAATATTTTACCTGTCAACTGTAACAAACGAATCAAAGAATTGGTCTTACTGATTTTGGCTGATTTTTTAAAATGGGAGGAAAATGATGTCACCATAATGATAACAACGAGTGGTAACATTTATTGAGCACTTACAGCGTGATCGCCACTTTGCTATACACGCACCCAGATCAAATTCCTCGTCCTATGAGATTTTTTCTGAGAAAGTGATGCACAACTTTTGGTCAACAATTCTCCCTTTTAAAACGAACCAACAAGTAAAACATAAGTGAATTAAAAGCACAGCTTACTGATGGCAGATTTTGAAGTTTGGTAATTTTTTTCTCTCAGACAAATCTTTTAAATGTTCATAAATACAAAATTTTAAGTTTAAATGTTAAAATAGCACACGTTCTTAATTTTTAATAAGACAAAAAAAGTCGGTAAACCATCCGTACCAGAAGTGCGTGTTCAACAAAGAGGAACCAGATTGCTTATGATGTGTATCTCTCAGGAAGGATTCCCTTCCCCTCCTTATTATAAATCAGTTAGCCATACACACTAAATAAACAATCCTCAGATACAAGGAACAGGTATTACCACTCTAGTGGTCTTCTCAGTGAATAAGTTCCACATAATTTCTACTGACATTCTCAGTAACAGTATGCTGATCGGTTGTGGTTTTAGGGTTACTCTAAAAAAATACATAACAATAATCTTAAAAAGTTAATCTTGGAAATGTCTTTGCAAAATTCTTTTTTTAAAAAGAATTTTTATTTATTTATTTGACAGAGAAAGAGAGAGAGCACAAGCTGGTGGAGTAGCAGGTAGAGGGAGAGGGAGAAGCAGGCTCCCCGCTGAGCAAGAAGCCAGATGTGGGGCTCGAGCCCAGGACCCTGGGATCATGACCTGAGTTGAAGGCAGTTGCTTAACCAACTGAGTCACCTAGGCGCCCTGTCTTTGCAAAATCTAAATTAAGATTAGTTTCAATCCTACCTTTCAGTAATTTCCTCAATAAATCCAAATACTTAGCTTTGCATGGGAAAGCTGGGATTTGAACCAGGAAGCCTGACATCAGCGCTCCTACTTTTTGCTGCTATGTTTTACTGCTTCTTTGGAGGGTCTTTATATACTCTCTTTTTTTAGATGCTCTGAGACTGACTAAATTTATAGGATTAGGGCTTACAATTACAGAGAAATTATCTTCTATTCACAGGTTCATGCATTTCATCTATAAGAGATCAATTCTTAAACTGCTCACAAATGTTATTAATTATTATTAACTTCAGCTATTCTTGTTCATGATCCTAGCTTAAATAATACAATAACACAGACAGACGTATAATTTTAGCATACACACGAGACCAGGGAATAGAATTTTTTTGCTGAATTATTCTATAAGGATGTCCTATTTTCTTAAATTTAGTAAGGGCTATGTCTGCTTTCCTAAACCATGGCACACTGAGCATATATCTAGTGCATAAGAAATAACTAATAATTATTTGTTGAATTAATGAATAATTTATTTTATTAACTTCTGACTACCAATTATGTGAAAGTTTTAAAAATCTGCTTGTCCTTCATCTTTTTTGCTCTATACTTTATGATTTATTTTTTTTTTAGTAAAGCACAACTAGTTTATTTCTTCTGCTTTTTTAATGTGCTTTATCTAAAATTCAAAATCAAGTACTTCCCCTTTGGTCAGAGAAAACCAAGTTAAAATGCTGTTTTCAACTGATAGAATGAGCTGAAAAAAATAAAATCAAAGCTTTTAAAGTTTTTTCCTCTAACCACCCATTTTAGAAATTACCTTGATTAAAAATCAAGAAAAAAGTTACACTCAATAAAAAAATATGACAGAAGCTAAGAACTAGATACACTATGATATATGAAATAATATACTAGGTGATTGCGTTCTTCATTAAAATTTTTCTATGTGAAAAATAACATATTTTAAAGTAAGTTATTAGCTTTTTCATCCAACTTTCAAAGTAACACCTAAAAAATAAAACTTAAATTTACCTGACCAATTGCTACTTGCTTTTTTGCCTGCACCAAAGGATAGATGATCCTGAAAAAAATAAAAAGACCAAGTGGTTTATAAACAGGACATACTTTTCTTTTTTTTTTTTTTTTTAAAGATTTTATTTATTTATTTGACAGAGAGAGAGACAGCACAAGCAAGGGGAGCAGCAGAAAAAGGGAGAGGGAGAAGTCGACTCCCTGCCGGGCAGGGAGGCCGAGCTGGGGCTCGATCCCAGGACCTTGGGATCATGACCTGAGCCGAAGGCAGCCACTTAACCGACTGAGCCACCCAGGCGCCTCAGGACATACTTTTCACAACAGTGGTTATACAGACATGTGCAGGGCATAACACATTCTGAGCAGAGACATTTTCTTCCCTTGAGGCAGATGCAGATGACTGTCTACTCTGGATAAGGCAGCATGGCAAAAGCAGCTGAGGGAATAGCATCACCCCATCACCTCAGCCCTTAATCTAACTTCCTTAATACTTATTTTGCTACAAGGCAGGCAAAAACTTCTGCTGGACTAAGATTCCTATGAAGAAAGTTTTGTGTGTTTTTTTTCTTTTTAATTAAATAGAAAAAAATTTTAGAGTGTAATTTGTTAGTATGAGATATAATCAACCGCTGAGAGGAAAGAAAACAGGAGTGGGGGCTAGAAGAGTAGAGAGAGAAGAGTAGAGAGAGATGGGGGGGCTAGAAGAGTAGAGAGAGACAGAAAGCGCAGACCTGTTTGGCTACGAGGTGTAGATGGAGTTTGTTGCGCAGGAGAAAGGACTTCAGGACTGCTGGGCTGACAGGCTAGAAAGGATGAAGAGCTGAGAAAAATGACTGGGCTTATGAATGATGGTGCAGGGACTGCTGCGACACTGTAAGAAATAAAGAGAAACTTACACAGTAGGTATAGGCCTGTCAGGGTCATTTTACCTGCCGGGTATATTATTTAGGTTCTTGGATTGTATTTTGTAGGAGAAATGGAGTGAAAGAGTGGGGCAGAATAGCAAAACGCAAAACAGATCCCTCCCCCAAGAAAAACCCTGAACAAACAACAGTTTTACCGTGCCAGTGGGTGTTACACAATTTTTCTAGAAAGTCAATGAAATGAACATCAATATTTCTCAGAGAAGAAAGGTTTTCTCAAGTGCACTGCCAAGCCAATCAGGCAAAAGCTATTAAAGAGAAATCATCTTTATTCACGAAGCATCTGTTCCCCCAGAAGGCTGACTTGTCAAATCTTAGTTTTCTTAACCTTCTTTACTCAGGCTAACTGCCACCCTCCTCCAGAAAGCTGTGTTCTTTATAGGTTCACCCATTCCTTTCTTCTTTTGATGAGTCTCAGAAGGTCTCTACCTCTTCCTGTGTTTTGTTCTCATTCTTTCTGACTCCTCGGACTTGGATCCATTTCTTCACTTTCAGGGGGTCCCACTCCACCGGCTCTTACAACCTACACAGGTCTCCCCGGCATCATCAGATTATGGTACTGCTCACCATCATGTCTCTGTTTAAATCCTCTCTTCAGATAAAACTCGCTCTCTGGGTACTTCTACCCCTTCCCCTTCTCCCATCTCCCTTTCCTTTGCTCTTCGCATGCACTCTTTCCCTAACTCCCATTCCCTGTGTTTCAACCACATTTTCTAGGTGGAAGAATCTAAATCTGCATCTCTAAACGCAATCATTCTCATGCATTACTGCCAGAATTTCAATGTCTTACTACACCCTTTTACCGAGATATGCCAACTCAGCACATCTAAAATTAAGTGTTGGGGCACCTGGGTGGCTCAGCTGGTTGAGCACCAGACTCTTGATTTTGGCTCAGATCATTAACTCAGGGTCATGAGATCGATCCCCACGTGGGGCTCCACACTGGGCCTGGAATCTGCTTAAGATTCTCTCTCCCCTCCCAACTCTGTCTCTCAAAAAATAAAAATAAAAAATAAATTTAAAATTAAGTGTCTATCTCCCACCTTCAAACCATTTTTTTCTTTCCTTTTCTTGCCTCTCTTTTCATCCATGCCTCTCTTGCCCAACCTGTGTGTGAAACGTCTTATTAAAGTTACCCCTGCTTTGAATTCCCACTGCCACCATTCTAATTATACAAAAGAAATTAACAACTTAGGCTCCTACTTTGTTTCCTTCTTGTATGTTCCACTAAAATCAATCCTTCAGGGAAGCCTAGGACTTTAACACACGTAATCTTACTGTTTAATGGATACCTCTACACATTACATATTCACGCCTCACATGGCCTACATGCAATTGTTAGTCATTTTGATTTATTTTTTATTTGATTTTTAAAAATTTGTGATAAAAACATGTAACATTAAGTTTACTGTCCTATTTTTAAGTGTATAATTCAGTAGTGCTAAGTATACTGTCAATTTTAAAAAACATGGTTAGCTTGCCCACATAACCAGCAAAGGAGAAATCTTGGCCATCTCCACGCTGCTGCTACAGGTGTAGAGGGAATCCCATTCACCTTGTGGCTGAAAAATCACTAAGTCATTGAAATGAAAAATAATATAACTATTTATAACTTTTTTCAAGTTTGGTGCCATCAAAACTTAATAAAATTCAAACTATTAAGAACTGACAAAAAGATAAAGATGAATAAAACTCCACATATACTTTGGTCACATTTTAACTGCGTACTGGCCATAACAGTCTCTTTTCCTTCATAAAAATTCACATGGCTGGCCCATACAGAAATTTTTAATCCACCATGGGGGGAAAATATAGCACCCATGAATTCCAAACACCTTAATTTGGCTCTCGAAATTGTCTTCAATGGTCCCACATTATTTTTCTGGCCAAACTTTCTATTATCTTAAGTCACTCAAACTCAATTATGCAGAATCCAAGTATAGCCTGGATGTTTCTAATGGCTGGCTGTACCCACTGCCATGGTGTAACAATTTCAGAGTAGGTTCTGGAGACCGACCCTCAGTTTCAAATTCTGGCTTCACCATATACTACTACGACATGACTTTAGACAAGCTAGGTAATCTTTCTATGACTCATTTCCCCATCTATAAAATGGAGATACAATACGATCAATTTGAGGGCTGATCCCGAGACTAAATGACTTAATTTATTATTGACTGTTAACACTGCAGACTATGCATACAAATGTTAGTTATTATTATTCCAGCAACCTTGAATGCCCCCCGAGGTCCGCTCAAATGCCAGCTCCCCGGCAACGCCATCAGGGAGTGACCTCCAGACCCCTCCAGAACTCGGACAGCATTTACAACACGGACAGACTAACAAAGCGCTTGCACATGCGTTAGCAGGTGCGGGTTCCCCCCGTACCCAGGGCCCTGAAACGCGCGCCTGCCAGGGCTACTACAGCTTTGGGCTCTGTTTCTCACTAAACTGGGTATGCAGCTACTTCATGCGGTGGCGATCGGATCAAAGGGCGGGGAGAATCTATGCAAAATGGAAAGAGCTAAACAAACGGAAGCGGGTACGGAGACCGCAGGCCCGAGAGCCCAGCGTTACACTCATCTGGAAGCTCAGGGAAGGAAAGGGATTCGGGCCAAGGCCTGCGTCCGCAGCCAAGATCCTGGCCTCGGAGACCCAGCCCTTGGCCTCCAGCGTCTGCTGGGTCGCGTTCGGGATCGGGGCCGCCGTTCCAGGGATCAAGCCTGCTGGGCTCGCCCCTGGCCTCAGCGTCCGCCCCGGACCAGGTCCCGCCGTGCAATCGGAGCCGCAGAGGAACTGGGGACATCCAGGGCTCTGCCCAGACTCAGTCTTACCTCGGGGATTGGCGCCGGCGGGCAAACAAGCAGCAGCGGAAGCGGGAAGGCGGGGCCTCATCATGGCCGCCGGGGACCAACGCTCGGGGTCGCCCAGGCTCGACCCTGCCGCTACCAGGCCCTCCCACTTTCAGGCCCGCCCACTTTCGGGTCCCACCTCCTGAGTCCCTTCTCTCCGGCCCCGCCCAGCCACAGCCCCGCCCCTGCGCCCCGCCCCGGTCGCTCGGGCCCCCCGGTCCCACCCTGCCTTACCGAACGCTTTTCGGCTCAATACACTGGGCTTTCTCCTCCTGCTGCTCCTGCTGTGGGCTTCCTCGTCAGGGACCAGCCAACCCCCGCGGACCCAGACTCTTCCTTGACTGGTGGAAAGGATTTTAACTTTTCCACTTAACTGGTGGAAAGGATTTTAACTTTTCCACTTAACTGGTGGAAAAGATTTCCAAGTAGTCTTTGAACTTATTTTAAAAACAAGATTATATTATCGTGTCTGGGAGCCCCCATCCCCTAAATCTTTCCAGTTCACCTACTTAGCTGGAGTTAAACAAGGGCCATTTTTATTTTTTATTTTATTTTAGTTCCAGTGTGCTTAACATAGTGTTGTATTAATTTCAGGCGGACAGTATGATCCAACAGTTCCACATATTACTCAGTGCTCATTAAGAGAAGTGTACTCTTAATCCCCTTCATCTATTGCACCCATCCCCCTCATCCACATGAAGTGTCAGTTTTAAATCTCCAGTTCCAGGGACACCTGGGTGGCTCAGTTGGTTAAGTAACTGCCTTCAGCTCAGGTCATGATCCCGGGGTCCTGGGGTTGAGCCCCGCATCCCCCCCTCCAAATCGGGCTCCCTGCTCAGCAGGGAGCCTGCTTCTCCCTCTGCCTCTGCCTGCCACTCCCCTTGCTTGTGCTCTCTCTGTCAAATAAATAAATAAAATGTTTAAAAAAAAAAATCTCCAGTGCCAGACACATAGGAGGAGACACACTCCACCAATGTTCCCTTTTTTCCCTTCTCTGAATATAACTTAGTTGAATTAATAGTTGCTGGTTGATAACTTACAGCAAATCTTCTCTTGATTTTTTTTATTTTTTGACTTGATTTAATTGAGCTGATTGTGTATGTACTTTGCCTTTTGAGGAAATTAAATGTGATCCCCAAAAAAGTTTTTTGTTTTTTTTTTTTAAACCAACAGCTAGACTGACTGAGTGTAAATGAACAATCTGAAAGGGAGGACTAGTTTCATGGGGGTGCAAGCCATAGGACAAGGTCCTTATCTCAGAAGGACCCTGAACTTGGTTTAATTCTCTGCTTAGTGTAATTATTTCCTGTGCCTAAATTATTAACATCGTTAATAATTTTTTAACAATGGGTTCCCATATTTTCCTACTGCACTGAGCCCTGCAAATCATGTGGCTGATCCTGCAGAAAGGATTCGTAGGTGAAATGACCTCTATGGGAGCTGACATTATAAACAGGGATGCCAGACTCTGTCCTGTGGCCCATGCCCATTTTGCCATAATGACCTGTGGACTGACCTAAACTGTGGACTGAACCTGTGGACCTGTGGAGCAACTGAGACTCAGTCCAAAAATAATGTTTATCTAATCAAAATAAAAAGTGTATTCTGAGAAACTATTGAAGATTTCTTTTTGCTTTCTATTACTTTTTAAATATAAATCACTGAAAAGGGAATTTTCTTCAAACTGAGTTTCACAAATAAAACAGAATACTCAGGTTTGCAAGTTATTTAGAACTGATAGGAAATATTTGAAGAAAGTTAAAGGGTGTTTATTTAATAAAATGATTGTTGTGGGGTACAGCCCAGCCTAACAACTGTGAGCATGTAGTCCTTTATGAAAGGGTTCTTGTGTTACAAATACAGTATGATAACAACAAGAACTAAAATTTCTTTTGCTCAGCATAAATAATATTACAATAGATCCAGTAAATTTCTGTTTCTTCTTTGAAATATGTTATATATATTCATACATATATATGTATATGCATGGAAGCAAAGTAAGCCGAAATCATAAATTAAGGTTGACATTTCTAATAATGAAACTAGTAATAAAAAATGGATGAATATTAACTACTTAAAGAAATAGACAAAAATTATCTGCAAATGTGTGGCTGAGAAGATTTAAGGACTCTGCTGACCTAAAATAAATAGGATGTAATCTTAGGGAGTCAATAAAGAGATTTAATGAATGAGAAAAACTCAACTCTGCTTAAGGTCTTTGGGAAAGGAGATGATTTTTAGAGAGCCTGGAAAAGGCACCATACGTGAAGAATGGTATAATCTACTGGGCATCAGCACTGTGCTACTTGAGAAGTGTTCTTACGGCTTTTCCACAGGCTTGATTAGTGTTTCTCAACCTTGGCACCATTGACGTTTAGAGCCAGATAATTCTTTGCTGTGGGAAGCTACCCTGTGCATTGTAGGATGCTTAACAGCATCCCTGCCCTCTGCCCACTAAATGACAATGGGACTCCCCTTACCCCCACAATGTCTCTAGGTATTGCCAAATGATTTCCTATTTGAGAAACCCCGGGCTAGGTAAACATTTTTCAAAATTCCTTTTATTTGATTCTGTTCTCATCTAGTGACATTTTAGAGAAGAATAGCCTTCATTATTATTTAATAAATCAGAATTAGGTTTATAATGCATTAGTCTCTGGAGAATCTAATTGGGGTGATTCATTCTCTAAGAGACTGGTCATCTCTGAGTGTCATACCCACCTTGTAAAATTGAGTTTCTAAATGTGTATTACTAAGGACCAGATTTTGAAGCCTGGAAACTCAACCCAGTACTGCAAATGTGTAGCCCTATGCCAGTGTCGCCTCTTGACTTTGTTATCTTAATTCTAACCAGAGTACAGTAGAATGAAGTACAGATGAACCCCAGCAAAGATTATCTAACTCCCATACTCATATTGACAAATGTCAAATCTCGCAGACTATTTTTCCTTTCATTTCCCAATGTCATTTTTTAACTTCCTTACATCCTAAAGCCTGTATTTCTTTTCCACCACACATTCATAGTATCTGTTACTCCTTATTTGTCTCAGAGACATCAAGAGTGACATACAGATGACCAACAGGTACATGAAAAGGTGCTCAACATCACTAATTATCAGAGAAATGCAAATCAAAACCACGAGATACCACCTCACACCTGTTAGAATGGTTAGAATCAAAAAGACAAGAAGAACAAGTGTTAGTGAGAAGGTGGAGAAAAAGGAACCCTCATGCACTGTTGGTGGGAACGTAAATTGGTGCAGCCTCTGTGGAAAACAGTAGGAAGTTTCCTTAGAATGTTAAAAATAGAACTACCATGTGATACAGCAATTCCACTTCTGGGTATTTATCCAAAGGAAACACACTAACTTGAAAAGATACCTGCACCATGTACCTGCCCACCCCCCGCCGTGTTCATTATAGTATTATAACAGCTAAGGCATGAAAACAACACAAGTGTCCATCATTGGATGAATGGATAAAGAAATGTGGTATATAATGGAATGTTAATCAGCCATTAAAAGAAGGAAATCTTGCCATTTGTGACAAAATGGATGGACCTTGAGGGCATTATGCAAAGTGAAGTCAGAGAAAGGCCCCAACTGTCTCACTTACATGTATGTGATCTCTCTTATATGTAGAATCTTAAAAATTAATAATAACCCCAAACTCATAGCTAGATATACAGAACAGACTGGTAGTTGTCAGAGTTATGCAGTTGGGGGTGGGCAAACGGGTAAAGGGTGAAGTGGATCAAAAGATACAAACTTCCCGTTGTAGAGTAAGTCCTGGGAAGCAGTTCAAGATGGCGACATAGGAAGATCCTGAACTCCTTTCTTCCCACGGACATAGGGAGTCTACAATTACATATGGAGTAATTTCCTCCGAAAAAGACCTGAAAACCAGCTGAGGAACTCCTTCACTTGGGCAAATGTAGACATGGAAGCAGGTAGGAGAGGTGGAGACACAATCTCCCCTTTAACCTCCCTCCCACAGTGACTCGTGATCCGGAAGAATCCCACGAACTGGAAGTTTCTCCCTGAGGGGTGTAGAGTTTGTACCTCACCAGAGGCACCCCCAGCTTTTAAGACCTGCACCTGAGAAAGGAACCCACAAAACATCTGGCTTTGAAAACTTAACAGGGCTCAAGGCCATGAGACCAGAAGGGAACTGAGGAACGTTTAGGGCCAGATAATTCTTTGGTCTTTAAATGGGCTCCCACAGACTCAGAGGCCTCAGGGCCCAGAGCAGAAGCAGCTTTTGAAAAGTACCCAGAATTTAGGTGAAAGAGATTCATCTGCTAATTTTATGTACTTTATTTATTTATTTGAGAGAGCGAGCAAGAAAGCGCGTGCATGCGCCTCTCCACACCTGAGAGCAAGGTTGGAGGAGGCAGAAGGGAGGGCGAGAGAGAATATCAAGCAGAGTCTGTGCTGAGCGCAGAAACTGTCATGGGGTTTGGTCCCACCACCGAGCCACCCAGGCATCCCTCATTTGCTAATTTTAAAGCCTCCCTGGAAGTGGCAGGGGCCTTTTGGGGATACTCTTAGAGCTGCTCGCGGGCACCATTTTCCAAGATTTTTTTTTTTCTCTAGACTTTTCTTCATTCCTTGGTGGGTGCCATGTTGGGCTCTCCCTCTGCCACACTCCACAGCCTCAGGATCTTCCGAGGGGAGCTTTTACATAGTCTAGTGCCCCAGTTTTTTGCAGCCACAGCCCAGGGGAAGCCCCTTGATTGTCTGGCTCTGGAGGCGGGAACACCAGTCTTCCACCCCGAGAGCACTGCAGTGATAGCCGACGGAAACACACCCCTGTCTTTTTGAGAAGGGGGCCTATCTGCTGGTCCAGGAGCTTTGGCCTGAGGAGCAGGCCGCATTTCTGTTCTTAGGGATTTCTCAAGATCTCAGCCTCCCCAGCCAAATTAGTACCACCTTCACCTTGCCTTTCACTGATTTCAAAGCTGCATAAAAAATTACATATTCCCATTTTCATGATTTGTTAGATTCGTCCAAATTTTTAGTACATTTGTGTTGTATTATTATATATAATATTAATTATGTTAATAATCGAAAAAGATATTTAAAAATGTAGAACCCTTAGAAAATATAGAATAGTGGAAAAAGAAAATTAAATCACCAGTAATCCTACTGGCTAAGAGAGAATTTGATTTAATTTCTCTAATAGAGCTTTTCTTCATTTAAAATTTGAACACACTTGCATGCAAAACTTTTTGTGCCTGACAATTTTTTGGAAGCAGCAGTGAAATCTTTTTCACCTTCTAACGTAATTATTTAGATTTTAAAATTCCTTTTTAAAAACTTTGGTAATTTATGTTTTCCAAAAGGGCAGTCTAATTTATCCAGAGTTTATATATTTTTTTGTAGCATTAAAAAAATTTAAATTTCCTCTCCTGTGGTTATCAAACTTCCACCCTTTTTTAGTGTTGAATGTTTGTGTTCTTTCTCTTTTTTGCTTAATTCTTTCATTCAAAGGGGATTTTTTTTTTTAGTTGACCTTTTTAAGGAAGAATTCTTAGATTTACATATGAAGTTTTAAAATACAAAATAAAGATACATTCCTACAAAAGGTATTATTGGGTCAACTGTTTCGGATTTTTACTGCTCTTGAAATAAATATACTGCTAAATTGCTTTCTAGAAAGTTCATAAGACTCATATGCAATGTTTGTTTATCTTTATTCCTCTATTTCATGAACTGGATCAGAATTGTCAATTATATCTCAGTAAGGTTGAAACTAAATTTAAAAAATACAAGACAAACTAGAGTCATATTATGTATTGTTTCGAAAACAACACCATCTATTACTTTTTAACAGCTGTTTGGAGTTTCATTCAATGGATGTACCACATTTTACTTAACCAATGTCTTACCATTCTGATTAGCAATGTTGCATAATCAACTACTCTAAAACTTAGTCATGTGAAATACCATTTTGGTGTGCTCACTGGATTAGGAATTCAGACAGAGTACAGTGGAGATGACTTTTCTCTGATACATGATGTTTGGGACCTTACCTGGGGACACCCAACAGCCAGACGAACTCAGTAACTGGGGAATGGAATCACTGGTAGGTATTTTCACTCACATGCCAGGTGGTTGTTGCTGGCTCTTGTCTAGAGCACTTACCTCTGCATGTGGTCTGAGCTTCCTCACAGTACGGCTGCTGGAGTGTAGTTAAACTTTCTCCACGGTGGCTGAGAGTCCTTAAGGTGGATGCCCCAGAGAACCAGGCAGAAGCTGCATAGCCTTTTTTGACCTAGTGTCACCTCTGTTGTACTCTTTTGGTCGTAGTAGTCACATGCCTACCTAGATTTCAGGAGCTCCAACATAGACCCCCATCTCTTGATGGGAGAAGTGTCAGAGACTTTGTGGATAAAACCACCACACCTATCAAGAACATTTAGGCCGTTTATGACTTTGTTCATTACAACAACATAACAATTGTAACACACAGTAAGGATTCCTTCAGGGCATATTTCCCATAAATTGAACTGCTGTTCCATGGGGATGCACATTTAGAATTTTGATAAATCTACCTAATATCTCTCCCATAAAGCTTTGCCAAATTTACGTGCCCTCCATCATAGGAAAGAAACTACTTCCTTACCATTTTCCTAACATTGACCTGTATTTGAACATTTTTCTAGGATAAAAATTTTTTCTGCCAAGGAATTTTTAATGGATAAATAGTTTTCCATATAATGTATTTTACCACTCTTTTTTTATTTTTATTTTTTTAAATTTTATTATGTTATGTTAGTCACCATACAATACATCATTAGTTTTTGATGCGGTGATCCACGATCCATTGTTTTCGTATAACACCCAGTGCTCCATGCAGTACGTGCCCTCCTTAATACCCATCACCAGGCTAACCCATCCCCCCTCCCCCCTCCCCTCTAGAACCCTCAGTTTGTCTCTCAGAGTCCATCTCTCATGGTTCGTCTCTCCCTCCGATTTCCCCCCTCCTCATTTTTCCCTTCCTTCTCCTAATGTCCTCCATACTATTCCTTATGTTCCACAAATAAGTGAAACCCTATGATAATTGACTTTCTCTGCTTGACTTATGTCACTTAGCATCATCTCCTCCAGTCCCATCCATGTTGATGTAAAAGTTGGGTATTCATCCTTTCTGATGGCTGAGTAATATTCCATTGTATATATGGACCACATCTTCTTGATCCATTCATCTGTTGAAGGGCATCTCGGCTCTTTCCACAGTTTGGCTATTGCGGACATTGCTGCTATGAATAGTGGGGTGCATATGGCCCTTCTTTTCACTACATCTGTATCTTTGGGGTAAATACACAGAAGTGCAATTGCTGGGTCATAGAGTAGCTCATTTTTAAATTTTTGAGGAAACTCCACACTGTTTTCCAAAGTGGCTGTACCAACTTGCATTCCCACCAACAGTGTAAGAGGGTATTTTACCACTCTTGTATTTTTTGGGTGTTTAGTAAGTAAGCCTTTGCCCACTTTCTTAATTATGTCCTAAGGACGCAGTCCTAGAACTAGAATTGCTAAGTCAAAATTTATTCCCTTTTTTAAGCCTCCTGGTACATATTGCCAAAATAACAGAACATTTATGTCACTTTACATCCCATCAACACGTCCTTTCATTAGGCAATGTTCTTCAACAGTGGGACACTTTGCATTTTGTGATATATAACCTGAAGCACATTTACTACAAATTCCCACGGTGAACTCAGAAATCACATGGAATAACTCTCCAGTTATAATTCCTTAGGAATGGGATGTTTTAATGAATGCAGCTTCTTTTTTATGCACGCCAGGTGTTAAAGAAAATAGACAACTCAATACCTGCATTGCACCACCTGTCCGCATTTCCCTGCCTACATGGTGACTGCATTGATAGAACCATGCTTTGGCATTATTTTCTTTTATAGATGGTGGAATTGAAAACATGTAACATTTGAAAGAGCTCCATATAGTATTTATAAAGCAGTTCAATGCCCTCTTACAAAATCTCCTATGAGTATTTCTCTTGGCACTAAGGATCTGGATAAAAGTTTGTTTTTCCCGATAAACGAATATACTTCTGTCTATTGGTGAAACCTATGTACTTCCTTCTTTATCCTGGTTTTTAGGATGATCAGAATAAAGAACTAAGTTCTATCCAATTACTATAGCATTGTTCACTTTAAGCAAGATTTTTTAAAATATAAATTTTCTTTTCTCCTCTTTTGTTTCTTATTTTTCTCTCTTGTTTGGGAACATTCAATTTTTACTACAATTAATCTACTTTTAATCATTTTTAGAAGATGGAGAGGAAAGGTCAAATTATAAATCAGTTGATAAAAATTGTATCTTTAGTAATATAGATGATTTGAGGGTTGGGCTAAATATGTATTAGTTTTTGTGTATGACCTAGAAGCAGTTTAAAAATTAGAGTGAGTTATTTTGCTATTCATCTTTCTGTGCCTGGCAATAGAAACTAGGAATTTGGGAGTAATCACAGTCTTTATTTTAAGCCTAATCTGATTTTATTTTTGTAAACTATTTTTAATAAAACATCTAATGGATTATTTTATAACACAGAACTAGCTATAGAAGAGTTTTGCACATTTTAACATATTACGTTTACACCAATAATAGATCTAACAACTGTAGATTGACATCTGAAATAATTTATGTCTCTAATTCTATATTTTTTAAACATTGTTTTTAAAAGATTTTGTTTATTTATTTGAGAGAGAGAGAGTGCACGAGTAGAGGGTTGCAGAGGGAGAGGGAGTAGCAGGCTTCCCACTGAGCAAGGAGCCTGATATGGGACTGCATTCCAGGACCCTGGGATCATGACTTGAGCCAAAGGCAGATGCTTGACCGACTGAGCCACCCAGGCACCCTTTTTTAAACATTATTGTGGGGCACCTGGGTGGCTCAGTTGGTTGGGCGACTGCCTTCGGCTCAAGTCATGATCCTGGAGTCCCGGGATCGAGTCCTGCATCGGGCTCCCTGCTTGGCAAGGAGTCTGCTTCTCCCTCTGACCCTCCCCCCTCTCATGCTGTCTCTCTCTCATTCTCTCTCTCAAATAAATAAATAAAATCTTAAAAAAAACTATTTAAAAAAATAATGCATATACATTTATTTTTCTACTGAGTTAATTTTCTTCTGAGTTAATTCATAAAACATTTAATGAACTGTGTAAAATCAATTCTGATTTTAGCTAATTAAACAGTAATTTCCTCCTCAAAAATGCTGTTTCAGGAGATGAGACAACTGGAATAAAAGTTACCCGTGACTTTAGCAATGAGTCATTCCAAAGAATTTGAGGTTGTTTCAGTCACTTATTCATTGTCTGTATTTATTTACTTTATTTTATGTACCAGGTACTATTATTGGGATACAATGGTGAACTAGCCAGGCAAGGTTCTTGATCGTATCAAACTTACATTCTAGAAGGAGGATCCAGAAAGTAAAATAAAAATGAATAAGTAAGTAAATAAATAAATAAATAAGAAAATTTCAGTTAGTATTAAGTACTATTCAGAGAGTAAGTAGGGATATAGTAGTAAGCCTCTAATTTAGAAACATTGGTCAGAGAAGGACTTCTGAGGAGACAAAATTTTAGCTGAGATCAGAACAAGAAGAATAGTTCCCTTCTGTAAAGATCAGTGGAAGACCATAAAGTACACGAATCAACAGGTGAATTGTGGAACCCAGATGATGCATATAGGATGTTTAGGTACAATTCTTTCAACTGTTTTTGGTGCTTGAAAGATTTCCAAGTAATATGGGAAAATGCATGCCATAGCTCCCTACTTTTATTACACTGAGTCCAAAGGCCTCTGCCTGGCTTTTAAAGCTCAGAATTAAAAAGTTGTGCCACATCTGTCCAGCTTTATTTCCACTGCTTCCTGTCAAACCCTGTGCTCTAGCCAAGCTCATTTCCTCACTCTCCCTCATTTCTGCTGTGCTCTTTTTCTCTTTCAGGCTTTTGCTCCTGCTGTTTCTCCTGCCTAAGATGCCCTCATGTCCCCTTTTCACTCACCCTAATCTTGCCAGTCCTCCTTTTAGGTCCTGCTGAATGCAGTCCTCACTCTGGTCCATGTACATGGACCACCTGCTATCCTTATGATTTAATGCAAACTATAGTGTCTGACATTGTTCACTTGTCATTTCTGGTCTATTAGTCTGGTCATACATAATCATGAATCCGGATACTTCTTTGTGTTGCTCAGCATCCAGTATAGTACTGAGTAGTAGATGATTGGCCAATAATTGTTAGATGGCTGATAGATGATCAATAACCATAGTCATGAATTCAGTCATTGAATGAATTAGTGTCCTTTGTACTCTCAGGGACTCAGTATCTGCCATGGTTATGGTGTCTGGCCCATGGGAGATTTTCAGTAACTTTTGGATCAATAAAAAAAATTTGTTTTAGATCTCTGCCCTTTCTCTATTTGAACGTCTGTTTTTCTATGCATTATGTCTACTAAATAGGCTATGTTACCAGTTGCTATATATTATACTAGCATAAACAAATACATAAGAAAATAAGTAAAGAAGCAATCAATCCACACATTCACTGGAAGGTTAGTAAAATTTCAGAGTTGGAAGTACTTTTACCACTTGTGTCTAGAAGGGGTGCTTGCCTGGGGCTACTATAAAAGAAAGGCAGATTATGTATTTGTTTCCTATTACTTATGTAACAAATTTTCACACATTTAGCGGCTTAAACAACACAAATTTATTACCTTCTCCTTTCTAGAGGTCAGGCATCTACAATGAGGCTCCAGGGCTAAAATTAAGGTATTGGTGGAACTGTGTTCATTCCGGAGACCCTAAGTGGCCCCAGATCTGACACATTTGAGAATAGCTGGGAAGCCAGTGTGGCTGTGCAGAGCCAGGAGAGTTACGGAAGATGAGCTCAGAGAGATAAGATTGTATAGAACTTTCTGGGTATCAGTGTGGGGTGATGGATATATTTTGAAGACTGAGCCAACACAGGTTCCTGATGGAGAAGATATTAAATAGACTGAGAGAGAGAGAGAGACAGAGAGACGGAGGGAAGGAGAGAGAGAAAGAGAGAGAGAGAACGAGAACCTAAAAGGCAAAACAATTGAGTTCTCCCTTTGAACTACTCTTGGAGCATAGGAGAGAGTGTGGAGAATGAATGACTTACATCAAACTATTGTCAGTGGCATGAAGTAGGAGAGCCTAAATGAACCTTCTCATTTTGCTGTGTGCTGCTGTATATTTGAATCTTTTACAACAACAATATAGTCTTATGTTACTTGCATAACAGTAAAAAAAGTTACTGATAACTTTTGTCAAAGACACATTTCCCCTCATTTGGGCAATGTGTATGTAGTCTTAACATGAGCTTTATCAGACATGTACGTTAATTGAGACAAATATTTAGCATCTACAGTTGGCAAGGACACTGCAAAGTGCCATGGAACCATTGGGTAAATATAGGATTATAAAGAAAAATGCAATCAAGAATGAACAACTAAATTTGTTATTGACTCAGGAGATTGAGATATAAATACAATTGAGGTTAATAAATGTACAATTATAGATTATGGCACTTTTTTTTTGGAAGGGAGAAAAATTTGCTGATTGAAAGTAAATAGTGATAGAATGCTTGAGTGGAGACAGGTACAGCCTGCTTTCTTTTTCTCCTGCAGCAGTCCTATAATGCTGCACTATTTGATGGATTCAGTATGGATCTGAACATTTTCCACACTGATATGGAAGTACACTAATTAGACTTCATGTGGCTCTATAGATTCCTTTCCCCCACATTATCAAACCTTTCCCTATACCAGAGTCCTTTCTGATATTGAGTATATGTCTTGAAACATTACATATGCAAAAATAAACTGACTGCTTTTCTTTTTGAAATTAAAGTTTAGCTAAGTCTATGAGTACATGCACACAAAAATGCCTTGGGGTTGTTCAGATGGCTAAGTGCCATAGTTATAGGGCAGTGCTCTGTAAGTTCTAAAGCACACAGCAATGTAAGGAATTATTGTTTTGATTTCATTAATCTAGGTTTGAAGAGGTTTGAGATATTCCAGACACATGGATGTTCAGATATTTGTAATGTACCCATTTAAACAACCTTTTAGAAAATGAATAATTTGAATTGGAAGATTCCTGAACTCCTATAAAGTGTTCCTTAATCTTTTGATTCCTTCTTCTTCATTCTGGATGGTGATAGTCTTTATTGTCCTAGACCCAAGCCAGAGATGGGATTTCTTTCTCTCCGTCACATTCATGTCCAAGTGTTGTTGCTCTCTTTTTCTCTCTGATGCTGTGACTGCTTTAGGTCAGGACAGGCTCACTTGCTTATTAATTAATTAATTAATTAATTAATTAGAGAGAGAGAGAGAAAACGCAAACAGGGAGAGCAGCAGGCAGAGGGAGGGGGAGAAGCAGACTCCCCGCTGAGCAAGGAGCCAGATGCGGGGCTCGATCCCAGGACCCTGGGATCATGACCTGAGCCGAAGGCAGACGCTTAACTGCCTGAGCCACCCAGGTGCCCCCAGGACAGGCTTTTGGCTCTGGTTTCATAGGACCACAACCCTTTACCCCAAACTCTTGGGGCCAAATGTGTTCATGAATTCAGATTGTTCTGATTTTAAAATGGAAATCTGGACCCTGAACCACATATTCTGTAACATCACCAGCAGCAGCTAGAACAGCTCCCCAGAATCATATCCTTTAATATTTCTGCGGCAAACCTACAAATAGTCATACTAAGTGGAATAACTAAAAATTATGCATAGTCTCATATCAGGTCAGGGCAGGTTTTGTCATAAATGACTCTAGGTCAGGTCAGGTTTTGCTGCCACATCTGTTATTAAGAATTATTTTTTAGTTTTTAGAGCTTTTTGGCTTTGGAATTGAGGATAAAGGATTTGGGGCTTACAGTTAAAGACTGTGTGTGTGGTGCATAATAGTTCCGGCGGGCTTGATGCTATAGTCCTCCCATCTCTAATTTACTCTTTATATTAGTGCATTTCAAATTTTGGGCTTCTCCACCCTTGCTACTTAATTGCTTTAGATAAGGCTCAAGCTTACACAGTTCAAACTGTCAGCACCTTCACCTTCAATGCCTCCACCTTCGATAGTGAGCTCCCTACCGGCACCTGAAAGGTCAAAGGTACAAATGTGATTACATGTTGTTTTTTCACTAATTCTGTCAATGGCGCCCCTCTGCCCACAGGAGAGAGTCCTCACATGAGAAGTTTGCAATTCAGGGTTCTCTTTGACCTGGCCCCTACCTGTCCAGTTCTACCTCATCTGCTGTTCCTCTCTCCCTCCACTCTCTAGGTCAGACTTCCAGTTCACTGAGTGTCCTTGCTTTTCCAACCCCCGAGCTCATCTGTGATTTAAAGGCCTTTCCCTCAGGTCAACTTGTTGAATTCACACTTGTTCATGATGCAATTCAAACATCTCCTCACCAGTGAAAGCTTCTCAGCTCCGCCAAGGTAGAATTTCTTGTTCTCTGTGTGTTGCCAATGTGGCTGATATATGTATAAATATGTGCCAGCACCGTACTGATGGCATTATTGCAGATTTTATCTCCCTGTCTATAACTCCACCTAGGCTGTGGGAATCCTGAGGGCAGAGACCATGACTCCATCATCTCTGTATTCCTGGCATCCAGCTTGGGACCCAGTACATTTTTAATAAACCTTATTTAAAGGCATGAATTACGAGGGGTGCAGTCATATCTTCCATTCAGTGTTTCTGAAAAGTGGTCCAAGGACTTACTGTTACAGAAATTACCCAAGGTCTCAAAACACTTCAGGTTCCTGCGGCCCTAGATGGCCCCAAGGAGAATTCCAGGAGTACTCGTAAGTGAAATCTGCACTTTAAGCCAACTTGCCAGGTATTTTGGAAGCTGAAAACTGTTGTTTGGGGGCCTTTGAAGCACATAGGATTTGTAGCAGAAAGAAACTGTTAGACCTAAGGTGATTTTCTTCTACTACCCACTTTACAGTTTTACTGCCTACCCCTTGGCCATGGAGCCACATACATGAGCTGTTCTTTAGATCCTATTTCCTGCCTTTTTCCCTCTTCAGTTCCTAATCAGTTTTGTGACAAGAAACCAGACAATAGTCATCAAGAGCACCTCATCTTCTGATCCTCACAGCAATCCTGATGTTCATGTGTGGTGTGGAGGACATAATGTTGCTTTTTACATAGACTGACTCTGCTTTGGGGTTTGAGGGCATTTTCTATGGAATAAAGAACAGACTTGTGTTGATGGCCTTGATGGAGGTTACTTTGGCTACTTAGAGGCCCTTTTCACTCATTTCTCTTCATAACTCTATTTTGGAGAGCTGAGGTTGCCGGACAGCTAGTGCCAAGAAAATGTCAGCCAGTGGTACAAGAATTCCTCTATTAGAACAGGATTGTTCTGCCCAGGGATGGCTTCACGAGAATGGAATGAGTCCTTTTCCTGCACAGGCAGGCAAGACTAATAGTCTATTCTGCCTTCAGCTCAGGTCATGATCCTGGAGTCCCGGGATCGAGTCCCACATCAGGCTTCCTGCTCAGCAGGGAGTCTGCTTCTCCCTCTGACCCTCTTCCCTCTCGTGCTTTCTATCTCTCATTCTCTCTCTCTCTCAAATAAATAAATAAAATCTTTAAAAAAAAAGACTAATAGTCTATTATATCATCAAAGGGCAGACTTGAAAAAGGAAATGGAACTTTCCTCCATTCTTCCTTCTTATTGCTATTTTATATAATGAGCCTCAAGAGCAAAAAAAAACCCAAAAAACAAAAAACCCAAATTACTTATTTTTCTAAATAAAAATAAATTTGGGCCTGAGTTCCTCTCCCTGCACCATCTTCCCCCCCCCCCCCCCCGCCAAGGTTGAAGAAAAGTCCATTTTGGTCACTGTTGCTAGGGAGTCCATTCTTTACTTTGTAAGAATCCAAAGGTCATAGTCCAGAAACTTGGAGATGCTTGTGGCTACGGCTGTGCTGAGGAGGGAGGGTGGGGAAGATTATGCCCTTGATGCCTGCATCAGGCCTGGAGCTCCTTGCCAAAGCATCTGCTTTTCTGTTCTCTGCCATTCACTGGCAGCCCAACAGAAGCCTTACCAAGTCCCAGGGCTCTGGATGGGGTAGAGGTCAGCTCTTTCTCACTTGTAGAAATGTTCAACCTGTACTTTTCCAAATCTCAGGGAAACTGTGGTGCAGACCATCATCCCCACCTGCAGTTTAAAGCATTAGTTCTGTCTTCTCTTCTTCTGGTAGGCATGACCTTGGTGGGTCTGAAACAGGCCTATTCACCAGCCCCCTCATGGGAGGGAACCTTCAGACCTTTAGAGACAGATGGAGATAGGGAAAGGAGATTGACTCTTTTTAAATCCCTACTGGTGAGAGAGCCCCGAACAATAGCTGATTGCTTTTTTCCTTGATAACTCACCTTATTATATAAACACCAAGTGAAAACCAGATGGGGATAGATTAGGTTGAGATGCTTGCCAGATCTCATGTGTAATTTCTGCCTGTGACTTGTTAGCTCTAGAGGTCCCTTTGCTTTCATTTTTGTTCTCCTTTGTGCAGGAGACAGTCAGGTGGGTCCTCCTAACAAGTAGAGTTGCATCTTTGCTCTCTAGGTGGTAATGTTAATAGTCATCATCTAGAATAGGTCCAATGCTGTTCAATGATCTATCTCTAATTCTTATAACTCCACAAGATATTATCATCCCCATTTAACAGATGAGGCTCACAAAGGTTCAGTATTTTCTCACACAGCCAGTGAATAGTAGAGGCAGAATCTGTCTATGTAACTCTTGAGCTCATGTCCTTTCTAACATTTTCCTAAATCTTTTACCATTAGATTTAAAATACAACCTCCCGTAGTGGCCTAACCAGGAACTGTGAATCAGTACAATATTCACTAAAATAAAGCCTCCAAGCTCTCTGATGTAACTTCTTGTTATTGTGAATCTAAGGAATATGGAATAACTCAAATAATTCTTGCTGCATTGCAGGGGAAGATATTTTATCAACTTATTTTTATTAACATCCTATAGTTAATTCCCTCATTTCTTCTTAGAGTTCTGGTTTACAAATAATTGAATCCATGCTCTTCTCTGATCACGGGTACAAACTGGGCATCCTACTGAGGGCTGCAGGCTACTTGTGTCGTTCTGTGCCTTTCTTCTCCTAGGTATGTCTTCATAATATCGGGGGTCAGATGGTTGGAGGACTTTGTTAGCCCAATAACCTAAATGTTTCCAACTCAGCTACTAAATGATTTTCTCCTCTATTGAGGCTTGGCAGGTTTTTCCTTCTGAATTATCTAATTTTCTTTAGATTGTAGCATGGCTATTCTAATCACAGTACACTGTGTTGCTTGTAGAGGTCATCACACCACAGTTCCCAGGGCAAGTATTGGAAAAGCCTCACTGAGTTTGGCTCATCTCCTGTCCATTGTATTTCCTGGATTTTGTATTTAAGCTTCTGTATTATTTAGCAATGACTGTTTTACAGATTGCCCCATAAAAGAAAATTGGCTGGCTCCCTTTTTGGTAACACTCTTTAAAATGTGACTATTCTTTTTTATGGACGAGGTAACAGATGGGAAATTGGAAATAGTTGTATTACAAGGGAAAAAATGTAAGGTGAGAAATGGGAGTGCTATTTGAAAGAGATGGCTTTCCTTACCAGAGTAGTAAGTCCGTAGATTCTTTACCTTCTCCTGTAAGGTGCTGATTAGACACAGTGCTGGACATTTCCTAAACCCTTGTGTGAAAATTCTTCTTCTGTCCAGGGATCCAGTGGGAGTTGGAGTATGCATTCTGCACAGACCACACAGCTAATTGGATCGGGAATGACATCCGGCCATACGGTGGTAGTGGACTATAAGAGGGGCTCAGAACAAAATCTCTGCCTAAATAGGGAGAGTCTGGACCAACTTGATCACCATCTTTTAGGAATCTGAACAGAAGAGCATAGCAAAGGTCCAGTAAGTAGTAGCAGGTATAGAAGATGGAAACCCGTGAAGTAGAGGGAGGTCATGGCAGACCATGAGTGAGGATGTTACAAGGAAAGAGAAGCTAGAAGGAAGCCAAGTGGGAGGCACAGGAAAAGTGAAAGAGGCACAGAGAGGAACAGGTGAGAGGGAGTAGCTGGGTACCATGGATGATCAAGTGGAAGATCTAGTAGTACCTGTGTCACCTCAGGGCCTAGAACTGGTATGAAACTGGGCTTGTCTTTCTGGGCTTCCGTGAGGTCTCTTTGACATTTGTGATTGCTGCTTACTCATTCCTATGTGCCTCCTGACAATAAACTCCATGTTCTCCGAAGGACCTTGAGGAGGTTTTTCAACAAACCAGTATGTCTAACACTCAATTTAAATAGTATTTTTTTCTCAGTTCAAATTCATTCTTTAATTCATTAGTGCAAGAAGTAGAAAGGAAGCGTCAGAAATTTATTTTTGAGCATCATTCGACTGGTATGAAGGAGGTAGGGTTTATTCATTTTAGCCTTCATTAGGAGGAAATTAATGTTAGGTACATTTTTCTGGGCATGAAGGTGAGCCAAGAGAAGAGACAGCAATCAATATATGGTGACTGTATCTTTTAAGATCAGGAAAGATCCTTTATGTAAGAATTAATCATATCGATGATGAACTATACTTACAGGTTAAGATTATGTTTATTCAGCAACGTCTAATCTGCTCTGCACTGTAGGTTAGGGAATTTAGGAGGAGCTGTCCCTTAAACAAGGTTAGAGTTCTGTTGAGCTTCTTTCTTTGATTTAACTTAGGCTGGGCAGTCTTGGACATAATGCCGGCATAATGGAGATGTGCTCTTACATATCTGGGGTAGGGAAGAAACAGAGCAAGTGGCTGAGAATATGGTTGTTGATTCAAAATCCAGCTCCACCATTTACTATATGTGAGCTTGGGCAAGTCCCTTAATCCTTAGTTTTCTTATATACAGAATGTAGTGTTGATACTGTAAAAATTAAATGAAATGATGTATTAAAGGATGGAACACAATACTTAGCATTCAATAAGGGTTCAAATGAATAGTTGTGATGGTAGAATATGTTGTTAGTTGTTGTCTTTGTTGTAATTATTACTGACGCTGGACAGTGTAGACTAGAAATGGCTAGTGAGTGCCCAAGGGCCAAATCTGTCCTGCCCCCTGTTTTTGTAAATACAGTTTTAACGGGAGACAGCCACGTCTTCTTGTTTGCTTATTGTCTATGTCAGCTTTCAGACTACAGCAGCGGAGCTGAATGTTTGTGACAGATCATATGGTCCACAAAACCTAAAATATATGCTATTTGACCCTTTGTAGATGTTTTCTGGTTTTTGTTGTAGTGGAAATAGGAAATGGTAAAAACTTAACAGTCACACAGATCTGAACTTGAATTCTGGTTCTATTCCTTAGTTGAGGCAAATTGGGCAAATCTCCCTTTGAGACACAGGTTCCTCACTGGTTACAATGAGATACAGAGAGACATATTACTGTGCTTACATATGTGAAAGCCCTTAGTACAAAATAGTTGCTCAATAAATAGTAACATCAGTGTCTTCCTTTTGCATTCCTCCTTCTGCTTTCCTTCCTACTGAAAGGGAAGGTAGATTGGGTGGTTCTGGGTTTAATTTCACTATTTCAAAAAAATATCAAAGACATTGTAATTTATGTTTATATGCACATTATCATCTACCTCCTAGTTGCTAACTGTACTTTACCTGAATTCTTAGAAGCAAGTAGAACAAGTAGCAACACAAGTTATTAGTGAATTCAAATAAAAAATACTCTTCTCCAAGGGGGAAATAATTTGTCTTTCAAATTCATTGGCAAATTCAAATTTGTATTTCTTTTTTTTTTTTTAAGATTTGTTTATTTTTAGAGAGAAGAGAGAACGTGAGCAGGGGGAGGAGTAAGGAGGAAAAGGAGAGAAGGGGAAAGGAGAGAACCTCCAGCAGACTCCCTGCAGAGCCCGACGCAAGGCTCCATCTCACGACCCTGAGATCATGACCTGAGCTGAAACCAAGAGTTGGACGCTTAACCGACTGAGCCACCCAGGTGCCCCTTAAATTTGTATTTCAAATTCAAATTCATTAAGCAAATTTCTTAAAGTAGAATATTACCTAAATGCACCTATGGTTTCAATGTTTTATTTATTGTGCTTAACATAAATTTAATAACATGGTACTTGCCTCATGATTATCATTATAATTCTAAAGTTGACAAGATTTATTCTTTTTGAGTGGTGCTTGTTGGTCAGGTCTATCTGGTGGACAGATGGAGGACCAAATGTGAGTCAGAGCGTCCACATTCTACTATAGACAAGTATAGGGATGAATTTATCAAAGACAAGTTCTCTGGTGAACTAAAGGCTCAGAATAGCGTGACATTTTCATGCAAATCACTCTTCTTGCTCTTCAGTCTTGAATATGTTTAGTTTAATTAAATTTGTCAAACTCATAATCACTCATGAATAACTAACATTTCCTATTTCCTGCTAATTCAGAAAAAGACCCACCATCTCATTTTTAGAAATTAAATACTTACAGATATTTCTCATTTTCAGTGTACCAGAGAGACATGTTATTAAATGTGTACATGCTGAGCAAATTAGTTTTGAATTTATTTCTTTTTAATTTTTTTCCTCTTAAAAAAATTCTTCTTAGGTTGCTTATCTCTGTTGACTCAATTTCCATCTCTTGGATATTCTTCTTTATATACCCCATGTGAACCTGTGTTGTAGAATGCAGAATATTGATAGTAGACCCTAGAGATAGTGATATTGAACATTATATCTAATTTTAATTTTTCCCGCTTTAAAACTAACTTCCAAATTCTATATTCTTAACACTTTTGCCAGTGACCCACGTGAATCTGCTTTTCACTAGGGTCTACAGCTGTGGAAACATCAGCAGGCATTGCCTCAGGGGCTTCTTTTGGATGCAGTCTCCTAAGAAGCATCACTGAGTAAGTGTGTTAAGTTATCCACATATTAATTAGGTCAGTTTGTGACAAAGCCAGTGGGTTCAGCAAAGTAAACATAAATTTTGTAAAGAGGACAGGATAATTCCCCACCAAACATGTTATTTTTATTTTAATTTTTTCATTGTTATGTTAATCACCATATATTACATCATTAGTTTTTGGTGCAGTGTTCCATGATTCATTATTTGTTCATAACACCCAGTGCTCCATGCAGAATGTGCCCTCCTCAATACCCATCACCAGGCTAACCCATCCCCCTACCCCCCTCCCCTCTAGAACCCTCTTCCTCTCCTGTTATCTTCTTCTTTTTCTTTTTTCTTAAAATATGTTGCGTTATTTGTTTCAGAAGTACAGATCTGTGATTCAACAGTCTTGCACAATTCACAGCGCTCACCGTAGCACATACCCTCCCCAATGTCTATCACCCAGCCACCCCATCCCTCCTACCCCCAACCACTCCAGTAACACTCAGTTTGTTTCCTGAGATTAAGAATTCCTCATATCAGTGAGGTCATGTGATACGTCTTTCTCTGATTGACTTATTCCACTCAGCATAACACCCTCCAGTTCCATCCACGTCGTTGCAAATGGCAAGATCTCATTCCTTTTGATGGCTGCATAATATTCCATTGTGTATATATACCACCTCTTCTTTATCCATTCATCTGTCGATGGGCATCTTGGCTCTTTCCACAGTTTGGCTATTGTGGACATTGCTGCTATAAACATTGGGGTACACGTACCCCTTCGGGTACCTACATTTGTATCTTTGTGGTAAATACCCAGTAGTGCAATTGCTGGATCGAACGGTAGCTCTAATTTCAACTGTTTGAGGAACCTCCATACTGTTTTCCAGAGGGGTTGCACCAGCTTGCATTCCCAGCAACAGTGTAGGAGGGTTCCCCTTTCTCCACATCCCCGCCAACATCTGTCGTTCCCTGACTTGTTAATTTTAGCCATTCTGACGGGTGTGAGGTGGTATCTCATTGAGGTTTTGATTTGGATTTCCCTGATGCCGAGCGATGTTGAGCACTTTTTCATGTGCCTGTTGGCCATTTGGATGTCTTCTTTGGAGAAATGTCTGTTCATGTCTTCTGCCCATTTCTTGATTGGATGATTTGTTCTTTGGGTGTTGAGTTTGATAAGTTCTTCATAGATTTTGGATACTAGCCCTTTATCTGATATGTCATTTGCAAATA
>NW_027397069.1:52086980-52125696 GCF_003265705.2 Callorhinus ursinus
TTCCCGTGCCTTTGGCGATGTTTCTAGGAAGAAGTTGCTGCGGCTAAGGTCGAAAAGGTTGCTACCTGTGTTCTCCTTTAGGATTTTGATGGACTCCTGTCTCACGTTTAGGTCTTTCAACCATTTGGAGTCTATTTTTGTGTGTGGTGTAAGGAAATGGTACAGTTTCATTCTTCTGCATGTGGCTGTCCAATATTCCCAACACCATTTGTTGAAGAGACTGTCTTTTTGCCATTGGATATTCTTTCCTGCTTTGTCAAAAATAAGTTGACCATAGAGTTGAGGGTCCATTTCTGGGCTCTCGATTCTGTTCCATTGATCTATGTGTTTGTTTTTGTGCCAGTACCATACTGTCTTGATGATGACAGCTTTGTAATAGAGCTGGAAGTCTGGAATTGTGATGCCGCCAGCTTTGCTTTTCTTTTTCAGTATTCCTCTGGCTATTCGGGGTCTCTTCTGGTTCCATACAAATTTTAGGATTATTTGTTCCATTTCTTTGAAAAAAGTGGATGGTATTTTGATGGGGATTGCATTGAATGTGTAGATTGCTCTAGGTAGCATTGACATCTTCACAATGTTGATTCTCCCAATCCATGAGCATGGAACGTTTTTCCATTTCTTTGTGTCTTCTTCAATTTCTTTCATGAGTCTTTTATAGTTTTCTGAGTACAGATCCTTTGCCTCTTTGGTTAGATTTATTCCTAGGTATCTAATGGTTTTGGGTGCAATTGTAAATGGGATAGACTCCTTGATTTGTCTCTCTTCTGTCTTGTTGTTGGTGTATAGGAATGCCACTGATTTCTGTGCATTGATTTTATATCCTGCTACTTTACTGAATTCCTGTATGAGTTCTAGCAGTTTTGGGGTGGAGTCTTTTGGGTTTTCCACATACAGTATCATATCATCTGCAAAGAGTGAGAGTTTGACTTCCTCTTTGCCGATTTGGATGCCTTTGATTTCTTTTTGTTGTCTGATTGCTGTGGCTAGGACTTCTAATACTATGTTGAATAGCAGTGGTGAGAGTGGACATCCCTGCTGCGTTCCTGACCTTAGGGGAAAAGCTCTCAGCCTTTCCCCATTGAGAATGATATTCGCTGTAGGTTTTTCATAGATGGCTTTTATGATATTGAGGTATGTACCCTCTATCCCTATACTCTGAAGAGTTTTGATCAAGAAAGGCTGTTGTACTTTGTCAAATGCTTTTTCTGCATCTATTGAGAGGATCATATGATTCTTGCTCTTTCTTTTGTTAATGTATTGTATCACGTTGATTGATTTGCGGATGTTGAACCAGCCTTGCAGCCCAGGAATAAATCCCACTTGGTCATGGTGAATAATCCTTTTAATGTACTGTTGGATCCTATTGGCTAGTATTTTGGTGAGAATTTTTGCATCCATGTTCATCAAGGATATTGGTCTGTAATTCTCTTTTTTGATGGGGTCTTTGTCTGGTTTTGGGATCAAGGTAATGCTGGCCTCATAAAATGAGTTTGGAAGTTTTCCTTCCATTTCTATTTTTTGGAACAGTTTTAGGAGAATAGGTATTAATTCTTCTTGAAATGTCTGATAGAATTCCCCTGGGAAGCCATCTGGCCCTGGGCTTTTGTTTCTTGGGAGATTTTTGATGACTGTTTGAATTTCCTTAGTGGTTATAGGTCTGTTCAGGTTTTCTATTTCTTCCTGGTTCAATTTTGGTAGTTGATACATCTCTAGGAATGCACCCATTTCTTCCAGGTTATCTAATTTGCTGGCATAGAGTTGCTCATAATATGTTCTTATAATTGTTTGTATTTCTTTGGTGTTGGTTGTGATCTCTCCTCTTTCATTCATGATTTTGTGGATTTGGGTCATTTCTCTTTTCTTTTTGATCAGTCTGGCCAGGGGTTTATCAATCTTGTTAATTCTTTCAAAGAACCAGCTCCTAGTTTCGTTGATCTGTTCTACTGTTCTTTTGGTTTCTAGTTCATTGATTTCTGCTCTGATCTTTATGATTTCTCTTCTCCTGCTGGGTTTAGGCTTTATTTGCTGTTCTTTCTCCAGCTCCTTTAGGTGTAGGGTTAGGTTGTGTATTTGAGACCTTTCTTGTTTCTTGAGAAAGGCTTGTATTGCTATATACTTTCCTCTCAGGACTGCCTTTGCTGTATCCCAAAGATTTTGAACAGTTGTGTTTTCATTTTCATTGGTTTCCATGAATTTTTTTAATTCTTCTTTAATTTCTTGGTTGACCCATTCATTCTTTAGTAGGATGCTCTTTAGCCTCCATGTATTTGAGTTCTTTCCGACTTTCCTCTTGTGGTTGAGTTCTAGTTTCAAAGCATTGTGGTCTGAAAATATGCAGGGAATGATCCCAATCTTTTGGTACCGACTGAGACCTGATTTGTGACATAGGATGTGATCAATTCTGGAGAATGTTCCATGGGCACTAGAGAAGAATGTGTATTCCGTTGCTTTGGGATGGAATGTTCTGAATATGTCTGTGAAGTCCATTTGGTCCAGTGTGTCATTTAAAGTCTTTATTTCCTTGTTGATCTTTTGCTTAGATGATCTGTCCATTTCAGTCAGGGGGGTGTTAAGGTCCCCCACTATTATTGTATTGTTGTCAATGTGTTTCTTTGCTTTTGTTATTAATTGCCTTATATAATTGGCTGCTCCCATGTTCGGGGCATAGATATTTACAATTGTTAAATCTTCTTGTTGGATAGACCCTTTAAGTAGGATATAGTGTCCTTCCTCATCTCTTATTACAGTCTTTGTTTTAAAATCTAGTTTGTCTGATATAAGGATTGCCACCCCAGCTTTCTTTTGGTGTCCATTAGCATGGTAAATGGTTTTCCACCCCCTCACTTTCAATCTGGGCGTGTCTTTGGGTCTAAAATGAATCTCTTGCAGACAGCATATCGATGGGTCTTGTTTTTTAATCCAATCTGATAGCCTGTGTCTTTTGATTGGGGCATTGAGCCCATTTACATTCAGGGTAACTATTGAAAGGTATGAATTTAGTGCCATTGTATTACCTGTAAGGTGACTGTTAACTGTCCGTTGTCTGTGTTCGTTTCTGCTCTTTGCTGCTTTTAGGTTCTCTCTTTGCTTAGAGGACCCCTCTCAATATTTCTTGGAGGGCTGGTTTCATGTTTGCAAATTCCTTTAGTTTTTGTTTGTCCTGGAAGCTTTTTATCTCTCCTTCTATTTTCAATGACAGCCTAGCTGGATATAGTATTCTTGGCTGCATATTTTTCTCGTTTAGTGCTCTGAAGATATCTTGCCAGTCCTTTCTGGCCTGCCAGGTCTCTGTGGATAGGTCTGTTGCCAATCTAATGTTTCTACCATTGTAGGTTACATCTCTTCTCCCGAGCTGCTTTCAGGATTTTCTCTTTGTCTCTGAGACTTGTAAGTTTTACTATTAGATGTCGGGGTGTTGACCTATTATTATTGATTTTGAGAGGGGTTCTCTGTGCCTCCTGGATTTTAATGCCTGTTTCCTTCCTCACATTAGGGAAGTTCTCTGCTATAATTTGCTCCAATATACCTTCTGCCCCCCTCTCTCTCTCTTCTTCTTCTGGGATCCCAGTTATTCTAATGTTGTTTCGTCTTATCGTATCACTTATCTCTCGAATTCTGCCCTCGTGATCCTGTAGTTGTTTCTCTTTCTTTTTCTCAGCCTCTTTATTTTCCATCATTTGTTCTTCTATATCGCTGATTCTCTCTTCTGCCTCATTTATCCTAGCAGTTAGTGCCCCCATTTTTGATTGCACCTCATCAATAGCCTTTTTGATTTAGATTTGGTTAGATTTTAGTTCTTTTATTTCTCCAGAAAGGGTTTCTCTAATAACTTCCACGCTTTTTTCAAGCCCAGCTAGTATCTTTAAAGTCATGATTCTGAACTCTAGGTCTGACATCGTACTAATGTTCGTATTGAGTAGGTCCCTGGCTGACGGTACTACCTCTTGTTCTTTTTGCTGAGGTGATTTCTTTCGTCTTGTCATTTTGTCCAGAGGAGAATAGATGAAAGAGAGAACAAAATGCTAACAGGTTTACAACGTCCCCAGCAAATATACTGTATACAAATCAGAAAAGACCTGAAACCAGGGGAAAAGAAAGAGAAAGAAAGAAAAAAGAAAGAGAAAAAGAAAAAAAAAGATAAAAAAGATAAAAACAAAAACAAAACAATACAAAAAAAGCAGAATATGATCAAATATGATCAGGCTAGTGCATAGATCAGTGCCACACACTAGATTTTGGGCGTATTTTGGTCTGTTAGAAAAAAGTGCCTCCTAAAATTTTAAAGGAAGAAAGACATATATGTACAAAATAAGGGTTGATACAATGAAGGGATGGAAGATGACTGTAAAGATGAAAATTATAAAAGATTTTATAAAAGGACTTGGTAATATAAGTTGTTTGAAAAAAGAAAGAAGATTTAAGAAAAAAAAAAAAGGAAAAAGGGAGAGAATGTGATCAGGCAGGAGACTAGAACAAAGCCATACACTAGTGATTTAGGGTATATTTTGATCTGTTAGAAGAAACTGTACCTCAAAATTTTAAAGAGAGAACAACTTATATATATATGCCAAAAATAAGGGTAACTACTATGAAGGGATAAAATATGACTCTAAAAATGAAAAATAAAAAATGTTTTTTTTTTTAAAAAGGGATTTATAAGATGGTTGAAAAAGGGAAAAAGAAAAATAAAAAAAAACAGTCAACAAAAATTAACTTTGATGAAATAATGAATCATGGTAAAAAAAAAAAAAAGCCATGAATCTATGTGCAGTATTCCCCTAGCGCTGGAGTTCTCCCATTCTCCTTGATCGATCAACTTGGTCTTGGCTTGCTGGCTGTTTGTGCTGATCTTCTGGGGGAGGGGCCTGTTGCTGTGGTTTTCAAATGTCTTTGCCGGAGGCGGAATTGCCCCGCCCTTGTCGGTCCGGGCTAAGGAAGCTGCTCCAGTTTGCTCTCAGGAGTTTTGTTCCCTGCAAGCTCTCGGTACAGCTTTGGAGGACCGAGGTGAAAATGGTGGCCTCCCAATCTCCACCCAGAGGAGCTGAGAACTCGGGGCCCCGCTCCTCAGTGTGCCCCCAGAGAAAAGCAGTCACCTCCGTGTCCCCGGTCTCCGGCCGCACTCCGTGCTCACCCGGCCTGTGACCGAGCGTTTCTATCTCTGGCACCCGACCCCGCGCGGAGTCTCCAAACCCAGCAGATCCCTGCAGTGCGTTCCCGCACCGCTCCTCCCCGGGAAGGAAGGGGAGTCTCCCCGGATCTGCCGCCTGCTGGGTCCCTGCTGGAGGAGCCGTGCCCCGACTGGGCCGCAGATCACAGTTTATGGCAACCCCGAGCTGAGAGCCCGCGACTCTGCTCCGTCTCTGCAGCCGGCTTCCCTGCTCTGATACCTGGGAGCTCTGCCGCACTCAGGCACCCCCGGTCTCTCTGTGACCCCGAGGGTCCTGAGACCACACTGTCCCGCGAGGGTTCCACCCCCCGCTTAGCCACTGCAGTGACGTCCCTCAGCGGAGCCGACTTCTAAAAGTTCCAATTTTGTGCTCCGCGGCTCTAGCACTTGCCAGAAGCGGCCGACGGAGGCCCCTCCCCCGCCGTCTATCCTCCCGAATATCGCCTCGGATTCACTTCTCCGCTCGCCCTACCTTCCAGTAAGTGGTCGCTTCTCTGTTCAGAGAGTTGTTGCTACTCTCCTGTTCGATCTCCTGTTGAGTTCGTAGGTGTTCAGAATGGTTTGATCCCTATTCAGCTGAATTCCTGAGACCAGACGAAATCTAGGTCTCCTACTACTCCGCCATCTTGCTCCGCCCCCCTATTTTTATTATTTTTTAAGGAGTAATTTCCTCTTGAGATTTCCCACACTTCAACGATGTCTGAGGTATAAGATACATGTAGTAGACCCTCACTAACAAACATAAGGAGAGAATAAATGAGTTTGCAGTGCTGGTCTCTCAACCTGATTTAAATATATTTTTGGTTATATGAATAAATAAGCCATACAAACCATAGACCAATGGGCCCTTTTTAGATCATATAAAAGGAGAAAAATAGAATTTGGAAGTTGTGAGGCCTGGATCCTGTTGCTGGCTTTGATGTGCTTGGCCAGGTGAACTTGCATAATTTCTCTCATTTCCCTGGTTCTTTATCACCATTTCTGCTAAATGAGAAGTTTGGATCAGATGATGTTGAAGCTCCTCTAGCTCTTAAATTTATTGAATGTGTTTCTTTTTGTTCCTTATATTTCAGTAGTCTAGAACTATTACTTAGGCTAAATAAGTGGAACTCATACAGAGAATTTGTCATTTACATATTAGGACGTTGGAGAGCTTTTCTAGGTCTTCTGCATCTCGTGTGGGAACGATAATGGCTAACCAGAACCTTCTTAGCAAAGCTGAAAGGAATTATCAACTTTCATTCTCCAGGAAATGGGTTTGCTGATCCTAGGCCTTTAGTAATCAGTTTAGACGTGAATGTACAATATGAATGTATGTTCATTTAAATATTGTTACTAACCATAATAACACCACTTTCTATTGAGGATGCATATTGATTTTTTAAAGATTTTATTTATTTATTTGAGAGAGAGAGAGAGGGAGTGAGAGAGAGCAAGCCCAAGCAGGGGGAGCTGCAGAGGGAGAGGGAGAAGCAGACTCCCGGCCGAACAGGGAGCACTAAGTGGGGCTCGATCCCAGGACCCTGAGATCATGACCTGAGCGGGAGGCAGACGCTTAACCGACTGAGGCACCCAGGCACCCCGCATATTGATTTTTGAGACCATGGTTAATCACCGACTGGGTAAAACATTCATGCAAGCTCTCAACCAGGGGCTTTTGGCCCGCCTTTGATTTTAGTTCCAGCTGTAAGGAAGAGTTCCAAGTCATCTGTTGCTGCTGCTAATGGAATTGACTCCTAACTGTCTGTGGTATCCTTAATACCATACCCTTAAATAGACTTTACCTCTTCCCTAACTCTGTCTGCTTCTTGGGATCATGCGCCACATAAATGATCTGCACTTAAGTTCTTGTCTTGGCTCTGTACTTGGGGTCACCCCAACTAAGACAAGATCATCTGAATAATGGCATATTATTACCTTTCAATATCTGAAATAAATGTAGGACAGGAAGTACAAATTGTGCTGTTCTCTAGAAGCCAGAATAAACACCTTTAAAGATGTTGTACTCTTAACTATAAATAAAAACTTAAGTGACCTTGGCGCACTTTCAGCAAAAATCTAGCTTTAAATAAAGGAGATCCTTGCTGCACCATGATATCTCAATCTTTTTGAGCTTTTAAATTTTCAAGGAAATTGAACTTGAATAGTGAGAGCAGTTGTTCTTTAGGGAACCTGGGGGCTGTTAAAAAGAATAACCTGATACTTTGTACCAGCTAGAAAATGTGCAAAAATGATGCTGATGGTGAGAAAAATGCAAAAGTAGGAATCATTTGTGTTGATATCTGACACTTGGTCTCCTGTATTAGAAACTCTTTGGATCCATAACAATTTGATTTTTCTTCTAAGATTCCCATATAAAAGTTATAGCTGTCATTTATTTGCAATGCATCTGAAGAATTTAAGAGAATGTGAGAATTGATCCAAAATATTCTTTGTTTATGAAGCCATGTCTTGGTTCATCAGACACTTGACTGGACTCTCTAGCATCGAGATAAGCATAGACCCAGAAGAGACATTTTGAAAAGATCACTGACTACAGTCCCTTATTATAGACTTGAAGAAAAAAGGCTTTGACTTGCTCAGGGTCAGACGGTAGTAGCAGACTGGACCTAGGTGTCCTGCCTCAGTCTTCTGTGGCAATGAGGTCACATCAAATCCTGAGGCTCCAGTTGGGTGTGAAAACTTGCCATAATGTGTTGACTCAGGTGGACATACTGTCATTAAATATCAAAAAGGAAGAAGACTGGGGTGTATATCATTAAGGGAAAATAAGGAAACCATTTTTTTTTTTTGCAAACCACCTGCAAAAATAATAAAAATTAACAAAGTTTTGTCTTATTGCATATTTACTGGGGCAAATGTCCATTGAGTATAAAACTTGAGATAAGCCTAGTAATATTATTAGTGTTCTCAGTTTAGAATAAAATCTTAAAAATCACAGATGTTTTCTTCAAAATCATCATTATGATTGTGGATTGAAATTTAAGGTTAAATTATAAAGTTTTATATACATTATGAAGTTTCTGAAGGTACTTGTTTTTCTGTGGGTCATTTGAGGGATGCCAGGAGAATATTTCTTGTCCCTAAATTTCTTTCTCAACTGGTCTTCTTGGCATTAAAGTTTTTAACTTTTGGATTATGATCATGGTGGACCACTAAAGGGACCTCATTGATAGACAGTGGTTTGTCAACTTGAATTACTTATTAGTGCTCTAGCAGAGAGGAGAAACCCGACAGGATAGGTCATGGAATGGGTAAGTTTTGATGTGAGCGGGAAAAAATACCAGCGAAGGGAACTCTGCATCATGGTGTGGACAAAGCTGAAGTAAAATGTCTTTAAAAATGAGAATGTTCACAGAAAGGATAGTAGAAGCTGTTGAATAGTAATATTGACTATCTTACAGTTTTGTCTGGAATTTGCTTTGATGGCTAATAATGTATACTGGCCCTGGGTTTTTTCTTTCAATAACAACACAGTTATTACATTTACATAGTGCTTTACAGGTTATCAAGCACGGCCATAGCCATGATCTCATTTTTTCTCTCTTTTTTAAAAATACTTTTTATTTTTAAATTTATTTTTTATTATGTTCAGTTAGCCACTGTATAATACATCATTAGTTTTTGATGTAGCATTCGATGAATCATTAGTTATGTATAACACCCAGTGCTCATCACAGCACGTGTCCTCCTTAATGCCCATGACCTCATTTAGGTGACGCTGTCTGTCAGCCCTGGTACTAGTGCCATCATTTTTAGAGACAGTGAAATTGAGGCCCAGGGTTATTAAGTGACTTGTCCAAGGTTACATAACCAGCATGTAGGGAAGCTGAGATGGGAACTTGCATCTTTTGGTTCTGAATTCTGTGTTTTTTTCCCCATGCCACATTGGACAGGGACAAGAACTTATGCTTCAGAGTCAGATGATCCCCCAGCCTTGAACTTGCCACTTTTTTTTTTCCAGCTGTGTGACCTTGGACATATTACTAACTATCCTGAGTCTCAGTTTCTTTATGCATGAAAAATAAGACATAGCAATACCTATGTTATAGGATTGCTGTGAAGATTCCATTAGGTAAAGCAAGCAAAGCAGCCAGCTTAATTCCTGGCACATGGTAGGTACTCAACACATGGAGCTATAAACACCTGGAAAAGATACCTACTGTCCCTATTTCATAAAGTTTTTCTACATTTAGAGGTGAAATGAAGAGCCAGGGCAACTTTCCAGTTTATTCAATGATACTGTGTTTTCTTGGTTTACTTCAATTCCTGAAATGATCTCCTGTGAAAATGTGTGTAGCGTGTGTGTGAAGGCACCTGTGCCTGTCTTGGGGGTACACCTGTACGCACATACCCATCAGTACCTGTGTGCATGCACTGGGGGTACAGCGGTGGTTCTCTATGTTTCTAGGCTGTGTTGAACCAGATATAGTGACCAAATGTGGAGCATCTGTCTGCTGCAGGTAACTGCAACCTGGATCACAATCATAAATCTAACTCAAACAGGTAGATCCTGGTTCAGTCACTGAACCTCAGAAGCACAGACTTTGTGCTCTCAAAATATCTGGATGATCCATAGAGTTCCTAGTTTGATGACTGAAAGGTTTGAATAATTCCCTTTAGTAGACAAAACTATGGACTCACAAAATTACGTTGATTTTTGAGTGTACTTTATTTATAATTATTCATTCTTTCTTGAAATCTTTTAGAATCACCTTGATTAAAATCACTACACAAAATCATCTTCACTCTATTTATTATATATTGCACAGAATGATTTAACACTTTATAAATATGTTTTGTTGATGCACAAATGGGAGAAGCACCCTTTGCCAAAAGCACTACAGTAACTTAGTTCAATTTGGCTACGGTAGCACTTTAAAAAATGACCATGAGGTGGCGCTGTGGCCAAGTAGATGAAGTATGTCTAAACTGAGTGTTTCCCTAACTACATGGCATTTAATTCCTTTCTTTAAATATAGAAGAATCTACTGTTCAACTTAAAATATTGATTAGAAGTGAGCCTTTTAATCACAGATCCATAAATCATTCAAGCACTGTGTCTCACTGGGGCGGGGCGGGGGTGTTTTAAAAGCCTTAGTAGTCAGAAAGTCCCCAGACTGAAAAAGGGTCCAAAGGTACCAGTTTATTTAAGATCACTCAACTATATAAAGGACCATTGTTTTCACCACCCTCGTAGAATTGTGTTAGTCTTCCCACAAAATTAGGCGAACTTCCAGTTTATTTAAAGAGCTGATACTTCTGTTACATTTTAATCTGCTTTGACAGCAATGGAAGGTCATAGAAACGTTAGAATGTGAATTCACATTTTAATTGACAGGATACAAACATGCAAACATGTGTATATACTGAGTGTTTTCATTAATGACTCTTGCTTTTTCTCCATATAAATATATAAATATCGAATAAAGTGCATGAGAACATGTCTGTACATATACACAGATACATGTTTGTCTATGTACACTTGAATAGATATTTATGGAAAGAAAAAACGTACACATTTGTAATATATATGTAGTCAAAAGACATCTGTCAGGCAGTATTTATGTTCATTCTGATCAGGATTGAGTATATGGAGTAGAATCTAATCTTTTGTCTAATATTTTATGAGATGTGCAGAGTTATAAGCTATGGCAAAATACATTGGAGCAGAGATTTTTTAACATTTGTATTTTTATAGGTTAGTATGGTATTATCATTAAAGTGGTTCAGGTCAAACACAGCCTTGATATAAGTGGTTTACTGTAAATTCTAGCTTTGAAATACATACCTTTCAATGTATCTATAAGGATATAATTGGATAGCCTTAAAGCATTTCCAAATCCCACAGTGGCATCTCCCACATCCTTTAGTTTTCAAATCTATAATATTTTCTCAAATGGCTTAGAGCAAAAAACTACTTTTCATTTAATAGAAATACTTCAGTATTTCTTCTATAACCACATATCATCCAACATCTATTTTAGTAAGGATGTATAATTTAATCTAGAGTAATATCAAGGTGAATTAAGTGCTGTTAATCTCTTTCTCTCTTTAGCAAACTTTTCTACAAAACACTATATTACTGCTCTTTTTTATTAGGGAGTCCAGTGTCAGTGAATAACAAATAAATTAGATTTTTAGGGAAGTAAAACAAAATTTTCTTGAAACTTTAGTGATAGGTTGTGATAGGTTGGGTCTAAGTCGAGGTGTGTATTTCTAAACTACTTTCAAATTTTGACCTCCTGTGGTATTCCCCCCTCGATCATTTGGTGGGTATTCATTGGCAACCAATTGGGAAACTTACTGAGAAAACTACCCTCAGAGTCAAAACAAGCCTTTTTCTGACCCAGGTAAAAAGAAAACAGTTTGAACCAATTCTCAAAATGTCTGTTAATTAATATTTTTGATGAGGACCATTCCAATTAGGTCATTTTCTTTAAAGGCAGGGATCTTTTTTTAATTTTTATATCTTCAGTACCTAGGACATTTCTTCACAGATAGTATACACCCAGTAGATGATCGTGAGGCCAAAGCTGAACAGTTTTAGTAAAGAATATAGACTGATCTGAAAGCATCAGTTTACCTAATGGGGCCAATAGGAAAGCCACCTGCATTTTACAGAGACGTCCTAAGGTTCTGCTGTCAGTAGCAAAAAACCTGAGTTTATTCCTCAATCGTGACACAGTTACATCAATACTGCTTACTGCTCAAAGGCGCGCATGCACGGTGCAGTCATCAAAGAGCGAGTTACCAAACACTGCTGTGGTGCTGTTGAGGAGAAGCAATTTCTAGAAACGTATTTAGTAATGTTAAATTATCCTTTTGATAGTTTACCTAGTAGAACAAACACTAAACAAGACCACATTGGAGATTCAGAATAAAGCACAAAGAGTAGAAGAGAAAGCAGCGGTAGTTATTAAATAACATTTTAAAACTTTTTCACTTCTGAGAAGAATTAGCTTGAAAGGCAGCAAATGCCAGCAACTTTGTGAATATTTCCAAATGACATCTATGAAAAAGCAGGAATGAAAAAGTCATCAAGTATTTCATTTAATTATCTTAGCAATACAGATTTCATAACACTCTCCTTAGTGTCTTTTTTTGTTGTTCAAAATATGTAGCATAGTAAGTTTTAAAGAAGATTTTTCTTTAAGAGGTCATTGTATGATAGTCAACCAATTTTCACTATTTGTAGCTATTGTTATTTACAGCAATAGGTAACCAACTCATGCCATCAATTAACAACAACAGAGTAGCAAGGTTTCCACTTGAAATAGAAGGTAATTTAGACTTATAGCCTCATTATAATAATACAATAAAAGCTAATTATTTTAAAGACATATCATTTACAATGTTAAAAATAAGTATCATAAAGCTCACAGCTGAAATGCTGTCAGAACATTTTTGAAGTGCACATTTTGTGTCATTTAACCCTGCTTTTTTTTTCATTGACAGAATAAAATGAGGCATATAAATATTATTGTTGGTTCTACTAGACTGGCCTAATTTTTTTCCCAGTCCCCCTATTTTCTTTTCTTTCCCCAGAATAGGTGAAAATTTGCCGAGCATGCCCTCTGTGGTTGCTATGGCAACTTGTCTATCACACACAGCTAACCTTTTCATTCACTGTGTTAATAATGTCTGTAGGAGCATCTTCTGAATGTTGTTTCCCTAGAGCCACCATACTGTAGTCATTATCTGTGCTCTTGGCATCTTTCTTTGAATTCTTTTTTTGTCCCATTTGGAGTTGACTAGATTTGTAGGCCAAGGCCGGTATAGTGTTCACTAAAATTAACTGCAATGGTTTTTTATTTTCCTTGTACTGACACTGAATATACCGGGAAAAGGCTGACCTGTAGGTCTTGTTGAACAGTGTGTATACCAGTGGGTTGACTGCTGAGGAGAGGTAACCGATCCAAACGAACACGTTGAGCAGGGCTCCGATGATATCCTCATTGCAGGACTCTTTGCAGATGACGGCCATTATGTTCGTGATGAAGAATGGGCACCACATCACCACAAACAGAAAGAAGACAATGCCCAGCACCTTGCAAGCTTTTTGCTCATTGCTGATGGACTGCATAGTCCTCCTGCCATAGGACCCTGGCTCCCTGTGGATCGATCGCTGGAAGAGCTTTTCCGAAGACAGGGAACTCTGAGGGAGGAAGCTGAAAGACGATAGTTTGGCCCGGGTGCCAAGATCACTCACACACAAAGTAGCTTCTTTCTGGAGTGACTTGATAGTTAGAAAGTAGGTGATCACCATGATGGTTAAGGGAATGAAGAATGACACGAAAGAGCCGATCAGGACAAAATTATCGTCTGCAAGTAAGCAACTCCCTTCCTTAAAGACCTTGGAATCATCCTGTAGGCCGAAGACTGGTATTGGCATGGATATACCTGGAGTTGGACAGAAGACGACACATGACTATTAAGGAATTGTCTACATGAGGAGCATTGCTACGTAATGGCGGCTGTGCAAAGGGTTCTATATCAACATTGTTTAAAAGCTCAGTATATATTTGCAGTGAGAATTTAAATTTCTCTTAGACTTACAGATATTGTGTAGTTATATAAATTTAATATATAGTTATAAGTAGTGACATATTACTTACATATAGTTGTAATATGCATACAAATGCATATAATATATATTAGCTACATATAATATATGATTTCTTATACTTGTATGTTATATTGCCCTACAGAGATAGTCCTTTACTTATAAAGAATTACAGGGGGCACCTGGGTGGCTCAGTTGGTTAAGCGTCCAAATCTTGGTTTCGGCTCAGGTCATGATCTCAGGGTTGTGAGATGGAGCCCCCTGTCCAGCTCCATCCTCAACAGGGAGTCTGCTTCTTTCCCTCTCTCTCTCCCTCTCCCGTTGCTCCTCACCCCTGCTCATGCACCCTGTCTCTCTCTAAAGTAAATAAATAAATCTTAAAAAAAAAGAAGTATAATAAATCTAGTTTTACTTTTTCATGCTGTATTTTTTAAAGATTTTATTTATTTATTTGAAAGAGAGAGACAGATAGTGATAGAGATAGCGAGAGAGAGCACGAGCTTGGGGAGAGGCAGAGGGAGAGGGACCCGATGTAGGGCTCGATCCCAGGACCTTGAGATCATGGCCTGAGCCAAAGGCAGACGCTTAATGGACTGAGCCACCCAGGCGCCCCTTCACGCTGTATTTTTTTCTGATTACAACATTACGCTTATTAATTGAAGAAAATACAGAGTCACACAAAAATAGAAATGACCAATGATGCTACCATCCAGAGATAATCACCATTAACAATGTGATGCTGTTTATTTTAGATAAACACACATACACAGCATTCATATACATTTTATAATTGAATTTCATATACAGTTTATAACTATTTGTCTCCTAACATTTTATCCTGAGTATAGTTTATAAAAATACCTTCCTAAAATTGTAAACACATTTTCTTTTCAGAAAATTTGAAAAATAGAAAAATGTAACAATGAATAAAGAATACTAATATATATTCTTGCCAGCCAGGGGAAATTCTAATTTACATTTTATGTAGTTTCTTCTTCCATTTACATGCATATGTAAATATATATATATATATATATATGCAGTATTCTTTGTGCAGATTTAGATCTTTCTGTTCCATTTAACATTCAATCATGAAAATTGCATAGATTTAATTAAGTAATTAATTTTGTTTTAAATTGTAATTTAAATTCTAGTTAGCTAACATACAGTGCAATATTGGTTTCAGGAGTAGAAATCAGTGATTCATCACTTACATACAACACCCAGTGCTCATCATAACAAGTGCCCTCCTTAATGCCCATTACTTATCTATTTTTTTAAAGATTTTATTTATTTATTTGAGAGAGAGAGAATGAGAGATAGAGAGCACGAGAGGGAAGAGGGTCAGAGGGAGAAGCAGACTCCCTGCCGAGCAGGGAGCCTGATGTGGGACTCGATCCCGGGACTCCAGGATCATGACCTGAGCCGAAGGCAGTCGCTTAACCAACTGAGCCACCCAGGCGCCCATTACCTATCTAGTCCATCCCCCACCCACCTCCTACCATCAACACTCTATATTTAAGAGAAAATTGCACATATTTTAAGGTATTTTTAGAAAATATGATTTTCTAGTGTGAATTTAAAGTAACTCACCAATTATATATTTTTTATTTTTTAACTTTAATTTTGATTCTTTTTTATATATTTATTTTTTAAAGATTTTATTTATTTATTTGACACGGGTGGGAGAGCAAGCACAAGCAGGGGAAGCAGCAGGCAGAGGGAGAAGCAGGCTCTCCGCTGAGTAGGCTGGTTACTTCATCCCCACAGTTCCTCATCTATCCTATGATGTGGGCACCAGCATGCCTCCATGGGTGTGGGGAGGATAAAATTAATCAAATATGCAAAGCAGTTTAGTCCAGAGGGGCTGTTCTGCCAATGGTAGATAAACATGGGAGTAGCCTTCCTCACAGAATTATTCAAATTGAATACATTAACTTGATTTCATTCTATTTTGTCTTAAACCAAAGAAGTTAAAAAGTTTTGGCTATTGGCTACATTTTAATAATGATGTAATTATTAGCTTCTGCCAGGGTGACAAAGGGCCTCAATCAATTTTAATTTTGTACAGCTAGAACTGTTGATCGCTTTTCTAATGTGATGAATTACAGCCATTACTATTAGTCATGATAACACATAAAATAACTGTGTGAAAAAAGGTGTATTATTGTTATTTAACTCTTGGGGGTGCATTTTCTTAATGCGAAAGAAGTTGCTACCTTGAGAGTCTTTTGCCCTATTTGTTGCAACTTAGTGATTTATGTAAGTGGCAATTCTCAACCAGAATAAAGTATTATTTAAAACATCAAATTCTTCAATCATTTGGAAATCAGATGAGTGTCCTTGTTTGGGAGAGCACACACATGCGCACACACACACACCTGTCCAGAATGGCTCAACTCCTGTGGCCAGGGTTAGAAAGCAATGATGCGGCCATCTTACTGAAGTAGAGATTCCCTCTTTTAGCTGCCAGGGATAAAGAGCCACTTTATTTTATTTTTTTTTAAGATTTTATTTATTTATTTGTCAGAGAGCGAGAGCACAAGCAGGGGGAGCGGCAGGCAGAGGGAGAAACAGGCTCCCCACTGAGCAAGGAGCCCGATGCAGGACTCGATCGCAGGACCCTGGGATCATGACCTGAGCTGAAGGCAGATGCTTAACTGACTGAGCCACCCAGGCGCCCCTCAAGAGCCACTTTAAAATGAATACAGCAAGAAGGCACAGCAGGCTGTCTGAAAGCGGGTCCTTGATTTGGAGAAGAATCAAACTGATTTGTTCTTTAAATGGTCCATTCCTTCTTACGTTCAACAAAAATGTCCTGACTACTGTTGTATATCATTCTTTCTCAGTGCCTCACTCCTAGTAAGGGGTCGGCAAGGGTTTATAGGAAAGAGGAACTAGACAGAGCAATACTCTGTAAAAGAGGGGAAAGAATTTTACATCAGAGAACTAGAACATTTAGGGAAGCTTTGTGGGTACAAGAAGCAGTTCAGAAACACTCTCCTACCAAGAGAGATGAAGACGCTGGCTCATATCCAAGGTTGCGGTCACAGCCATCTGCAGTGCATTAATTTTCTGGCTGCTTTGTTTGATAATAGCTGATTTTGGAGACCTGACATCTCCTCTCACTTGAAATTTCTGCATATAAAGCATTTTCCTTTATGAACAAACAGACAGTAGCTTAAACTACGTGACTCTGCATTTTGCTTAATATATTTTTCTGAGGAGTGGTGAATAGCAGTGAAGATTCACTATCAGTATTGGAGCCTCCATGCACATTTTCATTACGACTTGGACAATGAAATGAATGGGAAACATTGACACCCAGGCACACGAAGGCTGGGGCTGGTGTCTTCCTTTCAGGGTAGCTCTGCTTACTGTACCCCTGCTTAACATCTAACCACTGTCTGGTAAATGGCCTTCACTCAGAAGCACTGGCTGGGAAAGATATGCTTTATTCTCAATCCTAGATTTTCACACGTTAGTATCTCGGGTTGGTACGTGCTTCTGAGGTGTCTCCTTGGAAAATAAGAAGGTTGCCTTACTAGGTGGTGGTCCTCTGATAGGGAACATGACAGTGGGAGTCCCCAGGGCCTCGGGTCTTGTGGGAGGTAGAGGGGAAAGGAACAAACACTGTAGGGCTCTTGTGAAAAAGACTGAATTTTGGTTCATAGGTTTCATTTCCTCTGGAACTACTATCTTTCCTTTGTATTTTAACTTATGCTGAATTTTTTTCATGTTAGAATGGATTTACTAGCAGTTTGACAGAAAGCACCATGAGTGAATGCTGCAGGACTGTCATCATACTGCGAGGAGAGAGAGATTGAGTATATAGGGAACTGGGGCTGGGACTCATCCTTCTAATACTAAGTGTAAAGCTCAAGAGTTACCAAATTCCTTATAATCTGTGGTCTTCTGACAGGCAGATGTCCATAAAAGTGAGAGCTAGATAAACATGTCAGTTACTCAAGAAATTGTATGTTTCTTCTTAAATCAATTCTTTTTTTCCCTTGGACCAATTCTTGATATTTCTAATAATAAATCATAACTTCTTGAAGTACTTTCACATATATTCATTGACTCTAGACCTTTTTTACACAATTGTAAAAACATTACCCACACTGTCCTATGGGTAGATAAAAATTTCACTTGGTGGAAAAGCTGGGGAGTGGGGGAGCAAGCTTAGGTAATTTATGTAGGTTCACACAGCCATTTGGGCGCAAAGTCGACTCCTACTTAGGTCTCTCATTTCTTATGGATAATTTTTTTTTACCTGCTTATTTATAAAAGTAGTTATAAAAGTTTATGACTATACCAGAGGTCCTTAACATTGGTTTTAGGAAGTCTGTGATATTCCTAAAATCTGCAGAATTTTCATATATGTACATTTTTTTGAGACAGAGTTTTCATCAGATTAGCAAAAATGTTCCAGCCCTGAAGGTAGTTAATAAACACTAAGTTATATCAATGCCCTATGTACAGAACACACACACACACACACACACACACACACACACACACTCTGATGATTCTCTGCACCTAGATACTTTCTTTCTTTTTTCATTCTTTAATTTCAAAGTCAAAATTTCCTCTGTTGAGACATTATTCTTTGAGGCCAGACAGGTATTCCAAAACTAAAATCCTTATAATCAGCCCCAGTTTCTTTTTTATGTGGCAGTTATTCTTAACTTCAGCTGCATATTAGTATCACCTAGGGTGCTTTTTAAAAATTACATTGCATGGGCTCCATTCCCAGAGGTTCTGACATCAGTACTTTTTTAAAATGCTAATGCTCAGGCCCCACATGAACACTGTTATGCAAACAAAAGAATACCTGGGTAACACCGATACACAACTAGTGCTGAGAACCTGGGATGTATAGGGTTAAACGCATAGTAAAAATGTCTTTACTTTGAGGGGCACCTGGGTGGCTCAGTCAGTTAAGCGTCCAACTCTTGATTTTGACTCAGGTCATGATCTCAGGGTCGTGAGATCGAGCCCCGCACCTGGCTCTGCACTGGGTGTGGAACCTGCTTAAGATTCTCTCTCCCTCCCCTCTGCCCCCACCCCATCCTCCCTCTCTAATAAATAAATAATGTCTTTATTTTGAAATGAAACTAAATTGAGTAGTTTATAGCTGCTCCCTTTGCCTTTGTTAAATCTGTTACTTTCCAATAGACTGAGGCTGACTTCCCACAGCAAAGCCAAGTGGAGAAATGATGGAGAGGGAAAGAAACTTCCCCTCTACCCCTCCCTCAACTTGGGCATGAGTTATCTGAAAAACAAAAATGTGTTGAGTAAGGTTATTGTATAAAGCCACGTATCCTTGTTTCAGTATTTTGACTGTTGTGGCTAAATCTCCAAAAAGGCTTAAAGCTTGTGTTCTGTCCCAGGCAATAGATGATACTCAGAAGAAATGCTCAGAGCCCCCTGAAGTATGACCAGCTGTGAACTGCTGAAGTTGGTGGCCCAGCTAACTGCCCTGCCAGAGATTCCTAGAAAGGTGGTATTTTGCTCTTCAGACCCTCATTCCTTTTCCTTTTGGTTTCATAGCCCAGAAGTTGTGCTTTCATATCATGATCTTGCATTCTTGAAAGGCAAAGGGGCTGAGTTCTGACTTGCAAGATATGGATTGTCACCTGTCACTGTGACACCTGGTAGCCCATTCATGTCTTTCATCCTAGGCAAGTTGACTTCCATGGACCATCTTTTTTCCCTGTCAATATGTTACGAAGCCCAAATAGGATCTGAATGATAGGATGGCATATGGATAAAGTATCAGAGCCTCATTTTGCTGTTGGAATCACAAGTCATGGAGAAACTTTTCAAATTCTTCAATTCACCTTATCATCCACTGACTCTTTTTAAATAAGTGGATAGTACACTATTTGCCAACAATGAAAAGGTTTCTTTTAGCAACATACTCACTAACAGAGGTTTATTATAAAAAAAAAAATTCCAGGGCGCCGGGTGGCTCAGTTGGTTAAGCATCGGCTCAGGTCATGATCTCAGGGTCATGAGATCAAGCCTCGACTTAGGCTCCCAGCTCAGCAGGGAGTCTACTTGAGATACTTTCTCTCCCTCTCTCTCTGCCCCTCCCCCCTCAAATAAATAAATCTTAAAAATAAAAAGAAAAAATTCATCTCTGCCCCATATTACTGAACCTCAACTTTAAAGGATCACATCCTTTCTTCGATTTGTTTTAAAAGGGTGATTCTTTCTGAAAGCTTGGAGAATGAGTCTCACGTGTGACATCTCACTTCAGAGACTGGCCGAGAGTGTGTGTGCAGAATCAGTTATGGTATCTGGAAAGTTAGCTTGCAGCAGGTACCCACATAATCCAGACCTACAGGTTGTCAGTTCTCCTTCCCCTAGACTCTCTTACACACACCTTCCCAAAGCACCACATTTATCATATTACATAATGAAGAACTACAGTGTCCCTAATGCTCAAGCCATTACCAACTACTGAGCCCATCCTCCAAGGTCTTTGTGATCTGGTCTTAATGTGATTCAGTGTTCTCAGTTTTTGACATAGTCATGTGATGTGGTGTTTTCTCTCTTCTTTAGGCTATCTCTTGAATTATTGAGAATGGAGTTACACATAGCTTGATTTTTCAGTTAATCTCATAGCATGATCTGAGGAGCTCTCAAAATCTGCCTGTTCCCACATGTGTCTTTTCCCGGTAGCTTGCTTGGTACACTGCCATGTCGCACCGTTAGAATGAGAGAGGTCCCATTTTTTTTGTACCTGTAAAACTTCGGTGGGTTAACTATTAATCCAAACTCAAGTTGTAAGTGGTACAGAGATGCACAGCCGGGGAGACTTGGAAGGCACGGCCCTTGGAAAGGAAGGCAGTCATAGGAGAGAAGACACAGAGCATAGCTCAGAGTTGCAGGTCGGAGAGGGCTGTGGTGTCTGTGGCATGTTGGGTTTCCCGTGGGGGAAGGTGCACAGGAAATAGTAGCTGGAAGGTACAGGCTCATTTCTCCATTTTGCCCTGGACCAGTTCTGATTCTATCCTCTTCCCTGAAATGCTCTACCAACCAGTGGGGACTCCAGAATTTCTCTGTAGCAGGTTCCTAGGGGTGGCAGCTGGCTGGGCATGGTGGACTGAGGCAACCTTATTTTGTGGCTACATTTGCATAGGAAGCACACTGTTTTTGCTCTGACTATATGATTATTTGGGTTTGGGGGCTACAGATAGAGGTTATATTCCCAAACCATATCCTACATTGAAGACATAGCTCATGACATCTTTCTTTCAAGACATCCTCTGTTGGAAGCTTTCCTAAAGTTCTCTCTGTAATAAGAAACTTTTTACTCTATATTCCTTCATTGCCTCCATAAATAATTTATACTGTGCTAATTCACACTTCTAATACCATAGAATTTTTCTCTAGGAGTGTCATTTCACCCATGAGATGATAATCTCATTAATGGCAGGGATATCTTTTACTTTTTGCAAGCCACTCCAGCATCTGATGCAGTTCTGCTTATCCTAGGGGCTTAGTAAATTCTGGAGGGATTGATGAGTAAGTGACTGAGAAGGGAGGGGAGCAAAGATAAGGAGTCATGATAAATGTGAACTATAATCAATTTTATAGACCCAGCTTGAATTTACTGAATTATTTTATAATGTTTCCCTTCATTTTTGCTAGGAAAACACAGTAAATGTGGCTGCTGATTAGCCGCATAGGGCAGACAGAAGGAAAATGGATATTATTGTGATGCTAATTTGTGTGCTGTGAGAACTACATATAAGATCAACCAGCACAGGAGCTGACTACCTTAACAGCTAAAAGCAGGAGGGAAAAATGCTGTAAAACAAAGTGCCTGCGTGGGAATCAAGAGACCTGGGTTTATTCTTGTATGTTTTGACTCATCACCTGGATTTAGAACTGTTATTTTTCTCAAAGCTCTTTTTTCAGATAAATTAAATAAGTATGTATTGAGAAACGGGAGCATGATACAATGAGAATAGCACAGGCTGGGTCATCCCAAGACGCAGGGGTGCATCCTGACTCTGTCAGTCACTGGCTGGGAGACCTCCGGTTCCTTAACTTTAAAACCTCCCTCTGTAAGGTAGAGATAATAAACTGAGGCCTTCCCAATTTACACATAGGGCTTTGGTGAAAACACAGTGAGGTAATGTGTCCGAATTCTTTCGTAAACTTTTAAGATGAAAGTGATTATCATTTCCTTAGCACTATGCTAGACTCTTGGGTGCCACAAAAGGCCTTTGAGAACCTTCACGAAGCCTAAGATCTTGTAGGGAAAACAAAATATACGCACCTACTCTACAAAGACCGTGGTGCAGAATAGAATGAGACTGAGAGGTAAAATAGATGATGATGTGGATACAGACTGATGTATGAGGTAAGAATGTGATGCTCGTGGTGGGTTACTGTCTCCAGGAAAGAGTCGTGGAGGAGACAGGGTTGCTGATTTGGGTCTCGTAGGTAAACAGAATCTGGATGGCGGCATGCTGTGGATGGGGGAGACAGGTATATGATCGCTGGGCCTCCAGGCTGCACTGCACTTGGCCTTGCTGGGGCTGAGTTCTGCCATGTTTGGCACGCACCTGTGAACTCAGGGGCAAGCACACATGTTATTTATCAGGGGCATCAAGTAGGTTCTCTCTGTGTGATAGCAATCAGCTTCAGTCATTCATCCATTAATTAAATATTAATCGAACATACAGTGAACTAGGTACTTTAGGAATTTGAGAGGGAGAAGGTACTTGAGTCTATAATCACTGCTTTACAATCCAAGACTTTTTGCTCTCATTCATGATCTCATCGATCCAAAACAACACTGGGGAGAAAAATGGCACAGAGATGTAAGCAGAAAAACTAGGTTTAGCACCAGCATCAGCTGGTTAAAAATAAACTAGGTAAATCTGTGGTTAGCCTGGAGTTGTTGTTTTTTTTTAAAGGCAGCTTAATTCAGGATAGCAGTTCTAAAATATTTTGGTCTCAAGTCTCCTTTACACATTTAAAAATGATCGAGGACTCCAGGGGCACCTTGGTGGCTCAGTCGGTTGAGCATCTGACTCTTTTTTTTTTTTAATTTTATTTATTTGAGAGAGAGAGAGAGAGAGAGAGAGAGAGACATAGAGTGTGAGCACAAGAGGTGGGGAAGGGCAGAAGGAGAAGCAGGCTCCCCGCTGAGCAGGGAGACAGATGTGGGGCTTGATCCCAGGACCCTGAGATCATGACCTGAGCTGAAGGCAGATGCTTAACCAACTGAGCCATCCATGCACCCCAGCATCTGACCCTTGATTTCGGCTGAGGTCATGATCTTGGGTCCTGGGATGGAGCACCCATGTGGGCTCTGCACTCAGCAGAGTCTGCTTGTCCCTCCCCCCCCCCCCCCCCCCCCCCCCCCCGCTTAAGCGCTCTCTCTCTCTCTCAAATAAATAAATAAATCTTAAAAAAATGATTGAGGACTCCAAAGAATCTTTGTTTCTGTGGGTTATACCTATAAATATTTGTTTATTATAAATGAAAACTGAGGACACTTAAAATAATTTATCAATTCATCAAAAATAGCTAATAAACCCATTCCATATTAACATAAATAACATTTTTATGAAAAATAATTATATTTTCCAGAACAAATCAAATAGTGTGAGGAGGGGCTTTTAGTTTTGAAAGTCTCTTTTAATGTCTGGCTTCTTAATAGACAGCTGGATTCTCATAGATGCTTCTGTTTTAGTCTGCTATATCACACACCACATATCCTCCATTAAACTCCACTGTATCTTATAAAAGTATGAAAGGGAAAAGGGAAGATAATAGCTTATTTCTTTCCAGCTTTATTAAGATACAATTGACATGTAACATTGTATAAGTTTAAGATGATATGATACACCTAAACATTGAGACATGTTTGTCACAATAAGGTCAGTTAACACATCCTTCACCTCACACAGTTACCATTTTGTTGTTATTGTTATGGTGAAAACATTGGAGCTCTACTCTCATAGCAACTTTCAAATATAGAATATGGTATTATTAACTATTGTTACCATGCTATACCTTAGATCCCCAGAACTTATTTGTCTTATAACTGAAAGTTTGTACCCTGTGTCCATTTCCCCATTTCCCCCACTGTTCAGTCCCAGGTAACCACCATTCTACTCTGTTTCTATGAGTTTGATATTTTTAGATTCCATACGTAATTGAGGTCATACAGTATTTGCCTTTCCTTGACTTATTTCACTTAGCATAATGGCCTCAAAGTCTATCCATGTTGTCACAAATAACAGGACTTCCTTCTTTTTCATGGCTGAATAATATTACATTGCATATATATATATATACGTATATATTTATCTCCAGAACTCCCAGGAACACACTTTGAAAGCCACTGATGTAGGAGAAAAAGCCATCAGCTTGACATCAGAAAACCCAAGTTTGGATTCCCCAGGACCTTTAAGCAAGCCACTTAATCCCTGTGAGAATTTTCACCTTTTAAATGAGGATCATTCGATTATTATAGTATTCCCTTTAAAAGATTATCATGATGGACAATGGGAATTTTTATTCCTTTGGTAGTAAAATACAGTATTGTCTGGCAGATGGAAATCTTAGATAGGAATGTTCTACAGCCTCCCTTAATGTGCGGAGTTCTTCATCCTATGTAAAAATCTAAAAATCCCTTCTATAGCTCAAACCTCCAATGCCCCCTGTTTGGTTGTAACAGAAATCCAAACCAGCTTGATGTCGTCCTTACAGTTTAAGCTTAAAAATCTGTGCCTTGCTTGCTCGGGTAGAGGTCTGTTAATATGGAACCCATCCATCACTTAACATAGAGGCCTTACAGAGCAAGACCATCTCCCAGATGGTTGATAATGGACTCAGCGCTGCAACTTTCCATAACTGACTAGCAAATGGTGAAAATGTAATGACCTCTTCTGTGGATGGTAATAATTAAGTCAACTGCCAGGAGTACTGAGTAATACGTGTAATGTGATATTACTTTAGAAAGTACATGCAGGATTCACAGAGCAAGAATAAAGAGAGATTTCTACTGTGTACTTCCTCTGTGGGGACAAAGATGGCCTCATAAAATCTGGGGCTTCTTTCACAGGTATTAGGTTTCATAGAAATTAGTGTGAATGGCTTTCTCCCAAGGTACCCCCAATAAAAGGTTCTCCAAGACCCGTCTGCCATCGCTTGTTTTATCAGTTAGGGTACTTTGGTTTTAAGTTATAGAAGCTGATTTGGGCTGATTTAACAGAAAATGAGTTTAATAAAATGATATTGAGTAGTTCAAAGAATTCTTGACAGAGCTGGGCTCCAGGCTAAGATTCCAGGAGTAAAATTGCATTCCAGACCTGGTTTGATGAGGAAATTTCCACTGTTTTCCTTGTCCACTGAGCACCAGGGGAAACAACAACAGAAGCTCCTGCCTCACCAATGCCACTTCTATAACAGGGATTCAATTGTGCATGTGCCGGAAGCCTCACACTTCAGCCACCTCCATGCTGGCAACAATGGGGGCAGTTTGCTCACCCTATTCGTTCGCTTTGCTCTTTTCCACATAACAGTTTTGCCAGGGGACTGCTATTTGGGTGAACCTAGGCTATAAGCCAATGTCCTAGCTATAAGGGAGGCTTAGAATTTGAGTTCAGCCTCTTGGGAATTTCCCCAAATATAGAAAGGTTAGTTGAAAGAGATAGGCAGCCACAAATATGGCAGGCACCCATTTAACTTGGCCCTTGTATGGCATGATTCGTAGCTGTTGTAATTGGGCTGAGCTGGGGAGATGCCTCTTCCAAAGATGGCGATGCTAGAATTTCTGGCCTTTTCCTATTTTTATCTTTTTCCTGTGATCGTCCCCTTTCTCTGTCATCTCTGCAGTCAGCATGTTCAAGTATTTAATACTTAAAAATGAATCAGTCTGAACATCACATACTGGTATCTATGAAATGCTTATGGGGCTAGCATGGTATAACTGAGCTATGTCCTGGGGTATAAGATGATAGGGAGAATAGTGCTTGGTAAACTGGACAGTGTATAAGGACAATCAAGTTCAGTTAAAAAAATTACACACTGTGCAAGCCAAAGAAGACATATCTCTGGGCTAGACAAAATTTTCATTATTCATTTAGTTCGGCACAGGTTTGGAACTTTAAATAAAGTTTCTTTGGGTCTTCTTTTTCATATCTCTTACGGGCTTCTCACCTTGGCTTTACTCTTGGAGTCACTGTCCCTGTATTAATAGACTGACACAATTTCCACCAGAGGCTTAAAGACAATTTTGACTTGGTTCCTAAGTCCAGTGCTCAAGCAAGGTCTTTCTCAGCTTGGGTTTCAGATGTGCTCACCTTGGATTTAGATCAATGTTGTTGTCACAAAGGTGGATAAGCTCTTGTTCTGACAGTGCCTGTGGAGGAGGGGACATAGACAGTCCCCAACTAGCAACTCATTTTTCTAACCTGAACTAAACTTCAGGATCTCCCTCCTGTCGTAGCCACCCTCTCTTTGAGCTGCTAGGATTCTAGAAGTTTCTCTACAATTCCACTTTCCCATCCCTTTCATTGCTCATCAGTTGGGTTGGCCCAGACCTCCAAACTTCCCATCCAGTTTAGGGAAGCCTGAGATGAAGAGCTTTGGGTTTTGATTTCTCTCAGACTGTATTTGCAGTGAGTGATCCCAAAGTCGCTACTCAGTGGGATTTCATTTACTCCATCTTCTGCAAAGCATTTGTATCCTGAAATTTTAGTGATTTGGGGGAGAACATTTTTGTGACATTGGAGAGACATTTCTCTGGTGTAATTTCTGCTTCTGAATGCCCTGTCTTCCCTGGTCTAAGAAGTTTGCAGAAAGATGCACTGATATCAGGTTAAAAAGCGGCTTTCACTAAGAAGTTTATCTGGTTGTTATCAAGAAGATCACTTTTTGTTGTTGTTTTTGTTTTCCAACACTTAACACGGAGCTTAATGATCATCTGGTGAAGCTGCTTCCTTTCAAAGTCGATGAACCAAGGTAGAGAGTTATTAAATGCTTTATGAAAGTTTACACTGATAAAAAGTGGTTCTTTGGCAAAAAGAGTGAAAGAATCCTATTTACAGATGTCCTATTTGCACCTATTTACAGGTGTCCATCGTGTGTCAGACACTGTGGAAACCTCCACAGATGTCAACAAACTTCATTCTCACTAGGCACCCATAGGGCAAGAATTATTATCCCAATTTTCAGGTAGAGAAAACTGAGGTTTCAAGATATTCCATAATTGGCTCTAGGTCTTTCCCTTACTGAATGAATGGGCTAGGATTCAGATGTAGGACTCTTTGGTTTTCTTCTGTACCTCACTTTGTGTTAGGACCGTGGCCTCCAGATCCCTAGGCTAGGGGGCCTTCAACTACATCAGTGTTTAGTCAGCTTTTTCATTGCTTTCATTTTACAGCTAATACTTTGTTAGGCTTTAAGGATTAAGAGTGCCTATTTGTAAAGAGCCTGGAGATGCACTTGAGCATTATGTGAGATCTTATATGTGGGAGACAGGAATAGAAACAAGAGATAGGGAATGGAAAGCAAATAAAACCTCTACCCCCAGGTTCATGAAGCTCTTCAATAAAAGTATGCTATTCAAGGTCACAAATAACTCTTTAATAAGGAATAAATAAATATCTAGCTACCTACTTTGCCTCTCAGCTTGGATGTCCCCTAACCTTACATGGCCACAGTAGAACTCTGGAATGCATGCTGTCCCCCCCACCACCTCCCAACTGCCAATTTCCCATCCTTTCTCCATCCTAGCTAATGGTGCTACCATCCATCCAGGGGCACGGCTCAAAAATTCAGGAGTCATTCTTTCCATTATTCTCTCCTTGCAAAAAACTCACCCACATCCTCTTAATTCTACCTCGCAAATATATTTTGTGCCCGGATCTGTTCACCTCTCTCCATCTCCACAGCCGTCTCTGTACTCCACACCAATACCGCAAGAGCTTCCTCACTGCTCTCACTGTTTCTGCTCTTACCTATGTACCCCTGCCCCTGCTTAAAACTCTCAGAGGTCCCCTACTGCACTCAGAACAATGTCCAAACTCCTTACCTTGGTTATAAGGCCGTGCCTCCCTCTCCTTCCTTGTCTCCTGTCGCTCATCCCTTCTTGATGAATTTCTTGAGCTGCATTAACTTCTTTCTGATCCTTCAACCCCATAAGCTGGTTTCCACATTCGGGCCTTAGAACTTGCGGATCCCATGACCAGGAACATGCCCTCCACCGATAATCCCTTGGCTGGCTCCTTCTTATTATTTGGCATCAATTTTAATGCCCTCTCCCCAGTGAGACCCTTCCTGAGAAGCTAACATAAATTAGCCCTTCCTCACCCTACCTGAGTCACTCTATAGCACATTTCCCTGATTTGTTTTCTCCATAGCATTTGTCACTACATGAAATTTTTTGTTGGTCTATTTATTTGCTTGTTTGCTGTTTTTTTCCATGAATGTGAACTCTATAAAAGCAAGGAGTTTTCCTAAGATAGTTATGCCTGGTACATAGTATTTAAATGTTAAATGCTAAATAAGGATCTGTGGAATAAAGGAACAGATAAATTCAGAGGCCTTTGGGACATAAAAAGAACAATTATGACTATTATTGTTCAATTATGAACAATTATGACATAATCCTCTTCATTATCTTGGTTATAGGGGTAAGGGCAAGAGTTTGCCCAAATATAGGTCATTTGAGGCACTAAAAATTCTAATAAATTAGGTCTTTTTAGATGATAAAGATAAAGCTATTAAACATGAGGGCTTTTTATAGATATTACTCCTTCTCTAATATCCTGGAGTTAATAATGATACTTTATGTTTATAACCTAACTACATCAGGGACACTATGCAATGGTGGTAGTAATAATAATAACAATAACAATGATAATGGTAGCAAATACTTGTATGAGGTTTCCTATGTTCCAAGCATTGTCCTAAGTACTTTACACAAATTAGCTTACCTGATCCTCATAGCAACACTGTTGCTATATAGCAACACTATATTCTCCTCATTTGCTGATGAAAAACTTGAGACACAGAGAAATTAAGCAACATGCCTCGGGTCACACAGTAAGTGGTGGAACTAGGTTTTCCAAGATACATTCAGCCGGGCGCCATGGTCTGTGTGCTGCTTTGTTCTGTGGCCTCGGGACGGCTTAGCCATCAGGCACACAGGCTTGCAGTGGGGCAGGGGGTAGTCAAACTGCCTCCCTGCAGGGAATCTGCTGCTTAACAAGACACGTCAGTCAGGCCTGGTTTCTGCAGCCTCAGGTCTGGATCCCGACATCCACGTTGTGTCCTACTGATAAGATGAGTGCAACAAGTGTAAGTCTCCTTCTTCCTGTGTTTGTGCATAAATTTCACATTTACGCTCGTGGAAAGGCCAGTCATGGCCTTGAGTCATGAAGGAGGTACGATATGGGACCTGCTGCTTCGGAGCTCACGGTTAAGGAGTCATCATGTACTGTAAGCCTTTAATACACATCTCTCAGGTTTGTTTCTTTTTCTAATTTAACATTTTTACATTAATATTACAGTAATATTAACAATTTTAACATTTAAAAGATTATAATTTCCTCTAGTTTTTTAAAGCAGACACAACTTAATTGAAGTATAACATCCATACAGAAAAGTGTGTAAGTCGAGAGGATACAGCCGGGTGAGTTACTGAAGGCGAGCCTATCCGTGCACCTGACACACACAGCATTACCAGCACCTCACAGGTGCCCTGGAGACATTTCTTGTGCACTCCTCCTCTCTCTTGCCTGAAGGTCACTGCTCTTCTGACCTCTACGGTAGGTTAGCTTCATCTGCTTTTAAACTCTATACAGTGGAATCACCAGTATGGATTCTTTTGTGCTTGGCTTTTCACTGATATTATATCTGTGAGATATGTTTTTAAACATCTACTAAGCCTCACACCATTGCTGACTAGTGAGCTTGCAGGTAGTCTAACACCCCCACCCCGTCTCCTCTCATGTTAAATACCTACACCTATATAATTGATATTTTTAATAAAAATTGTATACTTTATATTGAAAAAATAAGCATCTGCTAAGTGTTCACCTTTTTTTGTGCTCTTATTGTTTTGAGTGTTTTAGAAAATAATTATGAGAGCTTACATGCACTAAATGTTGAAAGAAATGGAAATTTGTACCTATAAGGGATGTCTGAATTCCCCTTTTTATTGTGGTATAACGAACATAATGTAAAATTTACTATTTTAACCATTTATATTTTTTTACAGAAGTTTATGCTATGTTTTTGAGACATAATGAATAAGACTTGTTAGCATTTAATCCTTCATGATTTCTTACTATGCTTATTTTCTTTCCATGGGTTCCAGCTGATTAGTGTCTCACACCTGTTTTGATGTTGAATGTTTTTTCTTCCAACTTAACCTTTAGATGATTTCAGGGGTAAGAGTGGGGCAGGAACCGCCTGAAAATGGATAGAAAATTTATATTGTGACTATGTAAATTTTTCAGGAGAGGAAATCCCCTAATGCTTTGTAATAGAAAAACGATTCTGAGCCACTAAGCCTGGGTGTACAAAGGCTATGTTGTGTGTCCTAATAAAAATACAGCTTCACAGTTTCAGAATTGCACTTCCCCTGGATAGTACTTTCCTGAGAATATGGAAGCAATTTATATTTTTGAAAGACATTAAGAAGCAAAAGTCACAGTCAAAATCTAATGAGCCAGATAGTTTTAAGGAAAATGCAGGAAAGTGATACAGAACTAGCTCCTTGATGAATTGTGTATTCAGGTTAAAACACACACACACAGAGACACACACTCCACAAAACACATTAATTAATTAACTTTAGCGTCCTGTGGAGAAGTTAATTTGCCAGGCTATCCACATGTTAAAACTGGAGCACTTAGAATAAGTCAGACCAAAAGAATACTTTCACATAGAATACCTACCTGATGGAAATAGGAACATCTGAAAAATTGATTCAGCTCTCCACCTCACCTTATAAGGATATGTTTTAGGCTAACTGGGGGAGAAGCCCTCCTTTATTTTGGGCACCTGGGGTGGTTGCGGATCCAGTTAATTAAACTGTGTACTTGCTCATGAAGCACTCCTCACTTTTCTAAGTTTTGTGACAGTAACAAAGACACTGTTTAACCAACTTCAGCCCACTAAATATTTGACCCTGATGCATTTTGTGGTGGGAATAATGACCCCCCCCCCCAGAAGTCTCCATCTGTCTCCTGGACACTGCACAGGAAACGGGAATTAAGGCTAAATAGCTGACCTTTAAATAGGGCGCGACCCCTGGGTTATCCAGGTGGACCCAGTCTAATCACAAGCGTTCTTAAAAGTGGAAGCGGAGACAGGAGAGGTATGTCAGAGCGCTTCAGTCTCTGCCGAGAGCAGAAGGTGTCTTCTAGAAGCTTCAAGTGGACGCCTTCTCCCTTAGCGTCTCCAGGAGGAAAGTGGACTTGCTGACACCTTGATTTTGGCCTCGTGAGACCCAGTTTACACCTTGAACTAAAACTGTGAGTAATGATTTTGTGGGGTTTTTTTTTTTTTTTGAGCTAAAGAAAGTGTTTAAGTTTGTGGTAGTTTTTTACAGCAACAAAAGGAAACACATGTTTGTTGTCTGGACCCATTCCTGCTCCAATACTTGGGTGTTGCTGTAGGTGTGCATGCTCCTGGAGGTGGGGGGGGGCTCTCTAGCCTAGGGTGAACGTGTTTGCTTATATGGAGGACTCCCCTGCTCCCACTGTTTTTAATGATACTGCTTTTGTCCTTGTGCCCTTGGAGTGGTCCTCGCCATGAGAATTCTTCAAAGGGACAAACTTGAGGAGTTTTGATGACCTTCAGACTCTGTATTAACTTTTAAAGCTTTCTGTGAGCAAGATAACCGTTCCATAATGAAAACGGCGTTGCTTTTCAGTTTTATGTAGGCTATTTAAATGCGACTCAGAACTATAGCCAAGTGGGGTAAAGTAAGCCCTGGACTGGGGGATGGGAGCCCTGGCTTTTCCCTGTTCCTTCCTCTGCCTTGCTCGAGAGGCTGTGATGGTTATTTTCCCATAAACATTTTACAATAACTTCAAGTTCCTCAAATCCTTCTGACATTTGAACTGAAACTGTGGGTTAATTTAGGGGAGAATGAATATCTTAGTCCTGTAATTTACAATGGTACGTTATCCCATTACAAACACATTGTATTTTTCAACAAGTCATTTATGTCCTATGATTTTAAGGTTTCATTTTTTTCCCAAAAGGTCTTGCAAATTCTTATGGTTAAACCTATCTTTGTATCTAGTACTGCCGTATCATTCTTATTCATTTTGTTCCTTTGTATGGTGTGTTGCTTCTGAATTGTGGGGTAAATGTTGGTCGTCTTCTATTTCTTTTACAGAAACTTGGTTTTCCTATGCCTAGGGTTTGTTTTTTTTCTTGTGTGTAAATGCTCCCTTGGGGATATAAGCTAACATAACCGATTCTGGGCATCGGGAGGAGGGGTTGCAGCCTGTCCCCTCCTGGTGATTGTGACTGGGGAGGAAGATGGAAATTAGGGTAGAGAACCTCTAGAATTAAAATGGGGGCTCAAAGACACCTCCCCCACTTACCCACATCTTGCCTGGATACCTCCATGGACACCTGTCTGGGCTGCTTTTCTAGCTCCTGATCTCTAACCCTTGGGCTTGGAGAAGCGGGAGAGAAAGATATGACCAGGCAGCTGGCTGCTCCTTTCCCTCCCTACCTGCCCTAATTCTGGGGTTCTCGACCATGGAGCAGGATGGAACCACCTGGGAGCTTTAAAAATACTGATGCTTGGACTAAACCCATGGTCTGATTTTTATGAGCCCCAGGTGAGGCCTAGGGCATAAGGTCTTAAAACTACACAGGTGATTCTAATGTGTCACTAAGACTGAGCTCTATCTAGGTGGCTCTAGACTTATGCTAAAGTTACCCAACCAGCTGGAGGAGGTGCTAGGCCACCATTGTTGTTTCTCTGCTTTGCTTGGTCACCAGGCAGGTGAGCCCCTGCCCAAACTACCCTGCCTATGGCTCTCTGGTTTTCCCATCTGGGCTACGTGTCTGCCATGTATGGGTCCAATCACCTTCTTTTAGAGGTTTTTCAAAGCTCTTATGTTCTCCAGTTCACCAACTTACCTTAGATTTAGAAGAGGTAGCTGGCAGTCCTAGTTGGTTTGCCTACATAATAATACCTGGAGACCCTTTAAACCTGGAGAACTAAAGGGAAGTGTCAGCCTGAAGTGTCCTGGTTGTCAGAGCCATGTGTATTTTGCTTCAGAACATTCTCAAATTGAGGCGGGTGTTGGAGAAGACATAGGACAGAGTGCCAAGTCTGGGATTAGATTCTTAGCTAACAAAATAAACTTATCCCTGAGTTCTTTTGAGGATTAAATGGGATGAAATGGAAAAGTACACACCAGCAATGGGCTCTCAGGAGATAATCTTAGATATTAGCTGGACTTTTAACTCCTCTGGTGTGAATAGGACAAACATTAACTGATGTGTGACCAGGGGATCAGCCATCAGAATAAAAGAACCGTCTAATAGGTGGTGGTACAAATATCAGGCTCAGGTGTTCCTCAGTGGCCACGAGCCACACCTTAGTGCTTCCTTCTGTTAGGATTGCTTATTAGAATTTCTTAGAAGTTAGCTTATTAGATTTGTTATGCTACAAGAGGGGCATATAATAAAGCTCATGTAATTTAGCTCACTTCAGGCTTGGACTGGCTTTGAGGTAGAAGCTGCTGCAACTTTGTGTCTAGACTTAAAGTAGTGGTTTTGTTGTTTTTTGAGTCTGTATTAGAATGCATCAGAATAAAATCTCACCATTCCAGGTCTGGCCCTCTCTGACTTCAGCTCTCTGTGGAATCTACCCTGAGATTATTAGTCTACCTAACGACTTGGTATGGAGATGAGGTAATACAACTAACACCTGGTAATACTTGAGGCTGAAACTGATCTGTGCCTTTGGCCAGTAGACAATAGATTCCCTCCTGTCCCATTATGGGTTGAATAGTGTTCCTCCAAAAGATGTTAAGGTTCTAATCCCTGTGAATGTGTACCTGTGAAATGTGACCTCATTTGGAAATAGTCTCTGTAGATGCACAAGTGGAAGTAAAATCATTAGGGTGAGCCCTAATCCATTATGACTGGTGACCTTACAAAGGAGGTGAAATGGGGTGAGACAAGCACACAAGGATAACTATGTGAAGATTAAGGCAGAAATCCATCAATTCAAGGAATGCAGAAGATTGTCAGCAAACCAGCAGAAGCTGGGAGAGAAGCATGCCATAGACTCTCACAGCCCTTGAAAGGGACTAACCCTGCCAACACCTTTATTTTGGTCTTCTAGTCTCCAGAACGGAGACAATAAATTTGTTAGCTGAGTCCCCTAGTTTGTAGTATTTCGTTATGGCAACGCTAGGAAACTAACACCGCATTTCCCTCAGTGTCAGGAGAAGGGATGCTACGGGTTAGTTGAATTCAAAGACCTGCATTGAATTACTAGGTTGAAAAGTGAAAAGGCTGATATTTAACCATTTTGACCTTCAGAGGGCAGTTTCACATGATCCAACTTAAGACTTTTCTTGGGGATGGGGGGAGCCTTTCCTGTGACCTATAAATCTCAGTGCTGGTGGGGGCTGTCTCTCGATTCCCCCCCCCCCCATTCATTTATTCCCTTGTCGGGCCTAGAGGAGGTACCTCAACCAGGGGACATCCTGGCTACCTAGTTCTTTGGCTTTCACTTAGGCTTTTGGGATGCTTCTATCTATTCCATGTAGCCAGGTAAAATCTAATGGGATGAGGGTGAGGAACAGGACCCCAGAGCCTTACCTCCCTAAGAAGGTCTGAGGTGGGTGGGTAGATGGGGACATTTTGGTATTCTGAAGAGCCTACAAAAATTTTAAGACCTGGAAAAAATGATCCAAAATACAGGTAACCTCACACACTTAACTTGAATATCTAAAATATAACCTTTTCAGCCAGATCAGTTCTGATAATTATAGATTAATATCCCATTAAATCCTATTTAAGCTATGAAGTAGGTGGAGTCTCTAAGAGTTACTAATCTTCAGCAGCCCTGGGCACTGGGGCAAATGGTCTTTGTTCCTCTAGCTGTACTTACAGCTTCTGTTAGTAAACCATCCTGTACTTAAACCTCCTTCCTAGCTGATACATTCATTCTCCGCTAAGATGAGATTAGATCCTCCTCCGAATAAAGCAGTCTTTTGTGCGGCTTCATCTCCAGTTATACGTTTCTCTGGGGAGAAATGATGTTCTGATAGTGCGTTAGGAACAAGACTCAGGCATGTCTGCTCCTGCTAATACTTTCTTACCTGTTTTGTAAGAGTCGCCAATTTGAGGCGTTTTCTCTCTCAAAATCTTTCATTAACGAAAACAGCAATCCCCTGTGGCTTTGTAATCAACAACGCGATTTAGAAAAGACTTGAAATAAAAACACATACCTAGGTACAACTTCCTGACTTGACAGTGAAGCCTCAGTATGCTGAATTACTTAACCTATATTTTTCCCCAACAAAGTAGGAAGTAAAAATGTAAGGAGATGTTACATTGACTGTGATCTAAGCTTATGAAACTCGAGAGGTTTAAAAAAATGCAGTGGAGTTTTTAATAGTCCTCTAAATGGATGTGAAACTTGGTTAAGGATAACCTTTATGGGATAGGAGTCGTTTAAATGAATAAGTCTCAGATTTCAAGCCTATAAATTTCCCAGTGGGCTTCAATTCTTGGGAACAAAATACAAGGATGAATGGACACCTAGAATAATCTAATAGGGTGATTGTTATGCCTATACTCAAGGTACTCTTCAGGGATCAGTTTCTTAAAATCCTTGTAATTTAGGTTAAAGAGATCATTAATCATCCTGCAAATAATTTCTGAATGTCTACTAAGTGTCAAGCATGATGCTAAGCAGGGTGGATCCTTGGCCAAAACATGAAGTTTACAGTTTAGTAAGAGGCATTAATAATTCAAGTTAATAAGTTCTAGGGATGATGGCTGTCTCAAGGTACTGTGAGGAACACTATGGAGGAGAGTTGACTTAGATTTGGGGACTGATCAAGAAAGCTTTCCATAGGAAAGGATCGTAAGCTAAGACCACAAAAATAAGGGTTTATTCAAACTGGACAAATTCCCTAGAGGCAAAACAGAACACAATATGAACTGAAAGTAACTCACTAGGAAATAAGGAGCCTGGAGAGGTATGCAAGAGCCGCACTTCGAAGGGCCTTGTGAGCCATTTGAGAAGTTTTAATTTTATCCTGAGAGCAACTGGCAGCCATTAAATGATCCTTGGCAGAGAACGAAAAGGATCAGATGAGTTGCCTGGTAGTGTGGAAAATGGATTAGCAGGGAATTAGACCTGTAAAGGGGCTGATGCAGTAATGAGAAAAGTGACGGACAATGGTGGCAGTGGGGGTGACTGAGAAGTGGGGGACACATGAGATACTAAAACAGAACTGGTAGAACTCTGAGTGGGTGTGGGTATTAGGGAGAAAAGGAAGACTGAAGGTTTCGTAGATTAGTAGAGTCAGTCATACCCCTCCTAGAACTCGAACTCGGGGAGAAGGACCAGTTCTAAGGAAAAGGTGGTGAGTTAGCGTGGGACACATTAATTTGTGAGACCGGGGTTATCTGAGTAGAGCTGCTTGGTAAACAGATCTGTGAGATCTGGAGAAGGAAGTTGCCAGGGGTTCCTCCAGGATGAGTCCTTCAGACAGCTGTTGGGGGAGGACTCCAGGAAGAAGGGAGTACTGTGCTGAGTTTTTGAAAGAGGAATAGTAGTGGTCAGGTGATAAAGAAGGGGAAGCTCCTCCAGAAAGGAGCATGTTGGTGAAAGAGACCAGAAGACAATGAGGAACTATAGGTGGCATTGAAGGGCTGAGCTGGAGGAGGAAGGCAGGGAATAACTGGGTCTTGCTTGTCCTATTCTATGCCTACAGGACTAGGGAGGAACTAATAAGGTTGTAGGCAGGGGAAGAGAGACCTGATATTTGTGCTTTAGAAATTAAACAAGGGAGGGTGCCTGGGTGGCTCAGATGGTTGAGCGTCTGCCTTCGGCTCGGGTCATGATCCCGGGGTCCTGGGATCGAGCCCCGCATCGGGCTCCCTGCTAGGTGGGGAGCCTGCCTCTGCCTCTGCCTCTGCCCCTCTCTCTCTCTCTCATAAATCTTTTTTAAAAAAAAGTAAGGGACTAGCAAGAGTACTAGAAATGGGAATAAGTTACAGTAGTTCAGAGAACATAGTACTATTCCTGCCCAAAGATGGGGTCCCAAATTGAGGCAGAGGGGATGAAAGAGGAGTGAATACAGGCAGTATCGAGGCAGTGGAAATGACGGATGTAGCCGCGGGCTCCGGGAGGCGAGATGGCAAGAATGACGTTCAGGGTTCTGACTCAGCTGTTGGGGGGCCACTTCAAAAGGACAGCACCAGGGGAGTGACGGCAAGGGGTAGCTTTGAGAAAAGCAGTATAAATGGTCCATAAACCTCAGGTTTTCATCTTACTAAAGTCATGAGTTCCTAAAGGATTAGAAGTCGTGTTCACTATAAGAAACAGCAATTTTAACTTCTGTCGGTAGTGAAGAATTGTGATGTCACTTGACCTTTTTCTGTCAGTATTAAGGGGCAGGAATTCACTCTGTGAAATTACTTTCTTCTAAAGAGACCTCAGTATTCAACACTTGGTGGTGGGCCGGGGCAATACTAGGACTTAGAATTGGCGGAGCTGCTTTCTTTCCCAAACCAGATATCTGCAACAAAATCTTTTCAATAATTTGTCCAATGCCTCAAGATGTTATATGGCTGATCTATTTTTAAAGTTTCCGCTGAAATGTTCTGAAAAACCTTCCTTGAATACCTTCTCTAAATAGTATCATAACAACGGGAACTATGTACTGTGCATTCAGAGCGCTTCCAGTCATGTTTCTTGTTTACATATTTATTCTCACGATGGGGTCTTGGTGTCTGTGTTCCAGGGGCTGGTGAAATATTTTGACTGTCACCCCTGGCTACACTTCTGATTTGAAGCCAGAATCTGCTTTATGTGGCTATATGATACATGGAAACCTCCGTAATTTGAGATCCCCAACGGTAACATGAACAAACTCAAGAAAAAACAGTGTCAGATACTACTGGTAAGTGGGTGCGTCCGTGTTATAGGGGTTCCTGTTAGGGTCTGAGATGGGGAAGTTTGTGGCAAGCAAGGATTGCAGAGCAGTCACCCTTTCTTTTGGAGGGAGGACAAAACTTTGCTTCCAAAGAGGAAAGCTTTATTGAAATCAAACTAAGTTTCTATGACTAAGTGGAGAGATCCCGAATGAACCTTCCTCCAGAAGCTGGCTTAATTGGATTCCCACTGGGCAGAATGAGTTCTTAATCAGAACAGATTTTATTTGTTTAAAATGAATATTGTTGAAGTTACCCCCTATTCATCCACAAAGTGGTCATTAACAGCCATCCGTGGCTGACTGACAGATTCCATTACTGAAATAATGAAGTTTGATGGGTTACTATTAACATTTGCTAATAGTTTTACATTTGCAGAGCATGAGCCTGGAGTGAAATAGGGCTGCTTAGGTAGGTTGAACACAGGGAGGAGCTGAGGAAGGAAGTAATGAAAAGCACAGGGAGCTTGATGAAAAATGAGTGGCTTGCAGGAAGAATTTCTACAAATAAATGCAAATTCAGATCCATATCTCTTAATTACTGTATCAGAAAAGTTGATTATTTAAAATTAGACTTGCCAGATGTTTTTGTTCTAAGCAGGAATGGGAAGCTGACTGAGTGGGGGGAAATACACGAATTTATCCTTTTAAAAGGTCCTATTTATTTCCGAACAGCTTATAGGAAACTGAACTGAAAGAATGAAAAAGCAACCAGGTTCAGAGGGAAATGGAGAAAAGCTTAGAAGTGAAAAGGAGAATAAATCAAATCCTATTGAGTGTTAG
>NW_027397069.1:52125796-52231629 GCF_003265705.2 Callorhinus ursinus
CCCCCCCCTCCCCCCCCCGCTCCCCCACCCCAGCCCCGTCAGCTGGGGGCAGAGGAGTGAACCTGCTTCTAGGATATAGTTTGGGTGACATTGGAAAAGCCTGTTCTCTAATTAGCTCTCCTACCATCCTAAAATTTTTCCATCTGATTGATTCATTGTATCTATCAAGCATCTTTTTTTTTTTTTTTTTTTTTTTTTTTCTTCTAGCACTCTGCCTAAAAAGCACACATTTCTGGAAGGGGTAGTAACTGCAAACCCATTAGCATTTACTAAAATCTTTACCCAAAGAGAAATCCTGGAGGGGGATTGAAGCAGGTAGAAAGGATTATCTGGATATTAGCATTTGAAGGTGGGAGTGGGGAGGGGGATAACACTTGTAAGAGGTAGAAGAGCTGATATTTTTTTTTTTTTTTTTTTTTTTTTTTTTTTTTTTTCCTGCTCTCCTCTGAAGAGGAGGCTCCTTCTCTGGTTTAATTGCTATTGCCACTTCCCTGATCCCTAATTCCCCCCAACTAAAATCAATTTCAGTCTTTATGCCTTTTACATATTGCCAAAGAGCCGAAGATCATAAATACTGGATGGGCATGGGGACAGCCTCCTTTGTGACAAAAATAGATTGTCTTGCTATTGCCTGTCCTGTAGTTTCTGGGTCAGTGGTCTGGGATCCTAGTTTCTTACATAAGAAATTAGCTGTGGACTTAAATGACCTCTATCTAAGCATGCAGCAGAGAACCAGAGGACGACAAGTAAGTTGCTTGTCAGATTGGACTCTATTACAATGAAAGATTACTGTATCTTTTGAAAGTACTACGTGGCATATAGGCAATACATCTATAGTTTTGAACCAAGCAGTTTAAACATCTTACTTTGGAAGAAATAGATGCCCAGCAAGCATCTCTCTGGGGGAGGGGGGGGGATAGGGATTTTGTGTATTACTTAAATCATTAAGGGCCTACTCTGGTAAGTACTATAATCAGTATAGAGGTAAACACTAAAAGATTGGTTCTACTCAAATAAATGTATTGGGGAAGATAAACTATATTTTACTATCAAGTCTAATTAAATATAAACAGTAAGGAAAATTAGCTGGAAAATACTGTAGAATTCACTTTGGGATAGATCAAAGGTGGCTTTCAGTGACCTAGAGGCCCCCTAATGAGCAACTCTAGAAATAGGAAGAAAAATGAGAATTTGGCTGACCATGGATAGGAAAGTTGTTAGTGGCTTCTGTCAAACTCCTAAGCTAACTTATATTGGGTCCACTAACTCTGTGTCCTCTAACTGGTAACGGCTCTAGTTGTAAGACCACTCAGTCAAGACCTAAAGGAAGAGTGGAAAGTGAAGGGAGGGGTGGGGTAGGAAATACTTCAGCTCTGAAGCCTAAGGGGGGAAAGTCTAGGCAGACTTGAAGAGTGTTAAGGAACAGATGGAATAGAGGGCAGAGAAATGGGCAGGTGTCTGGGGGCAGAAGGGCTGACTTCGCATCTCAGCCTAACGAACTCCTTTCAAACTCCTCCTAAGGACAATGGAAAGCCATTGAAAAGTTACTAAAAGATCTTAGATAACGCCCACGTCTGAATTCTGAATACCTAAAATAATGCATCAAGCCTCTGGTTTAAACATTCCCGGGTTCAACTACAAATTAACGGGGTTAACAGGTACATATATGTAATGAGTACATAAAAATCTTGGCACTGTTCTGACCACTTGATGGTCATTAAGACATCTTATGAGCACGAAACCTAGACTATGTGGACCGTAGCCGACTGTTCTTGAGGTGAATGATGCTACGACTCTTGATTTTAATCAAGTACTAGAATCAACTACTATGTAGTAGGGTGTAGTTTTAGTTTGCCTAAACTACAACAAAGCTGGTGAGAGTATATTACTGTTACATATTTTTTCAATCACACAATGAATGAGGCAAAGACCTATAGTAAGGCCTGTAACGCAACCCACCCAAGAAAAACTATGTTCTTTGGTTGATGGAATACAATTTCATTTGAATATCACTACAGTACAAATATTTCTCATATATTTGATCTACAAAATGACCTTCCTACAAATAACTTCAAATAAGTTATTTGTAGAAATATTGTCTAGACTGCTCTCAGGTACATGGTCCTTTCTGTTGTAAATCACTAATTATACAGCTCTTCAAATGAATGGAAGAAGATCCCAAGGACCTGCATTCACTGACCTTTCTCCTTGGTCAGTTTACTTTGGTCTAGTTTACTATGTGCACATGAGAGAAAAAAATTAATATGCACTTTAGATTTAATCCAGATTTACTTTCCAACAATTAGATAAGATTCCATTATAAGTGACACAAATTTGAAATAACCTATTGCTTATGGATATTTGCAGGGCAAATACAAATGAAAATCAAAAGGCTTAATTGTCATAAGGAAAAAGGGAGAGAGCTACCCTCTCCTTTTTCTCAGGGTGGTCGCTTTTATAAAGTTGTAATTCTTCCTCTGCCTTGTTGAGTTTTGAGTTGTCTTACAAGTCTATTGTAGGGCTTAGAATTAGGACCAGGGAGCCATCCTTTGGAAACGTAATTAAGAGCTGCTACATCTACCAAGTTCTGTGGGAAGGTGGGACCCTGACTTTGGCTGATAACCCCCTCTGAGCTGCAAAACTACCTTCGGTCATAAAGATGAAAAATTTCTATTTGTAAACAGCTAGTAGGAAGCTAACACAGATGGTCACCCCAATTACCATGTAAGTCTAGGATGGACTTGATGTGACAAATATTGCTGGTAAGTCCTCTAAACCTGAGGACTAGGGACTTGAGACCACATAGGTAACGGGCTGTATCTGCCTGGCTATATAAAAGGGTGAGATTTCCTGGCTTCAGCACTCCTAGGTTGCCTGTGATGCAGAGCACATTCTGACTCACGCTGCTTCTTTAATAACGCTTGGTTACCTTTTGTGGAGAGTTTTTCTGGGTTGGGAGAATCTGGCTTTAATTTCTCAACCGGATCTAAAATCGATGTAGTTCTACTTCATGCTGTTAAAATATTCCCCCAGGCCTCTAGCAGATGTGAATACTTCTACAAATGACAACAAAGGAGACTTTGAGAAAAGTTAAGGGACTGGTCTGTGGGTTAACCATGACTGCCAAATTCCGAGTTATCCTACCTCTGAATCTAGCCTATTTTTACTTAGAAAACATTTTGCTACCCTTTCCCATCTTCTGGCCTTCTAGCTAATCTGTAACTTTAATTTGGACATTGAGAATTTTATGATCTATCAAAGGAGAGGATAGCAAAGTAGGTTGTCCCAAGCCTCACATGGCCAGGAACTGTCAGCTAGCTGACAAAAAAACTATTGCAGGTGGGGAGGGAAGAGGCTCAGCTGTTGAAGACTGAAGGTCAGTGAGTATGATCTGATGGAGGAGAAAACTAGTCTCACGGGATAGGACAAGATAAAACTATTGCTCAAAGTTCATGAGAATCAAGTGTCGAAGAGCTGTTAGGCACAAATTCTAATACCGGGGCTGCCAACAGACTGCCACATGAAACCATTACGGCTCTCCCAGATTGAGATGTAGACTGTAAATGGTCTTATATCACATGAGTTAACATCTAGAAGGGCACTGTCCAGTAGAACTTTGTATTGGAAATGTCCTAGGCCAACACAGCCTTTGCTAGGTCTACTGAGCATTGAAAATGTGAGCACTGTGAAGGAAGTACATTTTATTTAACTTAGTTTTAAAAAGCACACATTGCTGATGGCTACTTGATGGATAGCTTTATGAAACTACTTGATTCAAGGGAAATCTTGGGGTCACTTAGAGTATATGTGGATCTATACACACTTGTGTTAGGAGTGGAAATAAGTCCTATGTATAGGACACTGACGGCAGGATATGTAGACACTGGAGTGAAAGGCCTCCGAGTTAGCAGTGATGGGAATGTAGGGATGATCAGACCCAAGTAAGCTTTTCTGGGCTTTCCAGCCATCTCATGAGGCCTTTTTGCTATTGTTCTCACATACTTCATTATTTTCAAGTTCTGTTATCTCTCTCTTGCCCACAGCCTGGGAATCCTAAGAGGATTCACTTGGGAGAGCTGTAGAAATTGCTTTGTAGATTAAAATTCTATATAAAATCCTATGGGCAGTCCTGACTTAGAGATTAGACTTCTGAAAGCTTACCTTTTATAAAGTTCAGAGCAATGCATCTGTTATTAACCCAGGAGGCTGACCCAAGCATACAGTTGGGTCAGCTGGTCTGTTTACCTGGAGAGCTGACCCATCCTTCAGGCTCTGCCTCACCTCACAGTCCCTCCCTTTGCTGCGGGGTCTCAGCTCCTGGGTGGAGCTTGCATACATGTACCTAGAGGCCTGGGGCAGGGGGAGGCTAGCAGAGTAAGTGACATACGATGGAAATGGTAACTGAGTCAGAAGACTTGCATGTGTGTGCCAGTCCTACCTTGTTATGATATCCTGCTGAGATACTTCATCTCTTTGGGCCTCAGTTCTCTCATATATAACAAACTTCCTGAGCATTGGCTGTGGGTGGTTACACACTGTTTGGGGCTGGAGATTCATCATGTATACTAGATTACAAACCCCTACCCTCATGGGACGTATATTCCAGTGGGATAAGCTGAAGATAAAACAAGTACACAATAGAAGGTAATAAGCTGGGTAGAATGGGTGGGAAGTAGGACAGAATGTGAAAACTTCTCTGGGTTGGGGGAGAAGTTAGGTAGGCCTCACCAGGAAATGAACATTTGAGCAAAGGCTTGAAGGTACATGTTCCATTGGTTCCCACTTCCAGTCTGGGGAGGAGCTTTCTAAGTAGGTTTGAGTCCAGACATAGAAGAAAAACTAGTTTTTTTTGTTTCTTACATATTTTATATGTAGTTTTATATATTAACCAACTAGTCTCCATATATAATCTAAACCCTTGCATAGAACTAATTAACATTAACGGCTACTCTGAAAATGCTTACTATGTGTTAGATCTAGAGGGGACAAAGTATCTGGCATAGATTATACCTAAAATACTTTATCTACCTTACAAGTTGGTACTAACTGGCCTTCATCCTAGAAAGTGAAGGCAACCCCACTGTCTTGTCCCCTTCCCTGTGACTGATAACTTGTCATTTTTCACTTAATCTCTTTTACCATTTACCACTTGTCATTTTATATCAACATGTGACAGCCTGCTACATGCATGTGCAACATAGCTTAAAACTGAGGAGACAGTATAACTATGCTAACTACACTGGAATTAAAATTTTAAGAGGGAAAATAATAAAACTGAGATGATTCTCCACAGAACTCTGAGTTGCTGCTCCGCTAGAGTATCTTTTTGAGAATGTTTGAATAGTGAACAGCCTTGGATGACTGGTAACCTCTCCATCTGGAGCAAGGGGCTGCTTGCTTGCTGCTCATCATGAAGGACTTGGGTTTAAGCTCAGGTTCCTTGCCTTAGATTAATTGTCTCAGTCTACTGCAAAGAGATGGTCAGTTCTTAAGTAGCTGGTTTCCTTAGGCCATTGGAAACCTTGAGAATACAAATGATGAATTTAAGAGATGATCAGGGGAGATTGTTCCCATTTTCAAACATTTTCTTTCCATTTCTCTAAAACTATGGAGATGTCTCCTCCGTGGAGAGGTCAGACTTCAGGAAGCACCCCTCTTCATCCTTGAAGCATCCAAAAGTGCTTTATAAACTACATCAACATTTACTGGCTACTGAAATAGTGCCATTTCTAAAAATGGAAGTTATTCACTATTATTGCCACACAGACTTTCAATACTTTAAAAGACAGGAAAACAATTTTTCACAAATCCTTTTAATCTTTGATAACTGATTAAATTACTATGTAACAATAGTACAACTTGTGGTAAAGAAGCCTTAAGGAAGATGTAGGGAGTAAGAAAGCTAGGTTAAAGGAATAAAAGTGTTGGAAATAGGGAACCAAAAGTGCACACAACAGAAGAAAAAGGTAAATTGGACTTAATGTCCTGTGCACAAGTTTAATTTTGATTATCAAGAAAATGACAACCTATGGGGAGAAAGTTTGCAAATGTTCTCTGAAAGGCTTATATCCAGAACATGTAAAGAATTCCTAAATGAAAGGATAAACATACCAATTAAAAAGTGGATGGAGGACTTGAAGTTTCATCAAAGATACACAAAAGTAAAAAAAGTCATTAGGAAAATATAAATCAAAGCCACAATGAAATATCACTTCACACTAGTATGGCTACAGTAAAAAGCAAGGGTAGGGGCGCCTGGGTGGCTCAGATGGTTGAGCGTCTGCTTTCAGCTCAGGTCATGATTTTCAGGTCCTGGGATCGAGCCCCACATCCGGGCTCCCGGCTCGGTGGGGAGTCTGCTTCTCCCTCTCTCTGCCTCTCCTGCTTGTACTCTCTGTCTCAGTCTCTCTCAAATCTTTAAAAAAAAAAAAAAAAAAAAAAAAAAACTTTGGCGGATGATGTGGAGAAACTGGAGCCCTTCTACATTGCTGATGGAAATGTAAAGTGGTGTAGGTACTGTGGAAGACGATGTAGCAGTTACTCGAAAAGGTAAATCTGGAATATGACCTAATTCCACTCCTTGATAGATACAAGAATTGAGAATGGGACTCCAACAGATCCTTGTATGCCAGCGTTCAATATAGTAGTATTCACAAGAGCCAAAAGGTAGAAATAACTCCTGTCCACCATCAGACAAATCAGTAAACCAAATGTACTTATAATAGACTATTGAACTATAAGAAGGAATAGAGTTTTATATGTAGCGTAATAAACCTTGAAAATCTGTTAGGTAAGCTAGACCCGAAAGGACAAATATAATTCCACTTCTATGAAATGTAAGAGACCAACTTACAGAGGCAAAGTAGATTAGCAGTTACAGGGGTTGGGGTAGGAGGGAATGGAAAAGAATTGCTTAATGCAGTTTCTGCTTGTGATGGTAAGTTTGGGAATAGTGGTTGTGGTTGTGCAAGATTCTGAATGTAATACTACTGAACTATATACTTAATAGTGAAATGGCACATTGGTTTTGTCACAATTTTTTTAAGTACTTGCTTTCACTTGTGACTTCTTAAAAAGAAAAGCAACTTCTAAAATGGTCAGACTTCCTTAAACAGGAGAAAAGTAAAGGCATCATTTGGACTGAAGTATAAATATATCTGAGGAAATTAAAAGCAAGTGAAACAAAGGACTAAACTAAAATGTAACCGACTGTAAGGACAGAATAAACAAATGCTACTAAATGCCAAGTGAGTGTTTTGAATATACTACTAGTCAAAACTAGAAACAGAATTGGGAGAATGGCTAACAGATTATGCTTTACCAACATGAGGGAATAAATTGCAGCCATTAAAATCCTAACGATAGAGCCTATAATGGAATAATAGAAATGCATTACAAGTTAAAGTATGATATAGAATCGTATGTAGGCTATTTGCTAAAATATGTTCTATGTGGGAGACAAATGAAAATAGTTCTAGTGTTAAAATTGCTAATGATCTTTCCTGTTCTTGAAAGATCTTGGGCTCAATACCTTGGGTCTCTGTTAATAGTGACCTATTAATTGGAGTTTTGAGCTATATCTTATCTTGGAGCTATATCAGTTATACTCAATTTTAATCTGATGAATTTTATCTCAATTGGTCTAACATGAAGTATAGCTATGTAGTAGTTTGGAGGTGTTAAATTCCAATTAAGTTTTGCTTGGGCTCTCCCTAAATATTCTCAAGACCAAGACTTCAACGTTCAGTTTACAGACTATAGGACTGTAGAGTTGACCATGAGCTTAAGAATTCAGTAACCCAAACTTCTCACTTCACACGTGAGGAAATGGACCCAGACCATGTGCCTATAAAAGCTGGATGATGGCCCAGGCTGCGGGTCTCAATACGCTGCTGCTCTTGCTAGAGCAGCTTCTTACCTGGTGCTGAACTCTGAATGGCAATGTATTATGGACAGAGGAGATTGGTGCTGCAAAACCACTTTAAAATGTTTAGTTTATTGCTACTAAGTTAACCAAACCCATCATTCCTTCTCTCCTCCCTTTCAACTTTTAGGATCTTTTACATTGTGAGAATTGTTTCAACTTTGAGGAATTGGACTTTTAGCTTCTAACAGGTACTAATGTGGAAAAAGCTTCCTAAAGAACCATGAAAACAATTTGATTCAGATTTCTTATTTTATCCTTGTGAAAAATCTGTTAAAAGCCCATAAACTAAACAGGTCAATTCTGACCTGAAAAACAAAGGTAAATCAATCATAAGACCCTACCTGCTTTTATGATTGTTGTCTATCCAATTCTACTTGCAACTGGGGATGGGTTAAAAAACAACAAAAACCTTCTGACTCGTTGGTTCTCACCTGGTCTATTTCTATCCTGTTTCAGGCTGCTGAGCCACTGACTGGGTTGCTAAATCAACTGTCTTCTCTGTCTTCAACCACTATGGAAAAAGAAAAAGCAAGTCATTCTGAAGATAGGCTATTTAGTGTTACTCTTTCCATAGAGTCTAGGAATTAGTTTATTCACCCAGGAACCATCCCTATTTCAAAATAACTATGAAGAGTTGGTAAACTTTCCAGGTAGGTGAACAGACAGGAATTGCAGATAACGCTGTACTTAGGTCAGGCCAGTAGGAGGTTTCAGTGCTTTTCTCCATATTTTGACACCCAACTTGTTCTGAGTATGATTTTGAAGGTTGAATGGAGACCTAGAAATAGAATTCTTTGCTACTAGAACAAAAGCATCTTTGTTCAGAGGCTTGCTGACAGTTTTAGGTATTCTAGATAAATCTCATGTGAGACTTAAGACTTTCTAAACTATTTCAAAAGAGCTCCGGGGAAATTAGTTGGGTCATCTTAGTTGTATTTTTCCTCCCTAATTCTGGTAGGGTTATTGATTGGCAGTGATATCTTTCAAACATGATATTCCTTTATGTGAGAAGGTACTTTATTACCTTGACCAATTTGAAATGAAAATTGAAGAAACCAGGATTGGCTCATTACCTGTCAGTTTTGCAAACATTTATTTAACACCTGTACTAGGGATGAAGAACACAGACAAGTAAGACATGGCTCCTCCCTACCCTTAAGTTAAAAGCCTGGTATGTTCTGCATGGTTGAGCAGCTGTGTACTTCTAGTAGAAATGCTTACATGGTTCCTTAAAAATACATGTGCATGCAATGTACAAGTCTGAAATCTTGAATATGAAATAAGTTCATGAGAATATACGTTAAAAAATTTTAAATTCTAAACTGATAGTTCAGGCAATGCTTCTTGAGGTATACCAATTCCTGGGCTTCTCCATTTCTATTGAATAAGATTATCTGAGAATGGCTCTAAGCATATGCATTTTATAGTAATTTTTACTATGCTTCCATTGTTTCCTTACAGAAAAGTCCTTCACAGACAAGTTTTTATCCAAGGGTGAAATAAATGGTCTTCAGTTACTGGTTATCACGTTTGTCTGTTTCACATGGTTTCAGAAACTGATAAGATGGTTACTAGGGATGCTTAGAGAAATACTTCACTTTTACAGTTTAGTCTTATTGTTTTTCAGTTTTCTTTAACACTCTTAATGTCTGGCTAAACGACAAAATACCTCACTCAAAATAGGCAGGTGAACAAGTGGTGGCTAAGACGTTTCACTGAGGAAAGGGCTGGGTGGGGGTGGTTCTGAAGACTATTAACCAGAATCTGAAAGTTTGCCATTCCCCCGGGGAACATTCTCTGTTAACACTGTTCTGTAACTGCTTTCAATTTTATGAGAAATGTGAACTGTCGAAAAAGAAACCTCATTAATAAAATGAAAATATTTCTTGCTTGACTTAAGGCGCTCTCCTGAGTTTAAAGCACCAAGTTACTGAAAAGACAAAAGTGTGACTTTTAGTTTTTGCCTGAAGTTAGTGAAATTCTCATGGAATGTATCTCATTCTTAGCTTCTGTGAACCAGCCTTGCCAAACCTGTTTCTATGGAAACAGACATTAAATCTGGATACTGAAAAAGCTACTCTGGAGATATGTATGCAAACCTTTATCTGCTGTACTTGGCCAAGTGAGGTCCTGTACATAAAACAGCTGGGCATAGGTGGACATATTAAAGATGACCTACTGTCAGGGGAAAAGCGACAAGGGCCTCTCAAGAAACCTTATTTCTCTCCATTTATTTCCCTATCCCTTCCTTCCATGTCTTCCTCCTTTTCTCATTCATTTACTTGATTCATTACAGTATAATTGAGCTCCTACGTATGGCTAAATACTCTCATAATTTGTCTCCTAGGTGTCTGATTCCTTGGTAAATGTCTTTAGGAGAGAAATCCAAAGAAAGAGTGTCTTCAAGTATATGTGGGGAGCATGTAGTTTAAACCAGAATGACAGGCCATGGATGGTGAATTTGCATCTAAGAATGGTGATGCTGGAATAGAGTGGCTGGAGTCATGATAGAATGCTGGCAGAATTGTACAGGAAGGTGCTGGGAGATAGAAGAGGAATCTCTCCCTGAATTAGAGGAACCACAGATACATGGTTTGTGGTACATCATGGGCGTTTACCAGGGATTCAGTAGCCAGTGCCTAAAACAAAGACACAACCAGTGGACCAAACAAGACCACAAAAAAGATCAACTTTCTTCCAGACAGGCTTGAGTTATCTTTCATTGGATGAAATGAAATTTTAATGATCAACCTTTAAAAAAAAAAAACAAAAAAAAACAGGTGGCTTAATTGCTGGATCAGAAGTAAAAAGCACCCCTGAAAAAAGACTGGGGGTTTCTATATCCTGGGTGATTTCCAAAGTTCCTATATCAAACGTGTAAACTGGGTGGTTTCCTTAAATGTGGTGGGAATTGGTCACGTCTTAACCATTTGGATGTAGCCTGTAAATATGGTTCCTCGTATAAACCTTCAGTGGTTCATTTGGGAGTTAATAAAGGAACAGAAAAAGAGATTGTATTGAAAGCGATCAATCCATAGCATTAAATACATAAAAGGACAGTAGGTAAGGAAAGAAATATTTTTGAATCAGGACCGTGTCCAGACATGTCTGTCTGTATACGATCCTGAAATTCCTTTCACTGATTAAACAATGCACTGGTCACAATCATCTAGAAAAACCCAAGGAAAGAATGTGCTCTTAATTAGCAATTCACAAATGGAGGACAACAGATAGTTTAGAAAAAAACAACTTGAAGGGCCAAAACAGGAGCTGCAGCAAAAGTTTGAAGAGCAAACTGAGTCAAAGGATATCCAAGTGAAAGGGAACTGAGGCATTCCCAAAGGGCTGAAATCTGAGGGAGATTTGCTTGGTAGGACTCACTTGCTCCTCCTGCTTGTGCTCTGCACTGAATGATAATGGTGAGGTTCCCGTTAGCACAGACTGTGGATGCTGGTCTGGAAAGGCAGGAGGGATGAAGGGCAAGTTTGCATTCTCTGTAGTCTGAGCTGCTGGATCTCACATTGAGAATGTCCTCTTGTATTACTTGAGTACATTAGAGTCTCCTAGATCTGACTAGGAAGCAGAAAGGCTTTGGTGACCTTGAACAGTAAAAAGGGCAGCCAAAGCTGGATGGTGCTTTGCAGTGTGAACAATGTGACAAAATGCAGCAAGCAAGGGTAGAATCATTAGGGGAGTTAACGTAAATCAGATGGATGGGGAGGATTTTGAAGATACTTCGGGGAAGGACAGGAAGTAGAGACAAAGTACAGAAGAACATGGATGGTCCTGACATGCCTGTTTGGAAACTGGAAGTTGAAAGCAGAATTGGAAAGTAAAAGGGAAAAGGGTAATTAACTTGAATGGCCTTTTCATAGAGGGGAACGGGATAAGGCCTTCTGATTGGAGGATGAAGATCTGAGGTTGAGAAAAGGAAATAGGAAAAAACTGAAGTTGCACTAGGGACAGACCAAAGGATGGACCATAATGAAGGGCCAGGCAAAGTTGGAAACCAGAGAGAGGTGGCACCATGTGATTCAGTATGAGACCTTCTCCAGCTGTTGGTTACGTGGGTGCAGTCACAGTAACGGGGGGGTGGTCTGAGTGATCCCGGGTTGAGGTTTTGTTAGGCCAATGAAAGAACGAGTACTAGGATATGAAGGGTGCTGGTGATAACCTATCAGATGATCTACCACAGCCCCTGACTTGAGGGTTCCTACCTTCTAGCCCAGAAGGGATGGTTAGATCTGGAGAAAGTGGAAGGCTCCATAACTTGCACAGCCCGTGGGCAGGAAGGGGCAGTATATGGATGCTATCCTCTGCTCTCAATATCTGGAAGTAACAAAGTTCTCAGTCCTGCCCCTCCTTTCCTTCCTCATTTTCCTTGAGAGAATGATCAAAAGAACAAAGTCCATGAAGCGTGCCAAAGTAGCAGAGTGACAAGGCATGAAGCACTTGTTTACCACCAAATCACTTAATTTTTCTCACCAGTTTCCAGTAGCCCTGGAGAGTTTATGCTAAGTGCTGTTTTATTGAGCATATTGTCCCATAGTTATGGCTGAGTCTGCCATGCAGAAAGAAGTCAGCTGTCACTCTGGCAGGTTTCGAGCTACATGGGCCATTAAATGGCCTCTAACCCATGGGCAAGTGTGCTGAAGGACAACCAAGGATGTGTCCTCCAAAAGCATAGCCGCTCTATGATGTTTCTAAGTATGAAGTGCCTATATTCTGCACCTGTGGGCAGAAGGGGAAAGGACCATGGCATGCTAAGAGATGGTGGGCTGAGTGGGTAGTGGCTCTGCAGAGCCTTTGTTTCAGGGCTGTGACAGTACGGCCGGCCACTTAGCAGCTGTCTGGTGCCATGATACTCTTGGGAAGGACTGCAATCTCCGTGTGGCTGTTAGCATCCCTGCTCCTAGATACTGGCCCACTCACCTGCAGACTGAGATGGTGCCCAGAGCTCCTTCCTAGCCTTCTGGATAGGTCAGTGCCATATGGTGGGAGCAAAAAGAAAAGACCATTTTTGCCTCACCCAGGAGAGAGAATGAGTCAAGAAACCAAGGGAAGAGAAAAGTTAGATTAATTCCTCAAGTTTGCCTTTGTGTCCTGCTAGGTGCTAGCCTACGTTATGATCTCCCGGCAGTGGAAAAGAGGTAACCCATTTGTTTCCTGTCCTGGTTGCTTGATGAATCTCTGGACTCCACTTCCTAGGCTGGCTGACTGCTGGCAATAAGGGAGTTGGGCATAAACCTGACAGGTCCCAGAGGAGAGAATCCCAGGAGGACTCCATATACTTTCTTTCAGGCAGTGGAGCTGGGAATCCCCTCAGGCATGAAGGCCAACAGAGCACTGGATTTGAGCACGTTTTATTCAGCTGATTCACTTTGTATTTTTGCAAGTATTTCTTTCAGAAGGTAGGATATGATAGAAAAAATAAGCATAGTTCACTATTCTTCTTGGACTTAAACTGCATGTGACTTTTAAAATTCTAAATGCTAAAATCTCGTTTTTGTTTATGTACATTCACTTCGTTCTACATAGAATGAGTCTGCTCACAAACACACAAAAATAGAAAAGACCAAAAAAGTACACAGGCATGCCACACAAAAGGTCTAGAAAGTTGACTTACAAAACTACATGGGGTTTCAATAAAACCATTTTTCAGGAACTAGATAGAAGCTGATTTCTGGAACTCAAAGCACATGAAAATGGTCATGAAAAGTCTAAGAATGAGAGACTTGATCTAAGGTAATAAATGCCATTATATATTCTCAACTGAAAGTATACTCTGGGTAAGAGTAAACTGATCAACAGAACAAGTCCAGAAATCAACCCAAATATATATGGGAACTTGGGTTATGATAAAGTGGCATTTCAAATCAGTGGGGAAATGGTATAAGTAGCTGTGTAGGAAGAATAAGATCACAGGTTAAATTCTAAGTGGTTCAACGACTATATATAATAAACCTATAAAAGTAATGGAAGATTTTTTTTTAAAAAAATCATATAAAAACAAAAATTCATGTGGAAAAACCCACCAATGTCAAATGACTAGTAACACATTGGGAATACCTAGATAAATTGTGAAAACAGACGAGAAGCTAATCCTGCTAATTTGTTAGGAAGAAACCAAGAACCTTACAGAAAAGTTTACATGTTGTAACATTTATGACACAAACCCCATATTTACTCAATCAGTAAACCTCATGACCTAGGTACTGTTACTAAAATTTATTCATCGGGAACTTAAGGTACAGAGAGGTGAGTAACTTGCCCTATGTCACACAGTTTAGGAGCGACAAAGCCAGATAATCTGACTTCAGACGTTTAGCTTATAACCAAGATTTATGACCAATCAACTATACAAAATGGAAATTTGTTCATAGACAAAGATGCTCAAAGTCCTCTATAAAAAAAATTAAAGCTACATGGAGATATTTTCACTGTTCTTCAAAGTTTCTTTATAAATCTGCACTAAGACCGTAAACTTCTGATGTGCCTAAAGGCAAGAGTTGTACCTGGTGACCTGAGCATTCAGTTGAGGATTTATGCAAAGGTGTCCGTTTGTGAAGACAAAGGTTCTGAATAAATGTGAAAAAAGCTTGTTTTTATCCTATTACAAAAGTAGAGGTAATGTAGAGAACAGTAGTCAGGGATAGAATTTTTTTCCCTCCCCCCTCAAGGCTATCTGGACTTGTGATACTTCAAAAATTACTCCATGAGCTGCAAATATATTTCTGAAATGGAAGAAAAAATTTTAATTGGAGTCTGCCTGTCCTATGACAACGTGAACAATAGTCCCTTTCTCTTTTTCTAAGCTGTAGCTTTACCAGCTAAAGGTAGGGAATAAAGTGTTTTCTCTTCTTACATGATGTTAGCAAGGCAATCGCTGTGAGGAAAGTGTGTGCTCATTTTTTTATATTGTGAAGTCACGGTTACCTCTGATCATGGGAATTGGGTTTATGAAAGGATGAAATCCAGAAAATCCTAGGGTCATTCTTAATCTAATGCGCCAGTCTTTTCTGTCATCAGTTCTTTGCTCAGAGCTCACAAATAGTGCAATTGATTTGAAATTACGTTCATTTTCCTTAGAATTGGATGAAAGCCTTGGCAACAGTAAAATGACCAAGCTGGCAGCAGTAAGCAGGGGGATGCAGCAGCAAATGTCAGAAATACCAAGTGCAGGAAAACTTGAGTCATCTAGGCTGTGGTTCCCAAGGTTGCCATTTATTAGACCCTAGCAGACCTGGAAGGTCATCCACCTTCTCCATGAAGCCGCCTCTCCCACACCACAGATGTTATGATGATCAAGAATGATGCATTTACAATATTTGTGACAAAACTATACAGAAGGCTACAGGCAGAAAACAACAATCTGTTTTTTCTAATTTCCCCTTCTTGACAAATGTGAAGTCCTCAGATTCTTCCTGCTAATATTTACATAAATTATTCCTGTTTTACTAGAATGGGCTCAGACCATCCATACCACCCTGAAATCTTGATTTTTGCATTGACATCATGGACATTTTTCTCGTTGAATATCCAGTAACCCCACCTCAATATTCTTAAGAGCTATAAAATGTTCTGTAATTAGGATAAAAACAATACAGTGAACCATAATCCAATCTTTTCTGCTATTTTCCAAGACTTCTGAGTTAAATGTCCTTACATCTTTTATTTTTCTGTAAGGCAGATAGTCTGAGGTAGGATTGGTAAGTCAAATTTTAACAACTTTGGCTACACTGCTCAAGAACAAATCATATTCACACAAATAAGAGCATACATAGGGCATCACTCTGGGTGTTTCCACTTATTTTAATTTTGCCAATCAGATGAAAAGTGGTAATGCATTGTCTTAAATTACATTTCCATGACTGTTAAAGGATTTTCCAGTCCATTTGTTGTCCACTTTTCAGCATTGTCCATTTCATGTTTCTGTTCATGTTCAGGTTTCTTTCCCCATTGAATTATCTATTTATTGAAATGGTACTCCTTGTATGTTAGGAACATCAGCACTTGGTCTGTTCATACACACTGAAACCTTCTTTTGACTTTGCTTATATTGATTTTTTTTAGCTATAAAACCTTTTCTCATGTAGTAAACAATGTCTATATCTTTATAGTTTGTGCATTTCTTTGACTTGCTTAAAAAGCTATTATTTTAAAATTATGGAGAAGTCTAAACTGGGACTCAGGGTGAATGAGGAAATAATACAACCTAGTTGATTATTTATGATCTTCTAATAGAAATATCAGCTTAATTATTTGGGATGGGACTGCAATAATAAAAGGAATGGAAAAGCCAAATAATTCAAACTGATTGGGATGGGGTTAAGGAAAAAATGACCTTGTACAAGTCAGTAAATGCATGAAATAAGGTAAATGAACTGTTATAAAAAAAAATATGAAATAGAAGGGAAGAATAAAATTTTTTGTTACTTGTGATAGTAATATAGACAGGATGAATTTATCAAAAGGCAGGGGTAGGAAAATTGTGTTTTTAAAAATGTTTAAATATAGGGGGTGCCTGGGTGGCTGTCCGTTAAGTGTCTACCATTGGCTTAGGTCATGATCCTGGGATCGAGCCCCACATTGGGCTCCCTGCTCAGTGGGGAGTCTGCTTCTCCCTCCGCCTCTCTCCCACCCAACTTGTGCTTTCTCTCTCTCATGCTCTTTCTCGAATAAAAAATCTTAAAAATATGAAAGGAACAAAGGCATGACAAAAATGGAGAGATGAGAAAAGATGCAAGGGGGAATTTCAAATGAGGAAGAGGTATGGTAATACTAATTTCAAATAAGGCAGAACGCAAGGCCCAAAACCTTGTCTCGGGTTAGAGAAAAAATTGAAGTTAGGGCTACCAAGGTAGCCAGGATTTCAGGAATTAAGATTCTGGAGTGAAGGGAAAGAAGGTATTAGTGGAGCCCCTTTTCCCAATTGGTCATTTACCAGTTTGTCAGAGGGATAGACTGAGATCCTGAGTCCCTGAAGAGTCAGTAGCAGTCTTGTAGTGCTGAGGGGATGGGAGTTTGGAGTTCTTCAAAATGGAGAACACCTCAGGCTTTCTTTTGAGAAAATGAAGGAATATACCCTAGGTATAAGGATAAACTAAAAAACAGTGCTTATGAAAAGCCAGCCTAAAATAAGCTCAATCCCTGGCTGGATTAAGGGGATTTAATTGCAATTGCCTGCTAAAGCTAAGGAACACCTCTCTGAACAAGAATATTAACAGTTTTTTTTCTTATGGTGTCTGGTATTGAATAAAAAAAAAAAAATTACCAGGCATACTAACAGTCCAAGGGAAAAAGACCCCAGAAAATAGAATATTCCAGATAATTAGCTGTCCAGATATCTGATTAACCTTTAAGAAAACAGATGAAAATATGGAGAATTATTTCAGAACTAAATACAATAAAATGGGAATTTTAAAACTAGAAATACAGTGACCTATTAAGGCTACAACACATCTGTTGAGCAGCACATTTGGAGTAGCTGGTGAGAGAATTAATAATCCAGAAGAAAAAGGAGTAAAACTACCTGGACTAAAGACTTAAAGATGAAAAATGTAGAAAAGTTGAGTCATAACCATGAGTAACATTTCTACCATCTGTGAAACTAGAGTCCAAGAAATGTGTTGGGGAGAAAGAATGTGGCAGCAGCAATACTTGAAAAGATAATGGCCAAAAATGTTGCTAAGTGAACAAGACATTGAGTAAAAAAAAAATGAAAGAATGAATATAAACACCATGCAGGACAAACCCAAAGCTAACAGACATCTAGGCACATTCATGGTAAAATTGCTAAGATACAAAGAAAAAAAATCCTAAAGCAGTAAAGGGTGGCAAGAGATGGTGGTTTCTAAGGGACACTGCTAAGTCTGACAGCTGAGTTCTCATCATCAAACAAAATTCTATATGCTAGAACTTTGGAATGCCCCTTCTAAATGGCCAGAAAACCTGAAACCTTGAGTTGTAGATCGAGCAAAAAAATGTTTAAAATGAAGGCAAAAAGGTTTAGAATAAAGCTGAAAGAAAACTACATGGTTACTCTAAAATTCAGAAGTAAGGACTATGAATCATGGAAATGACAAAAGCAATGGAAGGCAACAAAGGGTCAATATGTGGGAAATAGTAGAATGCTTAGGTCCTATGGGTTTTAAAAGGATACTTAAAATTAGACAATAGGAAAGAACATGAAAGATAGGGATAAATGGAGTTAAAATATTCCAAGGTTTTTCCATTATCTAAGAAATGATAAAATTTGTTAGACTGTATTAGGTTAAAAAAATCAAGGATTTAAAAGAATGGATAACAAGCTTATAAAGGGGAACAAGGAATTCTTGATCAGGCCATAAGGCAAGGGTAGAAACTAGAATATAGAACAAATGGGACAAAAGTAACAGGGTAATTTTAAACCCAGATACTATGGGCTCCATTAAATATAAATGGGGTAAATATTCCAATTAAAAGATAGATTGGATTAAAAAACTGCTTATAAGCAAGATACTTTAAATATTAAATCAGAAGTGACAGTAATAAGACGGAATAAGATATATTCAGAAAATGACCAAAAGAACTGGCATGGCTATACTAATATCAGATTGAAGTAGATGTAAAGGCAAGAAGAATTGCATTTAATAACGAAGAATCAATATAAAAGATGATTTCAACTTTCTACGTAGCTTATAACCCAAGACGAGGTAGAAATTGTAAAAAACCACTGAAGAAAGTTTAGAGTTGTAATATAAGAGAACATTTAAAAAGGTACCAGGATGAGAGAACTTTAGAACTAAGTTCTATATAATCTCTAAAGAACATTCCTATTTAAATATTTGAAGACCACAAAGAAAAAAAACAATGCCCCAAATTTATTTAATGCAGCTAAAAAGGAAAAAAAAAAACCTTGTAAGAATGATAAACCAACAAAGTCCTCCAAAACCAATTTCGTTTATGAATTTATTTCAGGAATGCAAGGGCAGTTCAAATTCATTCTATCAAGAAAATATCAGTTTTTCATCAATTTATTGATACATCAATAGATGCTTTTCAGGTTGTATTCACTGATAGAAGAACCTGTTAGTCCAGATGGAATTTTGTGTATACAATCTAAGTCTCTAAATGTAAAACAAGTGGAAACACTAGCAGAAAATTCAGAATGTTTGTGATAAGCACCTTCAGGCTCTTGGTTAGAACTTTTTGTTTTTTTTTTTTTTTTTTTACACACCTTTCCCAACTGCCATCTCCTCAGCCTTATATCTCAGACGTGTGATATAGAGCCTATGTAACCTCAGCTCTTTTGTTTCCTTATTTGCCGCCTTCCACCACATTGTTGGAGGCCTCCAAACACAGATCTTACTCATCTTAGATATATTTACTACACACATAGTAGCTATGCTGTAAGTATGGCCAAACTGATAACTCTTCCTAGCACCCCCACAACCATTCCAGCCTGCCTGTCTCCTGGAGTGATAGCTGAATGAGTGATGTCATCCTGTGCAACTTATCTACAGTTTATTTTCTGTAAGATGCTTTAAATACCGTGGGTTGGTTGTCTTTGCTCCGAAACAGCCCAGAAATAGCCTAGTGCTATTGAGCTTTACTAGGATGGGGCAAGGGGTGTCAGTATGGCAGAAGATAAAAGATGGGTTATGCTCCCAGCGTCTGTCTCACCAATGGGACTGTGTACAAGGGTAAAACTAGAATAAACCTGACTATAGCATGGTTTGCTTTGTTTGCATTATTGGCCACCTTTGCTAATCACGTGTGTTTCAGTGGTCCTCAACCCTGGTTGCACCTTAGTCACCCTACCACGGACCAATTAAATCACAGTGCTCCACAGGGGTTCTTAGGTGCAGCTGGGATGGAGAGCCACTAGTCCTTCATTCTCTTGCTCCTAATAAAAGTCTAAGATTGCATGGGCCCAGAAACCACAAGCTGCATTTTTTTGGGGGGGGGGAGCAAAAATGGTTTCCTAAAGAAAGTGGTCATGCAGCAGTAAGCGCATGGCTTGGTGCCAGAAGTTTGGAGTCCTAGCCCTGTCACTAGTTGGAGAGCTGATCCAGCAAGCCGCAAAACCTCTCTCTGCTCTGGTTCCCTAATTGATCAAATAAGCATAATCTCTTCTATCCACCTCAACCTGTACTAGGGAGTTTAAAACGGAAACTAGGTAAGACCCTTCAAAACTTTGAAAATCCTGCAAATGTAATTTAACATTTCCATCATAAAATTGGCACTGTCCTATTTCCTAGCTGTGGGGTCTTGTGCAGGTCATTTCACTTGAACCCCAGTTTGCTCATCCATAAAATGGAGTTACCTACTCTGCAGAGGACATCTTTAGTAGCAAGGCAAGCAATAGGAACTGAAAAACACAAAATATCCTATTGCGTTTGCTATTGGATTTTTATTACAAAGACTCAGAAGTTTTTGGTATCAAGCCTGCCATCAAATCCCACAGTCTCTCTCATGTTAGCAGATGCTGGAACCTATGTGGCCATAAGCAGGTGCAGTGTTCTTGCCTGAAAAGCTTTGTAACCTTAAAACAAATCCCAGGGAATTTTTAGTTACAAACCAAGCCTGCTGAGGTAACAGGTGCCATTGACTTAACTACCTGGGAGCTGCCCCTTTGGCTCCCATTACCTGGGCTTTCCTGCCTGTTGTGTGTGTGTGTGTGTGACAGGAGATCAATACTGGTAAGAGGTGAATGTGTAATCAAAGCAAGTGAAGTGGGTTGAAATCTTTCCGGTGTGTGGCGACCTAACAGGAGGAGGAGTTACCGAGGCACTGGGCAGGTGGAAATGCCTTGCCCCTGAGCTAGTCCTGCCACCTTCCTCTGTCCTCACCTTCTGCCTCTGAGTGACAGCACTTGGTACCTTTCTCCAGCCTCCGGAAGCTGTGTATTCTCCAGCATGGGGATCTGCCATCTTAAACTGGCAACAAGTCCAGTGATGATAAATCAACTTGAATGGGGGTTTCTGGGGAAGCTCAAGATTTAGAGTAGTGAATTTGCAAGTGTGAGATGGGGGAAAAAGCATTTGGAAGGGGCTATGGCACAGTTATTTCTAATTTTGGCTCTGTAGGTACATATGTTCTTAACTGTGCAAACTCACACTGTCAGCCAGTGACATTAATACTTCCTAAAGCAAATCTGATAATTACTACATTACAACCTAGAGAGGACGGTAACAAAAACCCCATAGAGTCAGGGTGTCAGGTTTTCGTGCAACAAAACAGAACAAGTCTCTTTGGAAGTCATCAACAGTTATTTCAAATAAGCCCCTGAAATCCTGTACCCACTTACCCACTGATATGGTCCAAACAGCAATTATTTTCAGAAAGGCCTTTGTTCTGGAGTTGAATCGGCTATGATGGATGGGGTTCTGGATGGCAACATAGCGGTCTAGTGAGATGGCACAGAGGTGCATGATGGAAGCCGTGGAGAAGAGCACATCCAGGTAAATCCAGACCGCACAGAGCTTGCTAGGCAGAGGCCACCGGTAACCTGGGATGCAGAAGGTTAGCGTTAATAAGGGATATCAGGCCTCCAATGGTGTGTGGAACCGACCCTGCCAGAAGTGTTTCCATTTGGGGGGCCGGGGCAGGGGAGGTACAGGAGGTTGCAAAGGGCAACACCAGATATTTTCAAGATTTTAAAAAGCCTAAGAACAATTGTACTGAACAACGATAAGATCCTACTAGCTGATGAGCACAGGGTTTAGAAATTTCTTGTGGCTGGAATTATATGCCAGTGTGTTGTAGTAAACCTGGGTTGTCTTCAGGGTTTCTCTTGCTGTGTGTCCCCTAACAACTACCTTTTTTCTTTGTTTTTAATGAGTTAGAAGCCTTGATGTCGTTGGAGCTCCTCTATTAAAGCGCCTCTTACAGGACACTGCCTTATTCACATCTTTAACATCCTTTGGGTTCCCTGAGGTTCGGGCCACCTCTTAATCACTATAACCGCTCAGTCTTGCACAGTGATGTCATTTAGTGGTCTCTCAATAAATGCTATTGGTGTGAATGAGTAAATGATTAACAAGTCCAGATGGAGAATATTTTTTGGAAAAATGAAAGATAATTGCTTTAGGGGTTCAACTCAAATTTGGGGTGTGTGTGTTTTGAGGGAAAATATGCAGAAAAGCATGGCATTTTTTCCTGAGTGTTTCAGGGCAGTGGTTCTCAAACTTTAGCAAGCCTCAGAGTCTCCTAGGTAGGGTGTTAAAAGGGTACTGCTGGACCCCACCTGGAAGTGCTGATTTTGTGACTCTGCAACGGGGCAGGAGAATTGCCATTTCTAACAAGTTTCCAGGTGGTGCTGCTGGTCCAGGGATAACACTTTGGCAACAGCTGCTCACAGCAGTGGTTGTCAGCCCTGGCTGCATTTGAGACTCAGCCGGAGAGCTTTTTCTCTAGGTCTTGGTGCTCAGGAGGGTAGGAGGAGGTGGGCCCCAAACAAAGTGTTCCAGAGCTCTCCTGATGATCCCCAAATGAGGAGCACTGCAGGAGGCCCTTCATGCATATTCTAAGTTCCTGTTTTTGTTTTAAAGGGGATCAAATGGTTATATAAACCCAAATTAGCTTTGGCAACTGTATAAGCGATATTACGTCTGAGTACAAGGGAAAAGGCAATCATAAAGATCTCCTTTTCTTTACAATAGTCCAGACTGACAAAGCTGAACAAATTCCACATTTGCAAGTATACTCTACCAAAATGCCACCACCTATATTGAGGAAAGTAAAGGGTGCAGGATACAAGGCTAACTTAATGCCTTTCACTTTGGGTTCCCCCCCCCCCCAAATAAACACGAGCTAAAACAAGAGCCTCTTCCTTTGCAGTGCCTGGAGGGAAGTCACACACTGCCTGGTCGAAACTGATGTTAGCCCTTGGAGTTTTCTCTGCAAAGAGGCAGCCGAGGTCGGCCACAGTCTGGTTTCCGAAGCAGGGATAGGGAGGGGGCATTTCCTTACCCTGCGGGGTGAGAGAGGACCAGTCCAGGGAGAGTTGCCGCTCTGGCTGCAACTGGCTGCGTGCGGAGCGGCCGCCGCCAGGGGGCGCCGTTGCACGCCGAGCGGGAGGCAGCGGCCAGGTCCTACCTTCTTAACCCAGCTCAAGGGTGCCTGCTCCCCACCTGCAACTGGGGTCACCCCCGCCTCTGGCAGTGGTTTTGGTTCCCTGATGGGACCTCTGGGAGCCATGCACCACTCCCGGAGTTTGCCTTTGAGGCGGGGGTCGGGTCTTAGGAAGCGAGAACCTCTGCAGCCTGTCTGGGAAATGACGAGCAAATTTGATGAAATCTTCCTGGTGTGACATTTGAGTGGTCAAACGGAGGTTGGCCTTGCAAGGAACAGTATCGACCCCGTGCAAACCGGCACCTCTTCTTCATTGCCCAGCTCCTTCCTTCCTCCATACCCCTCAGCGCTGGGGTAGTATATGTATGTATATAATTTTAGCCCTTAAGGCTTGGCCAGAAAATACCTTTTTACAAAGATCATGATGTATTTCAAGCTCTGGGTGATTGCTACGTGCCTGTGTCAGCAGTCTAAATATTCTTTTTAAAAGAAATCCAGCTGTCTTACTCATAATTTGAAAAGAGCATCACATTCTGCTTCTCGCTGAAGCCCTCCCAGTGTTTGCTGACTTGCTAAGGGGTTTGACTCTTTCAAACTGTTGAAGAAAGCGAGATTAATGTCTTCCCATTTGTTTTCTACTTCTCCAAATAAGACTGAGAAGTTGATGTATATGTATTTTTTAAGAGTTGAGGGTATAATTCAAAGGCACACTTCCAAATTAGCTTCTCTGGGGTAGGGAACAATTGAAACTGCAGTAATTCATTTATTCGAAGGCAGAATCTGCATATTTTAATATTAAACCCACTGTACCACTAATGTTTTCCCTGCACATGTTCCAAGGTAATTGGGAAGGTTTTACCACTCTGTTAGAGGTGCTGAAAACTGTGACAAAGATGAAACTGTGTTCTGTCCTGAAGGCTGGAATATTTGGGAATATATAGAAGCAAAAATCAAGTGGATTCAGAATGACAGCTAAATTACTGCTTTGTGACTGTATTGGGGGGCATTTAAAGTGACTACATAAAATGTACGTGTTTTCAAAGCACAAAACTCTCCAAGGATAATAGGGTGTCTGATCTCTTAATATGTGAAAGCTCACTTTAAGATTTAACTAGTGTACCATGGTAGACCCTTGTCTATAAATAAACCCTTGTGTTTAGTTTGTCCCTTGAGCCCCAGCTCATCTGCTCATAACATGCACATGCTGTCTATTACATAGGGGTGCAGCTGGGAGGCTAATGCCACTCACCATACAGGATGGTTAGCATGGACACGGGCATGACAAGGAAACCCAGCAGCATATCAGCTATGGCAAGTGACATCAGGAAATAGTTGGTGGCGTTCTGCAGCTTTTTCTCTAGGGACACTGCCATGATGACGAGTATGTTTCCAGCAATGGTTAGAATAATCACTACAGCTGTCAACAAAGCAGACCAGTTTTTTTCCTGGAGATGAAGTAAGGAGAAGCATGGTGGTGAGAGACAGCCCTCACAGGAAAGGTTGGTTCGATTTTCCGAGTCCACTGTCCAGTTAAATGCATCTGACGTGTTAGCTTCTCCGGAGTTAAAGTCATTGATGTAGAGCCTTGGGTCCTCATTTAATTGCATTAAGGAGTTTGTAGTTGAGCTCAAAGAAGCATTTTCCTCAAAAAGAATATCCATTTCTAAGCCGGAACTTGTAGCAGATGAAGTAAAGAAAAACTAACAAGTTATAGCCTCAGCTCGCCATCCATCTTTCTGTCCCCACGCTTGGTCACACCGAAGCCGGTATACATGCTGAGCTCCTTTGGTCGCCTTTTTTCTCTCATTATTACAATGGGAGCTGAACTGCAGTGGCTCTTTGTATCTCCTGCCTTCATGGTGCTAGTGGAGTCTTGCTTAGTTTCATTTTTTTCTTCAAAGCAAGGTCAAAAACAGAATGGACTTTGCAACATAGCAGTTGCAGAGTTTTGAGCATTCAGGGAGAAAAATGTGATCCTGGCCAGAAAAGAAAAGTTTTGTAATTACCAGGAATCTCATTGAGCTCTATCTCATTCTGTTGGTTATGTTGATCCCACTAGTTTAGCTACAGCGGTATTAAAACAGCATGCAATCCAAGAACAGTGGGGTGGTATGCATTCTACGTGAAGAAAGTCAATTAAAAATACATCCAGTGTTAATCCCATAGTAATTGGGTGTACTTGGGGTTATAGTTCTCAGTCTCTAGGCTGAATTGCCATAGTTGCTGTCGGGAATTTCCATTTGCATTATGCTTAGTTAATAAAAGAAGAAGAAAAGTCTTAAGCAAAGATTAGCCGACAACTTTCCACACTAGAAATTCTCATTGAGAATGATAATGCTTTGGCCAAGCGTGATTTCAAGCCAGAAAGAAAATTAACGCAGAAATGAAATACAGCAGCATGAGAACTTACATTTGTCTTCAGGGTCCACACATTAGACATACTTTGCTGTTCAGTGACTTGCTGCATCTCCCATGGTAATTAAGCCAGGGTAGAGCCCCTTCTCGAGCGTCCACAGGCATAATAGAGTAATTTGATTTCTGTTTTGCTGACTTCAAAAACTGCATGCAAGAGTAGAGCCACTTCCAGCCCTGCGCGGTCTGTGTTTGCTGGCTCTGCCCCCACTCGGCTGGGTTACTCCCTCCCTGTGCGGCTTGCCTGAGCGAGGCACACGTTTAGAAATCATTCATGAGCCCCTCTCCAAGTCACGCAAAAGAAATCCCTCAGGAAAGTAGGGAGAGCTAGCTGCCTGTGCTAAAGGACTCAGGGTTTCCACGGGAATGGACCGGCTCTCCGGCTGCCTCCTTCACTTCCCCAGACCTCCCTCTATCTGTCATAAACTGCAAGGTAGTAACAGCCAGGGAGGGCGGACCAAACAGGCTGGATTTTTTTCACCCTTGTTTCTCTCTCTCTCCACTCCCCCCCCCCCCCCCACCGCCACGTTAACACTGGGAAGTTTTCTTACGTTAGAAATCACCTTTTATGCAGATGGATAAGGCAGGTAAGCTGTGCTGTGAGGTTCTTAGGGTGAAGAGAGCACATAAATAAGGCTAGGAAATGGCATATCCCGGGAGCACTGTAAGCATGCAGAACTTCACCCAGAGCCCACACAGTGCTTATGCCTGAAGTGCAGTTACTGACGCCAGCGACTTGGGCTCAGAGTAGCCAAGCACCTCCTGGGTGGTACTGGAACTATTAGTAGTAGTTTTACTTATTAAAATCACGCACCGTTCAACTAACTTATTTTCCCCAAAAATAAACTTACCTAGAAGTAATTCAAAACCTCACATGTGTAAGAGAAGTTTTTCAGAGAGCATTTTAAAGACCTCCTGCCTTCTTTAAAAACAAAACAAAACCCTTCTCAGGTTTCTAAAGACCGCAGCTATGTGGCAGATACGTAAGTTGTATATATGTATACACACTAAATCTCCTTATTTTTAGATGAAAAAGGGATTCTTCCCTCAAGAGTGGGGGGTTTCCTTTATCTTCACATTCTCTCTAGACAAGTTCTGTGACTTGAGTGCTTTCAATATGTCTTTGGACAAATCGGTACCTTCTTAGGTGATTTTTCTCAGCTCTTGACCTAAAAATTCAGTTGCCTACTGAGACCTTCATCTGTGCTCTAGAAAACCTTGACCTCTGCATCTTTCTCCCATCCCCCTGCCTGCTTCTTGGTGCTTATCTCCACCCATTCTCTCCGTCGATGGACTCAGCATCTCTTCAGACAACTGGCTGTTAGCCGAGACTCTGCCTTCGTTGTTGCTGCCAGATTTTAGTCTCCAGTGCCACTTGCGTGTACACACATTTCCTATCCTCCAGCCCACATTTTACCTGTCTTCTGGCTAGAGCATCTCCCTTGTGGGAATTTGCCCTTTGTGCCATCTCTTGTAGGAGGAGAATATGATTGCTGTGCATCTTGAGCAGGCAGCTGAAAGCCCAGGCTCTGGATTACAGCTCCTTAGTTTTGAATCCCAGCTCTGTAAGTCCAGCAGTAGAACCCTGGACAATTGAGCTGTCTTCCTTAAGACTCTGTATTCTCTCTTGTAAATGGAATAATAGTAGTACCTCCCTCAAGGTGGTAGTGAAACTAAAATGGGGTCATGCATATAAATACTTAAACCCACATGTTTATAAGATGCTCTTTATGTTAGCCATTTTTATTAATCCTGTGTGATGTTGGGCTCCTGGGTGGCTCGGTCGTTAAGCATCTGCCTTCGGCTCAGGTCATGATCCCAGGGTCCTGGGACCGAGTCCCGCATCAGGCTCCCTCCTCGGCGGGAAGCCTGCTTTCCCTCTCTTGTGTTCCCTCTCTCACTCTCTCTCTGTCAAATAAATAAAAATCTTTTTTAAAAAATCGTGTTATTAAAACAAAATTGACATCACTGTAATCAATTTGTGCTTCCATTCCTTTAGCCCCTCCCTTGAATGGGACACAACTCCTATCTTTGTCCCTCACTTTGTGTATCTGCTCTCACTTCCCAGCCTAGACTCCTGTTTTCTTCTATAAGCAGCCTACATGCAGACGAACTTGCAGGTTGATAATTTTAAAGCATTTGTACTTGTAGTTCCCTGTGTCTGGAATGCTCTCACCACCCCCTCTTAGTATCCATCTGGCAAATTTCTACTCAGTTGTCAAGGCTCAATTCTGAAGGTAAGTCCTGTGAATTCCACTCCTGCCACTCACCACCTGGGTGACCTTGACTAAACTGCTTCATCTGTGTGCCTTAGTTTCCTTATCTGTAAACAAAGGTAATACCTACATGAGAGGATTGATTGAGAGTTGAAATGTACCAGGCATATGTAAATGTGTGTGCTCTGTAAAGGCTAATCCTTGGTTTATAGATATCCACTTTCCATGGCTCTCCTTCCCCAGTGTAGGCAAAGACCATGGTACCTTCAGAAGCTTTCTATTCTGTCAGGTCTCACCTTGCATGTAGGCAGAGACAACATTTGTCTTGTTAATGGTAATACACATAGTGCTTAGTTCTGTTTGTTGAATGAGATGTGTGACTGATAACTTACATGTCTGTCTGTATTAGACGGTGGACTTCTTTGTCCTCTCTCTACCTACAAGACCAAGCATGGTATCTCCTAATGGCAGGTTCTCAGTAAATGCATTTTGAAAGAATAAATGAGTTGACAGCCTATATTAAAAAGCATAGGGAGAAACAACTCTACTTCCTTTTTTATTACTTTGTGCAATGGGATACCAAATTTTATTAAAGAGGGCAAAGGGAAATGTGGGTAAAAATTGTTAGAAAATTGAGGCTTTTTGATAAATTTTTATGGCTTGCTGTGTTTTTCTTGGAGAAATCTGATGTTCTCAGGCTTGAGGTCTTCATGGACAGCCAGGTTTCCAATCATGGCAAAGCTAGTCAATGAATTCCTTGCTGTATGGTTTATACTGTGAAATAATTTTGTTAGTAGCCATTGGAGATTATTTGTAGGACAAAGGAGTATGTTCAAAAATCAGACCTCTGGCTACTAATAGTTAAACAGAGCTTGTCTATTAACAGCATGGGAGTTAGATTGGGTAGGAATGGTTTCTTGGAGGTCAGACACACTCGAGTTTCGAAGAGGGATGTGCATTTCCTGCTGTAGTGAACACTGGTATGTAGCTCTGCTCCCCCTTTCAGGACAGACCCTCATTTTCCCTGCAGCTGGAAGTGTTGATAACTGATGGCTCTCAGCTGATTCTCACTGTGAAAAATTACCCTCAGCCGAAGAGGCCACCTTCCCCATAGTCAAGCATCTCCTCTAGAGCAGCCCGAATAGAAGTGGTCTGTTGTGAGGATACGAAAGTCTGGCTTCCTTGCCTCAAGGCTGGACAATGGTGAAGGACCTCCTGGTACCAGAGATTCCATGGGATCTGCCCAGGCCTTTGTTGAGATGGCATCACAGTTAATCTTCTCCCCCTCCCTAGTCCTGCCTTCCTCACTCCCCTGCAGGTATTGATCTGGAGTTCTCAGCAATCAATCTCCCACACACAAGTCTATCTCGGAGTTGGCTTCCTGGGGAACCTAAGGCCTATATTTTTAAACCTGTGTTTTAATGCTTCAGTGCCACTCTGGATAAGTTGATTGTCTCACAGAAAACAAAATTATTGTATGTTGATGAATACATTCTTCTCATAAACTAGAAGTTCAATAAACAACTGGTTTTACTATCTACTTCTGTAAGGAATTTAAGGTCAACAACCCCAAAATGAAAGTTATTTGGGGCACAGTTTCTTGAGTACCCAATTGGACTTTCTTTAGGGATATGTTTTGCAAACAGTTTAAGAGAATTGCTTAAATCAGGTGTTGATTTTTTTTTTTTAATGTCTGTGGCAATATTTGTAGCCCTTAATTTTTTTTTTTTTTCCAGTTAAAAGTTAGTGGCTTCTGAAACATTAGCACGTTACAGATGCTAGTATATGTGTGAAGGAAATTCCTTGAGCGAGTAAGCCTGGAACATGATGCATCCTATAGCCTCCTCTTAGAGATCTACAGTGTATATTAACATATTAAATGTGGTGAGAGATGGTGCAGGGAAGAAATTTGTTGACCTTGCTCACTCCCCATCTACGCCCTAGAACACTGATTTCAGGACACTTTTATTAATTTAATGAATGTAAAATGTAACCCAACTTAAAGTGTGACGATATTAAGTATATAGTTCAAGTTTTGACAACTAATACCTGTATAACCGTCTCCCAAATCAAGATAGCCACCCATCACTTGTGAAAGTTCTCTCATGTTCGTCTAACCTTGATTTAAATAGAAGCATGTAATATATACTCATTTTGGTTCTGGCTTCTTTTGCTCCACAGTATGTTAGATTTACCCATGTTGCTGTGCATAAACTTTCTGTGGACTGTAGTCTGAAAAACTATTATGTGGCCTGGATATTTGGGAAATAATTTATTTTCTCTTGTTCAAAGAAACATGGACTAGATCCTTAGTCTGTTCTTTTTAGGTTTCTTTTTAAGACCATGCCAACCTTTACCTCTCCTCAGTGTCCTATATCTGATTTTATTTTGAAATGCCTGCATGGAATTCTTAAACTCCATGTTCTTTTTTAAGAATATGTCCCTGAGATTTATGCTGTCCAAATCTTACCAATAGTCTGAGAATGAGAACAAATTTTCATAGAAGATTTCCCGAATGATAAATAATCCATTCCTTCCTTTGGATGTTCCAGTTCTCAGGTTTGAAACAAACCAGATTACTTGATCACTGCATGCCTGGAAAACAAGGCTTTAAACTGCCTTCTCTTACACCATTGACTTGTGCCGAAAGAAGCGACTACTTGGAATTAGCTACTCTCTTCTTTTAAATCTTCTCACGGGGTATTCAGTTTATATACCACCAACATGCCATTGATCACAGTTTATACCTCCTCCCTACACCCCTGTACTCCCACTTGCTACCACCAACTACCTAAGTGCATGAATTAAGGCAGGAGTATAGCACTCAAAGGTTGTCTGTTATTTTTTAGTATTGTTAAAGTGTGAAACTGGGTGAGATCATCTAGGGGGAGTGAGTGGAAATAGAGAAAGGAAAAGAGGTTTGAGGAATGGGCCCTGGAGTACTCCAGTATTTTGAGATTGGGGAAATCTAGAGGGAACTACTCAAGCAGAATGAGAAGGAGCAGCCAGTGAGTAAGGAGGGACACAATTGTATCCCAGAAGTCTGGTAGAGAAAGACGGGAAGGGGGGGAATGTACTCAACTGTCAAACACTCCTGATGAGCTGAGTGTGAGAAATGAGAAGTGACCATCATGTTTGTCAAAATGGAAGCTTTTGGCTTTGATTAGAACGAAGGGGTGGAAATCGGAGGGGGAGATGAACCATGGGAGACTATGGACTCTGAAAAACAAACTGAGGGTTCTAGAGGGGAGGGGGGTGGGAGGCTGGGTTAGCCTGGTGATGGGTCTTAAAGACGGCATGTACTGCATGGAGCACTGGGGGTTATACGCAAACAATCATGGAACACTACATCAAAAACTAATGATGTATGGTGATTAACATAAAAACTGGCGCAGTTGAAGTAAGAGCACAACAACACAGATAAAAGAAAAAGCAATAGGAAGAAGTAAGTGTAGACAGTATAGACAATTACTTTGAGGATTTTTCTTGGAAAACATAAATGGAGTTATAACTGATGGGATAAGAAGCAAGGAGGATTTTTCTTTTCAAGATAGGATACATCATAACATGGTTTTGCGATGGAATGATCCAGAAGAAAGGGAGAAATGGACAATGCAATAGAAGCAGAAGATAATTGCTGGAATGATCTTGATTTGAAGAGAAGGGATGGATTTTAAAGGTTTGAAAGAGGTAGAAGATTCAGCAAAAAAATTCCTTTGAGAAATGGTAAGGCAACTAAGAGAGTCTGGTGTCCTAGAACCCAAAAGAAAAAAGTGATTTCAAGAAAAAGCCTGCGGTCTACTACATTGAGAGGTCTATTAAGATGAAAGCATAGATGAGTCCACTGGATTTAGCATACAAGTTTTGGATAGATGTCAGATCAGTTTTGGGTGCGTTAAACTGGAGAGAGAACAAATAACTGCTTATAAGACAGTGGAATGTAAGACCCAGAGGAGAATGGGAAGGTCCAGGCTGCAGATATAATTTAGGATATTGTGAGTATATAGATGATATTGAAAGTCATGAGATATTTTAAGAAATCTCATCCTATCGAAGGAGAGTAAGAAGCAGTCTGAGGACTGAATCCAGAGATACCTCAACATTTAGAGGTGAGGGAGATGAGAAAGAACCTGCCAAGGACACTGGGGTGGGGGTGACAAGGAAGGAGAAAAATCAGAATATGTTGTCCTGCCAGCCAAGGGAATAAAACATTTTTAAAATTTTTGTTTACATTGAAGTAAAACGTACAGTATACAATAGAAGGATTTAAAAACTCTATATGTTACCCAGTGCTCATAAGTGTACTCCTAATATCCTTTATCTGTTTCACCCAACCCCCTTCCCACCCACTTCTCATCTGGTAACCACCAGTTCTCTGTATTTAATAGTCTTTTTGTATTTGTTTCTGAGGTTTCACATACGAGTGAAGTCCTATGGTATTTGTCTTATTCTGACTTACTTGATTTAGCGTTATACCTTTAGGTCCACCCATGTTGAAAATGCAAGATCTCATCTTTTTATGGCTGAGTAATATTCCTTTGTATATATGTAACACTACCCATCTATTGATGGATACTTGAGTTGCTTCCATTTGTTGGCTATGGTTGATGCTGCAATAAATGGAGGGGTGTATAGATCTTCTCAAATCAGTGTTTGCATTATTTTTTGAGTAGATAACCAGTAGTGGAATTACTGGCTCATACAGTATTCCTATTTTTAATTTCTTGAGCTTCCATACTGTTTTCCAGAGTGGCTGTACCAATTTGTATTCCCAACAACAGTGCACGAATGTTCCTTTTTCTACACCTCCTCACCAACGCTTGTTATGTCTTGAATTTTGGATACTAGTCATTCTGACTGACTGGTGTGTGGTGATATCTCATTGTGGTTTGGATATACATTTCCCTGATGATTTATGTTGAGCATCTTTTCATACGTCTGTTGGCTATCTGTATATCTTCGCTGGTAAAAGGTCTATTCAGGTACTTTGCCCAGCTTTTAATTGGATTGTCTTTTTTGGTGTTGAGTCAGAGGAGTTCTTGATATATTTTACATATTAACCCCTTGTGAAATATGTCATTTGTAAATATATTCCACTCTGTTGCTCTTTTGTTATTTTCCTTCACTCTGCAAAAGCTTTTGATTTTGGTGTAGTTCCAATAGTTGATTTTTGCTTTTGTTTCCCTTGCCTTAGGAGACCTTTAGAAAAATATTTCTGTGGTTGATGTCTGAGATTACTACCTATTTTTTTCAGGTTGTTTGGTTTCAGGTCTTTAATCCATTTTGAGTTCATTTTTGTGTATGGTGTAAGAAACTGGTCCAGTTTCCCCAGTATCATTTATTGAAGAGACAGTCTTTTCCCCATTGGCCTCGTTTGTCCTAGATTAATTGACCACATAAGCATGGGTTTATTTCTAGAGTCTCTATTCTGTTGATTCACATGTCTACTTTGTGTGCCAGTACCATACTGTTTTTATTACCACAGCTTTGTAGTATAGCATGAAATCTGGAATTGTGATACTTCCAGCTTTGTTCTTAAGATTGCTTGGCTAGTTGGGGTCTTCTATGATTCCATACAAATTTTAACATTCTAGTTCTGTGAAAAAAGCTGTTGGTATTGCACTGAATCTGTATATCGCTTTGGGTAGTATGGACATTTTAACAACATTCTTCTTCTCCATCTGCATAGAATATCTTTCCATTTGTGTCCTCTTCAATTTCGTTATCAATGTTTTAGTTTTCAAAGTATAGGTCTTCCACCTCTTTGGCTAAGCATATTCTAAGGTGTATTACTCTTTTTGGTACGATTGTAAATGGGATGGTTTTCTTAAAATAGAGCAAATGAACTAATGAGAAGCTTTTGAGAGTCATATACTTGAAAAGTCTTTCATTATGGGGCAAACTACTCACATGTTAATGTTAAGAGTAGGATAGGAAGACCCCTCTGGAATATCTTACCTTTAGGAACCTGTATGTCTTTTTTAAATTGAAAGGAAACACATTAAAATGGTCACAGCAATCTGGGCCAAGGAGTTATGGTCATTTTTTGTTTATTTTGGATTTTATAAGTTTTCTGAGCCTTATGTATGTTGTTTATGACAAGGTAATTATTAATGATTAAAGGTCATAGGAAGAGAGCCAGGGATGATCTTATATCCTTACCATGATTGGGATACACTGGCTTTAAGGTGAGATTTTTAAAAATAGCTTGTTCCTTTAAGGCATAGCAGTTGTAATGTTCAAGATCTTATTGGCAAGTGGCATACATCTAAGTCGAAGAAGCGTCAAAAGGAGAGTCGCATGTAACTGACAAGTCCAGGAATAGAACTGGTGCTTCAAGCATGGCAAGATCTAGGGGCTAAAAAGATGCAGACTGTATTGCTGTCTCTAGAATTAGCTTTCCTCTGGGCTGACTTGGTTTTCTTTTTACTGCAGATGGCTTCCTTCAAGTAGCTGTGAATGATGGCTGTTGACAGTGCTGTTTTTTCCATTATTGAAGCATGTGAAAAAGGACTTAACTGATAGCCCTTTATCACAATGCAGCGAAGACCCTGATTGAATCTGATGTTCACATGCCTGTCTCTGGACCAATCAAGGTGGCTGGAAGAATGGAGTCCTTGAACTGGGTCAGTCTGGGTCCTGCCACCTGCCCATCCTTGTGGAAAGAGAGATCAGGGCAATGTGGTTAACCACCTCATTGGGACTCTTTGGAATGGACCCCTTTCTAAATAAGGATTTCTGCTCAGACTAGGAAAAAGACTATCTAGTCTCTTAGTGGAACGTATTACTTGATTTACCTATTTTTTGCTGTGTTTTAGTCTGATTGGCTGTGGTACCTGAGTCATACTGAGGTGCATCAAAGGGCATTGACTTTGTTTCAAGTCACAAGGAGGCCACTTGGTGAATTCTTACCAGGTATATTTCCTGAAATACCTAACTTATTACCAGACATGACCTAGGCTTGAGATAAATAAATACATTATTTAGACCATAGGGCGAGAGGATAACCTTTTAGGAGAAAAGCACAGGGGCACTTGGGTGGCTCAGTTAGTTGGGCATCAGACTCTTGATTTCAGATCAGGTCGTGATCTCAGGGTCGTGGGATTGGCCTGTGTGAGGTTCCCCGCTCAGCAGGGAGTCTGCTTCTCTCCTCCTTCCTCTGCCTCTCCCCCCACTCGTGTGTGCTCTTTCTCTAAATGGATAAATGTTTAAAAAATAAAAATAAAAAAGGTAAATAAAAACAGAACTAATTGAGGCAAATATATTTGCTGATCCCAAAGAATTACCTCATAAAATTTTGCAGATGCCTATTGGGTAAAAAGTATCTCAGAGATACTTAGGCAGGATTCCAAATTTTGTTCTGGCACCAACTGTGGATACGGCCACCCTGGTAGCTGTCTGTGATATGTGCTGGAGGATTATTCCTGGCAAGTATACTTGTGCCTAACTAGGGTATGTAGTGATCCAGAATGGGTTGTGAGGGTTCTATTTGTGTGATCAGAGTCATGCCTAATAGCTGTTGGACCTCTCCTCTGTGCCCACTCCATTTCCAACTTAACCCTTGTGGAGGGGAGTGGTAGGGGATGGGGAGACTTGTAGTTGAGGTAATTTCCAAGGGAGAAAAACCCTTTGGGCCAATTTTACTGAACAATTACTATGAAAAAGGGCCTATGAGAGGAAATGCATCAAAAAAGCAAATGAGTGCTCACTGCTCAGAGTATAAATTTTTAATGTCCTCCTTTCAGTGAAGGCTGTATCTTTTAGCACTGTGGCCTGATTGTGCCCTTGGTTTGGACCCATACTGGAGCTCTTCTCCTTCTTGAATTTTGAAGAATAAAATGGGTAGACCATATACTTTGTTCTCCTATATTTCGGTGCGTTCAATAACCATAGATTAGTCAATGTGAATAGGAAGTGTTGGCTTCCTCAGGAGTAAAACTGTAGATCAGAAAAGCCAAATTTTCACTTTCATGAGGCCCCTTTTATTTTTTGTACTGTTCTTATTTTTAAGCTCTCAGTTAAATTCCAGTTACCCAACAGTGCAGTATTAGTTTCAGGTGTTCCATATAGTGAGTTAACACTTTCAGGCATCACCTGGTGCTCATCGCAACAAGTCCCCCTCCTTAATCCCCATCACCTGTTTAACCCATCCACCCACCCATCTCCCTTCTGATAACTATCAGTTTGTTTTCTATAGTTAAGACACTGTTTCTTGCTTTGATTCTTCCTACCCGCCTCCCTCACGCCCCTTGGCTAATTTGTTTTGTTGCTTAAATTCCACATATGAATGAAATCATATGATATTTGTCTTTCTCTGACTAATTTGACTTGGCATAGCACTCTCTAGCTCCACCCAGGTTGTTGCAGAGGGCAAGATTTTATTCTTGAGTAATATTCCATTGCAGTCATTCATTAGTCAATGGACACTTGAGCTACTTCCATAATCTGGCTATTGCAGACAATGCTGCTATTAACATTGGGGTGCATGTATCCCTTTGGATTAGTATTTTTGTATTCTTTGGCCAAATACTCAGTGTGTTTGCTGGATTGCAGGTGAATTCTCAGAATAGAAAGGTGAAAGTTAAGATTGGATAATTGCATTTCAGTAATTTTTATTTTTTATTTTATTTTGGCATCTTTAAATTCAAGTAGCCAACATAACTACATCAGTAGTTTCAGATGAAGTGTTGAGTAATTTATCGGTTGTGTATAACACCCAATGCTCATCTTGTCATGTACCCTCCTTAATGCCCATCACCCAATTACCCCATCCTTCTACCCATCTCCTCTCCAGCAACCCTCAGTTTGTTTCCTATAATTAAGAGTCTCTCCTGGTTTTTCCTCCCTCTCTGATGACTTCCCATGCAGTTTTCCTTCCCTTCCCTTATGATACTCTGCACTGTTTCTTATATTCCACATATGAATGAAACCATATAATAGTCTTTCTCTGACTTATTTCACTTAGCATAATCTCCTCCAGTTCCATCCACATCGATGTAAATGTAAAGTATTCATCCTTTCTGATGGCTGAATAATATTTCATTGTACATATATACCACATCTTTATCCATTGATCCGTCAGTGGACATCTGGGCTCTTTCCACAGTTTGGCTATTGTGGACATTGCAGCTATGAACATTGGGTGCAGGTACCCCTTATGCATGGAACCAGGAAAGACCCCGAATCGCCTGAGGAATGTTGAATAAGAAAACCAAAGCTAGTGGCATCACAATTCCGGACTTCAAGCTCTATTACAACGCTATAATCGTCAAGACAGTGTGGTACTAGCACAAAAACAGACACATAGGTCAGTGGAACAGAATTGAGCACCCAGAAATGGACCCTCAACTCTATGGTCAACCAATCTTTGACAAAGCAGGAAAGAATGTCCAATGGAAAAAAGACCGTCTCTTCAACAAACGGTGTTGGGAAAATTGGACCCTTACACCACACACAAAGGTAAACTCAAAATGGATGAAAGACCTCAATGTGAAACAGGAATCCATCAAAATCCTAGAGGAGAACACAGGCAGCAACCTCTGTGATCTCGGCCACAGCAACTTCTTGCTAGACACATCTCTATAGGCAAGGGAAACAAGATAAAAAAATGAACTTTTGGGACTTCATCAAGATAAAAAGCTGCTGCACAGCAAAGAAAGCAGTCATCAAAATTTAAAAGGCAACCTACGGAATGGGAGAAGATACCAGGAAATATGACATAGCAGATAAAGGGCTGGTATCCAAGATCTATAAAGAACTTCCCAAACTCAACACCCAAAAACCAAATAATGCAGTCAAGAAATGGGCAGAAGACATGAACAGACATTTCTCCAAAGAAGACCTACAAATGGCCAACAGACATATGAAAAAATGCTCCACATCACTTGGCATCAGGAAAATACAAATCAACACCACCATGAGATACCACGTCAGAGTAGTCAGATGGCTAAAATTAACAAGTTAGGAAACACAAGTGTTGTCAAGGATGTGGAGAAAGGGAAACCTTCTTACGCTGTTGGTGGGAATGGAAGCTGATGCAGTCACTCTGGAAACTAGTATCGATGTTCCTCAAGAATTTAAAAATGGAGTTACCCTAGGGCCCAGCTACTAAGCATTTCAGTAATTTTTGGAAAAGACACATTCATAGAATGAGATAGTTTTTTTCACTTTTGAAGCTTTTTTTTTTTAAGCATAGTTGACCTATAATACATTAGTTTCAGGTGTACAACATAGTGTTTTGACAAGTTTATACATGATACTGCATTAGCAAGTGTAGCTAAGATTTGTGACCATACAATGCTATTACAGTATCATTGAATGTATTCTTTGTTTTTTATTTCCATGACTTATTCCATAACTGGAAGCCTGTATCTCCCCCTCCTTTATCCATTTTGTCTATCTCCCACCCACCTCCTGTGTGCCAACCATCAGTTTTCTGTATATATATATATATATATAAGTCTGATTCTGCCTTTTTTTAAAAAAAATCATTTTAGATTCTACATATGAATGAAAATAATGGTATGTCTTTCTCTGACTTTTTACTTTGCATTATACTCTGTAGGCCCATCCACACTGTCAAAAATGGAACAATCTCATCCTTTTTTATGGCAGCATACTATTCCATTGTATATACATACCACACTTGGCTATTGCAAATAATGTTGCAGCAAACATATGGATTTATATCTTTTTAAGTTAGTGTTTTAATTTTCATTGGGTAGATACTTAGTGGAATTATTGGATCATAAGGTATTTCTATTTTTAGTTTTTTGAGGAAACTCCATACTGTCTTCTACAGTGGATGTACCAATTCACATTCCCACCAGCAGTGGATGAGGGTTCCTTTTTTTCCCCACATCCTCAACAACATTTATTTCTAAGTCTTTTAGATACTAGCGATTCTGACTGGTGTGAGATGATACCTCATTGTGGTTATGATTTGCATTTCCCTGCTGATGAGTAATGTTGAGCTTTGCACGTATCTGTTGGCCATCTGTATGTCCTCTTTGGTAAAATGCCTGTTCATGTCCTCTGCCCAGTTTTTAATCACATTTTTGTTTTGGTGTTGAATTATGGAAGTTCTTTATATTGTGGATATTAGTCCCTTATTGGTTATATCATTTGCAAATATCATCTCACTTCAATATGTAGCCTTTTTGTTGATGGTTTCTTTTGCTGTGCAAAAGCAATAGATTTTGATATGGTCCCAGTAGTTGATTTTGGCTCTTGTTTCTATTGCCTTAGGAGACCTATTAAGGAAAATGTTTCTATGGCCAACACCAGAAAACTTATTACCTATGTTTTTGGAAGTTTCATGATTTCGGGTGTCATGTTTAGGTCTTTAATCCATTTTGAGTTTATTTTTGTTATGGCGTTAAAGTGCTTCAGTTTCATTCACATGTAGCTGTCCTGTTTTCTGAACACCATTTACTGAACAGATTGTCTTTTCCCCATGGTATGTATATTCATGCTGCCTTTGTCACAGATTAGTTGAAAAGGTAAGTGTGGGTTTATTTCTGGGGTCCTCTATTCTGTATCACTGATCTATGTCTGTTTTTGTGCCAATACCGTACTGTTTTTATTACTATTGTCTGTCTTGGATTGTAGTAACTCTAGCTTTGTTCCTAAGATCATTTTGGTTATTTAGTCTATTTTGCTCCATACAAATTTTAGTATAATCTCTCCCAGTTTTGTAAAAAAATGTATTGGTATTTTGATAGGTATTGCTTTGAATTGATAGATTGCTTTGGGTAGTATGGACATTGTAACAACATTCTTCTACCAATCCATGAATATGGAATATGTTTTTATTTGAGTAATCCTCAATTTTTTAATGGTTCAGGGTTTTTATAGTAAGGGTCTTTCACCTGGTTGAGTTTATTCCTAGATACTCTTCTTGGTGCAATTATAAACACAGTTCTTTTAATTTTTCTTCTATTTTGTTATTAGTGTAAAGAAATGAGACCAATTTCTGGGTATTCATTTTGTATTCTGCAACTTTAATGCGTTTATTTATTCTAGTAGTTTTTTGGTGGAATCCATGGGATTTTCTACACAAAGTATTATTTGCAAGTAGTAAAAGTTTTACTTCTTTACCAGTTTGGATGCCTCTTAATTTTCTTGTCTGAATGCTGTGGCTAGGACGCCTGTACTAACTTAAATAAAAGTGAGAGTGGACATCCTTGTCTTGTTCCTGATCTAAGAGGAAAAGCTGCCTTTCCCCATTGAGGATGTTGATAGCTGGGGGTTTTTCATGCATGACCTTTATTATGTTGAAGTAGGTTTACTCTAAACTCACTTTCTTGAAAACTTACTAAAAAAAAAAAATGACTGTTGAATTTTATCAAATGCTTTCTCTGCATCTATTAAGATGATCATGATTTTTATCCTTTGTTTATGTGGTGTATGACGTTGATTTGTGAATATGGATTCATGCTTGAATCCATGGAATAAATCCCACTTGATCACAGTGAGTGATCCTTTAATATATTGTTGAATATGATTTGCTAATATTTTGAGGATTTTTTTTACATCTATGTTCATCAGGGATATTGGCCTGTAGTTTTGTAGTGTCTTTGGTTTTGGTATCAGGAATATGCTTTGGAATAGTTTGAGGAGAATAGGTAACTCTTCTTTATTTTTTTAAGTTTTCTTTACCTCTATACCCAACATGGGGCTCAAACTCCTGATTCTGAGATCAAGAGTCATATCCTCTTCTGACTGAGCCAGCCAGGTGCCCCATGCCCCTAGGTAACTTTTCTTTAAATTTTTTGTAGAAATCACCTTTGAATTCATGGACATTTATTTTTTAGTAGTTTTTTATTTACAGATTTAATTTTGTTACCAGTAATTATGCTGTTCAGATTTTCTGTTTCTGCCTGATTATGTTTTGGAAGATTGTAGGTTTCTAGGAATATGTCCATTTCATAGTGTGTGCCAGTACTGTACTGTTTTGGTTACTCTTGCTTTGTGGTATAGTTTAAATGTGGGAGTGTGGTAACTTCAGCTTGGTTCTTTTTTTTTTTTTTTTGCAAGATAGGTTTGGCTACTCAGGGCCTTTTGTGGTTCCATACAAACTGTCGGGTTTTTCCAGTTCTGTGAAAAATACTATTGGCATTTGATAGTGATTATATTGAACCTGTAGATTGTTTTGGGTAGTTAAACTGGATATTTTGACATTGTTCCAATTCATTAGCATGACCTATAGTCCCATTTACTTGTGTTCATCTTCAATCTCTTGCATCCATGCCTTAGTTTTCAGAATATAGTTCTTTTGCCTACTGGTTACATTTATTCTTAGGTATTCTTCTTGATGCAGCTAAAAATGGAACGTTAATTTCGGTCTCTGCCAGTTTATTAATGTATAGAAATACCCACAGATTTTTGTATACTGATTTTCGTATCCTGCCTCTTTACTGAATGCATTTATTCTAATTCGATGAAGTCTTCAGAGTTTTTGATATATAGCATATTATCTGCAAATACGGGCAATTTTACCTAATAATTTGGATGCCTTTTGTCTCATCTGACTGCTTTTGTTAGGACTTCCAGTATTAAATAAAAGTGGCAAGAGTGGACATCCTTGTTTTGTTGCCAATCTTAGAAGATCTGTTTTTCACCATTGTTAAGATGTTGGCTGTTTCTCATAGATAGCTTTTGTTATATTGAGATAGGTTCTCTTTAAAACCACTTTGAGACTTTAAATCAGGAACAGATGTTGAACTTTGTCAGATACTTTTTCTGCATCTATTAAAATACGATTTTTATCCTACATTTTGTTAATCTGTATCTTTTTGATTAGTGGATATCAAACTATGCTTGCATTTCGGAAATCACACTTGATTGTGCTGAATGATTTTTTAATGGATTGAGTTTGATTTGCTAATATTTTAATGAGGGTTTTGCATCTCTGATCAGAACGATTGGTCTGTAATTTTCTTTTTTATGGTGTCTTTGGTTTTGGTATCAGGGTCATGCTCTGTAGAATAAACTTGGAAGCATTCCTTTTTCTTTCCTTGCAATAGTTTGAGGATAGGTATTAACTTTCTAAATGTAGGATAAAATTGAACAAAACAGGGTTCTTTAAATTAGCTGTAATATTTTTACATCTTATGAACCACTAGTTGTTAAACTTGTGCCTCACTGTTAAATAAAAATTTAAGTGAAATTTATAAATATTTATGAAATATTGTAGTTTTGAAATTGTTTTTATTTAGGTATATAAACTTTAAAGGCTTAAAAAATGTAGCAATTTTTGGAACCCACAATCTTTGTAACTGCTAAAAACCCCAGTGTTCACTTGGAATATCTTTATTCCTTAGTTTGAGTTTCTCTGCTTTCACCATTTCCATCAGTGTTAATTTTAACTGTTTTAGTGATTTGGTTCCAGATAACTTCTCAACAAAAATCAAATGTCTTTCTCTAGATCATTTGCCATAAAAGTCAAAGTCTGTTAGAAAATACTTATTAAATGCATTGTGAAAATTTAGCACTCAGAATGTGCAGATCTGTGCCTGTGATCAAGGTTTTTTACATCTCTTGTGACTTCTAAGTATATGTGTAGACCTTTACTAAAGAGCTTTAAATAATAACCTATAAAGGAAGATAAAATAAGCATGCTTTTATTACTTTGAATTTTTTTTTTTGCTTTTTTTCTGCTTTTCCTTCTGGTTTTGTTAGTATCATTTCTAAAAATTTCTGAGGCTTATAATGTTAAATCGTATTTTGTGACCATAATCCCCACATCTGTGCAGGGTGAATGCTTACCAACATCTATTTTGCCATAGTTGTATGGTTATCTCTTTGTGGATTGAAGATTGTTCTCTAGTGGTTTCTTCAAAAAGGACTCATGGAACTATATTCCCTGAGTGTTAAAAGTTCAAAAACATGTCTGTATTTATACTGTAACATTTTGTCAAAGATTCTTGTCATTTTCTTGAATATTGTACATAAATTCTTTAACCACTTTATTCAGATATGAATGACATATAAAAGTGTACATATTATATACAACTTGATGACTTTGGAGATAAGTACTCATCTATGAAGCTATAAACACAATTTATGTCATAAACATATCTATTACATTCAAGTTTCCTCCTGCCCTCTTTTTTTGTAATAAGAGTACTTAACATAAGATCTACCCTCTCAGCAAATGTTAAAGTATGCAATATACTATTAACTATAGACATTATGCCATATCGTGGATCTCTAGGACTTATTCTGCATAACTGAAAGTTTGTACCCTTTAACACCTCCCTTTTTTCCTCCCCTTACGGTCCCCCAGCTCCTGGCATCCATCATTCTACTTTCTGCTTCTGCATTTGAATATTTTAGATTCCTCACATAAGTAATACCATCTAGAATTTGTCCTATATCTGACTGATTTTATTTAGTACCATGCCCTCCAGGTCCACCTATCCCAAAAGGCAGGATTTCCTTAAAGACAGAATAGTATTCCATTGTGTGTATATCACATTTTCTTAATCCATTTATCCATCAGTGGACAATTAGGCTTATTCCATGTCTTGGCTACTGCCAATAAGAGGACACCATGTATGTTCTTACCATCTTTGGTGGAAGATGGGTAGAAGTAGGAGTTCAGTGAACTTTTTTTTTTTTTTTAACCATTTTAAGTGTCTTATTCCTTCTGTTCGAATGCTCAAAGGACTTCTGGTTCCTTTCTTTAAGCTTTTTTAATTTTTATGAGAGAGTGCAGGTGTGTGAGCATGAGTGGGGGGGGGGCAGAGGGAAAGGGAGAAGCACACTCCCTGCTGAACAGAGAGCCTGATGCGGGACTTGACTTCAGGACCCTAGGATCATGATCTGAGCCTAAGGCAGACGCTTAAGCAATTGAGCTACCCAGGTGCCTTTTTTTTTTTTTTTTTTTTTTTAAAGCTTTTGATGTCCAGTAAGCTTACCTGGAAAGGTACTCCTATTGATGGTTCTTGTCAGTTTTTCCTGGAACATAGTGTGTTCTTTCTTTTTCCTTAGTTTTTTAACTTAAATTAGCCAACATATAGTATAACATAGTGTGTCTTTTTAACGTGTAGATTAAATTCCTCTTGAATTCCTTTGAAATTTATTTTATTATGTTAATCACCATACATTACATCATTAGTTTTTGATGTGTTCCATGATTCATTGTTTTCATATAACACCCAGTGCTCCATTCAGTACGTGCCCTCTTTAATACCCATCACCAGGCTAACCCATTCCCCCACCCCCTTCCCTCTAGAACCCTCAGTTTGTTTCTTGGAGTCCATAGTCTCTCATGGTTTATCTCCCCCCCCCCATTTCCCCCCCCCCCCCCCCTTTTTTCCCTTTTTCCTTTTTTTTTTTTTTTTTTTAACAATGACTATTGGTTTCAGAGGTACAGGTCTGCGATTCAACATTCTCACACAATTCACAGTGCTCACCATAGGACATACCCTCCCCAATGTCTATCACCCAGCTCCCCATCCCTCCCACCCCCTACCACTCCAGCAACCCTCACAAGTGGGATTTATCCTTGGGCTGCAAGGTTGGTTCAACATCTGCAAATCAATGTGATAGAACACATTAATAGAAGAACCATGTGATCCTCTCAATAGATGCAGAAAAAGCGTTTGACAAAATACAGCATCCTTTCTTGATCAAAACTCTTCAGAGTATAGGGATAGAGGGTACATACCTCAATATCATAAAAGCCATCTATGAAAAATCCACAGTGAATATCATTCTCAATGGGGAAAACCTGAGAGCTTTCCCCCTAAGGTCAGGAACGTGGCAGGGATGTCCACTATCACCACTGCTGTTCAACATAGTGTTAGAAGTCCTAGCCACAACAGTCAGACACCAAAAGGAAATAAAAGGCATCCGAACTGGCAAAGAAGTCAAACTCTCACTCTTTGCAGATGATATACTTTCTGTGGAAAACGCAAAAGACTCCACCCCAAAATTGCTAGAACTCAAAGTGTCAGGATATAACAAAGCACAGAAATCAGTGGCATTCCTATACATCAACAACAAGACTGAAGAAAGAGAAATTAAGGAGTCGATCCCATTTACAATTGCACCCAAAACCATAAGATACCTAGGAATAAATCTAACCAAAGAGGCAAAGAATCCTTTGAAATTTTCTTGAATTACATCTTAAAATATTTCATTTTATTCACTTAACCTCTTCTGTCTCTTTTTATGGTGTTTTAGCAGTGTCTGCTTTTGCTATTTTTAATATGGTCTATGTTTCTTTAACTACTTTGTATTTTGTGTTGCTCTGAGCCAGCTCCTGCTGTACTTCCTGGTGTCCCTATTAACTTACCTGAGATTGCTCAAGATCTCAGAATCACCGCGTCAAGCTGTTGTTTATGTATCTGTTTGCTTTATTAAGACCTAGACATCCGTCACCTATGTTTAGTCAATATTTTAATCTTCTCTAGGGAAATTTTTTGGGAGGAGCAAATAGTCTTGGTCTGCTAGTTGTCCCCTCTACCCCTGCCCACGTTATATTCTTTCCCTTTTCTTAGGGAATTTCTTCATAGGTCTAGTGCAATTTCCATCTTGTTCACTCAAGCTCCTAATCATACATTGTGCATGAGATTTACAGCTTTACCTCTCTCCAGCCATTAGAGATGGATACTGTAGGACAGTGATGTAAATATTTGCTGTAGACACTGTGCCTCACTGACAGGCTGCTACTTTGTGATTTTTTAATTCAGCCCTACCTTCTCTATCCCAAATGGATTTAGGAAAGCGCCTGTTACCAACATGCTTATTCTATCCTGTTTATTACAAAAAGGGGCTTCTTGGTCATAGTTGGCTATCTCCTGGGAAAGTGGATGCTTCCAAGTTTGAGATCTGTAGCCACAGGCATCCTCTTTGGGCATTTCCCACACCACTTTTCTCCTGAAATTGGCAGCCTATTTTCACATACAGTAGTTCAAGGTTGCAATAGGCTGTAGAGAGCTTCTATTTTTTTTTTTAAATAATTCTTGTAGTTTTTAATAGTGCCATTGAAAAGACAAAGGGGTAAAATTCTATTAAGTACGTATTTTAGAATTATCTTTTTGTTGCATTAGGTGAATTCTGTTTGAGTCAGCCACAGACTAGATTTTCTTTTCCTACCAATTCTATTGTGTCAAAGCCTTATATTTCATTTATTTTGTTTTGATACTTTAATTCCAAAGCTAATGAAAACAGGTGAAATGTGTGTTTAGACATCGAGAAGTTCTTCTGATTTTTCTCTGTGTAAGGAGACTTGAAGAACTTAATATCTTCCAAAGTACGCATGCTCAAGCTTTTGGCCAGTCATGTTATCTACCCATGGCCAGGTTGAGTAAAAGGGTGGTTTGCTTATTCTACCACATCTTTTTTAAGTTTTTTTTAATTCTCATTAGTTGACATGCAGTGTTACATTAGTTTCAGGTGTACAGTATAGGGATTCAGCACTTCCATACATCACCTAGTGCTTACCCACCTGCTCTGTGGAAACCACATCTTAATATTCTTAAGAGCTGGGGTTGTCACTGTGGCGCTCAGGCTAAATACTGCCCCCTGCCTGTTTTAATCAAGGTTTATTAGAAAATGACCATGCTCATTCTCTTATACATAGGCTATGACTTCTTTCATGCAGAGTTGAGTAGTTGTGAAAAACCATTTGGCTTACATACTCTAAAGTGTTTTTCTGGCTTTTTACAGAAAAATAACACTGCTGACCTCTACTTTAGAACTAATTCTCTATCACCTTATAATTCTCAAATTCTATTTTTTCCATTACAGTCACTCTAAGAATAAATCAAACTTAAATTTTTCATCTCCTATCTGAGTAGACAGCATGTGAAAGTTTGGCATGTAAACAGATCTTTTAAAGTATTTCTTAGCCGTAAGACTGATCCCATTTTTTTGAGCCATCAATTCACTTTTTGGGAGAGGGCAGAAAATTAGATTTTTAAAGATTCTAATGTAAGGAGCAAAGTTATATTTGTTGTCTTCAGTCATCCTTTATGATATTCAGGAATCCATCATATAATAAATCAATAGTTCATGGTAGTATAACATGCCATAACTCCCTCAATTTTGTTAGTATCTATTTTGGGGATGGTCATGATTCAGGACTTGTAGAGCCATTTGCAGTTGGCCCTAGTGACCAAGTAACAGAAAGAATGATAGTGGAATATAAAACCACTTTATTCACCCAGCTACTCCTTTGCCTTCCATTCTACTTCCTCCATTTCTAGGCATGGTTTCATTATTGTAATCAGAAGTTGCAGTGATTATATCCTGACTGTACTATTCTAAAAACAAAATAAAGCCAGGGAGGGAGGCATCATTTTTGCCTGGGGAAGCAGAAAGGGACCAATAAGGTGCTAGAAACATGCAGTAGGGTTAAATGATGAATGGGTTTGATTTTGTGGACAATGTACTTCTAATTTTCCTCTAATCCTCGATCCTTCGATTCAAACATAGATTGCTGAATTGCTCCTTTTTTTCTTTGTGTAAATATTGTTGGTCAATTTTAAGTTGGGCTTTTGTCCTAGTTATCAACCTTTGCCCTTCTTAATCCTCTTCAAAACTCCTCTGTAGCCCGGATGAGAACTGGATGGTGAGGCCAGAGGCTCCATACACGGCACATGTTTGGTCAATGTGCTATGACTAACCATAAGCCAATTTTTTGCTGCATCTGATGATTTGCCTTTTAAATGGAAACATGCTAGTGCTGACTGCCATTCAGCTAGAAATCCTTCAATACCCAGATACATTTTTTTTTCTGCTGCGTTTGAATTTGGCTGCTGGAATTTGATCATTTTCTCCTTCAATGACGCATTTTAGTGATATCCTACTGAGTTAGAATCACAGCTCCTGGTTGTTGAAAACTGTCGTAGCCAGTGTTTTTTCAGATACCACATTACACACCGCATGAATATGGTTGCTGGAGATGTCTGTCTGGTAGCTTAGTCACCTACCATTTCCTGTCCCACCGCAGACAGTTGGGGAAAGTTAGAATTATCTAAAAATGCTCTGGAATTACCTACTTCTGAACAGGTTTAAACATTTCTTGGTATTCTTTCCTGAATTGATACTACATTTAAGAATAATGACATTTGTTTGTTTTTTTTTTTTAAAGATTTTATTTGACAGAGAGCAAGCACAAGCAGGGGGAGCGGCAGGCAGAGGGAGAGGGAGAAGCAGACTCCCCACCAAGTAGGCAGCCTGAAGCGGGCCTCGATCGTGGGACCCTGGGATCATGACCTGGGCCAAAGGCAGATGCTTAACCGACTGAGCCACCCAGGTGCCCCTGCTTTGTTGTGAAACATGAATTTTGTTCTAAAATCCAGGGAAGGGAGAGAAGTGATTGCTTACTGTGAACTGTGTGCCAACTATTAAGCTTTAGTTAGTGTTATGTAATCCTGGCAACAACTTTCCAAGAGGTGAAATAATATGCCACACAGATGGTCTTGGGAAGTTCAGGGATGAGACTGAATTTAAATCTCCTAGGTCAGTTTCTTTTGAGAGCTCAACCTCTATTATTTACTCTGATAGCACATTTTCTTTGTATATTTTAAATTATATCTTGGTTCTTAAATTTCAAACTACCAAATAAATGCTGTTTTATGGACCTTTTTGATTTATTATAATGCTGTATAATATATCAAAGTGCACATATCATAGTGTACCAAATGATTAATTTTCCTAAACAGAATGCACCCATATGACCAGATGGAGAAACAGAACAGTAGCAGCATAGAAGAAATCCTCTTTATTCTCCCTTTCAGTCACTCTCCCCTGTCTCTCCCCACCCCCCAAAGTAACTGCTCTCTAGACTTCTGACAGCAAAAATGAATTTCATCAGGTTTTGCATTTTATATTAGTGGAATACACAGTGTGTAATTTCTCGTGTCTGGCTATTAACATTTTGTGACATCCATCCTTATTTCATGTAGCTGTTGACTGCTTTATAGCATTCTATTGTGTGAATAGACCACAGCTCTTTTTTACTGTCACTAGGCTTTTGGTTACCTTCTAATTTGGGACCGTTATGAATTGTGCTGTTATCTACTTACATGTGTTTTGGTAAACAGTATTGTGTTGGGCATATGCCTAGGAGGAGGAATTGCTGAGTTACTGTTTTGAAAAAGAATTTTAGCGGGGAGTCACACTCATAGGTCCATTCAACAAATACCCGGAGATTTTTCATAATGCATATGCCTGAATTCTACCTTAGATTTAGATTCAGGTCCTCTGGAGTGGAGCCAAATTTTCTTCATTAAAACAAATGCCATGGAAATACACTTGTGCAGTAGCAGTTGAGAATCATTCATATTTATGATAGAACAATGTTAAATGTATAAAATATAGTTAAGGTACCTAAAGAATAAGGGTTTATATATATTCATATATAGTCTGTTAATTTGTTAATGATAGAAATACATTTATACTTTAATTTCTGTGTCTTTCATTTTTAAAAGAATAATCTAACCCACTTCAATTCTATCTAGTGTTTACTCAGTGCCTGCTGTGTGTTCAGCTCTCCAGGGATTTGAAGTTTTCATACAGCAGGTGTTTTCAGATCAAGGAATTCAATAGCTTTTATTATAAAAGTAATCCATTCTCCTTGTTTTTTTAAAAAAAGCAGTAGATACATAAAATAAAAAAAAAATTCTTTTCAGCCACTATTGTTTGGGTTCAGAGAATCAACTATCCCAGAAGCAACCATCGTCTTCATTTTTCTAAGCATACATGAAGTGTGTTGGATTTTGTGGGCAATATGGTAGTCTGGTTTGTAGCCTTAGGCTAGCCAAAATGACTATGAGCCTCAATTTCTTCCACTATAAAATGAGGTCGTTATGCCTTAGATTGTTGTGAGGATTAAATGCAACATCTGGAGAATACTAAGTATGGTAACTGGCATGTAACAGACACTCAATAAATTGAACAATTAGGATTATAATTATGATAGTTGTTAATAAGTGTTTTGCTCCGAAAAGGGATTAAAGTAAGGAAAGTGCTTCAGATTTTACAATCAGGCACCATGGTTCATCTTATTGTAATCCTATTTCCACATAAAAAGCAAGCTAAAAGCTTGTCTCATTCACAGAAAATGACAAGGATAATGTTTTTGTAATTTACTGAGTCAAAAATATGGCAAGCTGCCTGAAGGTATATTTTCTGGAGTCTAAGACCTCTTTTACTATCAGAGATAAAATGAAGTTTCATCCTTACATTCATAGCTTGTGTGGGCATAACACATTTTACTTCGTATGTCCCTATCAGAAGTGGTTTTTAGGGTCAAAATTACCTAATTTCTAAAATACAATGTTGATTTTTGGTTTGAGGTTTTCATTCTTAGAAACAAGTTTCTGATAACTTTGTAAAGGCTCCACCTTGCCACACAACAACGTACGAGATAGGTCCTCTGAGGCTCTATGTTCAATTTCATAACGTGATGAGATTTAAACACAAAATCAAAAGTACGAACTCCCTAGTTTTACTTTGGATGGACTAATTACTGTTGATTTTTTTTTTTTTTTTTTACACATACCAGGATATGGTTACTTAAAATGCTGAGATATCCTGCCATTCAGATTTACTACACATGTCTCCCCATGGTCTGTGAGGGTCTTTGGAACTCTCCTTGTTCTGTAGATCTAGCTCATTGTGTAGTACTGAGAACCATAACTGTGTCAAATAGGTAAATGGCTGGGTGAGTGATCCTCATTATAATATGTTCTGAAACAGTTACAGCTAACTGTCCTAATTCTGTTAATTTTCGGAGATGAAAGGGTTAATTGCTATTTTAAAGAAATCTGAGACAAATGCTTCTCAGAAGATTACTTAATTGAATCTTTCTAAGGGATCTAAATCACCTGTTGCACTTAATTGTGGGGGCATTAAAAGCGTAAAAATGAACATAAACATAATTATGTTTCACTAATGGTGCATACAACCCAGTAGTGTAAGTTGATTACCACTTAAGCTATCCAGCTTGGAAAATGTCCTACAGCTGTTTCTCTTAAACATTCCTTTGTTTTAAAAGCTGAACATGAGCTAATTTAAGGAGAAAGAGGTAGGATCAGAACAGCTTGGTTTTACTACTGGAAAAACAGTTTGAAACTTTCTCACTAAAATGGAACATAAAGGATGTTGTATAGTTAAGTATAAGTTAATCTTGGCAGGTGCATGTTTACAATTATCAGTATTTGTATCAGTATTTCCAGGCACTCACTACTTCACAGTATATTAGCCTTAAAAATTTAGTGCCCTGGTGCAACCAAAACAAAAGGAAATCTGCCATGTATCCTTATTTTTATTTTTTTACATTTCTGTTTGAGAATTGAGGTAATTTGAACAGGGCTTGTTAGCAATTGTTTGGCAGCAAGTAATAGAACCCATCCACGCTAGCTTAAGCCCAAAGGAACTTTAACTGGAAAGACACAAGGTTACCTGTCTTACACATCTCAAAGGTGGGAAGTGCTGCTATGCCTTCCAGTAAAGTGGAACCAGGAACTCAACTGTCAGGAGGAATCAAGGCAGCTATTTAGATGGCTCCTTTCTCCTAGTTGCTCATTCTTACCTGCCATGTTTGCTTTATTCTCCAATCACTTACTGCAGACTTCTTTTCCCACTTTACCTGGTCCAACATTGCCTCCCAGCCTCCATTTAAATCCTCTCTCAACTCAACCTCCCAATAGACATGCTGGTTTTTTTTTTGTAATTCTTAATTTTGAGAAAATTGTAGATTTACATGTGGTTGTTAGAAATAATAGATCCTATATACACCTTACTCATTTCCCCCCAACGGTTATGTTTTACAAGACAATAGTACAATATTACCAGGATATTGACATTGACACAGTCAAGATACTGAACACTTCCATCACCCTAAGGATCCCTTGTGTTACCCTTTTAGAGCTACACCCAATTTCTCCTCTCTCCACTCTCCTTATCCCCTGACGACGACTAATCTGTTCCTCATTATAATTTAGTTATTTCAGAAATGGTGTATAAATGAAATCGTGCAGAATGTAATGTACCAAAAATGGCTTTTCTAACTCAGGTAATTCTCTGTAGATATCAGGATTTTATGTATATCGGTAGTTCTATTTTATTGTGGAATAGTGTTCTGTGGTATAGATGTACCACAGTTGACTCATTTACCTATTTAAGAACCTGTGGTTTCCACTTTTTTGCTATTTCAAATCAGTTATAAACATTGATATACAAGTATTAGGGTAAGCATAATTTTCCAAGGGATAAATGTCTGGTAACACTACTGTTGGGTTGTAAGGTGGTTGCATGTTTAGATTCTTAAAGTGCCACACTAATGTTTACAGTAGCTATAAAATTTCACATTGACACTAGAAAGGTGTGAGTAGGTGGGTTTCTGAGTATCCTTGACAGCATTTGGTGCTGTCACTACTCTTTTAGTCCTGACAGGTGTGTAGTGATCTCATTGTTTTAATTTTTAGCTTCCAAATTTTTCATGATAATGGATATATTTTCCAATGATTATTTGCCATCCGTATATCCTCAGTGAAATGTCTGCAGATATCTTTTGCCTATTTCCAGTTGAATGATGTGGGGCTTTTAAATTTTAATTGTAATTTTTTAATTTTACCGTTGAGTTCTGAGGATTCTTTATGTATTCTGCAAACTGGTCCTTTGTCACATACGTGCCTTGCAAAACATTTTCTCCCATTCCATACTGTTTCTTCATCCTCTTAAATCTTTCACAAACAAAAAATTTTTAATTTTGATGAAATCCAATTTATACAGTTTTCCTTCCATGGGGTGCTATTTTGGTGTCAAGCTAAAAAACTCTTTACCTAGCCTTAGACCCCAAAGATGATGCTAGGGTTTTTTCCCTAAAAGTTTTATAGTTTCATATTTGTGATTCCTTTTTGTATAAGGCGTGGGATTTTCAGTGGAGATTCATTTTTCTGTCTATAGATGACCAGTTGCTCTAGTACTACTGAAAAGGGTGCCTTTTCTCATTGCATTGTATTTGTATATTTGTTGAAAATAATTTGGGCTTAATTGTGTGGGAGTACTTCTGAGGTCTTTATTCTTTTATCAATGTGCCTGTTTCTCTACCAATACCACACAGTTAATAGTTACTGTGGATAGGTAATTCTTGAAATTGAGCAAACTGATTTTTTTCCCCACTTTATTCTTCCTCAAAAAATTTATAGCTCGTCTAGATTTTTTGCCTTTCCATTTAATTGTTCTAACAACTTCACTTACATTTTTAAAATTCTTACTGAAATTGATGGGAATTGTGTTAAACAATTGAATTTGTAAATTCAGAGAGAATTGCATCTTTAATATGTTGAATTTTCCAATCCATGATCATAGTATGTCTCTCCAGTTTAGATCTTTGATTCTTGTGGTTTTCAACATACAAGTCCTGTGCTTGTTTTCATAACTAAATATTTTGGGTTTTTAAAAGTTACTGTAATAACATTGCATTTTAAGTTCTGGTGTTTTATTGCTAATTTATAGAAAAACCATTTTTACATCTTGATGTCTTCTGACCTTGCTAGAGTTGATTCTTACATCTAGGACTGTTTCTTGGAGACATACTAGGAGTTCATGCATAGATATCATGTTTTGCAAATGGCGAACGTTTTTCCTTCCCAATCTGTAGGTCTTTTATTTTCATTTTTTTTGCACGAGGTAGAACTTCTAGCACTACACTGATTTAGTATGATGGAAGTTGACATCTTTGCTTTATTCCTGTCTCTTACCATGGAGTATGTTAGCAGTAGGTCAAGTTGAAGTCCCACCCCCAACACACACACCCCCACACACAATTACCTTTTTTTTTTTTTTTGAGTTTTGTTAAATGGCTTGGTGTCAGTTGACATGCTCTCATTTTCTTTCTCTAGCCTGATAATGAGGAGGACGAAGAGGATTTTTTCCTTCAGATTTTAAACCAGCTTTGCGTTCCTGGAATAATCCCTACTTGGTCATGGTATAGGATTCTTATTTTACTGCTGAAATATATTTTATTGTTCGGTTAAGGATTTTTCAATAAATGAGGGATATTGGTCTGTAGTTCTCATTTTTTCTGTTTGTTTTGGTATCAGGGTAATAGTTGCATAAAACACATTGGGATGTGTTTTCATCCTATTTTGTCTGAAAGAGATTATATAATCAGTGTTTGGTAGAGTTCCATAGTGAAACGAATTGGGGCTAGAGATTTCTTTTTGAGGAGGTTTAGAATTAAGAATTCAACTTAGTTCTTCATAAGATTTAGAGTGTGAGTGAGCATGCGCGCACGAGAGAGCGCGAATGAGTGCTCGTGTGCACACCAGTGGGGAGGGGCAGAGGGAGGGAGAGAGAATCTCCAACAGACTTCCCACTGGGTGCAGAGCCCAACACGGAGCTCTGTCCCCCCAACCCTGAGTTCATGACCTCAGCCAAAATCAAGAGTCTAAAACCCTTATGCTAAATGAGAAAAATATGCGGCCAAGAATTCTTTACCCAGCAAGGTTGTCCTTCAGAATAGAAGGAGAGATATAAAGAGCTTTCAGGACAAACAGAAACTAATAGAATTTGTGATACTAAACCAGCCCTGCAAGAAATATTAAAGGGGATCCTTTAAGCAAAGAGAGAGCCCAAAAGTAACATAGGCCTGAAAGGAACAAATATACAGAAACAGTGACTTTACAGGTAATACAATGGCACTAAATTCATATCTTTCAGTAGTTACTCTGAATGTAAATGGGCTAAATGCTCCAAACAAAAGATACAGGGTATCAGATTGAATAAAAAAAACAGGACCCATCCATATGCTGTCTACAAGAGACTCATTTTAGACCCAAAGACACCTGCAGACTGAAAGTGAGGGGGTAGAGAGCAATTTATCATGCTATTGGACAGCAAAAGAAAGCCAGGGTAGCAATCCTTTCATCAGACAAATTTTAAACCAAAGACTGTAATAAGAGATGAAGAGGGACACTGTATCATACTTAATGGGTCTATCCAACAAGAATATCAACAGTTGTAAATATTCTAACTTGGTAGCAGCCAATTATATAAACCAATTAATAACAAAATTAAACATTGTTAATACAACAATAAGGGACTTTAACACCCCACTCACAGCAATGGACAGATCATCTAAGCGGAAGATCAACAGGGAAACAAGGGCTTTGAATGACACACTGGACCAGATGGACTTCACAGTGTATTCCGAGCATTCCTTCCCAAAGCAATAGAATACACAGTCTTCTCAAGTGCACATGGAACATTCACCAGAATACATCACACACTGGTCACAAGTCAGGTCTCAATGTATACCAAAAGATTGGGATTATTCTGTACATAATTTCAGACCACAATGATTTGAAATGAACTCAATCACAAGAGGAAATTTGGAAGGAACTCAAATACTTGGATGTTAAAGAACATCCTACTAAAGAATGAATGGATCAACCAGGAAATTAAAGAAGAATTAAAAGAAATTAAAAGAAATAAAAAAAATTCATGGAAACAAATGAAAAGACAACTGTTCAAAACATTTGGGATGCAGAAAAGGCCATCCTAAGAGGGAAGTACATAGCAATACAAGCCTTTCTCAAGAAAGGGGTAAAGTCTCAATTACACAACCTAACTCTACACCTAAAGATGCTGGAGGAAGAACAGCAAATAAAGCCTAAGCCTAGCAGGAGAAGAGAAATAAAGATCAGAAGTCAACGAAATAGAAACCGAATGAAAAGTAGAATAGAACAGCAAAACTAGGAGGTGGTTCTTTGAAAGAATTAATAGGATTGACAAACCTCTAGCCAGACTTATCAAAAAGAAAAGAGAAAGGACCCAAATAAAATCATGAATGAAAAGGAGAGATCATGACCAACACTAAGGAAATACAATTATAAGAACATACTATGAGCAACTATATGGCAACAAATTGGGCAATCTGGAAGAAATGGATGCATTCCTAGAGATGTTTAAACTACCAAAACTGAAACAGGAAGAACTGGAAAATCTAAACAGACCCATAGCTAGCAAGCAAATTTAAGCAGTAATCAAAAATCTCCCAACAAACAAGAGCCCAGGGCCAGATGGCTTCTCAGGGGAATTCTACCAAACACTTAAAGAAGAATTAATACCTAATCTTAAGCTGTTTTAAAAAATAGGAATGGAAAGAAAACTTCCAAACTGTTTTTATGAGGCCATCATTATCTTGATCCCTACACCAAACAAAGACCACACCAAAAAGGAAAATGACAGACCAATATTCCTGATGAATGTGCATGCCAGAATTCTCACTAAGATACCAGCTAATAGGATGCAACAGTACATTTAAAGGATTATTCACCATGACCAAGTGGGATTTATTCTTGGGCTAAAAAGGTGGTTCAACATCCACAAATCAATCAATGTGATACACCACATTAATCATTAATAAAAGAAAGGAAAAGAACCATATGGTCCTCTCAATTGATGCAGAAAAAGCATTTGACAAAATACAGCATCCTTTCTTGATTAAAACTCTTCACAGTGTAGGGATAGAAGGAACTTACCTCAATATCATAAAAGCCGCCTATGAGAAGCCCACAGTGAATATCATTCTCAGTGGGGAAAAAAGAGCTTTTCCCTGAAGGTCATGAACATGACTAGGATGTTCACTCTCACCATTATTGTTCAACATAGGACTAGAAGTCCTAGTCTCAGCAATCAGACAACAAAAAGAAATAAAAGGCATTCAAATTGGCAAAGAAGTCAAACTCTTACTCTTTGCAGATGATATGATACTTTATGTGGAAAACCCAGAAGAGACCACCCCAAAATTGCTAGAACTTATACAGGAATTCAGCAACGTGACAGTATATAAAATCAATGCACAGAAATCAGTTGCCTTTTTGTTTTCGTTCTGTTTTTTAATTTTTTTATTATCTTAGTCACCATGTAGTACTTAGTTATTGATGTAGTGTTCCATGATTCATTATTTGCATATAACACTCAATGCTCATTGCAATAGGTGCCCTCCTTAATACCCATCACCAGGCTAACCCATCCATCCCTACCCCCTCCCCTCTAAAACCCTGTTTGTTTCCTAGCATCCATGGTCTCTCATGGTTCGTCTCCCCCTCTGATTCCCCCCCTTCATTTTTCCCTTCCTTTTCCTAATGTCCTCCACATTGTTCCTTATGTTCCACATAAGAGTGAAACCATATGATATTTGTCTTTCTCTGCTTGACTTATTTCACTTAGCATAATCCCCTCTAGTTCCATCCATGTCAGTGCAAAAGTTGGGTATTCATCCTGTCTGATGGCTGAGTAATATTCCATTGTATATATGAACCACATCTTTATCCATTTGTTTAAGGGCATTTCAGTTCCTTCCACAGTTTGGCTATTGTGAGCATTGATGCTATGAACTTTGGGGTGTATGTGCCCCTTCTTTTCACTACATCTGTATCTTTGGGGTAAATACCCAGTAGTGCAGTTGTGTATCAGTTGCATTTCTATACATTAACAATGAGACAAAAGAAAGAGAAATTAAGAACTTGATCCCGTTTACAATTGTACCCAAACCATAAGATACCTAAGAATAAACCTAACCAAAGAGGTAAAGGATCTGTACTCTAAAAACTACAGAACACTCATGAAAGAAATTGAGGAAGATGCAAAGAAAGGGAAAAACATTCCATGCTCATGGATTGGAAGAACAAATACTGTTAAAATGTCTATGCTACCCAGATCATTCTACACATTCAATGCAATCCCTATCAAAATACCATCGACGTTTTTCACAGAGCTGGAACAAATAATCCTAAAATTTGTATGGAACCAGAAAAGACCCCAAATAGCCTGAGGAATGTTGAAAAAGAAAACCAAAGCTAGTGGCATCACAATTCCAGACTTCAAGTTATATGACAAAACTGTAGTGATCAAGACAGCATGGTACTGTCTTGCACAAAAACAGACACACAGGTCAATGGAACAGAATAGAGAACCCAGAAATGGACCCTCAACTCTATGGTCAACCACTCTTTGACAAAGCAGGAAAGAATGTCCAACGGAAAAAAGTCTCTTCAACAAATGGTTGTTGGGAAAACTGGACCATTTCCTTATACCACACACAAAGGTAAACTCAATGGATGAAAGACCTCAATGTGAAACAGGAATCCATCAAAATCCTAGAGGAGAACACAGGCAGCAACCTCTGTGATCTCGGCCACAGCAACTTCTTGCTAGACACATCTCTATAGGCAAGGGAAACAAGATAAAAAATGAACTTTTGGGACTTCATCAAGATAAGCTGCTGCACAGCAAAGAAAGCAGTCATCAAAATTTAAAAGGCAACCTACGGAATGGGAGAAGATACCAGGAAATATGACATAGCAGATAAAGGGCTAGTATGCAAGATCTATAAAGAACTTCCCAAACTCAACACCCAAAACCCAAATAACGCAGTTAAGAAATGGGCAGAAGACATGAACAGACATTTCTCCAAAGAAGACCTACAAATGGCCAACAGACATATGAAAAAATGCTCCACACCACTCAGCATCAGGAAAATACAAATCAAAACCACAATGAGATACCATGTCACAGTAGTCAGAATGGCTAAAATTAACAAGTCAAGAGACAACAAAAAAATGTTGGTGAGGATGCAGAAGGGAACCTCTCTGTTGGTGGGAATGGAAGCTGATGCAGTCACTCTGGAAAACAGTATGGAGGTTCCTCAGGAAGTTAAAAATAGAGCTACCCTAGGGCCCAGCAATTGCACTACTGGGTATTTACCCCAAAGATACAAATGTAGTGATCCAAAAGGGTACCTGCACCCCAAAGTTTATAGCAGCAATGTCCACAAGAGCCTAACTATGGAAAGAGCCCAGATGTCCACTGACAGATGAACGGATAAAGAAGATTGTGTGTGTGTGTGTGTGTGTGTGTGTGTGCGCGCGCACGTGCATGCACACAGGAATATCATATAGCCATCAAAAATGAAATCTTGCCATTTGCAATGACATGGATGGAACTAGAGGGTATTATGCTAAGCGAAATAAGTGAATCAGAGAAAGACAAGTATCATATGATATCACTGATACGAGGAATTTAAGAAACAAGACAGAGGATCAGAGGGGAAGGGAGGGAAAGGTGAAACAAGATGAAACCAGAGAGGGCGACAAACCATAAGAGACTCTTAATCTCAGGAAACAAACTGAGGGTTGCTGGAGTGGAGCAGGGTAGGAGGGATGGGGTGGCTGGGTCATGGACATTTGGGGAGGGTATGTGCTGTGGTGAGTGCTGTGAATTGTGTAAGACTGTTGAATCACAGACCTGTACCCCTGAAACATACATTATATGCTAATAAAAAAGTAAGATGTATATATATACACACAATGGAAACTTAGCCATCAAAAAGGATGAATTCTTACCATTTACATTGACATGGATGGAACTGGAGGGTATTATGCTGAGCGAAATAAGTCAGAGAAAGACAATTATCATATGGTTTCACTCATATGTGGAATATAAGAAACAGCACAGAGGATCATAGGGGAAGAGAGGGAAACCTGAATGGCAAGTTTGTCTCACTGGGAGAGAAACCATGAGAGACTCTTAACTCTAGGAAACAAACTGAGGGTTGCTGGAGGGGAAGTGGGTGGGAGGGTGGGGAAACTAGGTGATGGGTACTAAGGTGAGCATGTGATATGATGAATACTGGGTGTTATATGCAACTGTTGAATAACTGAACTCAACATCTGAAACTAATGTAGTAACTATGTTGGTTAAATTGAATTTAAATTAAAAAAAAGTCTAACCCTTAATGGACTGAGCCAGCAACCCCGACTTAATTTTTAAAGCCCTATTAACTATTATCTACTTTGTTTTGGGTGAGTTATGATAGTTTGTATTTTTCAATTAACTGGTCCATTTCATCTAAATTGTCAAATTTACATGTGTAGCTTGTTCACAGTAAACATTTGTTTTGATGTTTGCAAGGTTTTAATGATATCCTGGATTTTTTTTTCTTGATATTGGTAATTTTGTGTCTTTTTTCTTTTTTCAATCTCAATGGAGGATTGTGAAATTTTTTCAAAGAATCAGTTCTTTAATTGATTTTGCTTAATTTTCTTTCTGTTCAAATTTTTTTTTTATTATGCCCTATATTTCATTACTTCGTTCCTTGTGGTTTATTTTTGCTCTTTTCCTGGATCCTTAATGTGGGAGTTTTGATTATTTTTTTTTAATTTTTTTATTATGTTAATCACCATATATTACATCATTAGTTTTTGATGCAGTGTTCCATGATTCATTGTTTGTTCATAACACCCAGTGCTCCATGCAGAACGTGTCCTCCTCAATACCCATCACCAGGCTAACCCATCCCCCTACCCTCCTCCCCTCTAGAACCCTCAGTTTGTTTTTCAGAGTCCATCATCTCTCATGGTTCTTCTCCCCCTCTGACTTACTCCCCTTCATTCTTCCTCTCCTGTTATCTTCTTCTTTTTCTTTTTTCTTAAAATATGTTGCGTTATTTGTTTCAGAAGTACAGATCTGTGATTCAACAGTCTTGCACAATTCACAGCGCTCACCGTAGCACATACCCTCCCCAATGTCTATCACCCAGCCACCCCATCCCTCCCACCCCCAACCACTCCAGTAACACTCGGTTTGTTTCCTGAGATTAAGAATTCCTCATATCAGTGAGGTCATGTGATACATGTCTTTCTCTGATTGACTTATTCCACTCAGCATAACACCCTCCAGTTCCATCCACGTCGTTGCAAATGGCAAGATCTCATTCCTTTTGATGGCTGCATAATATTCCATTGTGTATATATACCACCTCTTCTGTATCCATTCATCTGTCGATGGGCATCTTGGCTCTTTCCACAGTTTGGCTATTGTGGACATTGCTGCTATAAACATTGGGGTGCACGTACCCCTTCGGGTCCCTACATTTGTATCTTTGTGGTAAATACCCAGTAGTGCAATTGCTGGATCGAATGGTAGCTCTAATTTCAACTGTTTGAGGAACCTCCATACTGTTCTCCAGAGTGGTTGCACCAGCTTGCATTCCCACCAACAGTGTAGGAGGGTTCCCCTTTCTCCACATCCCCGCCGACATCTGTCGTTCCCTGACTTGTTAATTTTAGCCATTCTGACGGGTGTGAGGTGGTATCTCATTGAGGTTTTGATTTGGATTTCCCTGATGCCGAGCGATGCTGAGCACTTTTTCATGTGCCTGTTGGCCATTTGGATGTCTTTTTTGGAAAAATGTCTGTTCATGTCTTCTGCCCATTTCTTGATTGGACTGTTTGTTCTTTGGGTGTTGACTTTGGTAAGTTCTTTATAGATTTTGGATACTAGCCCTTTATCTGATATGTCATTTGCAAATATTTTCTCCCATTCTGTTGGCTGTCTTTTGGTTCTGTGGACTGTTTCTTTTGCTGTGCAAAAGCTTTTTATCTTGATGAAATTCCAATAGTTCATTTTTGCCCTTGCTTCCCTTGCGTTTGGCGATGTTTCTAGGAAGAAGTTGCTGCGGCTGAGGTCGAAGAGGTTGCTACCTGTGTTCTCCTTTAGGATTTTGATGGACTCCTGTCTCACGTTTAGGTCTTTCAACCATTTGGAGTCTATTTCTATGTGTGGTGTAAGGAAATGGTCCAATTTCATTCTTCTGCATGTGGCTGTCCAATTTTCCCAACACCATTTGTTGAAGAGACTGTCTTTTTGCCATTGGACATTCTTTCCTGCTTTGTCAAAGATCAGTTGACCATAGAGTTGAGGATCCATTTCTGGGCTCTCGATTCTGTTCCATTGATCTATGTGTCTGTTTTTGTGCCAGTACCATACTGTCTTGATGATGGCAGCTTTGTAATAGAGCTGGAAGTCTGGAATTGTGATGCCGCCAGCTTTGCTTTTCTTTTTCAGTATTCCTCTGGCTATTCGGGGTCTCTTCTGGTTCCATACAAATTTTAGGATTATTTGTTCCATTTCTTTGAAAAAGGTGGATGGTATTTTGATGGGGATTGCATTGAATGTGTAGATTGCTCTAGGTAGCATTGACGTCTTCACAATGTTGGTTCTCCCAGTCCATGAGCATGGAACGTTTTTCCATTTCTTTGTGTCTTCTTCAATTTCTTTCATGAGTATTTTATAGTTTTCTGAGTACAGTTCCTTTGCCTCTTTGGTTAAATTTATTCCTAGATATCTAATGGTTTTGGGTGCAATTGTAAATGGGATCGACTCCTTGATTTGTCTCTCTCCTGTCTTGTTGTTGGTGTATAGGAATGCCACTGATTTCTGTGCATTGATTTTATATCCTGCTACTTTACTGAATTCCTGTATGAGTTCTAGCAGTTTTGGGGTGGAGTCTTTTGGGTTTTCCACATACAGTATCATATCATCTGCAAAGAGTGAGAGTTTGACTTCCTCTTTGCCGATTTGGATGCCTTTGATTTCTTTTTGTTGTCTGATTGCTGTGGCTAGGACTTCTAATACTATGTTGAATAGCAGTGGTGAGAGTGGACATCCCTGTCGTGTTCCTGACCTTAGGGGAAAAGGTCTCAGCTTTTCCCCATTGAGAATGATATTCGCTGTAGGTTTTTCATAGATGGCTTTTATGATATTGAGGTATGTACCCTCTAACCCTATACTCTGAAGAGTTTTGATCAAGAAAGGATGCTGTACTTTGTCAAATGCTTTTTCTGCATCTATTGAGAGGATCATATGATTCTTGTTCTTTCTTTTGTAATGTATCACATTGATTGCTTTGCGGATGTTGAACCAGCCTTGCAGCCCAGGGATAAATCCCACTTGGTCGTGGTGAATAATCCTTTTAATGTACTGTTGGATCCTATTGGCTAGTATTTTGGTGAGAATTTTTGCATCCATGTTCATCAAGGATATTGGTCTGTAATTCTCCTTTTTGATGGGGTCTTTGTCTGGTTTTGGGATCAAGGTAATGCTGGCCTCATAAAATGAGTTTGGGAGTTTTCCTTCCATTTCTATTTTTTGGAACAGTTTCAGGAGAATAGGTATTAATTCTTCTTGAAATGTCTGATACAATTCCCCTGGGAAGCCATCTGGCCCTGGGCTTTTCTTTCTTGGGAGATTTTTGATGACTGCTTCAATTTCCTTAGTGGTTATAGGTCTGTTCAGGTTTTCTATTTCTTCCTGGTTCAATTTTGGTAGTTGATACATCTCTAGGAATGCACCCATTTCTTCCAGGTTATCTAATTTGCTGGCATAGAGTTGCTCATAATATGTTCTTATAATTGTTTGTATTTCTTTGGTGTTGGTTGTGATCTCTCCTCTTTCTTTCATGATTTTATTGATTTGGGTCATTTCTCTTTTCTTTTTGATCAGTCTGCCCAGGGGTTTATCAATCTTGTTAATTCTTTCAAAGAACCAGCTCCTAGTTTCGTTGATCTGTTCTACTGTTCTTTTGGTTTCTAGTTCATTGATTTCTGCTCTGATCTTTATTATTTCTCTTCTCCTGCTGGGTTTAGGCTTTAGTTGCTGTTCTTTCCACCCCCTCACTTTCAATCTGGGGGTGTCTTTGGGTCTAAAATGAGTCTCTTGCAGACAGCATATGGATGGGTCTTGTTTTTTAATCCAATCTGATAGCCTGTGTCTTTTGATTGGGGCATTGAGCCCATTTACATTCAGGGTAACTATTGAAAGGTATGAATTTAGTGCCATTGTATTGCCTGTAAGGTGACTGCTAACTGTATGTTGTCTGTGTTCCTTTCTGATCTTTGCTGCTTTTAGGCTCTCTCTTTGCTTAGAGGACCCCTTTCAATATTTCTTGGAGGGCTGGTTTCATGTTTGCAAATTCCTTTAGTTTTTGTTTGTTCTGTAAGCTTTTTATCTCTCCTTCTATTTTCAATGACAGCCTAGCTGGATATAGTATTCTTGGCTGCATATTTTTCTCGTTTAGTGCTCTGAAGATATCTTGCCAGTCCTTTCTGGCCTGCCAGGTCTCTGTGGACAGGTCTGTTGCCAATCTAATGTTTCTACCATTGTAGGTTACATATCTCTTCTCCCGAGCTGCTTTCAGGATTTTCTCTTTGTCTCTGAGACTCGTAAGTTTTACTATTAGATGTCGGGGTGTTGACCTATTTTTATTGATTTTGAGAGGGGTTCTCTGTGCCTCCTGGATTTTAATGCCTGTTTCCTTCCTCACATTAGGGAAGTTTTCTGCTATAATTTGCTCCAATATACCTTCTGCCCCTCTCTCTCTCTTCTTCTTCTTCTGGGATCCCAATTATTCTAATGTTGTTTCGTCTTATCGTATCACTTATCTCTCGAATTCTGCCCTCGTGATCCTGTAGTTGTTTCTCTCTCTTTTTCTCAGCCTCTTTATTTTCCATCATTTGGTCTTCTGTATCACTGATTCTCTCTTCTGCCTCATTTATCCTAGCATTTAGTGCCCCCATTTTTGATTGCACCTCATCAATAGCCTTTTTGTTTTCGACTTGGTTAGATTTTAGTTCTTTTATTTCTCCAGAAAGGGTTTCTCTAATAACTTCCATGTTTTTTTCAAGCCCAGCTAGTATCTTTAAAGTCATGATTCTGAACTCTAGGTCCGACATCGTACTAATGTCCGTATTGAGTAGGTCCCTGGCTGACGGTACTACCTCTTGTTCTTTTTGCTGAGGTGATTTCTTTCGTCTTGTCATTTTGTCCAGAGGAGAATAGATGAATGAGAGAACAAAATGCTAACAGGTTTACAACGTCCCCAGCAAATATACTGTATACATACAGAAAAGACCTGAAACCAGGGGAAAAGAAAGGGAAAGAAAGAAAGAAGAAAGAAAAAAAAAAAGAAAAAAAGATAAAAACAAAAACAGAACAATACAAAAAAAGCAGAATATGATCAAATACGATCAGGCTAGTGCATAGATCAGTGCCACACACTAGATTTTGGGCGTATTTTGGTCTGTTAGAAAAAAGTGCCTCCTAAAATTTTAAAGGAAGAAAGACATATATGTACAAAATAAGGGTTGATACAATGAAGGGATGGAAGATGACTGCAAAGATGAAAATTATAAAAGATTTTGTAAAAGGACTTGATAAGATAAGAAGTTGTTTGAAAAAAGAAGATTTAAGAAAAAAAAAAAAAGGAAAAAGGGAGAGAATGTGATCAGGCAGGAGACTAGAACAAAGCCATACATTAGTGATTTAGGGTATATTTTGATCTGTTAGAATTAACTGTATCTCAAAATTTTGAAGAGAGAACAACTTATATATATATGCCAAAAATAAGGGTAACTACTATGAAGGGATAAAATATGACTCTAAAAATGAAAAATAAATTTTTTTTAAAAAAAGGGATTGATAAGATGTTGGTTCAAAAAGGGAAAAAGAAAAATAAAAAAAAAGCAGTCAACAAAAATTAACTTTGATGAACTAATGAATCATGGTAAAAAAAAGCCATGAATTCTATGTGCAGTATTCCCCTAGTGCTGGAGTTCTCCCATTCTCCTTGATCAGTAAACTTGGTCTTGGCTGGCTGTTCGTGCTGATCTTCTGGGGGAGGGGCCTGTTGCCGTGGTTTCCAAATGTCTTTGCTGGAGGTGGAATTGCCCCGCCCTTGTCAGTCCGGGCTAAGGAAGCTGCTCCAGTTTGCTCTCAGGAGTTTTGTTCCCTGCAAGCTCTCGGTACAGCTTTGGAGGACCGAGGTGAAAATGGTGGCCTCCCAATCTCCACCCAGAGGAGCTGAGAACTCGGGGCCCCGCTCCTCAGTGTGCCCTCAGAGAAAAGCAGACACTCCCGTCTCCCCCGTCTCCAGCCGCACTCCGTGCTCACCCAGCCTGTGACCGAGCATTTGTATCTCTGGCACCCGACCCCGTGTGGAGTCTCCAAACCCAGCAGATCCCTGCGGTGCGCTCCCGCGCCGCTCCTCCCAGGGGAGGAAGGGGAGTCTCCCCGGATCTGCCGCTTGTTGGGTCCCTGCTGGAGGAGCAGTGGCCCGACTGGGCCGCGGATCAGTTTATGGCAACCCCGAGCTGAGAGCCCGCGCCTCGGCTCCGTCTCTGCAGCCGGCTTCCCTGCTCCGATACCTGGGAACTCTGCTGCACTCAGGCACCCCCAGTCTTTCTGTGACCCCAAGGGTCCTGAGACCACACTGTCCCGCGAGGGTTCCACCCCCCCGCTTAGCCACTGCAGCGACGTCCCTCAGCGGAGCCGACTTCTAAAAGGTCCGATTTTGTGCTCCGCGGCTCTAGCACTTGCCAGAAGCGGCCGACGGAGGCCCCCTCCCCCGCCGTCTATCCTCCCGAATATCGCCTCGGATACACTTCTCCGCACGTCCTACCTTCCAGGAAGTGGTCGCTCTTCTGTTCAGAGAGTTGTTGCTATTCTTTTCTTCGATCTCCTGTTGAGTTCGTAGGTGTTCAGAATGGTTTGATCCCTATTCAGCTGAATTCCTGAGACCAGAGGAAATCTAGGTCTCCTACTCCTCCGCCATCTTGCCTCCATCCCGGAGTTTTGATTATTGACTTGAGACTTTTCCTCATTTCCAACCTGTGACTTTAATGTTACAGATTTCTGTGTTCAGATTGGCTAATTTCTATTGTTCTGTTTTTCCCCCATATTCTCTCCACTCTGCTATTGAACCCATTTAGATTTTAAAATTATTTTAGTTTTCACTCAAAATTTTTTCATGGGGTTCTTTATAGCTTTGCTGACACTTGCTATGTTTCATTTGTTGCAACTGTGTTTATTTCTTGGAGTATTTTTATGATGGTTACTTGAAAATAATTGTCAGAAATCTCTAAAACAACTATTATCTGGGTGTTGATATCTATTTTCAATTTTAGATCTTGTTGCTTTGTATAATTTTTTTTTCAACTGAAATCTGACTTTGGATATTTTAAGAGACTCTGGATCTTATTTATATCTTCTGTTTTAGTTGACTTCCTTTGATACCTGCTTTTATAAGGAAGTGGAGGGGGAGTGCCTTTGTTACTGCCATGTGGGCATTAGAAGTCCAGGTTTTCCATGCAGTTGCCACTCACATTGAGTTAGGGCTGCTTATCATTCAGGAGAGATAAGTGTCTTGGCAACCTACTCAGCCTTCACTAGTAACAGCTTGGGTAGATCTTTTAGGTGCCTCAGTACAGTCTGGCAAGAGTGGAAGTCTAGGCTTTCCATTCTGCTTTTGTTGGATGTGACTGTAGTTGAATTTTTTTGATGTTTGGTTGTAATAGAGTGGCTATTACTAAAAAAAATCATTGATCTTTCAAGGCTGCCCCTTTCCTGATCCTTTAGATATAGAGGGGATTTTAAGGTTTTTCTTGCCTAATTCTATTGGTGTTTCTAGGTTTCTGTCCTCTCTAGAAATTAGTCTGGAATATAGGAGGCCAAAAGAAAACCCAAGGAATTCACCATTGTGGTGTTCCTTGGGTTCATATGACCCTAGCTTGTCTGCCTCCTTTCCACCATTCAGAATTGTTTTATGTTCATTTTACATACAAACATCTAGGACTTTTAGTTCTACTCAGTGGAAAGAATAGGGAAAATATGTCTCCACTTTATTCCTGGAAGCAGAAGTTTTTGCTGGAGGATTTTGAAGACCATCTCAGAATTAAAGACCATCTGAATGGCCCAGTTACCCACTTCTGCTCTCTTTATCTATAAGGGAGAGCAGCAGTGCCATGGACTTAATACCTACTCAGTTAGGTTGATGGAAGCAGAGCCCATGAAAAGGGAATATGAATAGGCTTATGTTCTGGGAGATGGTTATTGTATAGAATCTTAAGATTTTTAGAAACCATTTCTTCTTTAATTGTGTTACATTTGTGAGAAAAAAGGCCAGTTTAGCAACACTTAAGCAGTCTGAAAACTGTGTATAGGTGAACAAATTAAATGTGAATGGTTATAAGAAAATGGACTGAATATTTTAGATTGAGACAAAGTTTAAATTATAAATCATAGATATTAATAGCCTTTAATATTAAATGAAGAAATACCGCACAACATGAATTTACAAAGGTAACTGGAAACTATCAAATTTCATATGCATTACTTAAACATATTAGTTCTAAGATGCAATTTATTAATCATAACCTACTCAGAAGATGTTCATTTCATATTCCTAACAAATTTCAGCTGTCATTTTCCTGTCAGAAGTTTGACATTCTTAGTGTTGTTACCTTTTTAACAGTATTTAAAAATCACTTAGATTCCTGCAAACATAATTGGGTTAGTGATGTTCTGTCTCTAATAAAAACTCTCTAATTGAAGAGAAAGATGTTTTCTGTAATCTCGTTCCAGTTCCCCTGACAGTTACCATTTCCCCCCAGTTTCTCTCAAACAGCCTCTGGCATTTGTCTCCCTCATTATTTATTATGAGCCTACCACTTTTCCAGGCAGTGCTGTAGATGCAGAGTATATAGATGTGAATAGAGTGGAATTAATTTCTCCCTTACAGAGATTCCATTCTACTTGGGAAGATAGATCAGTGTATACAAATTAATATATAACATTTGGCCAGGCAATGGTGAGTGCCAAGGATAATGACACGGTATAAGAAGATGGGGAGGTGGGGTGGGGAGTACTTTAGATAGGGTTGTTAAGATCTTAGGAGGTTATATTATAGCTAAGATCTGAATAACAGGGGGGAATCCGTCTCTGAGAATTGGTATAAGGGCTCCCCAGGCAGATGGAAAAGTAAATGTGAAGACCCTTTCAGATGGATTTGGGATATTTGAGGAACAGCATAACATCCAGTTTAGCTAACAGTGGAGAAAGTGAGAGGCAGATGGGTAAGGAGATTGGAGAAATGGGCAACTCTCAGATTATGTAGGGCTGCACAAATCATGGTTAAGCAGCTTGAGACTTTAGAACTCAAGTGTGTTTTGTAGTTGGGTAGACAATTGTAGGAAGCAGGAGATGTAGAAGGAAGTCCAGATGGAGGTTGTTAAAATAATCTAGGTTTGGACTACCTGATTTTGGTAAATGTGATGAGATATCCATTGGGTTGGGGATATATTATGAAGGTAGACCCAACGGAACTTGCTGATGGATTGAATGTGGAGTGGGAGAGAAAGAAAAGAGTCAAGGACAACTGGTGGTTTTTTACCTAAGCAATACAATGGAGTGACCATTTACTGAGAGGTGAAAGATGGGAGAAACCTATTTTGGGGTGGAGAGCAAATGTTAAATTTGTAGTGTCCCTTAGACACACAAATTGAAATACTAAATGAGTTGTTGGATATATGAGCCTGGAATTGGGATTAGGACTGGAATATAAATTTGAATGTCTGCAACTTTTACATAGTCTTTGAAGCTATGGGATTGGAAACTTGCCTAACAGTAAACAGAGACGAACAAAAGATGACTAAGGGCTGAACTGTGAGGTAAACATGCAGAAGTCAAGAAGAGGGATAGCTGGCAAAAGAAACGGAGGGAGCATCCACTGAAGTAAGGGGACAATAAGGAAAGAGAAATATCATGAAATCTAAGACGGAAGTCTTCCTAGATCCCCAAACGGTCGAATGTTGCTGAGCAATGAACAAAGAAGATTGATAAATGGTTGTAAGACTTAAAGAGGTACTATTTCATGACTTTGTTGACTAAAGGTTTGAGGAAGTGAGTGGAATGAAAGTCTGATTGAGGTAGATTGAGAATAAAATGAGAGGTAAAAAGAAGAGCTAGGTAATAGGTCTTGAGTTTTGTCATAAAGAGGAGCAGAGAAATAGTGTGGGAGCTGGAGAAAAATATGGGGCTTAAGGGGGCCATGTTTCATTCTATAGCAAGGGACCTGGAAATGCTAAGGGAAGAGAGAACTATGCATTAAATGTAAAGTGGAATAAGGTGGGAATTAAAATATAATAAAAACATAACTAAGAGTAGATCAGAATAGCATAGAATGTTCATATTTTAAACTGTTCCATTAGTTTTACAAGGTTCCCCCCGCCCCAGTCTCTTTCAAGTTTAACCAAACACAAGATTGATCATGTAAGATGGACATGTATTGCTTTCGTCTGCCTAGCATCCCTCTTTCAGTGAGGCAACCGTTCTCTCAAACCTGGGGTTCTGATAGGCCTATTTTTATGGCCTGCTGACCTTTACGGTGAGCATAGGACTTAACTAGCCTTATTTGGGAGCCTATCTCCTTCATCACTGTGCTATGTCTAGGAGTGAACATGGCATCCAAGGAGACTGAATTAGAGTTCTGTGGAATGATGGATAGTGTGAATGGCAACTTTCAAGCCTCTAGATCTATCTGTGCTTGAAGTGTATCCTCCCTTGAAATTTCCAGTCGCCTAAATCAATTTCCTTGTTTTGCTTTAAGGTAGTTTGATTAGCTTCTACAAGTTGCACCTGAAAAAGTCCTAACATTACCTAATGCTATATGGCACAGTTAACAGAACTACATATGTTAAGGAGTACTGAGGTTATTGAAAAAGCATGCTAATCAAAAATATTTTGGTTGTCACATAGGATTTTCATTGCATGGAATGGGGGTGGATATTCTAAGAACGGAAATGAGTGGAGAAATACGTTGGCTACATCTTATTGTTGAGCATCTTCCCTCAGATCATTATTTACACCCACTGCTAATGAATAAATTAGGTTGTCATGCTGGTAGCCATGACATACAGTGCCCCAATCTTGGTCATGCCGCTGAGTTGTACGTAAAGTAATTGAGTCTGTGGGATTAGGGAAGCAGGCTATGTCTGCTTAGTGAGTATACCCACGTTCTTCTTGGGAGGCCACTGTGGTACATTGACATGAAAATAAAAAAAATCTGGAACAAGAAACTCTATTTCTGCATTTTACTGCAGCTTGAATGGAAGGACTGGCAATAATGACAAAATATGGAAGTCATTATTCACTAGAAATGGCTTATTCCTGTTCATGCAGTATGTACAAGTCCCTGTAAAGGCCAGCCTTCCTTCTGCCTTCTCAGCAAGAGATCACAAGTAAGGGGGATGAATCAATGGCACCCTGTTCTCCGGGAGGAAAAGGGGACTCACAAGAGTAGGAATAGAAGTGTATTATCTCATTTTCCACCCACAAAACTGTGGGACTCCAGCCCCTTCTCTTTGAGGCCCTGGGGTTGGCAAGCCCATTACGTGTGTGAGGGAATGTGGCAGCCATGTGAGTTGACCCTCCCTTGCCCTCTCCCCAGGCTGTGGTGGAAGCCTCTCTGAGGCTGTGATACAGAAGGAAGGCTCAGGGCCTTTGTGGCTCCTGGCCTCTTCCACATCTGAATATTGACAAGGCAATCTACCCCAATTCAGGTTAATCAGTCTTCACAGTTTTCTACAACACTCTGATGAAGTTCTTTTATGTCTTCTCTGCACTGCAGCTCCCCTCTATAAAAACAGGTGCATGTGGCTAGGTGGTAGTATGGACTGAGTAGCATATGTTATATATATTCAGTCATACTTCTTGGAAAACACAATTATCTGCGGACTAAACTTGTTCCTTTAACAGATTTAAAAGCTCTTCAGGAGGTGGGTCTACTTTCCTTGAATTTGGGCTGGCCTGCCGTGGCTTTACCAGTGGTACATTATCATGATGGAGGGACTCTGGAGTAGCTCTGAGACTACATGGAGAAGTCCAGGGACCCTGCCAAGCCCAGCCTTCCAGCCACCTTCATCTGAAGGGCCCAGGCACATGAGTGTATACATTTTGGACCTTTTATTCAGACCGTTACCAGCTAATTACAGCTGAGTGCTCCAAGATGATACTATCCTGGTACAGAATTGCCCAGCTGATGCCTTGTTCAAATTCCTGACTCCTAAAATTGTAAGAGAACAGAAGGGTTGTTTTAAGCCACTGAGTTTTGGGAATAGTTCATTATGCAGCAATCGTTAGATAGATGGAATGGCTTCTGACTTTCCTCAGGATGTGTTCATTCCTTTGTTTGCATTGACAACCAAAGGGTCTCAGATTTTCAGTAGCTACCTCTGCCAGTGGCCCCTGCCAGCTCTGAGCACATGTCTGATCTTATGGGGGCATGCCCTGTGAGTTCTTCCTCTGTCTTTGACCTGCCCAATACTTGATTATCGACCCATAGGAGGACCTCACACAGCTTGGGTGAAGCTGGCTCCATGTGTTCCATCTCCACTGCTTTCCTACCTTACAGCGAGACTTAGCACTTTTTCCTACTACTCTCTTCTCCCCAAAACAACTATAGTACTCTATGCTCGGATAGTTTTTCTGAAGGTGCTTTCTTTGTACCTTTACTTCGTAAATTAGAGGAGAGATCTATATCCTACCACCATACAGCAAAAATTAATAAGAGTCATAGTTGAGCTCCATCTCTTATGCCCACTCGCCTCCTCAGCACTCCTTCAGGATTGGGTATGGCTAATCTGAGGAACTAAGCCAATGTTTTAGGGAACCTGAGGGACTGGGGTTTGAGTAGTGAGTCAAACTCGGTCACACCAGTGACTAGGCAGAATCCCCATGTGGGCTGCCTTTGGTGTTTTCTTCAGAAGGAGTCCAACCCTCCTGCCTGGGTTGTCTGACCCTCCTCCTACTCTGCAAAGGAAAAGGAACTTTGTGTAGGTTCCCTCCCACTTCCCTTCAGTATCTCTTTTCAGGATTTCCTGAAGAAAGACAGATGGCTAAGTCACTAAGTGTATTTCTTTGTGGTGGCAGTCTGTCTGCATGTATCCCTTCTCCTCACAATTGAAATTGATTGGTGGGCATTGCTACCTCCCAATGTGCTGGACAGTCCCAGAATTGATCTAGAACCTTTCCCACGTGAATTGTGTTTAAAGGAGCTGGAAGTTGTTACCTATTTGGTAATAGCTTTGCTGTTTGTTACCATCCTTGTGGCAATGGCGGCAGACTAGGTGGCTTGGAATCCTTGCCTGACCTGAAGCAGGATCCAAGGGCCTAACTTGCCAAGGATTTGACCTTTTAAGGAATGAAGTCATTTCGCTTCCCTACTTCAAGGCTGTCCTTACACTACTTGCCTTATTCCCTGAGGCAGCTGATTCTCCCCTGCCCCTTCCCACATTTGTTCTGATAACATAAATTCAATTTCTGAAGTCTGAGTTTTTTCCACGTGAACCTTCCTAGGATAGCACCTTCTCAGGTCTTCATCTGTACTCCATTTCTACAAGATATCTTCCTGGTGGTCTCCTGTCAGATTCTCTGGATTTTGAACCCATATGTAGAGGTGTTTGTTTGTTCGTTTGTTTTCTGAGATGTAACTGACATGCAGCATTGTAAAGTTAAAGGGTACAGTGTGTTATGATACATTTTTATATTGTAACATAACCATTACAGTGTTAACTAACAGTTCATCATGTCACAGTTTTTATTTTTGTTATTTTCTAATTTTAATTTTTGGTGAGAAAGTGAAGATCTCCTACCAACTCTGAAGTATAGAATAGAATGTTGTTGAGAGTAAACAATACTGGGCATTAGACTTTCAGAACTTATAACTGAAGTTTATACCCTTTAACAATCCTTTCCTCAATCATCCCGCTCCTCAGTCCCTGGTAAACTACTGTTACACTGTTTGTAAGAGACAAGCTCTATAGATTCCACTTATAAGTGAGATCATGCAGTATTTTTTCTTTTTTCACTTGGTGTAATACCCAATTTCATTCACGTTTCAAATGGTAGGATGGTCATGGCTAAATAATACTTCTTATATATACTACATCATCTTTAGCCATTCGTTAGTTATATGATGGACACTTAAGTTGTTTCCATATCTTGGCTATTGTAAATGATGCTGCTACAGATAAAAATAAATGCAAGTGCAGATACTGTTTTAATATACTTTTTTCATTTCCATTGGATATATATCTGGAAGTGGGATTGCTGAATCATATGGTAGTTTAAGTTAGGATTTTTTAAGGGAACTCTATATTATTTTCTATAGTAACTGAACCAATTTAGATTTCAACCAACAGAGTAGAGGAGTTCCCTTTTTGCTGCATCATCCCCCATAAGTATGGGGACTAATAGATTCAACACAGATTCGTAGAACCAGTGTGGGACACTTTCAGAAGAAAAATTCTTCAGGGTATTTAATGACTAGCAGGAAAAATAACCTAAGCAGAGAACTGTAATACCAACAGAGAAGACAAGAGTGGGAAACTGTAAGGTGCTATTATATCCATAACCAAGAACACGAATAAGCTAAAAATCCCACAAGGAAAAATGGCTAAAAATGAAAGCTTTGAAAATAGACTAGATTAACCTTTCTAAGCTTCAAATTACTTATTGTGAAATAGGGTAATGGTACTGGCTATCTCAGATGTTGAGAGAATTAAATGAGATAATGCCCGTGAAGGGCTTTGCATGGTGCCTGGCACATGGTAAATACAAATGTTAGGTATTTTCTTGCTATAATTGTTAGTGCTATCAGGGTTGATCTTTTAGAATTCTAATTATGGGGGGCTTGGTTGTAGTGAAACATTTGCTTCTGTACATATAGACAGACTCAGTTGGCTTTAGAGTTATGAGGGTATATTGGTAATGGAGTTTAAATATGGCAAGGATCTTGTGATTTCTAGCTGCAAGAAGGTAAAAGATCTTGGAGCTCGGAAGCCTGTGTTTGAGGGAGTTGTGGCTTTCTTTTAGTAGCCACAAATATGGACATAGTAGCCTTCAAGCTGTGATTTATTCCTCTAATAATATCTTTTAAGGTGTACAACTGTATTTAATAGTGCTTAATTTGATTTTTTTTAATGCATGGAGGGTATTGTAGTTGCCGCCTTATAGTTATTATGGGTAGGTGCAAAATTAATTGACAAGATAGACAAACATAGCCTATACTTGAACAAAGATAATCCATTTTCTGTACTAAAACACAGCTTCCCTTTGAAGATATTAGAGGATGCTAATGGAATACATCAGCAGCTATTATACCGAGGTTAAAATGAAGACCTTAAACTAGATGGTAAAATGCTGCCATGCTGAACTGCAATACAATTTAGTATAACTTGATGCAAGCATTGACTTACTTGCAGCACATGTGCATTGTATCCATTCAACCAGAAACAGTATTGTGTTTCTGCTATGTGCCTTATGCTGACAGTAGGAAAATTTCATAGAAAATACAACACTTAAGTCAAGATGGCTTTCACCAGATGAAGGCTTTATTATTATTTTATTATGTTAGTCACCATACAGTACATTAGTAGTTTTTGATGAAGGCTTTATTAAGTACTTGCATGCCAGGTATAATATTGATTACACAGTATTTAATTGTGCCAGCAACACTATGTAGTAGGTACTAAGGAATCAGAAGCACAGAGGCTGAAAAAACTTTCTCAGTGTCAAACATTAAGCAGTGTTGGAGGTGATTCCAGAGTTCCTGCTTTCAGACTGCACATTGTACTTCTCTGACACCCTAGACTACAGGCTCCCTTTTATATACTTTCTTTTTATCTTTTCCTTCTTTTATCAGTTTGTGTTGTCCTAACAGAAATGGAATGTCTGATTTTGGTTATTTTATCTTTGGTGTATAATAAAGGTCTAGCACATTGTAGGTATTTAATAAATTCCAAATGACTGAATGAACCAGGTTGCCAAAAGGTATTACAGGCAGAGGGAATGGTAGGGCAAAATCATGGAGGCATGAAAGTGACTCAGGGTATTTTGAAAATAATAGCTGCCCATTGTTGATCATATATATGCTGAACAATTTCAGTATGTCCTGTATATTATCACAAAAGTCCTTCAGGGCAGGTGGTATTCCCACTTTTATAGATAAGGAAATAAAGGTTAGAGTAGATAAAATGTTCAAGATCCCATAGTAAGTGGTGGATCTGTGTTCAAATGTAGGTCTAAATCCTGAACATAAATTCATAATGAGGTGTAGTATTTCTCTGCTGGTAGTTCAGGATGGCATCAGTAAGAGATGAGTTGGTTTTTTTTGGAACCTACAGCCTTCAGAAAACTTGGAAATCAATATCCAAAGTCTTTAATAACCATTGGGTCTACCATCAGTTAAATTATAAACCAGAGTAGTTCACACATGTGTATAGTACGCACATAACCTTTCATTACCTCTCTGTTCCTGGATAGTAAGCTCCTTGAATTATTTTGGTAATTCAGATTACAAGTTTTCCCTAATACTCTAAATTGGTATCTCATATTCAAATTTAAAGTTACTGTGTTGTAGTAGATTCTGATAAGGTTGTTACTAAGGTGTTTGGGATAAGGTCACCTTCTGGTTAGGAAGTGGGGTCTTATAATGAGATTGATAGTCCTAATACCACCCATCTGTAGAAAAAGATAATCATGAGAACTTGAAAGGAACACACTTAAGGCTAGTAGAGGGAATTGATGGCCGCCTTCATTCTTGCTCTCTTGGATTTTGCAGCATTGAGTCATGCTGGTGGGCATTTCTGGTGGGTAGGGAAAAAATTATCTGTCATAGGGAAGCAGACAGTGAGATGGCTTAGACCCTTCATTGAAAATGAATAGAATGTATCTTGTATGCAAGCCATTCATTGGTTCTCAACTCAGGCTGCACTTCTGTATCCTCTGGGGAATCACTAAATAGTGATGGCTAGGTCATGACATAACCTAGACCAGTGATTTTCAAGTTTGGCTGCACATTGGAATCTTCTGGGGGAGTTTTAAAAGCTACTGATGCCTGGCATCTCTTCCCAGAGTTTTTCATTTAATTGGTTTATCGTGAGGCCAGGGTGCTAGGACTTTTAAAAGCTCCCCAAGTGATTCTAATGTGTCTCCAAGTTTGAGAAAATGATTATCATAAACCAACTTAAGAATCTCTGGTGGTTATCAAGTTCAATGATTCTTAAAAATTAAAGATTTTTAAAGCATGGATTTGTAGAGTGTATCCCCAGATACTCTGACTCAGTAATTCTGGTGTGGGGCCCATGAATTTGTAGCAGACTCCCAAGTGATTCTGATGCTGCTGCTTCAGTGGCTACTCTTTGTGTAGCCCTGGTCTAGCTATATTAATCTTAGTGCTTGCTTTTTCATTCCCAATTTTTAACTAAAATCTTGTGTGTTTCTACATTACCTCAGTTTTGCTTGAGTTGTAAGAGAAGGTTCTTACGCTGTGATCTAGGCTGGAATATTCGAATGATGTTCTTCCAGGAGGCAGCTTTAATCAATAAGAAGGTATATTTCTGAATGAGAAGGATAGTTATGAGGTCCAGCGATCTATTCTCTTCCCCCTGACATTCTTTTCCATTATCAATGGAAGATCTGGGATTTGACTTTTTTTTTTTAAGAGATACAATGATTTTACCTTAAAGTAAACAAGAAGACATGTGAGACTACAAAAAAAAAAAAAAATTGACTGCACTTTAAAGAAAACACATTACGGGCACCTGGGTGGCTCAGTCAATTAAGCGTCTGCCTTTGGCTCAGGTCATGATCCCAGGGTCCTGGGATTGATCAGGCTCCCTGCTGAGCCTGCTTCTCCCTCTCCCTGTGTTTACTGCTACCCCTGCTTGTGCACGTGCTCCCTCTCTCTCTGTGTCAAATGAATAAATAAAATCTTTTTTTAAAAGATAAAACACACTAGAACTTAAAAATGAGGAATTTTGCCCCTTATGAATACTCACTTTGAGAAAACTACCACATATTTAAAAGAAGCTGGTAATGTATCCGAATCTTCTGTTACTTTGTTGTTCAGAGATGATTTTGGAACTTAGCTGGTAGACTTTGAAGAAAGACTAGTATTTCAATATGCTCAACATCAAGATTTGAGTTACCAGGATTTTTCTGTATTTATAACTTTACCTTTCTAAAATGTTAGAAGCCAAACATCTGACATCTCATTTTACATCTTCATGCTTCAGGTGCATCTCAAAAAAGGACATTCTAAAATTAACTACAGTGCCATTGTACCTACTAATTCCTTATTACCCAATACCATTGTCTCAAAGATGCAAAGATGTGTACTACTTTCTTTCAAGCCAGAATCCAAACAAGATCTATGCATTGGATTTTATAATTGTTTGCTAAGACTCTTCTAGTGTATATTGGCTCCATCTCTATTTCTCTTTTTAATTGGTTTAATTTTATTTTTAATTAACATGTAATGTATTATTTCAGGGGTACAGGTCTGTGATTCATCAGTGTTACACAATACACAGCGCCCATCACAACACATATATCTCTTGATGACATTTTGACTTGTTATAGCACCAGATCATTGACTTGCTAACAGAAACCTGTAGAAGGTCTTAATTGTAGTATAGTTTGCTTCTTCGTCATTTAGTTTGTCTATCACCTGTATTTCTTATAAATTAATACTAACAGCCTATGTCTTCTCGTAAATGTTCATTGCCTGAATCAGTTATTTTACTTAGAAACTACAAAGTAGTGACTTTTTTCTTCTTTTTATTATTACGTTAATTTAGCCACCATTCAGTACATCACTAGTTTTTGGTGTAGTGTTCAATGATTGATTGGTTGTGTATCTCTGTTATCCCTCTCATATAGTTTAGCTAGAATACTTTTGTTAAGAAAAATAAAAATTTGTCAACTAAAACTAGTTAACCTAAAATATAGTTCATGTAGGGAAGGAAAGATGATTGTTTAATTCTATTCTCTTAATTTCAAATAGCCAACCTCCAGAATAAGGAATTAGTGGCCTAGTTACTTCCAAAGATGTGCAATGAGTTTTTTTCCTTTTATCTCTTTAAATCATTGTGAATTCATAGATTTTAATATTGTGTTTCTATCAGTTGCCCTCATTCTCTGATAGCCCTTTCTGATAAGCTTCTATGTTCACTTGGCACAACCCAGTTGTTTTTGATATATTTTTGGTTAATGAGTACAAAATGTTTGAATGTGCCCAGTATTTGATAGGTGTTTGCCAGAAAGCTTTGCATTTGATGAAAAACTGAGCTTGGTGCTACCAGTTTTGTTTAAGCTAGCAAAAAACATATATAACCATAAAGATAAGTTTCTCAATCACAAAAACTTCATCTTAGAGGTATATCAATGAAGCAACAATAAATTTTTAGAAAAAACTTGCACAATTTGAGATCCAGAAATTTTAGTTGTACTATTTGGTAAAGGCATGTTTTAATTTTAATTCCAGTGTGGTGAATATAAAGTGTTAAACTAGTTTCAAGTGTGTAATAAAGTGATTCAACAATTCCTTACTGAGTGCTCATTACAAGTGCCCTCCTTAATCCCCGTCACCTATTTCACCCATCACCCCCCAACCACCTCCCTCTGCTAACCATTAGTTTGTTCTCTATAAGAGTCTGTTTCTTGGTTTGTCTTTCTTTTTCCTTTTCTCCTTTTTTTAATTTAATTTTGTTATGTTAGTCGCCATACAATACATCATTAGTTTTTGATGTAGTAATCCATGATTCATTGTTTTCGTATAACACCCAGTGCTCCATGCAGTATGTGCATTTGTACGCTCATTTGTTTTATGGCTTAAATTCCACATATGAGTGAAATCATATGGTATTTGCCTTTTTCTGACTAACTTATTTCATTTAGGATTATACACTCTAGTTCAATCCATGTTGTTGCAAATGGCAAGATTTCATTCTTTTTTATGGCTGAGTGATATTCCAGTGTGCGTGTGCACATGTGTCTGTAGGCCTTCTGTATGTCATCTTTGGACAAATGTCAGTTCATGTCTTCTGCATTTTTAATTAGATTATTTGGTTTGGGGTTTTGAATTGCTTAAGCTCTTCATATATTTTGTGTGCTAACCCTTTAATACATCACTTGGAAATATCTTCTCCCATTCAGTACGTTGCCTTTTAGTTTTATTCGCTCTGCAGAAACTTTTTATTTTGATGTGCCCCCAATAGTTTATTTTTTGCTTTTGTTTCCGCTGTTTCAGGAGATCTATCTAAAAAGAAGTTTTCTTTTTTAGAGAAGTGTCTGTTCATGTCTTCTGCCCATTTTTTGACTGGGTTATTAGTTTTTGAGTGTTGAGTTTGAAAAGTGCTTTACAGATCTTAGATATCAGCACTTTATCTGTAAGTCATTTGCAAATATCTTCTCCCATTCTGTGGGCTGCCTCTTAATTTTGTTGACTGTTTCCTTTGCTGTGCAGAAGCTTTTTATCTTGATGAAGTCCCAGAAGTTCATTTTTGCTTTTGTTTCCCTTGCTTTTGGAGACGTGACTTGAAAGAAGTTACTGTGGTCTATGTTGAAGAGGTAACTGCCTATGTTCTCCTCTAGGATTTTGATGGATTCCTATCTCACATTGAGGTCTTTCATCCATTTTGAGTTTATCTTTGTATATGGTGTAAGGGAATGGTCCAGTTTCATTCTTCTATATGTACCTGTCCAATTTTCCCGGCACCACTTATTGAAGAGACTGTCTTTTTTCCATTGGATATTTTTTCCTGATTTGTCAAAGATTAGTTGGCCATGGAGTTGAGGGTCCATTTCTGTAGTCTCTCTTCTGTTCCATTGGTTTATGTGTCTGTTTTTGTGCCAATACCATGCTGTCTTGGTGATCACTGCTTTGTAATATAGCTTGAAATCAGGCAGTGTGATGCCCCCAGCTTTGTCTTTCTTTTTCATCCTTCCCTTAGCGATTTGGGGCCTTTTCTGGTTCTATACAAATTTTAGGATTTTTTGTTCCAGCTCTTTGAAAAATGTCAATGGTATTTTAATAGAGATGGCATTGAAAGTATAAATAACTCTGGGGAGGATAGACATTTTGACAATGTTTATTCTTCCAATCCATGAGCATGGAATATTTTTTCCATCTTCTTCTGTCTTCCTCAATTTCTTTCCTAAGTGTTTTGTAGTTCCTATAGTATAGATCCTTTACCTCTTTAGTTAGGTTTATTCCTAGGTATCTTATGGTTTTTGTTGCTATTGTGAATGGAATTGATTCCTTAATTTCTCTTTCTACAGTTACATTGTTGGTGTATAGAAAAGCAACTGATTCCTGTGCACTGATTTTGTATCCTACCACATTGTTGTATTGCTGTATGAGTTCTAGTAATTTGGGGGTGGAGTCTTTTGGGTTTTCCACATAAAGTGTCACGTCATCTGTGAAGAGGGAGAGTTTGACTTCTTTGCCAATTTGGATGCATTTTATATCTTTTTATTGTCTGATTGCTGAGGTTAGGACTTCTAGTACTTTGTTGAACAATAGTGGTGAGAGTGGGCATCGCTGTTGTGTTCCTGATCTTGAGAGAAGCTCTCAGCTTTTGCCCATTGAGAATGATATGCACTGTGGGCTTTTCATAGATGGTTTTTATGATATTGAGGAATGTTCCCTCTATCCCTATACTCTGAAGAGTTTTAATCAGGAACAGATGCTGTATTTTTTCAAATGCTTTCTCTGCACCAATTGAGAGGATCATATGGTTCTTGTCTTTTCTTTTATTGACGTGCCCTACCACGTTGATAGATTTGCGAATGTTGAACTGCCTTTGCATGCCAGGCATAAAACCCACTTGGTCGTGGTGAATAGTCCTTTTAATGCAGAAGACATGAACAGACATTTCTCTAAAAAAAGATGTACAAATGGCTAACAGACACATGAAAAAATGTTCAACATCACTAGCCTTCAGGGAAATACAAATCAAAAGCACAATGAGATACCACCTTACACCAGTTAGAATGGCAAAAATTAACAAAACAGGAAACAACAGATGTTGGCGAGGATGTGGAGAAAGGGGAACCCTCTTACACTGTTAGTGGGAATGCAAGTTGGTATTGCCACTCTGGAAAACAGTATGGAGGTTCCTCAAGATGTTAAGAATAGAGTTACCCTATGTCCCAGCAATTGCACAACTGGGTATTTACCCCAAAGATACAGATGTAGTGAAAAGATGGGGCAAATGCACCCCAATGTTCATAGCAGCAATGTCCACAATAGCCAAACTGTGGAAGGAGCCAAGATGCCCTTCAACAGATGAATAGATAAAGAAGATATGGTACATATACACAATGGAATATTATTCAGCCATCAGAAAGGATGAATACCCACCATTTGCATTGACATGAATGGAACCGGAGGGGGTTATGTAAAGTGAAGTAAGTCAAACAGAGAAAGACGATTATCGTATGGTTTCACTCATATGTGGAACATAATAGCATGGAGGACTATAGGGGAAGGGAGGGAAATCCAAAGGGGGAGAAATCAGGGAGATGAACCATGAGAAACTATGGACCCTGAGAAACAATCTGGGGGTTTCAGAGTGGGGGGGAGGGGTAACAGGGTGATGGGTACTGAGGAGGGCACGTGCTGTGATGAGCACTGGGTGTTAACTAATGAATCATTGAACACTGTATCAAAGACTAATTATGTACTATACAGTGGCTAACTGAACATAATAAAAAAATAAAATAAATAGAAGTTGATTTGGCCAATGTCAGACATTACTGCCTGTGTTCTCTTCTGGTATTTTTATGGATTCAGGTCTCATATTATGGTCTTTAATTCATTTTGAGTTTATTTTTTTAGGTGTGTAAGAAAGTAGTCCAGTTTCATTGTTTTGCATGTAGCTGACCAGTTTTCCCAGCACCATTTGTTGAAGAGATTCTTTCCCATTGGATATTCTTGCCACCTTTGTTGAAGTTGAACATATATAATTGTGGTTTTATTTTTGGGTGTTCTATACTTTTCCATTGATCTATGTGTCTATTTTGGTGCCAGTACTATAGTGTTTTGATTACTATAGCTTTGTAATATAACTTGAAGTCTGGAATTGTGATACCCCCAGCTTTGCTTTTTGTTCCCAAGATTGCTTTTGGCTATTCAAGGTCTTTCATGGCTCCATAGAAATTGTGGGATTGTTTGTTCTAGTTCTGTGGAAAATGCTTATGGGTATTTTGATGGGGATTGCACTAAATGTGTAGATTGCTCTGGGTAGTATTAGACATTTTAACAATATTCTTTCAATCCGTGAGCATAGAATGTCTTTCCATTTTTTTGTGTCCTCTTCAATTTCGCCAGTATAGTTTTTAGAGTATAGGTCTTTCACCTGTTTGGTCATTTTAATTCCTAGGTATCTTACATTTGGTGCAATTGTAAAGGTTTTTTTTTTTTTTATTTCTCTTTCTGCTACTTCATAATTAATGTACAGAAATGCAATAGATTTCTGCACATTGATCTTTGTATCCTGTGACTTCACTGAATTCATTTAGCATTTGTTTTTTTGGTGGTCTTTAGATTTTCTGTATAGAGTATCATGCCATCTGAAGGGAATGAAAGTTTTACTTCTTCCTTACCAATTTAGATGGTTTTTATTCCTTTGTTGTCTGGTTGCTGTGACTAGGACTTCCAGTACTATGTTAATAAAAACAGTGGAAGTGGACAGTCTTGTCTTTTTCCTTTCCTTAGGGGAAAAGCTCTATTTTTCTTTATTGAGTATGATGTTAGCTGTGGGTTTTTCAACATAATATATGGCCTTTATTATGTTGAGGTATGTTCCATCTAAACCTACTTTGTTGAGGGTTTCTTATCAGGAATATATGTTGTACTTTGTTAAATGCTTTTTCTGTGACTATTGATATGATATGATCATATCATTTTTATCCTTTCTCTTATTGATGTGATATATCACACTGATGGGCAAATATTGAATTCCCCTTAGCCTCCCAGGAATAAATTCCACTTGATTGTGATGAATGATTTTTTAAATGCATTGTTGGATTTGTTTTGCTAGTATTTTGTTGATTTTTGCATCCATGTTCACCAGAGAAATTGTCCTGTAGTTTTTTTGTGGTGTCTTTATCTGGGCTTGATACTGGCCTCATAGAATGAATTTGGAAGTATTCCTTCTAATTTTTGGAATAGTTTAAGAATAGTTATTAACTCTTAAATGGTTTTTTTAAGGTGGGGAGAACTTTTATTACTATTAATTAAACCATACATACATCTTGGATATGCTTTCTTTATTATCTTCAGTTGGCGAACATATAGTACATCATTAGTTTTTGATGTAGTGTTCAATAATTCATTAGTTGCCTATAACACCCAGTGCTCATCACAACACGTTTAACTCTTAAATGTTTGATAGAATTCACCTGTGAAGCTAAATGGTCTTATTCCCTTTATTATATAATGTCCTTCTTGGTCTTGTTACAGCATTTGCTTTAAAGTCTATTGGGGGTGCCTGGGTGGCTCGGTTGGTTAAGCATCTGCCTTCAGCTCAGGTCATGATCCCAGGGTCCTGTTCTCAAGCCCTGCATCAGGCTCTGTGCTTAGCAGGAAGTCTGCGTCTCCCACTGACTCTCCCCCATCTCTTGCTTTCTCTCTCTCTCCCTCTCTCTCAAATAAAATCTTAAAAAAATAGTCTATTTTGTCTGATACAAGTATTGCTACTCTGGCTTTCTTTTGACATCCATTTGCATGATGTTCCTCCATCCTCTTACTTTGAATCTGCAGGTGTCTTTATGTCTAAAATGAGTATCATGTAGGCAGCAAATAGATGGGTCTTGCTTTTTTATCCATTCCATCACCCTATGTCTTTTGATTGGAGGAATTAGTCCATTTCCATTCAAAGTAATTATTGGTATGTATTTACTGCCATTTTATTACTTGTTTTGTGCTTGTTTTTGTTGTTTTTCTCTGATTCTTTTCTTGCTCTTTTATGGTCTGTTGCCTTTCTTTTGTGATTTACTTGGATTCCTTTCTCTTTTCTCTTTGCATACCTATTAGTGGTTTTTGATTTGTGGTTACTATTAGGTTTGTATTTAACAGTTTGCATTTAGCAGTCTGTATTGCTAGTTGCTTAAGTTTAAACCCATTCTTTACTGTTCCCCTCCCCCGCCATGGTTAAGGTATATGGTGTCATATTTTACATCCTTTTATTGTGTGCATCCCTCGATGGATTTTTTTCTTTTTAACAGAAGCTTTTTATTGCTTTTGTGTTTCCTACTTTTCACACTCTGACACTCTTTTTTTTCCACTTAAAGAATCCCCATTAATATTTTTGTAGGGCTGGTTTAGTGCTCATGAACTCCTGTAGATTTTGTTGGTCTGGGGAATTCTTATTCTCTCCTATTCTGAATTGATAGCCTTATTGGATATAGAGTATTCTTGGCTGCAGATTTTTCCTTTTCAGCACTTTAAATATATTATGCCATGCTCTTCGGGCCTGCATTTCTGCTGAAAAATCTACTGGTAGCCTTAGGTGGTTTCCTTTGTATGTCACTGCCTTCTTTTCTCTTGTTGCTTTAAAATGTTTTCTCTACTTTTTGCCATCCTGATTACTACGTGTCTTTGTGTGGACTTCCTTGGGTTGATTTTTGTTGGGGGATCTCTGTGCTTCCTAGATCTGGATATGTTTCCTTGCCCCAGATTTAAGGAAGTTTTCAGCTATGATTTCTTCAAATAAGTTTTCTGTCTCCTTCTCTCCATCTTTTCCTTCTGGGATCCCTATAATGTGACTGTTGTTATGGTTGATGGAGTCCCTGAGTTCCCTAAGTGTGTTCTCATTTTGCATAATTTTTTCTCTCATTTTTTCAGCTTCATTACTTTCCATTACTCTTTTAGTTCATTAATTTATTACTCTGCTTCTTCCAGCCTGCTATTTATTCTATCAAGTGTATTTTTAATCTTATTTATTGTGTTCTTCCTCTCTGGTTTTTTTCTATCTTTTAAGGGTCCCTTGAGGTCCTCCACTCCTAAGTCCAGTGAGTATATTTATGATCATTACTTTAAATTCTCTTTCAGGCATGTTACTCAAATTGTTGTTAAAAACTGACCTCTGTGCTCTGCAGCTAGAATATCTAATGTGAAGGCAGAGTTTGGGTATAAAGAGGACCAATAGCTTTATTGCTTTTCCAGGCAAAGGAGGCTGTAGTAGGCTAAAGACTTGAAAACTGAAGCCTGCCTGGAGGTTAATAGGGAAGTACAGGATCTAGCTTCTTTTAACAGGAATTGTGTATGTGCTGCCAGCCTCATCTGTTGTGTCTTCATGGTGGTCCTGGGTTCCTGAAACAAAAGGCTAAGAAGGGTGGAAGGGAGGTTTTCAGGAGGTAGGAAAAATGTTACTTTAAAATCCAGCCTCACTGAAGCTTTACTGCAGCCATTTTGATTTTTGATCAACTTTATGCTTTTAAGCAATTTGAATATCCATTTTGCTTATGTTTCCTTCTGTGTTTTTTCCCTGTTCTTTCATTTGTGACATACTCCTCTGTCTCCTCATTTTACCTGACTGTTTCTGAGTGTTAGGAAAGTCAGCTAAGTCTTTCTCTTGAAAGTGGGTGGGATGTGCACTTCTTTTTTTAAGTTTTATTTTTATTTATTTATTTTTTATTTTTTTTAAGATTTTATTTATTTGACAGAGACACAGTGAGAGAAGGAACATGAGCAGGGGGAGTGGGAGAGGGAGAAGCAGGCTCCCCGTTGAGCAGGGAGACCCATGCAGGGCTCGATCCCAGGATGCTGGGATCGTGACCTGACCTGAAGGCAGATGCTTAATGACTGAGCCACCCAGGCATCCCTTATTTTTATTTTTTATTTTTTAAAGATTTTATTTATTTATTTGAGAGAGAGAATGAGATAGAGCATGAGAGGGGGGAGGGTCAGAAGGAGAAGCAGACTCCCTGCTGAGCAGGGAGCCCGATGCAGGACTCGATTCTGGGACTCCAGGATCATGACCTGAGCCGAAGGCAGTCGCTTAACCGACTGAGCCACCCAGGCGCCCCCCCTTATTTTTATTTTTAATAAGAGGTTTTAATAAAGAGTTTGAGACATGTTCCAAAAGCACACAAAAAATCATGCTTGAAGATAGCTTACTTCCTTGGAGACTGAACACAAGAAATTATATTTCATGGTTATATTCCCCTAAGCTAAGGAAAAATGTGAGAATTCTCTTCTCTTTCACTTTTCCTCCTCAAAAAGTAAGGAGATGCATGAGGTTGCATTCCTTGTGAAAGGGTACATTATTCTCACTTTCATGAAAGACACTAGTTTTCTTTTGAAAATTTTTAAAAATCAGCTTTTTGACATGCAATTTACATGCAATAACATTCACCAATCTTAAATGAGCAATCTGAGACTGGATAAATGCACACTTCTAACTAGGTGGTGCTGGTCCTCCTCCACAGGGGACTTACAGCCCCTGCAGCCACTGCAGAGGCTGCAGTAGTTGGGGGTGTTCTGAATAGTATGGGGTTGGTGTGTGTAGTTTTTTTTTTTTTAAGATTTTATTTATTTGAGAGAGAGTGAGAGGGAGCACGAGTGGGGGTACAGGGGAGAGGGAGAAGCAGGCTCCCCACTGAGCAAGGAGCCTGGGACCATGGCCTGAGCCGAAGCCAGATGCTTAACTGACCGAGCCACCCCGGTGCCCCTGGTATATGTAGTTTTAACAAGGCATGGCCATCCTCCATGGGAGGTTAGGAGAAAGCGTTGGCAAAGTGTGTGTGGGTCTTATGGGGGAGGGGATCCATAGCCCTGGGACTGAAGCAGGCTTGGCTGGAGGGTCTGGGGCATGCTCTAAGCAAATTGGGTAGGGAATGCCAGTGCCCTGCTGGTTCCTGCAGATCGCTGTGTGTTTGTGGTGTGGGTAGGGGAGGAAAAGGGTGCCAACCAACTCCTTTGTTCTTGGAGAAGTCCCTCAATGAACTCTGAAATAAGTCACTAACACTCTTTCCCTTAAACCCCAGGTGCCTTTCCAACAACTGTTTCTGAGCTGTATTTCTGCAGGTTATTTGCTGTGTTGTCTCTTTAAAGGCTGTAGAATTTAAGAAACGAAACTGATGAACATAGGGGAAGGGAAGGAAAAAATAAGATAAAAACAGAGGGAGGCAAATCGTAAGAGACTCAACTGTAGGGAACAAAAAGAGAGTTGCTGGAGGGAGGGGGTGAAGGGATGGGGTAATTGGGTGATGGGCATTAAGGAGGGCACTTGATGAACTGATGAATCACTAAATACTACCCCTGAAACTAATAATATACTATAGGTTAACTGAAATGAATTTAAATAAAATCAAAAGAAAAAAAAATAAAGGCAAGGGCTCAGCTTCCTGTTGCCCTTCAGGCTCTTGGAGGTGAGCCCACTGATTTTTTTAAAGTTCCAGGCCATAAGTCCTGCTGGTTATAAGCACTCATGAAACTCGGTGCCTCTGATTTTCCAAATGCTATGGGGATTTCACTTCTTGCAGGCTCCCAGGTATGGCAGGCTGTTTCTCACTCTTCTCTCTGCCTGCTATTCCCTCCCTCCATCTGTCAGACCCACAGCGTTTAGGTCATCCTTCCTACCCTCTTTGATGTGGTGGCCTCTTATCTACATTTAGTTGTGGAGTTTGTTTGGTTAGTCTTTGGGTCCTTTTCTGGGTTGTTTGCTCTGAGGTAAGTGTAATCTAGTTGTATCTGTGGGAGGAGGTGTGTTTAGGGTCCTCCTACTCTGCCATCTTCCCGCCTGGTGAGAGCACGTTTGTATGGCTTTAGAAAAGGAAGTATCTCTCACAGGAAAGTTTCAACTGTTAGCCATTTGTCTTGAATTTCTTAAGTTGTAAAATTGCCATTTTATTGTTAAACCTCATTTATTTGCTGAGACTTCATATTTTTCTGTTTATTTCAAAAGTATTTACAATTTCTTGGGACATTTTTATAATAGTCACTTTAAAGTCTTTGTCCGATCTAATATCTATTTAATCTCAGTGTTAACGTCTGTGGGTTGCCTTTCCCATGTGACATGGGAATGGAGAATTTCCTGGTTCTTGGTATGCACAGTAACTTTTTAAAAGTTTTTATTTAAATTCCAGTTAACATATAGTGTAATATTAGTTTCAGGTGTACAGTTTAGTGATGCAACCCATAAAATATTCAGTGCTCATCACAACAAGTGTATCCACAGTAATTTTGGATTACATCTGACACAATTTGAATATTAGGTTGTGAGATTCTGGGTCTTGTTTAATCCTATAGTGAATGTTGACATTTTGTTTTAGCCTGATTAGCTTCAGGCTGTACATTCACAACTGCCTTCAGTGTGCTGCGGTTCCAAAATCAGCTCAGTTTTCAAAGCCTTTGAAGTGTTGGTTGCATCTACCCCTTGTTGCATCAGCCAGTGGTGGCCAGTTTGAGATCTTGGGTGGTAGTCTATTCATTTTTCAAAATCTGTTATACTCTGATTAAGATCCTATCTACACACGAATGGCTCAGTGGTGAACCCAGGAATTGATAAAATATAAATATTAAATTTATGAGATCACTGTATGAGGTCACAAGCTTCTCTACCACTGCAATCTTCTCAGTACTGTCCAACTTCCTAGGGAATTTCCTTTTTGGTCTTTTGGCCAGATAGATGGGGCTTTATTTATCCTGGTCTGCCATGGACTTAAGCAACTGTGCCCATGTGTTAGGGACAAATGGTGAGAATTCTGACTGAAGGGGTGGAAAATGGCAAACTCACAAAATGGTTTGGTGGTACTTTGAATTATGGTCTTCGTCCTCAGTCCACCTGCTGCTAATTTTCAGAGTCCTCCAATAGTTTCCCTGTGCATTCTGTCCAAGTTTTATAACCAAATCAAATGGGAGAACCAGTGGGGAGAATATATTTACTCCATCTTACCCAGAGCCAGAAACTTTTGCCTAGAATTTAAAGTTTGACAAATACTTTTCCTAAGGGGCCATATAGCAAATATTTTAGGTTTGTAGGTCATAGGATTTCTGTTGCAACTACGGAATTGTGTGTTAGCACAAAAGCAGCCATAGATAACATATAAATAAATGGATGTAACTATGTTACAATAAGAATTTATTTATAAAAACAGGCATTTGGCCTGTAGACGATAGCTTGCCATCTCTGTTTTAGATAACGAGTGCAATGCTCACTGAGTGCAGGATGTTTAGTAGGGATGTGGAATGATAGTAGGAAATGTAAAAAGTCTCATCACCTCACTGAAAATTTAGCAGGAATAATTCTGAAACGTCACTAATTATTTCATGCTGATTCACTTAAGCAGTGTGACACTCCCACCTGTGGCAGCATAGCCTACTAGGTATTAATGTGCTAAGGGTTTACTTCTGAATTACAGGCTAAGTTGTGTTCTTATATTCTTCCTGCCACTCGTTGCTTCACTTTTCTTTTTTTTTTTTTTTTTAAACATTTAATGAGTTTTGCCAGACATTTTTAGGACATATATAAGTTTTTTGTATGATGCTGAAATTTTTTTTCAAGGACAAAATCATATTAAATATCCTTGCATTTTTAGGTAAAAATATATAATAAGGCATTTTACATATATGTATATAAAAATCTTTTTAAAGGCACATTGACATTTTGGATGTATGGCTCATATAAGCAAACAATATATTTTAAAGTTTTCTTTGTGGTATATTTTTTAATTAAAAAATTTTAATTCTAGTATAATAACATACAGTGTTACATTATTTTCAGTTGTACAATATACTGATTTAACTATTCTATACATTACTCTATGCTCATCATGATAAGTGTACTCTTTTATTTTTCTTTATTTTGTTAGTCACCATACAGAACATCATTACTTTTTGATGTAATGTTCCATGATTCATTGTTTGTGTATAACACCCAGTGCTCCATGCAGTACGTGCCCTCCTTAATACCCATCACTGGACTAACCCATCTCCCTACCCCCTCTCCTCTAGAACCCTCAATTTGTTTCCCGGAGTCCATAGTCTCTCATGGTTCGTCTCTCCCTCCGATTCCCCCCCCTCATTTTTCCCTTCCTTCTCCTAATGTCCTCCATGCTATTCCTGATGTGCCACAAATAAGTGAAACCATATGATAATTGACTTTCTCTGCTTGACTTATTTCACTTAGCATAGTCTCCTCCAGTCCCATCCATGTTGATGCAAAAGTTGGGTATTCATCCTTTCTGATGGCTGAGTAATATTCCATTGTATATATGGACCACATCTTCTTGATCCTTTTGTCTGTTGAAGGGCATCTCGGCTCTTTCCACAGTTTGGCTTTTGTGGACTTTAGAACTACTTGGTTCTTGGCTGGCACTTAATTACCTGTGTCATTTCCTCAATGTTGATTTTTTTTACAGGGTGAGGGTGGGATAGCAAATGGGCTCATTATCTGAGCTGGATGCTGTAAACATACTTGAGGGTGGTAGTATCTCTTGCGCGTGTCAGCAAGAAGTGGACAATCAGGGATGATGATTTGATAGGACAAGGCTGATATTTATAACTAACTCTTTTGGGCATATCAGCACAGTATTGACTATTTATCATGGAAAAGTTTGCTGATATTAGCCCTGGTTAAACAGGAGCATTCTCCTACCTATTTGTCCCCAAGGGTGCACAAACCAATTAGAAGTACATCTTGAGCAAAGAAAATCAGCCATTGTGCAAGTATGGAAACAAATGTGTGTGAGGTTCTACCAGGGTGGTGGGCTCAGGCCTAGTATTATCCCAATGACTCCATTTTTTTTCCCTCCATAGAAACAAAAAATTTTCTAAGACAGCAAGAACTGAGGAGAATCGGCAGAGATGTGTTGTCTTGTTCTCGAGAGAAGATCTCTTAGGAGAAGTGCTACTTTCAGTTTTATACTGCAGACTAAAATCTGGTTACTCTTGTAAAGGCAGGCATCCCTAGAGGTTCTGGGACTCTCTTTTGGCCAAGATTTCACATCTAGAAGAAGCTGATATGAGGCTATATCCTGGGGTTCCCATTAGCACATCTAATGAACCTCTCTCTCTCTTTTTTTAAAGATTTTATTTATTTGACAGAGAGAGACAGTGAGAGCAGGAACACAAGCAGGGGGAGTGGGAGAGGGAGAAGCAGGCTTCCCGCTGAGCAGGAAGCCTGATGCGGGGCTCGATCCCAGGACCCTGGGATCATGACCTGAGCCGAAGGCAGATGCTTAACGACTGAGCCACCCAGGCGCCCATGAACCTCTCTCTTAATCCTGCTTTCAGCACCTCTCATTGAAGAGCAATGGACTTTGCCATAATACTGTTTCAGGAACTGATAGGAGAAAAACAAGGAAAGAAGAAATGGGAGAAGGAAGAGGAGGAGACGATAAATTGGGAAAGCAACATTTCTTTTAAAAATAATAGCTTAATACTTATGTGGTATATCATTTAATAATTGCAACCACTTAGGAGAGTATATGGGTTTTGATTTGCATGAAATCCTGTTACTAGTATTGATGTCAGGAGCCTGGACCCTGGAGCCAAACTTCCGAGATTGGAATCTTGGCTGTCCTACTTACTGTATTACTTTGGGCAAGTTCCTGAATATCTTTGTGCCTCAGTTTCCTTAACTGGAAAATGGAGAAAATATGTGCCTTTTTCAAAGGATAGTTGTAAGGGTTGAATTAGTGTAGAAAAGCACTAGGTACATTGCCTGCTGTGTAGTAGACACTATTTAAGTTTCACCTACTTGATAGAAAATTCTCATTATAGGAAACTCATGGGCAGCCTTCTGGGATGATTCAACCATGGGGAAGGACAGCTTTGGATAGGCAAAGAGCTGCTTGTAAGGCAAATAGTCTACACATAGAAATTTGATTTGGAGGTAGTTACTGGGAGTTTGAAGGAAGAAATGTGGAACATGATGTAAGATCTCTTAGGCTATCTTTCAAATTCCTACTGGGGACATCATACCAGGTTGCTGGGGTGAGCCTACATTAAGGTTATAATGAGCCATATTAAAGAACCATTTATAGTCTGAGGATTGTGTTGGCACCGTGGATCCTAAGTTTGTTCTATGTTATAGTTTAACACTGGATTGCAACCCAGATAGGGGGTGCATTTCTCCGTTTAGTATAACCACAGGTAAAATAAAGATGAGAGGCAACAACCATGGTATAATGAAATAAGAAAAAAATACTTGGCTTTCGTTCCACGTCCTGGCGCAGAGCTCTTAAAATCCTTGGAATTTCCCAAGTAATGAGGGAGATGGGAGCTCCTTCCAACCATACCTCAGTTTATGCTAAGGAGGCAATTGTTGGTGGGGCTCCTAAATAGCTTCAGGATGGGGTCTGGAATGACCTAGTCTTGATTAGACCTTAGAATTTTCAGCCTCACCCCTCAACCTCTGGAGAGGGGAGAGAGACGGGAGATAGAGTTCAGAGACCGATGACTCATTCATGTTGACATAATGGAACTTCCATAAAAATTCCTAAAAGTGAAGTTTGGGGGCTTCCAGATTAGTGAACATATCAAAGTGCTAGGAGGGTGATGCCCCCAGAGAGCGTATGATAGTTCTGTACCTCTTCTCCTATTCTTTGTCCTATACATCTCTTCAGTTGGGCTTTTTTAAGGTATATCTTTTGTAATAAACCAGTAATAGTAAGAAAAGTAAATCTTCCCTGAATTCTATGAGTAGTTATACTGAGCTGTCAAACTTGAGGGAATCCATGAATTTTTATTAGCTGGGCAGAAGTGTGAGTAGCCTGGGAAACTAGCTGGTATCTGAAGTGGGGTTAGATTTATGGGACTGAGCCCTTAACCTGGGGAGTCTGAGTTAATTCCAGGAGTTTGTATCAGATTTGAATTGTTGGACACCCAGTTGGTATGGGGGAATCAGAATTGGAGTGAGGAAAAAATCCCACATACTTGGTGTCAGAAGCAATGTCAGAAAGAACCTCTCATGTGGCCAAATGAAAAATGTGCATAGTGATGATAGTTACTCTCTTCACCACAGACATAGCTGCTATCTTTAGCCAGGACATGGGTCTCTGGGAGCCCCATAGAGAGTGGAGATGGCTTGAGGGAGGTGCTCAGATATGATATAGATATTATAAGGAAGAAAATCACTGCTAGTTCACATCTCTGTGAGAAGTCAGAGTCACAGACTGATTCAGGAGTGACTTCTGGGCTGAGTATTCTATAATTATGCTTATGATTATTTTCATTCATTCAGTAGAAATGTTTTTCTATTATATACCTACCATTGTGCTAAGCATTTGACATGGAGCAGTGACGAGACAAAATCCTTTAGGTAGCTTGTCTTGGAAAAGAGAAGAGACATTAAACCAATAAATAATGAACTGGTAAAAACTAGAGCTAAGAACTATGGGTTGTTGTTGATGTTTTGCTATATCAGAAGTTTTCATGGATATGAGGGAGATTAGATTTTATTTTTTTATTATCATTTTCAGTTAGCCAGTATATAGTGCATCATTAGTTTTTGATGTAGTATTCAATGATTCTTTAGTTGCATATAACACCCAGTGCTCATCACCACATTTCTGTAGAATTATCTACTTAACATTCTTTCACTAATATGGTCTTTGCGCAAAGAAGATAGGATAGAGGTAGGAAACTTTAAATTCTCACGAGAAAACTGAGGGTTTTAGAGGGGACGGGGGTGGGAGGATGGGTGAGCCCGGTAATGGGTATTAAGGAAGGCACGTATTGCATGGAGCACTCACTGGGTGTTATACGCAAACAATGAATCATGGAACACTACATCAAAAACTAATAATGTAATGTATGGTGACTAACATAATAAAATTAATAATAAAAAAACTAAAAATTCTCACTAGAGACCCCTAATACACTAAGATAGGTCGTAATTCAAAAACCCCTAAGGAATATATTGTGGTAGAAAGGCCCCTACCCAAGACATTACAGTTCTATTATTAGAAAGGTCTTCCCCCCCTTAATAAAATGAGATGATGAAGAGTAATAATAATGTATAGTGGTCCCAAACACATGAAAGGATAATTACCCACCCTGCAGGTGATTCAAAAGAGACAATTAAGACAAGGAAGCAAGAGGATGTGTGTATTTTTAAGTTGGTAGGAAGAGAGGCAGAACTTGTATAAGAACTTAAATTTTGAGATTTGAAGATTGGATTAGGATTAATTACAGATCTTTTTAGGTTATATTTATATTCCGGGATGGTACAAAAAATTTATTTTGATTACCCACATTTAGTTATTGATCCTACCATGAGTCACACTTCCAGAGGCTCAAATGGCTTGATCTGACTTTTCAGACTCAATTTTGAGGTTCTAAGACCCTTCTTGACTAGTACTGAGGCATAGTAGAGAAGAACGTGGCTGGAAGAACATTGCCAGGGCAGCATTAATTTTGGGCCATGCCACTGGATCCAAACCATACTTACTCATCCTAGGATATCATTCATCTTAAGACTCACTGTGACTTTAGTAATTGTTGTTGTTGTTGTTGTTGTTGTTGTTGAAGAAATAAAACCCTGTTAAACATGAGCGTAGACTTTTAGGACTGAAACAATTACAAAACTAGTAAGTGAAATAGGATGATTTGTTATATTTCCATGCTTATGTGGTTATGATTACATACAAATGAAGGAATGTTTGTAGATTTTACTACCCTTCTAAATATTGTATAACTAGTTAGGCAAAGTTGTTTGAACCTGTGTATATCTACTTTCTACTGAGTGGTTCTAAATGGCAATATACATCAGAATCACTTGGGGAAGCTTTTAAAATATGAACATACCTGAATCCAGTAAATCTCCAGTAAACCTGAATTTTTGGAGGTGTGCTTAAGCATGGGTATTTTTTTTAAATCTTTGAATATTAAGATGCAGCCCCAGGTAATAACTGCTGATCCAAGGGAATATTAAAGAATCTAGAATGAATGATGCTCATTTACAGCTATATGAACAATAGATTTAGAGAACAAATGTTTTTTGCTTTTAGCAAGGCAAACTTCTGTATATTTAGTGAACTTATTAGACAACATTTGGATTTTTATGTAGAATTCTGTTTGCAATATGATTATCTACTTTAAATTGTATAATAGGGTAGTGTTTGATTTTTCTGAAAAAAGTACAAAACATTATTTTAGGAATTAGCTCTTTTTCGGGATCTGTTTCCAAATTTCAGCCATTCTTAGATTTCATCCAAAAATTACTGGTTTTAACTTACAAAATTTACATAATTCCTATAAGCTAGTGTTTCCTATAAGAAAGTATTAACTCCATTATCCTTCAAATTTGATTAAAACAAGTAATCCCAACAAATTCCAGGAAGTTGGTATGGTCTGTTGACTAAAATGGTCTCTGATTTCTGCTGTATTATTTTTTTTTCTTTCAAGATTTTCTTTAAATTCAAGTTAGTTAACATATAGTGTAATAGTTTCAGGGGTAGAATTTAGTGACTCATCACTTGCATATAACACCCAGTGCTCATTACATCAAGTGCCCTCCTTAATGCCCATCCCCTAGTTACCCAATCCCCTCCAGCACCCCTCAGTTTGTTTCCTATAGTTAAGAGTTTCTCTCTCTTTTTTTTTTTATTCTGAGTGCAGACTAAAACTAATCACCTATGTGGAGATCAACAAAAAATCACCCACATGAGAACAGGAATCATTTCTTGAGGGCAAGAGAGTCTGCAGGCGGCCACCACCGCCTGGGTCTGGCAGAGACGCCAAGCAAACGCAGGCCAGGCGAAGGAGTGGAAAAGCTTTCTAGATTGATTGATTTATTTTAGAGGGCCTCTGTGTGTGAGTGGGGGGAGGAGCAGAAGGGGAGAATTTTCAAGCAGATTCCCTGCTGAGTGCAGAACCCAATGTGGGACTCCATCTCATGACCCATGAGATCATGACCTGAGATGAAACCAAGAGTTGGAAGCTTAACTGACTGAGCCACCTAGGCTCCCCTAGTTAAAAGTCTCTTATGGTTTGCCTTCCTCTGTTTCCATCTTACTTGATTTCTGCTGTATTTTAAATATTTACTGTCTTTCTCCCTTGGATAAGATCACCTTAGATCAGAAAAGCGGTTCTCTTTATTTGTACTGGCAGACTTCATAATTTAGTATTAATAATAACAAAAATGACTTATAATTGCAACCTCTATTTCAAATGATGTTTCTGTTAACCTCACAGGGGCAGGAATGTAATTGGTCAGCCAAATTCTTGACTTGGCTCAGGATACGAGTAAGTCAGACCCTTACATCTGAGCCTAGTGAAAGATCTATATACCATGTTCTCATTTAATGAAATTGGTCTCTATTTGAATGCAGTTTTTAAGCTGCTGAATTCTGCACCTGTAGCAATTTCTGGCTGATTTTCAAGAACAGCCCAGAGAATCAGAAATGAGAGTAACATGCCTGCACAAAAGTTTAACAACATGGCACCGTGTAGTCTTTGCATTAAACACATTGGAAATTAAGGAAAATGAAGATAAGTTAAACAGCAAATATTAAAATTCTGTTGGTCTCAGCATGAATGGAGGTAGAGGTTGTGCAATTATTTGCTTACTGTCTTCATGATCTAGATAAAGCCTGATTTGGTTATTTCCTACCACTCTCTAGAATCCTAATACTAGATGTCAGGAATAATGAGGTTCTGAATTTTATAAAAAATAAGTTTATCATTATCAAATCTAATAATGAAATCTCCACAAATAATTCAGACAGCAGTGCTGTCAATCAACATAGCTTCTAAGCAAAGAAATGGTTGTCCTGTGTGCTGGTGCAGCAAACTGGGGAAGTGGGGCATTTAAATAATCTGCAGCCAAAAGTCTAATGTCTGTCTAGATAACATGGCTCCTAACATAGATGAAGATTTGCACCCTCAGATAACAGTACATGTTTTTGTATCTACAGATTGAGAAAACAAAAAAGTTACTATGTTAATAAATGCAGAAAAAATAATAAAGTTTGAAAATCCCTATCTTGGCACCTCCAGCAGAATAACATCAATAGATGTTAAAACAAATGGGCAAAGATTGTTGAAAACAGGAAACATTACATTGAAATATCCCTCCTTAGATAACACTATTTCTGTTTTGATTTTTACAAATTGAGAAACTGACACAATGTTGTGTCAATGATAAGGTGTAAAATGTATTGGTTTGATACATTTATATATAGCAATATTACTATTGTAGCATTAGTTAACACCTTTCTCATGTCACATTTTTTTGTGGTGAGAGCAAGACCTGGTTTCTTAACAACTTTAAAGTTTATTATACAGTATTACTGACTGTATTTACTATGCTGTATATTAGATCTTCAGAACTTATTTATCTACTCATTGCAAGTTTGTCCCCTTACACATCTTCCCAATTCTCCAGCACATGGTAACCACCATTCTACTGTTCTTGAGTTTAGTTATTTTAGATTCCACATATAAGTGAGATCATATGATGTTTCTTACCTTATCTGACAAACCCCATTTAGCATAAGGCCCTTAAAGTCCATCCACATTGTTGGAAATGACAGGATTTTGTTCTTTCTCATGACTATTGTGAATACTCTATTGCATATATTCTACATTTTCTTTGGACACTCAGGTTGTTTCCAGATCTTGGCTATTATGAATAATGCTGCAGTGAATATAGGACTACAGAGGGCTTTTTCAGTATGATTATTGATGTCAATTCCTTTGGATATATAACCAGGAGTGGGATTACTGCATCATATGATACCTCAGTTTTTAATTTTTTGAGGAACTGCCATACTGTTTTCCACAATGGCTGTACCATTTTACATTTCCACCAATAGTATAAAAGCGTTCCCCTTTCTCCACATCCTTGTTAGCATTTTCTCTTGTCTTTTTGAAAAATCTGTGAGGTGATATCTCATTGTGGTTTTGATTTGCATTCCCCTGGTGTTCAGTGATATTGAGCATATTCTCATGTACCTGTTGACCATCTGCATATCTTCTTTGGAGAAATACCTTTTTAGGGTCTCTGCTCATTTCTTTTTTTTTTTTTTTTTTTTTAAAGTATGAGTCACACCCAGTGTGGAGCCCAATGCAGGGCTTGAACTCACGACCCTGAGATCAAGAGTTGGACACCCAGGCACCCCTCTCTAACTTCTTAATGGATTATTTCCTTTTTTTGTTACTGAGTTGTAGGAGTTCATATATTTTGGATATTAACTCCTTATCAGATACATGGTTTGTGAATATTCTCCCATTCAGTAGGGTGCCTTTTCAACTTGATTTTGTTGTTGTTATACAGAGTTCTTTAAAGTAATCCCACTTGTTTTAGTTTTTGTTGCCTGTGCACTTGGTGTCTTTTCCAAGAAATCCTTGCCAACACTAATGACAAGGATTTTTTCCTTTTGATTTCTGTGTTTGGTTTCAGGTCTCACATTTAAATGATCGATTTTTTTCCTCTAAAGATTTATTTATGTATTTGAGAGAGAAACAGAGAAGCAGACTTCTGGAGTCGGAGGCTCAACCAGCTGAGGCACCCAGACACCCCTAAATGATCCATTTTAAGATAATTTTTGTGAGTGTAAGAAAAGGGTCCAGTTTTATTACTTAGCATGTGAATATCCAGTTTTCGCAGCACCATTTTTTGAAGAGACTGCTTCCCCCCGCATTGTTTTTGGCAATCTTGTAAAAAATTAGTTGGCCTTATATGTGTGGGTTTATGTGTGGGCTCTGTTCTCTTCCACTGGCCTATGTGCCTGTTTTTATGCCAATGTTACACTGTTATAATTACTGTTGCCTTTGTAATATGGCTTGAAACCTGGTAGTGTGATGCCTCCATCCTTGTTCTTCTTAGGATTGCTTCAATTATTCAGGGTCTTTGGCGGTTCCAAACAAATTTTAGGATAGTGTTTTTCTATTACTGTAAAAAAAAATGCTATTGGGATTTTTGATTGGAATTGCATTGAATCTGTAGTTCTCTTTGGGTAATCTGAGTAACTTCACAGTATTGCTCTAATCCAAGAGCACAAGGATAACTTTCCATTTATTTGTGTTGTCTTCAATCTTTCATCAGTTTTTTTCTTAAAATTTTATTGGGCAGACCTTTCATCTCCTTGGCTAAATTTATTTCTTTCAAATAATACATAAAAATGCAGCTTATTGCTGTATGGTGATTTTTTATATCCTGACTTCCCTGAGTTTATTTATTTACTTACTGGAGTCTTTAGGATTTTCTATATATAAGATTATGTCAGCTGCAAACAGATAATTTTAATTTTTCCTTTCTGATACAGATGCCTTCTCTTTTTCTTGCCTAATTGATGTGGCTAGGACTTCTAGTACTCTGTTGAATAGAAGTGACAAAGTGGGCATCCCTGTCTTATTTCTGATCTTAGAGGAAAGGATTTTAACTTTTAACTATTTAGTATGATGTTAGCTGTGGGCTTGTTGTATATAGCATTTATTATTCTGGGGAACATTCCTTCTATACCTCGTTTGTTGAACTTAAGTGTTTTTTCCCCCGACACCGATTCCGATGATCATGACCTCTTTCATTTTATTAATGTAGTGTATCACATTTATTGATTTGTATATGATGAATCATCCCTACCTTGTTGGGATAAATCCCATTTGATCATGATGGATTTTTTTATTGTATTATTGAATTTAGTTTGCCTATATATGTCTGTATACATTTTTTTTTACTGGTTCCTTTTTTATTGAAGTATAACTAACATGCTGTATTACTAGCTTTAGGCAGACAAAAAACAAATACAAATGATTTCATTTGTGGAATATAAGAAACAAAACAAAGGAATAGGCAAAAAAAAAAAAAAAGACAAAAATAATAAACCAGACCCTTACCTACGGAGAACAAACAAGTGGTTATCAGAGGGGTGGTGGCTGGGATGGGGGAATGGGCGAAATAAAGGGAATTAAGAGGTACACACTTCCAGTTACAAAATAGGTCACTGAGATGAAAAACATAGGGAATATAGTAAATAAGTTTGTGAAAACATAGCTTGCTAATATTTTGATAATGCAGGGAAAAATAAACCTTTCAGTGGAGACATTTGCCTATGATCCTCTTAACCAAGTGATCAAACTTAGCCCCCCTGATAGTGAGACAATGGCCATTATGTACATCCTGATTACATGAAATAAGTACATAATATTACTTCTGACATTTTTACAAAAAAAGTTAGCTGCATCTATTAATCAGACAAATTATGTGGTATATTCTGCAAGACTGTCCGGGTCTCTGGCACAAAAAAAAAAAAAGAAAAAAATCTAAAAAAGTCCTGCAGACAAGTCTACATTAAGGAATAAAGGAAAACACAAAGTTTCTTCCCTGATCCTGTTTAGATCCTGAGTCAGGAAAAACAAACAAACTTGAAAAAAGACTTTCATATTCAGGAATAAAATATTTAGGAATATTTTAGAAATTGTTGAAATTTAGGAAATATTTAGGAGTTGTTGAAAGTAGTATCTCCCTTTCTTTTACATTGTACATTTTTTTATTATGTTAGTCACCATACATTACATCATTAGTTTTTGATGTAGTGAACCATGATTCATTGTTTGCGTATAACACCCAGTGCTCCATGCAGTACGTGCCCTCCTTAATACCCATCACCAGGCCAACCCATCCCCCACCCCCTCCCCTCTAGAACCCTCAGTTTGTTTCTCAGAGTCCATAGTGTCTCATGGTTCGTCTCCCCCTTTGATCCTCCCCCCGTTTTTCCCTTCCTGCTATCTTCTTCTTCTTCTTTTTTTTTTTTTTTTAAACATATTATGTATTACTTGTTTCAGAGGTACAGGTCTGTGAATCACCAGTCTTACACAATTCACAGCACTTCACCATAGTACATACCCTTCCCAATGTCTGTCACCCAGCCACCCCATACCTCCCACCCCCCACCACTCCAGCAACCCTCAGTTTGTTTATTATTACGGTTGGTGTCAATTTCAATAGGTATGAGAGTCATATTGTGGTTGTGTAGGAAAATGACCTTCATTTTAATCTTAGGAGATGATGCTAAAGTATTTAGCAGTCAAGAGGGGAAGTCTGCAGTTAACTTAGAAATGGATCAGGAAAATAAAGAACATCACAGGTGAGCACATAAGAGAGTGAGCAAGAGAGAATGAGAATATATTGCCATAGCTGTTAGGAATTGGTGAATTTACATGAAGGCCATGTGGTGTCCCTGTGCTATGCTTCCAACTTCTTTGTAGCTTTGAACATGTTCAAAATAAAAAAAGGAAAAATCTTGAATCAAAACATCATAGAAATCTAAATGTGAAACTGAATTCAATAATGTTCTTATGTTTAATTTAAAAAAAAAGGAATTGTTTGAACAGTTACTGAACATTTTATGTGGATGACACGTTCAGCCTGTAAGCATTGCTCACCAGCCTGTAAATTCACAGACCTCTTGAAATAACTCTAAACCTACTCGTGCTCAACTTTTAGGTATGTCTCCTTGGGAAGGAAGTGTCTGATCAATAGAGGTTAGCTTCCTTGTAATCAAAGCTAGTCTGCTAGACCTCTGTGCCTAGTGTAAAGCTAGTCTTGATTTAAAAAATACAAATTATACCTGGTTACAGCTTCTTTTGGAGAAATTGCTCTTTCCTAGGCTCTCATCATGTTTGTGTCATTGTTGCTGCAGTGTTCATAGGACAGGTCAGAGCCATCTCCAGTTCTGTGGAGAAAAACAATATATTCTCTTTAGTTCTGTCTAAAATCAAAGCTGGTCTGATTTTATGTATCTTTCCATGGATATCCTGTTTGCCCTCGAAGTTCTGGATCTTTTATGCTATTGGGACAGATTTTACTTTGCCTTGTAACAACTTCCTGAGTTCATGCTGTGCGCATGCCCTGTCTTAAGCATGGATAAGACTGTACATAGTTTTCAATAAAAGGGTAACTCCAGGAAGGGGAGTTCCTATTTAAAAAAAAAGTATGATCATAAAATCAGATAAATAAAACACTGGTCTAATAGGGGAAGCGAGGGAAAACTGAAGGGGGAGAAATCAGAGAGGGAGATGAACCATAAGAGACTTTGGACACTGGGAAACAAACTGAGGGTTTTATAGGGGAGGGGGCTGGGGGAATGGAGTTACTGGGTGATGGGTATTAAGGAGGGCACATGTTGTGATGAGCACTGGGTGTTATATGCAACTAATGAATCACTGAACACTACATCAAAAACTAATGATATACTATACAGTGGCTAACTTAACATAATAAAAAATGAAATATATTTAAAATACTTTGGGGCGCCTGGGTGGCACAGTTGGTTAAGTGTCCAACTCTTAGTTTCAGCTCAGGTTGTGATCTCAGGGTACTGGAATTGAACCCTGAATCGGCTTTGCACTCAGTGCCAAGTCTGCTTGAGTTTATCTTTTCCTCTCCCTCTCCTGCTTCTCTGTTCTCTCTTTCTCTCAAATATATCTTAAAAAAAACCCTAAAATATTTTGTCTTACAGTAACAGGTTTTAAAATTGTTTCTGTAAAATAAAACAAAGAATTACATGAAACACATATATAACTTAATGAATTAAGGCAAATAGCTTTATAAATAACCCATGTGAAGAAATAGAAATTTTTTAGTCGCCTTAGAAGCCTTTTGCGCCTTTTATATTTGCAATTCCCCATTCTATTCACAACCTCTTCCACTTCTTCTAAAAATAATTACTATGCTGACATTTAAAGTAATCACCTTTTTGCTTTTCTTTATTATTTTACCATCAAAGTGTGCAACCTTGAATACTTTGGTACGCTCCCTCCCTGTCTTCTTCATATATATATATAACGTCTCTGCAATATAGAATAATATAGTCCTTTTGTGATCTCTTTAACGTACAGGTTTTTTTTCTGTGCCTCTCCCCACCTATTTGTTGAAGAAACCCAGATATTTGATCTGTAGAGTTTCTCCCAGTCCGGAGTATGATGGTTGCATCCCCAGCATGGGGTTTGGCACATTTCTCTGCCCTTTTCATTGCCTGTATATTGATACCTGCAGTAGAAACTTAATTATATGTGAATTTTTTGGCAACACTATTTCATGGGTGGGACATGTTCTTTACTGTTGATGTTAGCAGCCGTTGCTGTACATTGCTCAGATCCAGTCATTCGTTAAGATTGCATAGTTAGGATACTCTAAAGCTATCTTCATCTATTAATTGAAACCTATAAGAAGTTTACCCTCATCTACTATTTGGTTATTCCTAGGTGTAGCTAGAATTGGAAAGACAGCATAAATACCCTTTCTCAGTGGCTACCAGTTTTCAAATTAGGGGTTCACCATGATCTTATAAGGCCGATCAATTGGGCTACCCCTTTTAATAAAAATCATTTTGAATTAAAGAGGTTAAATATATTTTGTGTCTTAATCCATATGATTATCCTTATTGAAAATCAAATTGGCCTCCTTTGGCTTTGGAGGTCTTTTAGGTTGGCTCCAGAGTCCTTGGCATATGCCCCTGGTAGTCTTTAATAGCTTCTTTGCTCTCTTGTGGGATAATAGGTTGTGGTTCATCTTGTACATTTCCTGTTCTAAACATGTAATCGGCCATTCCTCAAGGGACCCTGCTGTTTTGTAGGGGGGGAAATGGTTTTCAAGACCATAACCTCAGGGTTGGGCTGTTCACTGCTACTGGGCTGGTTGTTTCTAGGCCTTTTCAGTGGACAATTAGGAAGAACTATCCCCAAAACATGTAAAAATAAAATATGAGAAATATATGCAAATTAAATTCATGACTAGGGTTTCTGTTTAGCTTCTATTTTACATCTGAATCTTCTTTTTTTATGTCAGAAATTTTTATTTTCAAGGAGATAGGATGATTGAATTTAGAATATCACATAATTACTCAATTACTTTGTTCCACATTATTTACACAGGACTATTATCACCTACATAAAAACAGTTAACATTCCTTGATGCACATGTTTCCTCATTATTCCCCATTGAAAAATTGTGTAATTTCTTTATTGTGAGAACAAAGCTGTAAAAGAGTGTATTATCACACTTCTAACCATCACTGAAACCTAGCTACACAAGTAAGTGCATATTAATGTTCATTTCTTGTCCTTAGGTTAGTGTTTCTCTAGTCACTTGGGTATTAAACTTGTTCTCTAGTAGAGCCCTCAGGAAAATCATGGGGAAAAATACTACCTGAGTTCTTATGCATTGATACTAGGTTGATGTAGTCATATTTGCAAGTTAGTTTTACTAGATACCAAATCCTTATTTTTGCTTTCCTTGATAACTCAATATCTTACTCTCTTTTCCTTTGGCATGAAACATTGTTATTGAAAAGTCTGATTAAAAATAGGATTTCTTGGGGTGCCTGGGTGGCTCAGTCATTAATTGTCTGCCTTCGGCTCAGGTCATGATCCCAGGGTCCTGGGATCGAGCCCCACATCGGGCTCCCTGCCCTATGGGAAGCCTGCTTCTCCCTCTCCCACTCCCGCTGCTTGTGTTTCCTCTCTCCATGTGTCTCTGTCAAATAAATAAATAAAATCTTTAAAAAAAATAGGATTTTTTGGGGCACCTTGGTGGCTCAGTCAATTAAGCGTCTGCCTTCAGCTCAGGTTGTGATCCTGGGGTCCTGAGATTGAGCCCTGCATCTGGCTCCCTGTTTAGTGAGGAGTCTACTTCTCCCTCTCCCTGTGCCCCTCCCCCTGCTTGTGTTCTCTCATGCGTTCTTTCTCTCAAATAAAATCTTTAAAAAATTATGATTTTTGAGAAGTAGCCTTTGATTGGATATATTTTTTTCTTTTCCATTTTATTCGAATTTTATTTGAATTTTGCTGGGCATTGGTAATTTCTTTTTAGGTACACTAGTTGTTTTAGTATGTAGTTTCAGGTTTTTTTTTAAGATTTTATTCATTTGGCAGAGAGCACAAGCAGGGGGAGCAGCAGGCAGAGGGAGAAGCAGACTCGCCACTGAGCAAGGAGCCCAATGTGGGGCTTCATCCCAGGACCCTGAGACCATGACCTGAGCTGAAGTCAAACGCTTAATTAAGACTGAGCCACCCAGGAGTCCCTGTAATTTCAGTTTTTTAATTAAAATGTTAGATCTTCTTAAAAAAAATGTTTTTCTCTACTTTTGATATCTGTCCCTTTCTCTCAAATCTTTGTTTCTACCTTTTTAAAAAATACTTCATTTTATTTTATTTATTTTAAGATTTTATTTATTCATGAGACAGAGGCAGAGGGAGAAGCAGGCTCCCTGCAGAGCAGGGAGCCTGATGAGGGACTCAGTCCCAGGGCCCTGGGATCATGACCTGAGCCGAAGGCAGACGCTTAACCAACTGAGCCACCAGGCGTCCCCCCAAATAATTTATTTTTAAAAACAGTTTTAGGTTCTCAGTGAAACTGAGCAGCAGAAAGCAGTGTTCCCAGATAGCCCTTCCACTCCCACACACAGCCTTTCCAATCATCAGCATCCTACATCAGGGTATATTTGTTAAAATTAAAGAACCTACATGGACACTTTATCACCCAAAGTCTATAATTTACATTAGGGTTTACTCAAGTGTTGTATATCCTATGGTTTTTTTTTTTAATTTTTTATTGTTATGTTAATCACCATATATTACATCATTAGTTTTTGGTGCAGTGTTCCATGATTCATTGTTTGTTCATAACACCAGTGCTCCATGCAGAACGTGCCCTCCTCAATACCCATCACCAGGATAACCCATCCCCCCCCCCCCAGAACCCTCAGTTTGTTTTTCAGAGTCCATCATCTCTCATGGTTCGTCTCCCCTCTGACATACTCCCCTTTTCTTCCTCTCC
>NW_027397069.1:52231729-52275974 GCF_003265705.2 Callorhinus ursinus
GTTTTTCAGAGTCCATCATCTCTCATGGTTCGTCTCCCCCTCTGACATACTCCCCTTTTCTTCCTCTCCTGTTATCTTCTTCTTTTTCTTTTTTCTTAAAATATGTTGCGTTATTTGTTTCAGAAGTACAGATCTGTGATTCAACAGTCTTGCACAATTCACAGCGCTCACCGTAGCACATACCCTCCCCAATGTCTATCACCCAGCCACCCCATCCCTCCCACCCCCGACCACTCCAGTAACACTCAGTTTGTTTCCTGAGATTAAGAATTCCTCATATCAGTGAGGTCATGTGATACATGTCTTTCTCTGATTGACTTATTTCACTCAGCATAACACCCTCCAGTTCCATCCACGTCGTTGCAAATGGCAAGATCTCATTCCTTTTGATGGCTGCATAATATTCCATTGTGTATATATACCACCTCTTCTGTATCCATTCATCTGTCGATGGGCATCTTGGCTCTTTCCACAGTTTGGCTATTGTGGACATGGCTGCTATAAACATTGGGGTACACGTACCCCTTCGGGTCCCTACATTTGTATCTTTGGGGTAAATACCCAGTAGTGCAATTGCTGGATCGAACGGTAGCTCTAATTTCAACTGTTTGAGGAACCTGCATACTGTTTTCCAGAGTGGTTGCACCAGCTTGCATTCCCACCAACAGTGTAGGAGGGTTCCCCTTTCTCCACATCCCCGCCAACATCTGTTGTTCCCTGACTTGTTAATTTTAGCCATTCTGACTGGTGTGAGGTGGTATCTCATTGAGGTTTTGATTTGGATTTCCCTGATGCCGAGCGATGCTGAGCACTTTTTCATGTGCCTGTTGGCCATTTGGATGTCTTCTTTGGAGAAATGTCTGTTCATGTCTTCTGCCCATTTCTTGATTGGATTATTTGTTCTTTGGGTGTTGAGTTTGATAAGTTCTTTATAGATTTTGGATACTAGCCCTTTATCTGATATGTCATTTGCAAATGTTTTCTCCCATTCTGTCGGTTGTCTTTTGGTTTTGTGGACTGTTTCTTTTGCTGTGCAAAAGCTTTTTATCTTGATGAAATCCCAATAGTTCATTTTTGCCCTGGCTTCCTGTGCCTTTGGTGATGTTTCTAGGAAGAAGTTGCTGCGGCTGAGGTCGAAGAGGTTGCTACCTGTGTTCTCCTTTAGGATTTGGATGGACTCCTGTCTCACGTTTAGGTCTTTCAACCATTTGGAGTCTATTTTTGTGTGTGGTGTAAGGAAATGGTCCAGTTTCATTCTTCTGCATGTGGCTGTCCAATTGTCCCAACACCAGTTGTTGAAGAGACTGTCTTTTTGCCATTGGACATTCTTTCCTGCTTTGTCAAAAATAAGTTGACCATAGAGTTGAGGGTCCATTTCTGGGCTCTCGATTCTGTTCCATTGATCTATGTGTCTGTTTTTGTGCCAGTACCATACTGTCTTGATGATGACAGCTTTGTAATAGAGCTGGAAGTCTGGAATTGTGATGCCGCCAGCTTTGCTTTTCTTTTTCAGTATTCCTCTGGCTATTCGGGGTCTCTTCTGGTTCCATACAAATTTTAGGATTATTTGTTCCATTTCTTTGAAAAAAGTGGATGGTATTTTGATGGGGATTGCATTGAATGTGTAGATTGCTCTAGGTAGCATTGACATCTTCACAATGTTTGTTCTTCCAATCCATGAGCATGGAACGTTTTTCCATTTCTTTGTGTCTTCTTCAATTTCTTTCATGAGTATTTTATAGTTTTCTGAGTACAGATCCTTTGCCTCTTTGGTTAGATTTATTCCTACGTATCTAATGGTTTTGGGTGCAATTGTAAATGGGATAGACTCCTTGATTTGTCTCTCTTCTGTCTTGTTGTTGGTGTATAGGAATGCCACTGATTTCTGTGCATTGATTTTATATCCTGCTACTTGACTGAATTCCTGTATGAGTTCTAGCAGTTTTGGGGTGGAGTCTTTTGGGTTTTCCACATACAGTATCATATCATCTGCAAAGAGTGAGAGTTTGACTTCCTCTTTGCCGATTTGGATGCCTTTGATTTCTTTTTGTTGTCTGATTGCTGTGGCTAGGACTTCTAATACTATGTTGAATAGCAGTGGTGAGAGTGGACATCCCTGCCGCGTTCCTGACCTTAGGGGAAAAGCTCTCAGTCTTTCCCCATTGAGAATGATATTCGCTGTAGGTTTTTCATAGATGGCTTTTATGATATTGAGGTATGTACCCTCTATCCCTATACTCTGAAGAGTTTTGATCAAGAAAGGATGCTGTACTTTGTCAAATGCTTTTTCTGCATCTATTGAGAGGATCATATGATTCTTGCTCTTTCTTTTGTTAATGTATTGTATCACGTTGATTGATTTGCGGATGTTGAACCAGCCTTGCAGCCCAGGAATAAATCCCACTTGGTCATGGTGAATAATCCTTTTAATGTACTGTTGGATCCTATTGGCTAGTATTTTGGTGAGAATTTTTGCATCCATGTTCATCAAGGATATTGGTCTGTAATTCTCTTTTTTGATGGGGTCTTTGTCTGGTTTTGGGATCAAGGTAATGCTGGCCTCATAAAATGAGTTTGGAAGTTTCCCTTCCATTTCTATTTTTTGGAACAGTTTCAGGAGAATAGGTATTAATTCTTCTTGAAATGTCTGATAGAATTCCCCTGGGAAGCCGTCTGGCCCTGGGCTTTTGTTTCTTGGGAGATTTTTGATGACTGTTTCAATTTCCTTAGTGGTTATAGGTCTGTTCAGGTTTTCTATTTCTTCCTGGTTCAATTTTGGTAGTTGATACATCTCTAGGAATGCACCCATTTCTTCCAGGTTATCTAATTTGCTGGCATAGAGTTGCTCATAATATGTTCTTATAATTGTTTGTATTTCTTTGGTGTTGGTTGTGATCTCTCGTCTTTCATTCATGATTTTGTGGATTTGGGTCATTTCTCTTTTCTTTTTGATCAGTCTGGCCAGGGGTTTATCAATCTTGTTAATTCTTTCAAAGAACCAGCTCCTCATTTCGTTGATCTGTTCTACTGTTCTTTTGGTTTCTAGTTCATTGATTTCTGCTCTGATCTTTATGATTTCTCTTCTCCTGCTGGGTTTAGGCTTTATTTGCTGTTCTTTCTCCAGCTCCTTTAGGTGTAGGGTTAGGTTGTGTATTTGAGACCTTTCTTGTTTCTTGAGAAAGGCTTGTATTGCTATATACTTTCCTCTCAGGACTGCCTTTGCTGTATCCCAAAGATTTTGAACAGTTGTGTTTTCATTTTCATTGGTTTCCATGAATTTTTTTAATTCTTCTTTAATTTCTTGGTTGACCCATTCATTCTTTAGTAGGATGCTCTTTAGCCTCCATGTATTTGAGTTCTTTCCGACTTTCCTCTTGTGGTTGAGTTCTAGTTTCAAAGCATTGTGGTCTGAAAATATGCAGGGAATGATCCCAATCTTTTGGTACCGACTGAGACCTGATTTGTGACCTAGGATGTGATCAATTCTGGAGAATGTTCCATGGGCACTAGAGAAGAATGTGTATTCCGTTGCTTTGGGATGGAATGTTCTGAATATGTCTGTGAAGTCCATTTGGTCCAGTGTGTCATTTAAAGTCTTTATTTCCTTGTTGATCTTTTGCTTAGATGATCTGTCCATTTCAGTCAGGGGGGTGTTAAAGTCCCCCACTATTATTGTATTGTTGTCAATGTGTTTCTTTGCTTTTGTTATTAATTGCCTTATATTATCCTATGGGTTTTGACAAATGTATCCACCACTGTAGTATCATTCAGAACAGCTCTCATGGCCCTAAAAATACTGTTTTCTGCCTATTCATCACTCCCTCACACCAACCTCTGTGAACCACTGATCTTTTCAGTGTCTTATGTCTATGCCTTTTGCAGAATGTCATAGAGTTGAATCACACAGCATGTAGCCTTTTCAGATTGGCTTACTGCACTTTGTAATATGCATTGAAAATTCTTCAATGTTTTTTCATGGCTTCATAGCTCTTTTTTTTTTTTTTCTGGTGCTTAATATTCTATTGTTCGGAAGAGCCACAGTCTGTCTATTCACCTACTAACCTCTAGGTTGCTTTCAAGTTTTGGCAATTATGAATAAGACTGCTCTTTATATCCAGCCTAAGCAGGTTTTGTGTGGATACAAATTTTAACTCATTTGCGTAAATACTTAAGAGGTGCAATTCCTGGATTGTTTGGTAAGAGCTTGTTTTGTGAGGAAATGCCTCTTAAAGTGGCTGTGCTTCCTGTTATTCTTCATCCTCACCAGCATTTAGTGTTGCCAATGTTTGGGACTTCCATCATTCTGATGGGTGTGAAGTGACATCTAAATGTTCTTTAATTTTCTTCTGGATTTTTAAGATTTCCTTTCCTTTGGCCTTTTATGTCTCTAATGTCGACTTTCTACTATTCCTTCTAGTTGAGTGTTCTTTTATAAAATTACTTTTGTATTTCTAATGCCCTTCTGAATTCTATCACCTCATTTCTCTAATCCTGATTTGTGTTAATCTTTCATGTCTTATCATTTTTATCCTATTTAGCTCCTTTTGAAATATGTTTCCAGATACCTTTTGGAGATGGCTTTATGGAATGCTTTGATTCTGCGATTTTAGCAATGGTATCCCAAATGGGTCTCCTGTGAGCCTGTTTTCCCAGTTATAAATGAGGGAGAATATTCTTAATCTTTTTGTGGCCAACTCCAAATACTGGACCAAATTTTAAAGTTTAGTGGAAGCACAAATCACTCAGTGAATAAAATATTTCTAAATACACAGATTTTCAGAAGTCAACTCACTCTCTTCCATGTAAACCACCTATCCTCCAAGTCACTTAGCAAATCCTCCGAAGCTGTTTCTTGGTGTATAATCATGATGACCCTTTTTTCATATTTCTCAAATTATTATAATAGATTAAACTTGCTGCTTTTCTGTTGGTTTTATATGAAATTTTCTTAAACTTTCAGAAGGAGTTTTATAACTTGACACTCTAAAGGTAGCTCTTCTACTTTTTGGTGTAGCATTAAAACATCTAGTTTACTTTCTGAGATCTCCTGGCTCTTTTCTTATGTCTAACTTCTACATGAGTTTTTCCCTTTTTCTCTTGTATGTATGTTTTTTAAGTTGGATTTTTATTCCTAGCACTTTATTCTCAGTGTTGGGCTTTGTCCTGCAAGGGAGCTTTGGAAGTTGGTTTTGAGAGTTCATAGTGAAGATTGCTCCAGTCTCTGCAGAACTTGTTGCAAAGGCCCTCATACTTACCTGCTAGTAGTGTATGCAGAACCCAGGCAATCTAGGTGCTGTTCTCACACTGGCCCTCTGAACTGTACAGTGACTTCTCTCGGCTATTTTAGGATTCTTAGGACTGTAGGATACCTAGTTGCTTACTTACACTTCCTCTGGTGTGGATGCTATGCATGTCTTATAGCTATCAAAATTTGACTCTACACCTGCCCATATTATAGGGTGCATGAAGATACTTGGTCGCTTAAATTTGTTGAAGACCTGGATCATATGCTTTTCTAGCTTGATATCTGCTTTGTATGGTGGGATTTAAGGAGATTCAAAAACTAAGCTGCCATTGCCACTATCATCCTGAATCAAATTTTATTATTGTATGTTCAAGAGTATATTAACAAAAGTAGTACATAGTTGAGTCATTTATGGAATTAGTTTCAATACAAAGTAACATTTTTTTGTGATATGGGCGTATGTGAAAATTTCCTTGAGTTAGGACTGATTATTTAGTACTGTGAATCATGGACTCTTAGGAAATTGAGTTGTTACATAAAATAGTGGCTTTTTCTTCATTCAGTCCTCCAACTTTTGCCTTATATCTTTTTCAAAGAAGGGTAAGAGTGGCAGTTCTCTAGGATCACAAACATGGATTTCCTACCATTACAGTAATTTTCCTTTCCAAAATCATAAATCCTACTCTATTTCCTAATTCTCTTCACTTCTGGGATATACTTTTGCTTTTTTTGAGAAACTCCTTGGGATGCCTGTGTGGTTCAGTCACTTGAGCGTCTGACTCTTGGTTTCAGCTCAGATTGTGATCTTGGGGTCTTGGGATCAAGGGCTGCGGGACTCTGCACTTGGTTTGGAGTCTGCTTGAGATTCTCTCTCTGCCTCTGCCCTCCCCACCTCCCCCATCCCTGCTTGTGCTCTCTCTCTCTCTCAAAATAAATTTTAAAAATCTTAAAAAAAAAAAAAAAGAAACATCTTCTAACTCTTTCAGTTTTCTAAAGGGAAATATTCTTTAGATGTATAAGCAATGTGGAATCCTAAACTTTTCTTTTGAAGGTTTCTTTGTTGAACTATTGAGGCCTTAGTTGCCAGTTTAGGAGAAAATTTTGGTGGTGAAAAAGCATAAAGAAAACTGGGAGCAAAACCACAGAAACCTGGAAAAATTAGCTTCAAGCCATACTCAAGTATACATAGTTTTCTAGCTTAGACACTAAAAAAACTCCCACATTTCATGTCTTTTGCTCATTTCTCCAGTGTACACTTGGTGTCCAGATGTAGTTTGGTCATCAGTTTTGTTCTCTATATAAAAGAACAGGCCTCTTTGGAGGTATTTGATATTTCCTACTTTAAGGCTGGAGGAAAAACCAGGATGTGTCTGGAATATCTGCTCTCAGAAAGCGAAAATGCTTTCAAACCATGTAAGGGGTAGAAAAAAGAATGAGAGACCTGCTAAAGGGGACTTCCCATGAGCATTAAATAATAGCAAAAATAGTATTTAGAAATTTCCATCTGTAAAAGCCATGAATTCCTAATAACACCCCAAGTAAAAAGTAATTAAGTATGCAGAAGGTAGTAATATAAAAGAAGCTTATGTATGTGGATGCTTTAAAAATTGATTTTTACAGCAGAGTACATTAGATGGGGTATTTTGCTTCTATTAATTACAAATATGCATACATATACTTATTTCTGTGTAAGCAGGAAAGAAATCCTGTATAAAGTAGGAACTCTACCAGGAACAGGAATTGGTGATTCACATTTGTGGTTATATAAAATAACCTCTTGTAATGAGTTGTGACCTATAAAAATGCAAAAAGCAATCAGACCTGTTGGTCAAAAAGATGGAGATTTCAAATGTTTCCAGTAAAACAACTTAATCTCTCATCTCTAAGCCTAATAGCCCAAGAGGTGAACTATTTATAGTGATTAAATTTTAGGTGCCTCCGGTAATTAAAATAAATCTGGTAAAAATATATACTCTTAAATGTCAATAGATTACGTACATACATCACGGTGACCGGACAGTAGATTAGAAACAAAAGTTTAAGAATACATCATTTCCAGAAAAATCACCAAGTTTCAAAAAAATGAAACATTTATTATATAAAAGGACTCAGTTTATGATACCCTGTGTCACTTGTTTGAATCACTATGGCCATTACAGTGACAACTGAGGTTCCAACCAGGGTCACGTAGGCAACAACTCAGAATCTGCCACCTTGGTGTGCATGAGACTAATCTTTTTCCTTTGTGTCTGGTTGGATTAACAAAACTCCTAAGCATCTAAAAATAGCACTAGCAGTGTGTCAAAAGTAGGAATAAGAGACAAAATTAAACATGTTTTAGCATTTTGATAACTAGCTTTAATGTGTTATAAATTTTGTAATCATTGTATGTGATTTGTCTGCTGTTTTAGATGCTTAATACATTCAAAGGAATCAACCATACTCAATTTGTAATTACAGTTTAAATTGAGGGGATTTAATCAGATTTATAATGGGTGTCTAAGTCCCCAGTAAAGTGATTTTTCAGGTTTTTATCAGATATAAGTTTAATAAACGGAGTATGAGAGGACCACAGTAATGTATATTCCTCTCCGTGAATTAAAAACCCCTTAGTCATAATCATTGGTTCTCTGTAAAGGAAGTTTTTGATTTAAAACTAATCTTTCCTCATATATATGACTTTAACTTGCCTTTCAAATTCCCTTTTCCTTGCATTTAAGAAGTTGCAGTGGTGAAACCCAACCAGCATTATGACTCACCACATTGTGATCTGTCATTGTGTCTACCACCATGCCTTGGTCATCTATTTCAGTCACTGCTGAAATGAGAACAGAGGAGAATCAAGCACAGTGAATAGTTGGTTGTGTAGGAGTGAAATTGTCATCTTGAGTATTAAATTTGCAGAATTCTACCTCTGTGCTTTGTTCACAGGGTCTTAGGTAATGGCCTGAAGGAGAGAAAGGTGAAGCATAGAATATTCTGACATTTACTGTTTTGTCTTCACCTGCCCCTTCCTCTTGGGGAGATATTCTTTTCCATTTTTGCCACGTGCTTTTGGTGGCATTACAATTATAGCCCCTATTTCCTCTCTACAGAGAAGAGCATGTGTCACATAAAGCATCAGAGTTGAACACCCTCTTGGTCACAGAGACTCATTGAATGATTCAAAACTCCTTTGGAGTGTGTGGTGGTGGTGGTGGTGGTGTTTTAATAATGAAGCAGAATGAGATGTCTAACCCTCAACCTCCACTTTGGTCTCAATTTGAAAAGTACGGTTCTAAATGGCGACAGTGTCCAAGATTTCGGATTCATTAATGAGCTCATCCATGGTCGAATGGTGAAATGATGAGGATTCATAGAGAAAAGCAAGATGGGAGCTGGACAGGCAAGAGGCTTACAGTGCGGGAGCCTTGGCTCCTCGTACCTGAAGCCCCTGGTTTTTATAGCACTAACTGCAGTTCGGGAGTGTCAGTTATTGTTTATAAATCCTCCATTTTTTGTGTTACTGTGTGATAATGAATCTGGACTTTGCAGACTTCCATTTCTCCTTTACCAACTGGCTTGATGTTAAGCTCTGCCAGTAGGTGGTGCTATAAAGAGATAGCAAGATGGGAGAAAGAACACCAGGGCTTTTCTTTGTTTCCTCTTGGTTGCTGTCCCTGTTTGGGGGGTTGCGGATCCCCACACTGGGGATCACTGGGTCCTAGAAACCCTTGCTACAGCAGCGACCAGCTCCCATGGTTCTGGCAAGTAGCCTGGAGCCTGTTTCCTCTTTACCTTGATGAACAGCATATTTCTGCAAGGCTAGTGTCTCCTGAAATGTCAGAATCTTTATCCTGTGGAGGGAAGGAGCCCCCTTCTTAAGTTTCCATGTCCCTTATTCACTTTTTTCTTATTAGCCCTACAGTGGCAGCCACTTTCTGAAATTGTTACCCCGTTATACCTTGAAGTTCTCTTTTACAACTTTTAATAATTAACTACTTTTTACCTAGTTAATCTTCATATTAACATTTTCCTTGTTCAAATTACTGGTGTGGTTTTGTCTTCTAATTAGACCCCAATGGGTATAGAGAAGTAAGTTTATTCCTAATAAATACTACATTTGCTTAAGGGAACTCAGTGTGGGTTTCTGTCACTTTAAAGAGAGCCCTGGCTAATCTTCCCATACATCAGCCCTTCATAGTTACTGTTTGGGCTCATTCATTAATTTATCACTCATTAAAACATCATTAAATCATTAAAAATATGTGAGGCACTAGACCAAGCACTGTATTAGAGACTTGGGGTAGAAAGATTAGTTTGCTCACCTACTCAAGGTAGTAGACAATCATGTAAACAAATAATTATGATACTCAAGGTATTGGGTACACAGAAATGTAAACAAAGAATTAAAAAAAGTGTGATAGGTACTTCAATAAAAGTATGCACAAGGGCATGAGGAAGCAGAGAAAGGGGTGATTAATTTTGCCCGGAGGGAAGGTTGAGGAAATGGCCAAAGGACACTTGACAGAGGAGTCAAAGTTTTTAGTAGGAACTTAGGGGATAAATAGATACTAGGAAGGGAAGTGGCAGAGAGAAGAACAAACCAAGGGAAAGAAGTCTAGGGTTGCTTAGCCTATTCAGGGAAACATAGCTGGTGACTGGACATGAGGGGGAAAGAGATGGGGACTGTAGTATTCCAGTTAGGTTAGAAAGGACTATATGTTCATTACGTTAGGGAGTTTGGGCATATTGGTAGCATGAGGAAAATGCACATGTTTTAGCTACATGCTAGGCACAGTGCCAGATGATTACATGCATTGGTATATTCTTAAAAATGTAGGGTGGATACTCTTATGACTCCATTAGCATTTAAGAAAGTAAATCCAAGACCACTGAAATAACTTGCCCATGATTGCACAGTAAGTAGTAAATGGTGAAGGATTTTTTTTTTTAAGATTTTTGTTTTATTTATTTGAGAGAGAGACAGTGAAAGAGGGAACACAAGCAGGGGGAGTGGGAGAGGGAGAAGCAGGCCTCCCGCTGAGCAGGGAGCCCAATGTGGGGATCTATCCCAGGACTCTCAGATTATGACCTGAGCCAAAGGCAGACACTTAACGGCTGAGCCTCCCAGGCGCCCCTGGTGAAGGATTCTTTAACCCAAATAGACCTGATGCCAAAGCCTAGCTTTTTGCCGTTAAGCTGAACTATTTCCATGGGCAATAAATATGTAGTAGGGGTATTTTTTTTTTTTTAATCACTAACCCTCATTATGACTTATTGTCCATTGCCCCCTAATTCAGTGGTGGACTAGAGCTGGCTTTTACCAGTTCATAAGAGCAAACAATGCACATGTTTTTCCAATTCTGATAAGTGGTATTATGTTGGTAGCTTGAAGTTGGCCATAGAGCAGTAGTACTGATGCCATGGACATAGGCAAATACTACAAAGCAGATTTCTTTACTGTAAAACTGGTTGTGAAATGTACACCAACACATCTCTGCTGCAAATGCTTGGATTTTTTAAAAAAGGTATTGAGTTATGGACCTATTGTTTTTCTATCCATTTTGCTTTCTTGTAAATCAAATAATTTTTGATCTAGTGCTTAGAAACCTTTCTTGGATTTTTTTTTAAACAGAATTTTTTAAACAGAATCTTCCAGAATTCTTAAAGTACATGAATCCACATGGTATCTTATATGAGCCGATTGTTCATGAGAATAAAGTCAAAACATCTAGCACGCACCCTGTTTTATCTTTACCAGCTTGATTGCTATCATTTATGATTTATTTATAAACTTTTTTTTAAGATTTAATATATTTATCTGACAGAGAGACACAGTGAGAGAGAGAACACAAGCAGGGGGAGTGGGAGAGGGAGAGGCAGGCTTCCCGCTGAGCAGGGAGCCCGATGCGGGGCTCGATCCCAGGGTCCTGGGATCATGACCTGGGCCAAAGGCAGACGCTTAACAACTGAGCCACCCAGGTGCCCCATAAACTATCTTTTATTATGAATTTTCTATCACTGTAAAATTAGTCAATCTGGATTGCTCTGGCCACTTTATGTGATCAAGTAGTATACATACACTTTTAGTAACTGGGATTATACTTACTTTCCCTTTCCTTTCCTTTCTCCATTTAGGCTCATGTCTCTTGAGTGTTCTTTATTGGCTTTTTATAATTATTATGTTAAATGATTTGTCAGGAAGGAAGCCCAAACTCATTTGGACAACAAGGAGTAAACCTTCCACAACTGCATAAGTAGGAAAGTAGAAAATGGCCTCAATGAGACAGTTAATTATTCAAGCACAGCAATCTGCAGGAGTGTCCATACCCCCAAGTCTTATAGGCAAAGCAATGAGCGGGGAAGTTATGTTGTGTGGGAAGTTATGCTGCAGGAGAGGAACATAGGGCCCAAGGGCTCAGGGTCTTTTAGAGCAAACAGGAAACAAGGCAAAACCAATAATTACAGAGAGCAACAGATGGCCAAAAAGCCACCTCCATCCCAATAGCAGACAATCCATGACCCACTGTCTTTAACATATAAACATATAATCCAAACAGTACAGGTCACTCTAGTTTAGGGCTTATTCATTTTGATTTGGATCACCATTACATGGGTTTGGTTAAGCCTCATTGGCAGTGTCCCTGAGACATACGGACTTGGTTGTCATACATGATATAACCCAAGGTTGCTTGAGCCTCAGGAGGCAAATACAAATTTTTATGAGTCATTTTGAAACAAGGCTGTGATGGTCCATGTTTGTCCTATATGGGAGAGGTCAGATCCACCCTGAGAACCTTTGACAATAGCATCAAGCACAGAAAAACTCCTGGACAGTCATGCTCATATGAATTTTTCTCTTCCCATAGCATGTGAATGAGGACCATGAAACCAGCAGAGGATCAGATTCCCAGTTCAGATGTTGCTTGACTCAGACCACATGATTGTTTTGCCAAGCTGTGGTGCTAGGTCTAGGGCACAAGGAGGTCATTAATCATCTCTTTCTCTCTCTTTCTCCATACTTCTCAGCCTCTAAGGTCTTTTCTTCTTAGGTGCTAGAGTTGTTTTTGTCCTTCTACAGCTACATAGTTTTAATGTATTAGCCACTTCTATCCTTTGCCCAACCTGATGGGTCAGACATCAAGTGGGCTATGGGACAGTGGCAGCCTTGTAATGACTTACTGTGCCTCTGTTACTTCCCAAGGGGGCTACTCCAAGCAAGGATATTGTAGAGTTCACATACTCTGCCAGCTGGTCAGTTTGCCCATGGTCTGGGCTCTGTCCTACTTAATAACTGAAACCAAGTGTAGTCCATGCAATAGGCGGGAGTCCCTCACACCTTGTTATTTAATTGCCACTCTAAGATGAAACTCTTCAGGCCTCCCAGATACTAGAGTTGGTGGGGGGCGAGCGGGGGCGGGGGGAGGACAGGCATGTTTCCTTGTCAAGAACAGCTGCATCTCATGCCCTTACTCTCTCACTAACATGTGAGTCCACAATGATGACATTGTATTCTGTCTGACGATCTTTTTTAGTCAAGTATTTAAGTGTTCATTTCACCTTTTGGTTACATCAGCAGCTGCAGGACAATAAGGGTGTGAAATATCTGTTGAATGCCATGCCCATTTTCCCACTGTTGGGTCCCTTTTCCCATTAATAGGATGTCACTGTTTTCCTGTAAAAGGCCCAGATACCTAAAAACATAGTTGAATCAGTAATGCTACTGTGTGGTCATAGCTGGAGTAATTGTCAGTGGTTTCCAGACAATATTGGTAGCAGTAAAATGGCAGCAGGGGATCAATGTCCCTTTGCCAGGAATGGGTAGAGGCTTTGAGGTATGCACCTTCCCTGGGGTATGAGACTTACAGTCCCTCTGGGGACAGAGATCTTATGAGACTTACAGTCCCCCCCTTCTGTTAAGGACTGTCAAATTTGGCAGAATATAGGGTCAGACAGTGGAGGTACTGAAGGAATAGTTTGTTCTAAGGAAGCTACTCAGCTTCCAGTTTCTTAATTTCTCCAGTGGAACAGCATTGATCTCCAAGGAGGAATCTGGTTCTCTAGAGGCACTTTCAGTCCCATTGGCCTTGGGGAAGTCTCCCTGGGAGGGCCATAATGCAGTCATTAAAACAAAACATTCAAAGTAGGAAGCTTTATTGAAAAGCATAACTTTGTCTCAACTGAATTGTCTGCATATGCTGAAATCATGGTGTCAAGAGTGAGCTGGCCTAGGTGTTGCCATTTCACCTAAGAGGATAACCTCTCTCATTCCCTCATCACAGAAATTCACTAGCCATGTCTCTAACAGATCCTAAGTTTGTTGATCAAAGCGATTCCCACATTTCTCTCCCCTCCTCTCACTGTGGGTTTGTACCTTGGTACTCTGTATTGAAGTCTGCTGTAATGATTCTAGTGGATGTTAAAACAGCATGTGGTTGGGCTTTCTTCCCTGACGGGCCCAGACTGCTTAGTGCATTATTCCATTTCGCAAGAATACCATGGCACTGGTTGGGCAGCTTGTTTCTTTTTGTTGTTGCTTAAAGATTTATTTATGAGAGAGAGAAGGAGAGAGCGAGCATGGGGAGGACAGGGAAGGGGAGAGAATCTCAAGCAGACTCCCTGCTGAGTGAGGAGCCCTAGGACGTGTGGCTCGATTTCATGACCCTGAGGTCATGACCTGAGCCAAAATCAAGAGTTAGCGGCTCAGCCAACTGAGCAATCCAGGCAGCCCTGGGTAGCTTGTTTTCATCCTACCTTTAACTCTTCAGCCTCTATTCATTGACTCAACTCTTGTTCATTAGCAGCTGGGACAGTGGGGTATCACTGATTCCTTTCTCCCCCAGCCCATCACTTGGATGGGAGCATTTGCCACTAGTCTCTGGGAGTTTTCTTACACCCTAGAACTTGACCCACGAGGCTCTTGCCTTTTCTTTTCCGAGTGTTCTTGTCTTGGCACCCAGTTTGCTGTTTTAGAAGAATCCCAACCCCATAGCTATGTCATAACTTACGTGCAAAAAAAGACACACAGTGGATCAGAGCAAGACCGTTTACTACTCACAGTACATCAGAGTAGGGGGTGTCAGTATGGTAGTGCTGGTTTCACAGTCATTAAATCCCACAGGGCATGGTGATGGATCTAGACCGGGGTTGTACATTTAGTTGGCTGTGATATGAACACTGGGCCAAGGGTGCAGCACTTTTAGCAGTAAGCAGCAAACAAAACCATCTCTCCTGTGGGGAGTAACACAGTAGTCACACTGTGCTCACCTTAACTTAATTGCTTATGGGATGACCTATAGAAATTGCTCAGGGGACAGACAGTCAGGCCTTGCAGATTGGCAGACTCTCCAAGGATGTGTGGGAGGGAGCCCTCAGGGCCCATAGCAGATTGCCTCTCCTAATGCTTATGTGTCTGTGTTTTTAGAACTGTCTGTATTTACAAATGACAAGTGATTGAATTTTAGGGGCCTTTTTATATGACTAGAGATGCATTTGCTTGTGACTGTCCCTAAATTTTGATTTATTAAGAATATCACCCATGGTGGTAAACAGATAGTGCAGAGGAAGTTTGAGACCATTAAACCAGGAAACCTTTTCTCCTGTCTTCTACTCTTACCATTTTTCCCCACATGCCTGATGACAAATTTAAAAAGATAAAGTGATTTTGAGTCTCTGTTGATCTGAGAAGCATTGTTACAGGTATGACATTACTTGGACCACTGCAGTATTACTCAGCTAACTTCCTTCTAGATTGGCTATTAACCAAACTCTGGTCTAATCTTCAGGTAACTCTTTCAGCCACTCTTCTGTTGTGGACTCGCTGTTCTCTTCAAAGGAAGTGTACAAACGTCCAGTCTGAATATTCAGAGTTCTCTATAAAGCTAATCCCATGTCTGGCTGTTGCTTTTTAGAGTGGTAAGGGGAGAGAACTCATTATCCTGAGAGATTTCTATTTCAGTTCCTTTATTCATGACACTGCCTAGAGGTCAATTGTACACTCCTCTATTTTCCATTTCCTCAGTTGTTCCTTAACTTTTACAGTCTAGAACATGCCCCACTTCATGACAACAAACAGGAAAACAGCTTAGAACAGCGAGTTTTCATGTCTGGCACTTAACATTACTTTTCAACTCTGCCTTTACTTGCCAACTAGGTTGCAAAGTCCCTGTGGGTTGCATATTCTATTTACCACATGGATTGCCTACCATTGTAGCTTGTCTAAAGTGGTAAGTATATACTCTGTGGTGGGTGGGTGGATGGATGGATGGATCTTTCTTCTTTGTCAGTGATTGAGGAGTTTTGGGTGAGGTAACTATTTCTTGATGTTAATTTCATCCTAAATTCTATCTACTGTAAGTATTGTAGGACAACTTTTGATATTTTCCTTTCATGGATTTCTGTATGGTGGTTTTTCATATGATAGACTTCTCATAGAATTTCACATTTTCTCCATGTATCCTCTCTGAGGATTAAATTCCCAGTTCCTCTGAACGGGGTCCATCTGTTCTCTCACTGATTGAATTATGTGTTATACTCACTTTGCTTTGAGTGATTCTCAAAACTAACTGGTACGGCTAAGGGAAAGGCAAGTGAGCTGTAGGAAGAACTCTAAAACTGATGTGGATATATACTAAATTTAGAGTACATATTGTAATGGCTACCTGGGTAGTGACTACTGTAGGATGCAATAACCCCTGACTGACTGACTGCTTTGGCTCAACATTTTTAGAAAAACATGTTTGGCATAAATTGCTTACCTTCCTTATTCACTAAATAGAATATTTCTTCTTTTGTCAAGATCGGGCACCCTCAAGTATTTATTTCAGAAGGAGAAAAATAGTTTACTCATTGAGTTTAGAATTGTCTGATCCCTCAGCAGCCCTGAAAGTACTATTTTTATGATCTTTCAAAGCCCTAATGTCTTTAGGACAACAGTAAAAAAATATAGACTGTGTACCATCAACAAATCAAAAAATATTTATAGACCCTCTTCCCACATGGAAGAGAGGAAAGCGAGGCCATCTGCAGAGACCAAGATTTATTGAAGTGAAGGGGGAGGAGTGGAGTGGTAAAGAAAGTGATCCTGGGCGCCTGGGTGACTCAGATGGTTAAGCGTCTGCCTTCGGCTCAGGTCATGATCCCAGGGTCCTGGGATCGAGTCCTGCATCGGGCTCCCTGCTCCTTGGAAGCCTGCTTCTCCCTCTGCTTCTCTCTCTCTCTCTCTCTCTCTCTCTCCTCTGTCTCTCATGAATAAATAAATAAAATCTAAAAAAAAAAAAACAAAAACCTGCCTCTTAAAAAAAAAAAAAGTGATCCTGACGTTTTGCAGTGTCTCTGGAAAGAAGAAAGGGCACCTACGTGAAGTGTGAGAGGTGGGGTGAGGCTGGGGCTGGGGAGTATTTGTGGCAACTTCATGAGGTTTTTTTTTTTTTTAAGTTTTAATTTTTTGGTAACCTCTCACCCAACGTGGGGCTCAAACTCATGACCCTGAGATCAAGAGTTGTATGCTCTTCTGACTGAGCCAGCCAGGCACCCCTCATGAGGCATTTTTAGGCTCAGAAAAAGCTAGAATGATTAGAAGAAGATGATTGGATGAAAGAGCCATTCCTCCTTGAATGTTATAGCGCCAATATTAACACATTAATGCAAGTTAAGTTTAACTTGTTAAAACTGTGGTAATTCATACAACTCTGGGGTGTCAAAATATTTAACAACTGACAATGGCCAGTGACTAATCAGGATGCTGGTCACAGTAACACTTTTAGGCAGCCAGGTGTTAATCTTCTTGATTTAGGATCCTGGAGACGTCAGGGTAGTTGGAAGGGAAGGCCTGATAAGGAAAGAAGGCACTCAAGAGATGCTGGGCAGTGACTACAATAAGAATATATTGTAATATGTTACAAACTAATGTGGCTATCCTAGTGTGTACTGGCTGAGTATTAATCAGTGTTGACTCTAAAATTCTAGCTCTAGAACTTTTTCTCAGGAAATGAGCCTAAATGTTCAAAAAACTCTATGCATGCTGATACTGTGATAATTTAAAATATATATTCCATAGGGGACCGTTTAAGTTTTGATGTACTTAAGTTTACAAAGTGGTTATGAAGGCTTTGTGATAATGTACAAATGGCTATCATACATTGTTGAGTAATAATGTGTGTTGCACACATGCATTTAGAACAGACACAATAGGAACGTACGTACACACACACACACACACACACACACACACACACACACACACACACACTGGAATATTATGCAGCCATTAAAAGAATGGAATCTTAACATTTGCTGCCACATGGACGGAGCTCAAGAGTACTATCCTAAGTGCAATCAGTCAGTCAGAGAAAGACAATACCATATGTTGTCACTCTTATGTAGAATTTAAGAAACAAACATACCTAAATAAAGGAGAAAAAAGAGACAACCGAAAATACAGATTCTTAACAATAGAGAAAAAAACTGATGGTTACCAGAGTGGAGGTAGATGGAGGGATGGGTGAAACAGATGAAGGAAACTAAGATAACACTGTATGTTAACTCTACTGGTTTTAAAATAAAAACATGAAAAGTTAAAAAATAAAAAAATAAAACAGACACAATAGGAACGGTTTTCTGTTACTTGTTGTCTGGGGTTTTATTAAGTATGGACACAATGGAAACCACAAAACTTTTTTCATAGACAATTGAGTTAAACCAAATCTTTTTAAACTCATGCAGTGGGTTTTTAAAAACCTAAATGCAGAATTTTAAACTAATCTTTAAAGAAGTTCATCTTGCATGTATTGGTCCACTGTTGCAGACATCCGTGTTCTCTTAGCACATGTATTCTGCTCCCCAAGCCAAAAGCATAGTGTTCATTCTTGTTTCCTCTTTCCCTCATCTCATCTCACCCATCAGCAAATCTCTATCCACAGCATTTTCAAAATCTATCCTTAATCTGCTCTCTCTCCCAGCTCCCATTGCTACCGTCTTATTCTAAGCAGCCACCATCTTTTGTCTGAATGCTTATCATAGTGTAGGAGCTTCAACTTCCACCCTATCCCCAGGACCTACTAGTTCTTCTCCACGTAACAGCTGGAGTGATGATTTTGTCATAGCCGGATCATGTCACTCTCCTTAAAATCCTCAAATGTCATGCTATCTCCTTGGAATAAAATTTGTATTCCTTTTCCAGAGGTTATGTGGCCTGCCTGACCTACTTCACTGTGTACATCTGCAACCTCATCTTTACCATTCCCCCCTCATATGATGCCTCTTGAGCCACCCTTTCTGATATTTTCCCTAATGTATGTTAAGCCCATCTTGCTCCCAAGTGTGTGTCCTGTCGGTCTCAACTGCTTTGCCTTTAATACCTTCAACCACAGACTCCTTGTCATTCAGGTCTGAGCCCAAATAATTGGTATTACATTCATTAAATTTGTAGGTATTTTTTACGTAAGACTCCTCACATCCTGCCAAATGTTATGAAATAACCATTTTTAACAGAAAGGAATTGAATAGCATGAAAAACTTTGTCCTCATAGGCTTGATATGCATATATTTTTTTCTGGTAAATTACTTCTGTGGCTTCTCATTTTAGGAACAGTTGGAGGGTAGGAAAAATGATTTGTTCTTTGAGCATTATGGTTGTATTTGTCAACAAGCATTCATTTACTGCTAGACTTTATTTAATCTATTTAAAAAGGGGCCAAACTGTGTATATAATAAGAGACAAAAGAGGAATGAAGTGTGCAGCTGCTTGACATTTCATATTGCTAAGCTTCCAGCAGAGAAAGCTTGAGACACATGCTTTCCTATCTGAGAGGCTGCTAGAATGGTGAGAATGGTAGAAATTGGACCAAAGATAATGGACACAATTAAAACTTGCCATCTGTAATTGAATATTTTCCATTTAGGTGTATATACCGTGGTTGCATTGATCTTTCTAATCAACATTATAGCTGTTATTAATAATTACTATATTCCAAGTGAGAATTTTCTTTTACTATAGAAGTCAATTTTCTAACTTTCTAAAATGCAAAGTCGGGGCACCTGGGTGGCTCAGTCATTAAGCATCTGCCTTCTGCTCAGGTCAGGATCCCAGAGTCCTGGGATGGAGTCCTGCATCGTGCTCCCTGCTCTGCGGGAAGCCTGCTTCTCCCTCTCCCACTCCCCCTGCTTGTGTTCCCTCTCTCCCTGTGTCTCTCTCTGTCAAATAAATAAATAAAATCTTTAAAAAAAAGTGCAAAGTAGACATTTGAATTTGCATCTACAAGTTGAGAAGGCACTTGAAAAGGGTAAGCACATTTAATTCTAAAGAGATGGGATATTTTGAGTTTGTCATGCTTAGAAATCTCAGAAATCTACTTGGCAATGTGTTGTAATAGCTATTCCACCTTCACTGTAGCCTTCATTTTTGTCTCCTCTCAACTTATGTCATAGATCTTAATCTTTAGGTTGTTGGGATTTTATAGCATATGACAGTCATACAGTGTAGGCTCTCATTCCATAGAAGAAATTGTAGTTGAAAATGTAGGGTCATATTAACTCCATTGGGAGGATATGACATAGGGTGACATTATAATGATGGTAGAAGAAGCAGCACCAGACTGACTTCTCCCCAAAAGAGAGTCTGATTGTACCAATTCCCTTTGTGAGACATCAAGAAACCAGTTAAGAGGCACCTGCACCCCAGGTGAACCTGAAACCAGCTGCATCAGAAGCCTGTAGGAGAATTCATGGCACTCACTCTGTCCTCCCTTCCCATATCTCTGTGGTGTTCCCAGGAGAAAACTCCCAGCACCTGGCTTCTCCTTGGAGAGGGAAAGAGAAAATAAGACTATCCATCAAACATGTAGATATTTTGAGGAGCTACTGGAGGAACTGACTTTTGTGTTGCCTGATTCTAAGTATTAATAGGAAAGCGAACAAGGTTGGGGGCAGCTAAGAACAAAAGTGATGAGTTGAACTAAAAAAATAATATAGTCCCTCCCCCTGGCTCAGTATGGAATGAATGGGAGAAAACTTCCAACTCCCAGCTTCTCTCTGGGGAGGGAAAGAGTTGGCACATGTGTCCAACATTTCCATATTTTAGGGGCCTATATATATGTGTGATTGATCTAGGAGCACTGATGGAACCTGGCATACTTAAGATTTCTAGAGGCCACTGAGAACAAGAGCACTATGGAGCTTGCTGCTGTTCCAGATGACCTTGAGGAGATGAGATGAACTTGGTGGTCTCTTTTGGGTGGGAGAGGGGGAATATAGGGGTAGGGCATATATTTAATATTCCAGATTTTTGAGGGGCTGCCTGAAGGATTAATTTTTGTCTCATCTGACTTGGAGCGCTGTTGGGTCTTGGCATACTCTTGAAATCCGGAGGCCATAGAAACAAAAAATTGCTGGGTGTGGGTAGTGGCAGCTCCAGAGGAGCTACAGCTGCATAGACAGACACAAGAGAAAGGGAGAGATAATGAGTTCCTAGGGGTAAAAAACCTGGCAAATACCTCTAATTCATAATTTACATGTAAAAATGGGGAGAACATACACTCACCAAAAAGGTTTGAGAGGTCCCCACAATCTTGAGCCAGGCTAATTGGTGAATCTTTGCCTGTATGAAGCCAGTCTCTAAAAACTGGGAGAGCTGGCTGTTCTTTTCTCAAATATATGGATCCTAACACAAAGTTACAAGGCATGTGAAGAAAGATGGAGACATGGCCCAAAAGAGCAAGGGTAAGTCTCCAGAAGCCAAGCCCCAAAGTAATGGAGGAATATGAATTACCTGACACCTCATAATGACATATAGTGAGCTTGGGAAAACAATGCATGAACAAAGTAAGAATATAAGCAAAGAGAATGTAAAAAAGAAAGAAGAACTTTGGAGCTGCAGAAATAGCTGAATGAAAAAACTTCACTAGAACAACTCACCAACAGACTTGGTCAAGCAGAAGAAAGATTTGGTGAACCAAGACTGGGTAATTTCAAATGACCTATCAGAGGAATAAAAAAAAGTGAAGTAATTCAAGAAGTGAAGAACACCAACAGGTAGACCAATATATGCATTGTAGAAGTCCCAGAAGAATGAGGGGAAAAGGGCAGAAAGCATATTTGAATAAATAGTGGTTGAAAACTGCCCAAGTATGAGGAAGGAGATCATCAAATTTAAGAAGTCCATAGATGCCCGACTAGAATAAAAAGAAGGTTCACACTGAAACATAATATAATCAGGTTGTCAAGACAAAAATAAAAAAAAATTGAAAGCAAGAAAAAAGTAGCCCATTATATATAAGGGAGCCTCCATAAGACTACATGTGGATTTTTTTTTTTTTTTCCTGCAGAAACCTTGCAGGCCAGAAGGCAGTGAGATGTTACGTTCAAAGTGCTGAGAGAGACATATGGTCAACCAACAATACTATATCTAGCAGAATTCTTCCAGAAATGGAGATGTAAAGGCTTTTCCATAGAGACAAAACCTGATGGATTTCATCACTGCTAGACCTGCCTTACAAGGAAGGCTAAAGGGAATCCTTCAAGTTGAAATTGAGGATTCTAGACAGCAACACAAAAGCATATGAAAGTATAAAGCTCACTGTTAAAAGTAAATACAGAACGCTGTAGTACTGGTGCATAAATCACTTCTAATTCTCATGTAGATGTTAAAAGACAAAACATAAGGGGTGCCTGGGTGGCTCAGTCGTTAAGCATCTGCCTTCAGCTCAGGTCATGATCCTGGGGTCCTGGGATCGAGCCCCACATCGGGCTCCCTCCTCAGCAAGCAGCCTGCTTCTCCCCCTCTCATCCCCACCGCTTGTGTTTCCTCTCTCGCTGTGTCTCTTTCAAATAAATAAATAAACTCTTAAAAAAAAAAAAGACAAAACATAAAAAGTATAACTACAAAAATGTTAATGGATAGGATATAAAAAATGTAATTTGTGACATCCATAACAGAGTATGGGGAGAGTAAGTAGAATTTTTCATGTGATTGACAGTAAGTTACCAGCTTAAAATAGATTGTGGTTGCCAGAGGGCTTACATAAAACAAAGAATATATGTATAGAAGATTAAAAAAAGAAAACAAGAATGGAATCAAAGTGTTACACTACAAAACAAAGCACAAAGGAAGACTTTAAGGGTGGAAAAGAAGAGCCAAGAACTACAAGACAGAAAACAACAAAATGGCAATAGTATATTCTTCGTTATCAGTGATTAGTTCAAATGTAAATGAATTAAACCCCTTAATCAAAAGACAGATTGTTTGAATGTTTCTAACTCATATATTGAATGAGGTCTAAATATATGCTATCTACAAGAGACTCACTTTCCATTTAAGGACATACACTGGCTGAAAGTGAAAGGATGTAACAAGCTATTTTGTGCAAGTGGAAAACAAAAGGCTAGGAGTGGCCAAAGCCAAAGCTGGCAAAATAGACTAAATCAAAAATTGTCACAAGGAACAAAAAGACATTATCTAAGGGTCAATCCACTAGGAAACTGTAAAAAGTATAAATGTACTCAACATTAGAGCATGAAAATAAGTGAAACAAATGACAGAAACAAAGGGAGAAATGAAATCTATTGTTTGATATCTAATGTTCCACTTCTGATAATGGCTAGAGCATCTAGACAGATGATTAGTGAAGAAATAGAGGACATGAACAATGCTATACACCAAATGGACCATACAGGCATACATAGAATATTCCACTGATGGAACATTGTCCAGGATAGTCGATATATTCAGTCACAAAATAAGTATTAACAAGATTAAAATCATACCAAGGATGTTTCCCTACTGCCAGGAAATGAAACTAGAAATTAGTAGCAGAAGAAAAACAGGAAAATACAAATACTTGGAAATTAACTCTCTCTTGAATAACGGACCAAAGAAGAAATCGAGAGAAATTAGATATTTTCAGATAAACAAAACATACCAAAACACTGGGATGCAGCAAAAGCAGTACTAAGAAGGAAGTTTATAGTGATAAATCCCTAAGTTAAGAAGAGAAATCTCAAATATTCTAATTTTATACTTCAAGAAAAAGAGGAAGCTAAGCTCAAACTTAGTAGAAGTAAGGAAATAATAAAGATCAGAGCAGAAATAAATGAAATAGGGAATTAAACAGTAGAAAAGATCAATAAAATTAAGAGTGGTTATTTGATAACAATGACTAACCATTAGTTAAGTGAACCAAGAAAATAAGAAAAGACTCAAAAGCAAATGAAAGAACAAATGATGCCATAGAGATAAAAAGTTTTATAAGACTACTATGAAAAATTAGGACAGCAGATTGGAAAATCTAGAGGAAATGGGTAAACTCCTAGAAACATGCAACATACCAAGAGTGATTCATGAAGAAACAGAAAATTTGAAGAAACCTATAACTGGTAAGATTAAATCCGTAATAAAAAAAACCTTCAACACAAAAATCCTGAGACCAGATGGCTTAACTGGAGAATTATACCCAACATTTGAAGAAGCATTAATGCCATTCTTCTTCCAAAAAAGTAAGGGAAGCTTCTAAACTCATTTTATGAGGCTAGCATTACCCTGATAGCAAAGACACACACACACACACACACACACACACACACACACAGTATCCTTGATGACTATTGTGTGAAAATTTTCAACAAAACACTAACAAATGGAATTCAGTAGCACATTGAATGGATCATACTTCATGACCAAGTGACCTTCATCTCTGGGATGTGTGAGGCGAACGTGATAACCGCTACACCACGGAAACGCTCTATCTCTGGGATGTGAAGATTGTTCAATGTATGGAAATCAATGTTAAATACCACATTAACAGAATAAAGGGAAAAAAAGATCACATTTCAATAGATGTAGAAAAAGCAGTGGACAAAATAGACCACCCTTTCATGTTAAAACATTCAAAGTAGGAATAGAATGAAGTTACCTCAGCATAACAAAAGCCCTTCATGAAAAGCCCACAGATAATATCATACTTGGTGAAAAACTGAAAGCTTTTCCTCTACGATCAGGAAAAGTCAAGGATGCTCTCCTTTTGCTAGTTCTAGTCAACATAGTATTGTAAGTACGAGTAAATAAGCAAGAAAAAAATCACCCAAATTGGTAAGACAGAGGACATATATAGAAAACCGAAGTTACCAGATAGAGGATCAACATACAAAAATTACTTGCATTTCTATGTACTAACAACAATTTGAGATGGAAGTTAAGATAAAAACTCAATTATGATAGCATAAAAAAAAAAGAATAAAGCATTTAGGAGTAATGTTAACCAAGGAGATGAGAGACTCCTATCCTGAAAACTGTAAAACACTGTTGATAGAAATTTTAAGACCTAAGTAAATGGAAATCTATCCCATGTTCATGGATTGGAAGACTTAATGTTAAAATGTCCATACTACCCAAAAAATGTACAGATTCAATGTAATCCCTATCAAAATCCTAATGATATATTTTGTAGAAATAGAAAAATATCCTAAAATTAATATAGAGCCACAAAACATCTCGAATAACCAAAACAATCTTGAGGAAGAAGAAAGCTGGAATCCTCCTATTTCCTGATGTAAAAACCTATTAGAAAGCTACAGTAATCCTGTATCCTAAACGTTCCTGACTTGAAACCATGAAACTTCTATAAGAAAATAGAAGAAAAGATTGATAGTAATGATCTTGTCAATGATTGCTTAGATATGACACCAAAAGCACAGGCAACAAAAAATTGGACAAGTGGGACTATGGGTGGTCCCTGATTCTACTTAAAATTTTTCAAGTTTATGCAGATGTGAAAGTGATAGGCATTCAGTGGAAACTATACTTTGAAGCTAGTGACGGGCAGTACAATACTCTAGCATGATGCTGGCAGCAGCAGCTCCCAGTCAGCTATGTGATCCCTAGTAAACAACTGATAAACTTAAGACCATCCTGTGCCAATACAACCATTTTGTTTTTCACTTTAAATGTAGTGTTCAACAAATTACATGAGATCTTCACACTATATTATGAAATAGATTTGGGTTAGATGATTTTGCCCAATGGTAGGCTAATTTAAGTATTCTGAGCATGTTTAAGGTGGTCTAAGCTAAATTGCTAATATTGGTAGGTTAGGTATGTTAAATGTCTTTTCAACTGACAAGTATTTTCAACTTATAATGGGTTTATTGGGATGTAACCCCATTGTAAGTCAAGGTAGATTAGTGCATTAAACTAAAAAGCTGTTGTTTTTGACAAACATTCCACAGAGGGAAAAAGCAGGTTATGGAATGGGAGAAACTGTTTCCAAACCATCTATCTGATAAGGGGTTAATATCCAATGTATTTAAGAAAATCCTTCAACTTGATAGCAAAATAGCCAAATAACTTGATTAATAAAAGAAGAAAGGGACTGAATAGAGAAAGAACTAGTGACTAACAGGTATATGAAAAGATCCAAATAACTTGATTAATAAAAGAAGAAAGAGAGTGAATAGGGAAAGAACTAGTGACTAACAGGTATATGAAAAGACACTTAACATCACTAGTCATCAGGAGAAGTACAAATCACTACTGTGAGTGATCATCTCTCACCAGTTAGGGTGGCTATTAAAAGAAGTGTTGATTTGTATGCAAAGAAAATGAATCTCTTCTTCACTGTTGGTAGAAATGTAAAATGATACATTTTATCAGATGCTATGAAAAATGACATAGAGGTTTTGTTGGTTTTGTTTTGTTTTTTTTAAAGCTACCCTGTGATCCAGCAGTCCCACTTCTTGGTATTTACCTGGGAGAATTAAAAATGGGATTTTGCATCAATATTTACATACTTAAGTTTATTGCAGTATTGTTCACATTAACCAAGAGGTGGAAGCAACCAAAATGTCCAACAGATGAATGGATATAGAAAATGTGGCACATATTTATAATGGAATATTTAGCCTTAAAAAAGAAATCCTGTTATTTGCTACAATATGGATGGATCTTGAAGACATTATGCCAACTGAAATAACCCAGTCACAGACAAATACTGCATGATTCTGCTTATATGAGCTATCTAAAAGTATAGAGGTGCTATGGAGTTCAGTGGACATAGTTTCAGTCCTGCAAGAAGAAGTTCTAGAGAACTGCTGTATAACACTGTGCATGTAGTTAATACTGTACTATACACTTAAAAAATTGTTGCTCTCATGCTGCATTTTTTACCATAATACAAAAGAACATAGCAGTAAGTAACAGATGTATCATCTTTGTCATCTTTGTCCCCACCCTGCTCTACCAGATTCCTGGGAAAATGAGAAAGTAAATGAAAGAAAAATGAAAAAATGTTATATTTAGGGCTTGAAGATTGGTAGGTTAAGTATGATCTGATTTCTTGAAGTTCCTGGTTTAGGCCAAACTGATTAATGACTCATGAAATAATGTTCATAATGTTAGTGACATCATTTTTAAAACAAATCATTGCTTTTTAAAATATTTTAACACCTACAGAAAAGTAATATAGAATACATAATATATATTTTATAATGAGATATATATATAGTATATTATACATGATATACCTTACATATATATGCACAAACACACAACATAGAAGATAGTCGCTGGAGAAAGTAAGAAGGGATAAGTAAAAGGTAATAGATGGAGCTGAGTCTGTCTGAAATTAGAAATGGATGCTCTTTCCCTTACTTTGATGGAGAGAGAATGATTTGCTTTAGGATGGGAAGGGGAGGTACAGGAAGTTCTTTCACAGAGCATACATAGTCCCTGAGCATGCCTGGCCAGGAGTGTTCACCACACTTCTCATTCTGAGGAGCGGCCGCATGGCAGAACAGATGTTGGTACTAGGTAGACACTGGGAAACATCATTCTTACTCTGTAGCTAACACCGAGTTAAGGCACAAGGGGGAAGTCCCTGAACCTGCTTTCTTTCTTTGTAAAATGAAGATTGAATATTTCTGACTTCTAGATTTCCTGGTCTTTTCACTACAGTCTCAATTTCAAATGTTTCCTTCTCAGACAGTCCTTGATACTGACTTGGTAAATATGGCTGTCAAACTTTTTAGGTCTGTCCTAGACTAAATCTTTGATCTTGGGTCTCTTCTGTAAACTCCATCCTATTGTGGTTTCTGATATGCAAGCTTGGCCAGAAGAATGAAGGGCCAGATATGTGATGAGCTTTTAGCAGTGTCATTCCATTCAGGTATCAGGCTCTGTGTCTTTGGGTGGGAGCATGTCCTACTGAGTGGCGGCATGAATGGTCTTTTGCATAGAACATGAAATGACCCCATAGAAGGAAGGATTCTGCTATTTAACCCCTCCCTTCTGCTGAACTTTCCTTGAGATGTAATTTGTAAGTATCCATTGTTGATCCCTTACAGGTCATTATACTAATTCCCTTGAGAATGCCATGAGGGCATGGGTAAGGGCAGAGAAACCCTGTATGAAATTTTGTAGAAGTGTGGGGCCTCTGATTGCCGTGAACTATAAAATCATCATTAAAAAACCAAACCTAACATTTATCAAGCAAATACTATGTTAGCCATACATTCACTACCTTATTTTGGTCACCAAACTGCATATTCATCAATTCTCTTTTCCACTGTAAATTTTGACCAGCATGCTAATGTCCTGACCTATGGCAGATCTTATATGCCTTGTTTCCATCTTCCATTTTTCTTGTTTCCATCTGACTCATAGCCTCCTCCTCACTGCAGTACCTCTGCAGTCCTTCTCTTAAACATCTATGTGACTTCTCTGGATTTTTAGCTTTATGTGATGGTTGGACATGCACATTTATCTCCAGGAAGGCCTTCAGGCATTGAGGACCCTTTTGGTAGAGTAATGGGAACTTTGTATTGTCAGGGACGTTTTGTTCAGGAGCACATACCCATCAACCTGAAAGTGTGTGTTTACTTGAGCGTATTTTCAGGTGCCGAATTATCATCATTTTAATGCATTTTAGATTAATATGCATTTGTATCTTTAAGCATTTTGAAATAGTCTACTCTCCCTGAAAGGAGGAAAAAAAAAAGTCAAATAGTTAATGCAGAAATCTGTCAACTGGCTTACCATATAATCTCTTAATCTTCCCGCCCCCTTGGAAATTGAAATCATGACATTTATGTACCTGATGGCATTTTTCCTGGTGACCATAAATGTAAAAACTAGACTGAAGGTAAAACTAAGATTTAGTTTGTGTGCTGGATTTAGTTAGGAAATGAATTTTAATCTTAGTCTTCATAGAGAAATGCATTTGTTCATTAAATATAGCTTAAATGATTATTTTTTTCTGTTTTATTTTTTTAAAAAGCTTTTATTTAGTTATTAGAGAATGAGAGAGAGCACATGAGAGGGGGGAGGGTCAGGGGGAGAAGCAGACTCCCCGCCGAGCAGGGAGCCTGATGCGGGACTCGATCCACGAACTCCAGGATCATGACCTGAGCCAAAGGCAGTTGCTTAACCAACTGAGCCACCCAGGTGCCCTTTTTTTTTGTTTGTTTTAGAACAAGGCACAAATGATAATACCTAACTTTTTTTATGTTGCTTTTTATAGTCATCAGTGTTTTCATAGCTATAGTCTTAATTGGATATGGTCTCTTTTCTCAAAAAGCTTACACTGAATAATTTGGAAGAGAAAAACTAACAGATTCGTAACCATTAAAGTATTAAGTGATGTTGAATGTGAATCTAAATATCAGAGGAGAAAGGTCAGTATAGTTTGAATAAATCTCATTAAGTGAGAATTGGCCTACTCTTGCCTCTGATTGGCTTTGTAAAAAAAAAAAAAAAAAAAGTATTACTTTTTTTTTCCCTTTACTCAGAACTTCCCTTTACTCAGACCATGGAAATGTTCTTTTAGCTCACCAAGAATGGTAGAGGTGTTCATATTCTCCAGATATAGAACAAAGCTATAGCTAATCACCTTTGATTAATTCATTTTAAAAACCATAGACATGCAATTATAGAATAAAATCATTACCAAAAGAAACATCAAATAATACATTTTGCTTTCATTCTTGAGAAAACAGATGAATTGTTCCACTTGCAGTATATTATTTTGTTTCTATTTGCCCCACTATGGGGCTGGGTTCTCCCCAAAGAACCACTTGAAGATCTTGCAATTTGTTATGATTTCCATCAGTTTCCTAACTGCAAAGCCTCATTACCTCAAGTTACAATTTATCCCCTCTGGGAAATGTGGGCAGCAGGAGGAAAATTCAGACTTAGAATTAGCTCAATTTTGCATTAGGAAAAATGGGAATTCATTTATGAGCTCTTTTTGCTTGAACTGCATTCTATTAGTAAGCCCCACTCTGAGACTGATCATTACATAGCAATCATGCTACTCACCACAGCTCAAGGGCTAGAGGGAGAATGATGCCACAGGAAGGGCTCATAGTTTTTGCTCTGGGTATTGCATATGTGTAATTGTGATTAATCTTACACATATGCAATAATTGTGATTGCATACACATATGCAATTAATTGTGAAAGCAGTGCTTAGACATTTTTTAGGCATCTAGAAACTAGTGTCTTTAGAAACAAGATTTATTGTATAAAGTCTCATAATTTTATATAGAAGTCAGTGATGCTCAAACCTGTATAGCCTGACATACTCTGGATCCCTGGACCTCTTACAGGTTCTGAGTCGGTAAATCTGGGAGGGACCCTGGGCATCTGCATGTTTCACAAATGCTTCAGATTATTCCAGTACAGTTGGTCCACCTTTCTTTAGAAATGCTGGCCTGGATTCTTTAAAATTTTGAGGATTGAAATGATTTACTGCAATTAGCCCCCAAATAAATTCTAATTTATTGGGAATAATTAAGTCCATATTTTTGTGATGTTTTAAAATTGGTTAGTTGGGGTTTTCCTTTTAATGTCAATGATACTACTTTTGAGAGGTGTTTCACCTTTGGAAGACTGCTTTTACACTATATTACTATTAATCAAGTGCTGTTTCTTCTGAAGTAAAAACCTGATATATATATATAAACTTGAGCTCTTCTAAGTCCACATTATCTTTTTTAGTTTTGTGAGATTACTTAATTGATTTAATGCTGTGTCAGATTAGGGAAATGCTTCATCAATAACCTCTAATTTTTTTTTTTCTGAAGAGCTAGTATCAATACACTATTAACAAAGTCCAAAGTTCATGTCAGGTTTACTCTTTGTTTTACTTTGTGTGGGTTTTGACAGATGCATAGTGACCTGTATCTACCATCACAGTATCATACAGAATAGTTTCACCGACCTTAAAAATTCCCTGTACTCCATGTATTCTTCCCTTCCCTTTTGTCTTTTGCAGATTATCATAGAGTTGTAATCATACAGTGTATACACTTGAGATTGGTTTCTTTCACTGAGTAAAATGGATATAAGATTCCTTCATGGTTTTTTTTTTTTATGGCTTGATATCTCATTTTAAATTAAGTAATACTCCTTTGAGTATTCCACAGTTTATCCATTGACTTATTTAAGAACATCTTTGTTGCTTCTAAGTTTTGGCAATTATGACTAAAGATGTTATAAACATTCATGTGCAGCTTTTTGTGTGGATATACATTTTCAACTCATTTAGGTAAATACCAAGGAGCATGATGACTGGATTATGTTAAAGCAAAATTTCAGTATTTTAAGGCAAAAATCTTTAATGTTTGTGGAAGCTACTCGTTTGTCTTGATTTAGATTGGGGGGACTCTTCTCTGTTCTAATCACTCAGACTCAGGCTCCAAAGTACATCTCAGTCTGACATGGGCTTCCGTGATTAGGTTAGCAAAAGAAGTGGGGGTGGGGAACTCTGGAGGGTCTCACACCAGCAATTCAATAATCTAGCCTGGAAATGACCCACATCACTCATGCTCCCTAGTCTCATAGTTTCACCCCCACAACTGGGAGTCTGGAAATTTAGGTTGCCCATGTTCCCAAAAGGAAGAGATAACTGGATTTCAGTGAGCAGCAGTAATAACTAGCACATTCTGCCCATATGGTCATCAAATATTTTGTTCACTCTCCTAAACACATAAGAAAATATGCACTCCTCTCCGAGGATCGCACCCCAAAAGTCCCATTTAGTCATGACATCAAGAACTATTCCTTCAGTGTACTTTTTGCTGAGGCATTTTTTTCCCCAACCAACAGAATTGACTCTTCAGAGGTTTTAACTATAGGTGAGGCAGTTAAACTCTGGTTTAATTCTTTCTTCAGGGTATAGTTGTAGTTGGCATTTGTTGCTCAAAACATTTCTCATTTTTTCCTCTGTGCATTAGGTTTGAGAAGCAGTTGTCTCTTCCAAACTTAGAAGTTCCTGCAGTATGGGCTTTGTCGTTTACCTGATACTTCTGCTTGCAACATGGCTAATTTTTTCCTGATTTCATCTCTTCTTTGTGGTACCTATATTATAGTTAAATTGTGTCCTCCATAAAAGTCCTAACCCCTCAGTACCTCAGTGACCTTATTTGGAAAGTGTCTTTCAGAGGTAATGACGTTAAAATGAGGTAATTAGGAGGAACTGTAATACAATACAACGTGTGTCTTCATAAAAAAGGGGAAATTTGGACGGGCAGGCATGCACACACAGACCGGAAGAATGACATGTGAGGCTGAGGACTGATTAGAGTAGTATGTAAACCAAGGATCACCAAAGACAGCCAGCAAAACACCAGAAGCTACAAGGGAAACATGAAATACATTGTCCTTCACAGTCCACAGAAGAAACCAACCTTACCTACACCTTGATCCTGGATTTCTAGTCTCTAGAACTGAGACAACACCTTTCTATTTTTTAAGCAACCTGGTTGGTAGTGGTCTATTATGGCAGCCCTAGCAAATTATATACCCTGTGACGGAAACCAACCACATTAAGAACATGGTATTACTGTTCTGATTTCTAACCACTTCTGGAGCTACATGATCACTGAGTATATTTATCACTTTACCAAATTATTATAGGTACTAACTTCGTCCAATGTTATCACTGTAGAATAGGGATTGCCATACTCCAAGTAGCAGTTTCTGCTTCATTCAGGATAGGTTATGCTGCTGTAACAACCAACCCTGGAGTCTCAGCCATAATATCCTACTGTCCCTTGTGCTACGTATCACTGTAGGTTGCCTGGCAAGCTCATCGGTGTCTGCTGTCCTTATTCAGGGAGCCAGGCTGATAGAAAGTTCATCTCCATGTGATCCCAGGATCACCACAGAAATTGGAAAGAAAAGAATAAAAGTTTCCTACTGACAATTCAATGTTTCATTGACTTAGAACCGATAGGCCAGAACTAATTACATGTTCTCACCCAACTATAAGGGGAACAGGAAGTTTGGTCTTCTGTGTGCTATAAGATATTAGTGTGATGTGACACAGAAAACTACCACCAAATACCCCCAAAATACTGGTCTAGAAATAGCTAGTGTTTGGATTTATTCATTCAACATTTAGTAAGTCCTTATGTACCTAACACTGTAATAGGTACTGGGGATAAAGAGTAAAATTGAATGCTTTCTCTGTCCTTAGGGCATTTATGGTTTGGTGGAGGGGATAGACATTGATCAAATGTAAAATTGCAACTGTGATAATTGCTGGGAGGTCAGGAAAAATTCCTTAGGGAAGTGATGCTTGAGCTGAAGTCTAAAGGATGAGTAATAGTAAACCAATGATAGACAATGACCAGAGTTTTCAGGAAAAAGAAACATATACAGATGTCCTGGGGTAGGAGGGAACGTTAGATTGCATGGTGTGAAGATGGTTAGGTATAGCATCATTAGCGATAAGGCTGAAGGGGTAGGTAGGCAACATATCCTGCAAGGATTTTTAGGCTGTGGGAAGGAATTTTGTCTTCATCTTAATACAAACTAGAATCAGTTACAGGGTTTTATTCAGAAATATAGCATGGTTCTCTGTAGTTGATGGTTGATGGTTGTCTGCAGCAAGCCCTTCCTTGACAAAGACCTAGGCAGCTCATCTTTATGTCCACCTCACTCAACTATCACATGGTTAGAACCAGGATTGGAACCAAATGTGCTGAGTCTAAGTTCAGTGTTTACTTCATTACTTCATTTGCCTCCTTACTGGGACCCTGGAATACAAGGCAACAAGTCAGAGTTAGAAAAAACTACAAAGTATAGTGGAAAACTTTGAAGAATAAGATAATAGATAAACACAGTCAATTCTTCTTCCCCAAAACATTATCTTTGGCAAATGAATCCTTTTTTCTCCAGGGCTTTTCCCTTTCTCTGTAAGCTTTCATACAAGAACATTTGACATTTTTTTTCTCCAATCTGACTATTTATAACCTATTTAAAATTGATTTATAGTCTTAGAGTCTTCAAATTAATTCCAGGCATAAGCCAGGAGAAGGTCATCTTTTTCACAATTAGTACAGTTTGCCAGGGTTTTTTCCCCTGCCTGGTTTAAAGGGGCAGCATCAATTTCATTTCCTTGTAGTCCCTGCCTTTAACATGCATTGTCTCAGGCTAATTGCTACGACCTGGTTATCACGCACCTTGCTCTGCCTAGAATCAACTCTGGAGACCACCAAGGCCATGGAGGCAAAGACGTATAGCCACTTACTCAGTGTGATGCCACTAATTGGCCTGAGAGTTGCCTATGGGAACCAGATTCACCTACTCCTTGTCCTAGGGCATTTCCATTATGGGCCTTAGCCTCGTTGTTCTCTGAGGCAAAAAGAGCTGCCATCCAGTCCCTGTGCTGAGTAGTGCATTTTTGGAATGGTTTCATTTGCTATAAAGAGATTGTTTATATATATATAATATATATATATATATATATATATATAATTTAATTTTTTTTTTGTTTTTTTTTCCTAGCTCTTTAGGCCTCCAAACAGCCCCTCTGGATGCTCCCCCTTGATCTAGTTCTTAAGCTAATGAACTCTGGGGATTGTAATTTTTATCTTTGGCTAAATCTCTAGGCTAGAAAACCCTTATACTGAATTTTACTCTCCTTTGAGATGTTTGAGATGTTTGCTTCTCTCCTATGGGAATGTTCTGTGCCTTGTAATTATCTTGTTTCCTTATGTATTTCTTAGTTTTCCTAGGTGATCAAGCACTTAGATTAGTGGCTTTTGTTTCCCAGGTAGGTGAGCTTCTATCTTTTAGCACGGAAATATTTAGATTGTAATCTAGTATTGACAGAAAGTTTTTGAAAATGTTTAATATAAGTCCATCTTTGCTGTTCAGAGAATATTAAGTAAATATTTTTTGATATTTCATGTTAGGATTATGAGGTCAAGATCCTCTGTTCTGGTTCTTAGAGCTGTCCTTACAAGGAGGACATAGAAATGAAAAATTAAATACAGGTTATAGAGCAAGATCACCCGTGTGTGAATCCTGATTTTTTTTTTTCTTGCCATACATTAGCTGATAATATGGGCAAGTCACTTAACTTTCCTAAGCCTCTGTTTTCTCATCTGTAAAATAGGCATGAAAATAATAAACTATGTCACAGGATTGTCTTTGAATTTTATGAAGTAAGGCATGTAAGGAACTTAATATGGTGCCTGAAACACAGATACGGTTTTACTAAAATGTATTTGTTGAGCATCGGCCACACACCAGGCATTATGTCTTATGTACCTAATCTCTTAAAATTATTAAGCTTTGCTAAAATGTGTATAACTTACTGATAAGGAAACTGTATTTGAATTATCCATGGTCATGAATCTAGTAAATTATGGAGCTGGGGCTTCCGTTTGTATCTGACTCCAGGGGGGTCAGCCTCTTTATATGATACTTGTACGGTTGCATAAAATGGATTCTCTCAAGGGCGCCTGGGATGTGTGCGGCATGGCTTATTTCTTATTGGGTTCCCCGGAGAGCTGTGTGGTTCCACATGTGGTTTCTCATACCAGTTCTGTTATGGACTACATGTTTTTTTCTCTCAAAATTAATGTGTTGAATCCCTAATCCTGAATACGATGGTATTGGGAGGTAAGACTTCTGGAAATTAAGTTTAGATGAGGTTATGAGGGTAAACCTCCCTTAATGGAATTAGTAACTTTGCAAAAAGAGGAAGAGGTGCTAGAGCTCCCTCCGTCTGTCATATGAGGATATAGCCCGAAGGTAGGTGGCTGTAAACCAGGAAGAGGGTTCTCCTCCGGAACCAAATCTGCCAGCATCTTGATCAGACTTCCTAGCCCCAGAACTGTGAGAAATAAAAATCTGTTGTTTATACTACCCAATCTATGGTATTTTTGTTAAAGCAGCCCAAGCTCACTAAGCCAAACTCCCCTAGGATTATCCTCTTCTAACCTGCCATTGAGTTCTTTGTCCCCATTCCCAATCTCTTATCTGTTGTCCTATGTTTCTTGCCCAAAGCAATTATTTTTGTCATCATCTATCAGATAGGTTTCATTTCACATATATTAAGCATCTACTAAGTACACTTTTTTTTTAACCTCAAAAGAATCATATTACACCCACTTCATTGTTGATAAATGTGTACCAGGTTAGAGCTGGGAAGTGGAAGAACCAAACCTAGGAATTAATTTAGTAATTGGTACCAGCATTATTAATTGGGAATTACGATTGGTTTGACAAGCTTGAAGGTAGTGAGGGTCCGTTGTATTAGAGTGGGAGAAATGGGTATTCCGTGTTGCAGTGCTTTATTTAAATGATCACTGGAGGTCACCTGGAAGGAAGTACCTCTGAAGACAGTTTGGGTGGACCCGAAGGCATCTCCCACAGGATAGTATGGATGTACAAAGAACACTGACCAGTGGACTGGCAGCTTCTGACTGGGCTCCAAAGCTCAGAGAAATTAAAGCTCAAAGCTTTATCTCCTATCACTTCCCCCTTTTATATTGAATATATAATTTAGTCCATAGCCTACAGAATATCAAGACAAAATTGTGTCTGAACTAGAGGATGAATGTATAATCACTCAGATGGGCACAGGGATTAATAAATCAATGGATCTCTACTTTTGGGGAAAAAGTGCTTACATTCATATAAGGCAAAGTTGGATTAAGTTAGGCAGGAGTGTGTTTTTGCTTTGTTTTTTTGAAGTTCAATTCTAAGAAGAAAGGTGTGACAAGTTATTTAGTTATAGGAACAGACTGTGACCGATACTATAGTTTGGCTCACACAACACACATTCTATTTCCCTTTTTGTTTGCTTTCCTCTGCTAGTGAGGTTGTAGAGGAAAAACACTACTTTTTTTTGGATTCCCCTGCAGTTTACAGTGCCTGCAAGTGGATTGGTTTCCACCAAACCAATGGAGTATATAAGACTTGGAAAGCAGACAGGAGCCATTGTGGTGGTGAACAAGGAGCAACTGCAGTGGTAGAAGTGTCTGAGTGTATGGAGTTGGCCTTGGTGGAGTTTCTGGAGCTCCTTCCTCACTGGTGACACCTATAGGAACTTATTAGTCCAGTATCTATGGGAAGTTGCTGGCTGTCCTCTTGGCGGGGAAAGGACTGGCTAAAATTTGCCCTGGTGTACAGCAAGCAAGTCTGATTCTCTAGCACCTGTAGAGATTCTGTCTTTGATAAAATCCACTTGTGCTTGCACTTCCCAGAATGGGTTGTCACTTTCAACTAAATACTGCTCAATATATTAGGCCTTCTGGTTCCAATTTCCTAGTCTTTCTGCTTTATTATGTCGTCTTTTCAAGAAGAAAATACATAGTTGGGTTAATCACATAAGTCCTATTTGTAAGATTAATTTAAATAGACTTATAAAGTGCATGGGAACACTTTGTGACAAATAATTTAAGATTTTCACTCTGGGGGCTTTGAATTGCTTTCTAGATTCAAGACCATTCTAAAGTAATAGACTATATTTCCATAAAGGAAACTTGTTTCTTTTACTGACTAAAGCCAGCTTTGTTATTTATTACATTTTGAGACAATGAGTTTATGGATTTCCCCCAAGATTTTAGAATTGCTAACCACTCCTCAGGCTTGTTACTATTGTGTTTTGATTTTCTTTGTTTTCTTATAGTGACTATCCATAATACCTTCATGTCTATTTTTAGAATAAGTTAGAGCTGTGGATGTGAAAAGTGAATTTTCCTTTTGCTGGTGGAGCCAACAGATAAAAATCCCAGCATGAATTAGTATTTTCATTCACACAGTCTCAGCTCTGAGGCCTACAAAGACCTCAGAAACAATGGTTCTCATAGGGAAGAGGAAGAAAGTTGGGTCTATGTGGGTCATGTTCTACTACTGAAGGGGAGTAACCAGAGAGGTATGAACAACTCAGCTTAGTGTTGGCACCTAAGAATGTCTAATTTGTTAGATGGAGCCTGGTAGCCTGAGTCAGGTAGTAGGGAATACTGAAAGATCAAGTTGGTGGTTGTGGACTAGTTAGTTCATTAAAGGAGGTTGGTTAATGTCTAGGATTAAGTGCAGGATCCTGCTTTAGGGGAAGGAAAATTGTGAGAAGTATTTAAAATTACAAGGGCCCTAACCAGGTGGTTGGGGTTAGGGCAGAGTTAAATCAGATGGGAATAAAAGTGGTGTAGGGAAATCAAGGCAGGCGTTCACAGCTAGCTATTGGGCAAAATAGCAAATACATTTGTATCCACATGTTTGTGCACTTGCATGCCTCTGTGCAGCTCTGGCAGAAGCAAGACCATGGTCTTAGTGAAGGAGAAGATGAGTGGGGCAATCCATGAGTTGTGAGTTTTACGTTAGGCTGGGAACTCCTATCTGTAGTAGTGAGACTGTCTCCACACTCTTGCTAGTTAAGATGAGGTGGCTGGTTTACTTCGTGTCAAGACTACTATTTCAAGAACCTAGGAGAGAGTTGCTGTAATGTCATAAGTAAGCCTAGTGAGGGAGGCTATGTAGGCAGGGGCTGACAGATGGGTCATGGAGGAAGTAGAAGGCACTGTGTTTTGAAATGGGAAACAATAAAATTAATTTGCATGTCCTCTATGAATGAGATATTAACTGTCACTTTCAGGCCAATTATGTTGGCCATCACATTGTAATACTGACAGTTACAGTCAATTTAATTAGTAAGTTTTTGTGAGTAATTTAACATTTCACTGAATGAAAGACCATTCTGAGGGGAAAATAGGTATCCTCTAAATAATATTCACAGCTCTGCAAAAGCAAATCAGACAGCCAACAATAGAGAAATTTCTCCATAGTTTTTAAGTGACATTTTAATTAGGTATTTAAAATTGAAAAATAGAAACACTGCTATCAAGGGTGGTTATGAATAAGTTGGGCTTACATTTTGGCATTATCTTTTGTTCACTCTTACTAGCTCTTGAGTTCCTATTTATTAAATATCCTATTTATTGAGTTCCTATGTTATTAAATATGATCTTTTTCTTATTTTCTCTCTAGTTTTCTTATTTTCTCTCCATCTCCCATTTTCACAGTTGCTGTTAGATTTAAGCTCTAGCACCAGTTGATGGTTTTCTGTGAAATTCCAGTTCTTTCTCCCACCAGCTTATCCTACATAATACTGGCCAATTTAAGCTTCAAAAGTAAGTATTTGGTTCTTAGTATTTTAGTTGAAAATAAACCATAAAATCTTCATACCTTCCTTTTGACCATTTCCACATTGCTTAGACTTGTACTAAAAGCTCTTCACAAGGCCATCCTTAGTCTTTTTCAGTTGGAGTTCTTTTATTTGAACTTTTTGTCAAATATCTACTGTATCCTGAAGATACATTTTTCTGAGAACCTATACGTACGTATAAATATATATAGATCTCATTTTCTGTAATTTGTCTATGTAAGTCAACCGACTTAGAAGCCTATACTTCATTTTCTTGTTAATTTATATACAATTAAGAGTTTTACTTCAATCTCAAGACAAATACCTTTAAAATTCAGGAAGAAGCTGACCATCTGTTATGGGTTGAATTATGTCCTCCCCAAACAAATTGAAATCCTAACCCCTGAGATTGTTAGGGTCTTTAAAGAGGTAATTACGTTAAAATGAGATCATTAGGGTGGACCTTAATTCAAGGTGTTATTCTGTTATTATTGGTGTTATTCTAAGGAAAGGAGATTTGATCAGATATATATTGAGGGACATGTCTGAGGAGGATGGGGAGACACAGGGAAAAGACCATCTTCCACAAGCCAAGGTGAGAGTCCTCGGAAGAAACCAACCCTGCTGACATCTTGATTTAAGACTTTGGCCTTCAGAACTGTAAGAAAATTTCTGATGACCACTTAGTCTGTGGTGGCAGGCCTAGCAAACTAATACACAACCCCTTTCCAAAAGGCAATGTGTCTACTCAGATCTCCCTGGTGCCATTCCTGATCTCACCTCTGGGGATTATGCACAGGGGGAGTGAGTTCTTCACTCCCAGTGTCTTCCTCAAGGTGTTTCACTAAAACTAAGGGACTTTCCTGAGTAAACCATGTCTGTGTGCTGTACTGTTTTTTTTTTTTTTTTCTGATCCCTTTTTGATGTTTACTCAGTGACAGATTAATCTTTGTCCTGAAAAGCAAAAATTAAAACTTTTAATTTTAAAACTTCCAATTCCCAATTCAGAGTCCTTCTTGAGCAATCTTTCACATACTTTTTTTTAAAAAAAAATTTTTATAAGTATTCTCCATGCCCAACATGGGGCTTGAACTCATGACCCTGAGATTTAGAGTTGAATGCTCTACCAACTGAACCAGCCGGGCACCCCTCTCACATTTTTTTTTTTTTTAAAGATTTTATTTGAGAGAGAGAATGAGAGAACGAGCAGGGGGAGGGGCAGAGGGACAAGCAGACTCCCCAGTGAGGGAGGAGCCCAATGTGGGGCTCACATATTCTTAACACTTACTACTTACTGGTATTATGTGCCTTCTACACACAACTGTAATTCCCTGTGCATGCCCCTCTCATAGTGTTTATAACATAAAGTCCCAGAATCTAGGAAGGCATGCTCAGAGAAGTCATGAACAGTCTCAGTTCTTACCCTGCTTTTGTCATTGAAGGAGACTCAGTGCTTTAGTGTATCCAGTAAACTGATCCGACTTCACATTGCATTAATGATAAATGGATAATTCAGATTTAGTGGGGAGCTGGAGTGTGAGTGGGGCCAACTTGGCAATGATACCATTCTGCCTCCTGTCTTCTGTTCCCCTTCAGCCATTTGATGCCTCCTTAAAAATCTGTACTGAAAACAGCAATAAAGTGCTCATCTCTGAGTTGCATGTTCCACCCCAAAGATAAAGGAATGGGGAAACAAAACTTTGAAGGAACTGAAATAATTTCCTTTGATTGTAGATGGATCTATAAGTGTTCTCCACATTATATTTAGAATAGGAGAATGGAGCCATCTCATCTGAAAAATTAGGAGAGCTCATACTTACTAGACCTATGTAGGGAAAAGGGAAAGAAATACCCTACTGAAACCACCATAACACAAATGAGCCTATTTCTCCCATCCACAATAAGGCTAATTACCCAGCAGAGTAACTTCAAGAGATACTTACTACATGGGACACAGAACTGCTTAGTAAAGTTTTCCTAATTTTTTTTTTTTTTGGATAGGGCTTAAAAATGAAAAGGCGAAAGAATGCCAGCCTGCAGGAAATAGCTGTGAGAACAGTTCAAAAGGTGTTTTATGGATCCTCAATTTTATATTGGATGGCCCGCTACTGTGGAAAACTAGAGAACAAGCCATGAAGTCAACTAACCTAACTCACTGCTACCTACAGAGTACTCTCTGTCACCTTTATCAGTTGGGTGATAAATGGTTCCAGAGGTACTTTTCTTAGGAAACAGAAGCATAATCCAAAGGTCCTTACCTCTCAGAAGTATCTAGCTCTAACTTGATTTAACTATGTGGGAAAGTGCTTTACTAGACCCGTATGTGATTTCTGGATAATTATCTCCAGTCTCAGGGCTCCCTAATATCTTAGGCACTATTGAAACTAGTTATAACCTTACTAAGCTAATTTGTGAGGTTTTTCCCTGAAGAAATTCTCTTCTTCTCCTTGTTCAATCCTTCTAACTTTCTTTGAATTTATAGGTATAATATGGGTTCTTCAATTTATAAAAATCATGGGTGACAAAGTATTTTTTTCCACGACCCAGACTAAAATGAGTTAACATGTTTTGGAGGCATATTGATGTTCTGAATTGGGGTTGTTGCTGAATGATGATCCAAATGGGATCCCACATTGTCTCTGTCAAGTTCCTAGACATAAGACACATCTGGCCATTTGAGTATCTCTTTGCATCATTCTGTTTGTGACTCAGTGTTTGCTTCTTGAATCCAAGACTGACCTAGTTACATCCTAGTGATGGTGGAAATGGTCAGTGGCTGTGTTAACAAGGATGAGTAACTTAAACTCTCTGAGCCAGCCTTAGAGCTATGAGAATGAATTTACAACTGGAGGTTTTCTAAAATAAGAACGGGGAGGCCTATAGTCAGGAAGACACCTGTCTAAAGTATAGTCAGGTTGGGACCATCTTGCTTGCCATTGTTCCCTTCCGCTGGTTGTGTCTTTCCTGAAGGACGGGAACCCACAGGGCAGAGGGGATGAGACTACCCAGCAAGTAATTCTTCATAGCATTACACCTGCATTTTTCATGGCTGAAATCTATAGATTTAGGAGATTTCATTAGGTAAATGTGTAAGACCATCAGCTGAGTTATACAAAACTATTTTACTTTGTTTTACCTTCAAAGAGTTTTTTAAAAAATATTTAAATAGTAAACTACATAGATCTTAGTGGTATGTCTCAATGTATGTTTATATAGCTATCAATCCATGCAACACTACCCAGATCATGAAATAAAACCTGTTAGAATTCTGTTAGGCCCCCAGTTGCCCCTTTGAGTGAATACTCCCTAAAGGTAACCATTATTCTGACCTATATCACCATGGGGGTAGGTTGTGCCTATTTTTAATTTCATATACATAGAATCATGTATGTGCCCCTTTGCTCATCTATGCTATTGTGTGTAGCACTAGTTTGCACTTGTTTCTTGTTTAGTATTCCATTCTGTGCATAGATCAGTTCTTTCATTCTGTTGATGGGCATTAGAGTTTTATATCCAGTTTTGGGCTATTATGAATATAGCTGTTTAGAAAGTTTCAGTACATAACTTTTCGAGGACATGCACATTTATTTCTATTGGTATTGTCAGGTGTGGAATTACTAGTCATAGAGTAGGCATGTGTTTTGTTTTAATATGTACTACCAAACCAAGTGCTTTGCACAACTTACACTTTCACCAGCAATATGAGGTCTAATCACTTAACATCACTTCCCACTGTCAGTTTAATTTTAGCAATGTTGCTGACTTCAAAGTGTATCATTGTGATTAAAATTCCCATTCTTCAGATGAATAATGATGTAGAGGACAATGTTCATGTTGGTTGGACATTTGAATATTGCTTGTTTTGCGGGGGGGGCTGCCTATTTAAGTCTCTTACCAAATTTTTTCTGCCAAGTCATTTTCTCCTTAATGCTTTATAGATCTGTATATATTCGATATTTGCTTTCTTCTTTAGATACATGTATTGCACCCATCTTTTCTCATTGTCTCACCTTTTTACTCTTTAAAGTACATTTCGGTGAACATAAATTCTATATTTCAATGAAGTCCAATCGGTTAATACTGCTTTTGCTTTCTCATCCTATTTAAGAAATCATTACCTATCCAAATTCGTGAAGATAATTAGCAGTACTTTCTTCTAAAGCCTGCTTATTTTTTTAGCTTCCACATTTAGGACTACCCCCAATCCAAAATAAAGGAATAAAGTGCCTTTATTTTGCACTGGATAGGACCACCAATGCAGTATAGAATAGAAATGGTGATAATTGCCATCTTTACTCAAAATCCAGCTCATTTAAAAGAAAAATAATAAAATGAGGTAAAGTACCTACAATTTGATTTAAAAGGCCAAAAATGTCAGTCAAATTCAGTCAAATTCAGTTTAAGGCTTGGCTAAAAAATCAGCACTTGCAAAGTATGTTTAGAGCATATAGATCTCCCAGATTTCCTATGTATTGCCTCTTAAAATGCCAGGTTACTTATATTTCAGTTCATCGAACCACTTTTTCTTTGATAAAATATAAGAAGAGAAACTGTAAGAAATCAACTACACCATAATATGGTGGATCATCATTGGTGCCCAGCCATTGACAACCCCCTGCAAGTCATCTTAAAGGCATGGAATGCAGCCTCAGTAACAGAAAACCACACAGCATGTGGCCTAAACAGGACAAATAACTAAACTGTCCAAGGAGTTAGGAGTTACAGAATCCAGTAGTACATGTTAGCCTCCCATCATAAATGGTCACAACTTTTACTGAAGAGCATGTCAGAAAAGGTAGAAGTTCTTTTCACCTTTAGACTTAATAGAAATTTTAGGACTGATTCCAGTGTTGACTTGGGGCAGCGGATAGAAAATGGAGTTGCTCAGGTCTGTTACAGCATCAAGGTAGCAGCTTAATGGAACCTCCATTTTGGAGAGAATCTTAATTTATGCATAGAGTTTTTCATTCAACAGATAACTGACATTTCCTACAATATGTATTGCAGGAATCTGCCGTTCCTAAAGGAGCTTAGGACTTGAAGATAAGAAGCACATATGTAAAAAACACCAAGAAAGTGATGAATTTTTGCTACTTGTTTACATAGTTTATGCCTTAGACCAAGTTCCTTGAAGGCAAGAACATAAATTATCTTAGAACTAATAACTAAATCCTTTTGAAGCAGGAAGTGGTATGTTTCCCAATGCCCACCTCATTTTATTCCAACCATTATTAATATTAATAGCAATCTAATACGTGCCAGGTACAATGTTAGACGTTAGGGATACAGCTGCAAACAACAGTGTCTCTGTGATCACCTAGCTTATCTTGGGGGAGGTATTTGGTATTGGTCTTCAAGTATGAAAAAAGTTTCTGAACATGCAGTGGCCAAACAGAAGACTATTCTAGGCAAAGTCAACACTGGGGGCAAAGACGTGAAAACAAGACATTCTGAGGCAGTTTGGGGAAAAATTAATAGCTCAGGCTGACTAGAAAATAGAATGAAAGAAGAAAATAAGTTAATCAGAGAAAGACATGTATCACATGACCTCACTGATATGAGGAATTCTTAATCTCAGGAAACAAACTGA
>NW_027397069.1:52276074-52279713 GCF_003265705.2 Callorhinus ursinus
TAGAGGGGAGGGGGGTGGGTTAGCCTGGTGATGGGTATTAAAGAGGGCACGTACTGAATGGAGCACTGGGTGTTATACGCAAACAATGGATCATGGAACACTACATCAAAAACTAATGATGTAATATATGGTGATTAACATAAAGTAATAAAATAAAATTTGGAAAAAAAAAATCTGAAATTTATGCCATGATAGCGCTCTCTTTTCTGCTTGGGTTTTCAACCATGTGAGAAATAAAAGAGTGGGTAAATATGAAGTTAGATTGGCAAATTAGCTTTGTATAAAAGCCAGTGGACCTGAGTTGAACCTCGGGATCAACCAGATTGACCCACAGTGTTATAGGGAGAGCTGGACAGGGAAGGCCTACCCCTGGCAAGAATTAGCCTCTGTTCAACTTGCGGTATGGAGTGATTCTATATGGGTAGAATCTCCTAAGAGGAAAAAGGGGTTGGGTTGGGTTGGGTCAAGTTTCCCTAACTGTTTTTCCTACACTTGTCAGATAAGTTACTCCATGTACCTAACCTTAGAAAAGTATAAGGGGAATAGAGTCAGTTATACTATAGAGCTTAATGCTCTTTTCACTGGGAAAACAAAAACAGTAGTAGGAGGTAAGTAGTGCTTCTTGTTAACATTTCTTAGTCTCTTCCCCTTTTATTTTTTTCACCCATTGTACTTAATCATTAAGACTGTGGTAAAAAATGGGAAGACCATCACATTCAAAAAGGAAGCCAACAGTTTCTCAGGACAGCCTTGCTTATACCTTCTTGAAACTCTACTCTCATATACACCACTGCTTTTTTTTTTTTTTTTTTGAGTACTTTCCTGGACTGCTAGTGAGCAGATACTTTGCTTCCAGAATCTGAAAATTAAATATCTAAGGCTAATCCATTTTCAAGACTAAAAATCTGTTCTCTGTTCTATTCCCCTTACAAATTAGTCTGGCCACGTTGTCTAACATAGCTTACCAATGGTCTGCAATGAGACCGAATGACAATATTAGGATACTTGTATAATAAAGTTTATAAAGACTCACTAATATGAAATGCCAGCAACATGGAATTTCCCCTAATCTGAATCTTAAAGCCCCACATCACATTTTTGTGTCCTTGGGAGTTAAAAGCCCAAAGTCTATTTCTGAAAAACTTTTCTTACCAAGATGTTCTCCCAGGCTCAGCCATAGAAGTTCTTGATACTTAGGGGGAGATGTCAATTCTCTAGCATCTCCATCCTGAGTTATCCCTGCTTGAAGTTGGTGTAGGTCCTTTGGGATCAGAAGTTGTATTGGTTCAATGAATGCCCAGTCTCACCTTTCAAAAGACCACATTGTTCATGTGACATATATGGTAGTCCAGCACTGGCTATATTCATGAAATGTAGAAGCCAGTTCCTAGTCCTGAGAGCAACCATCCCAGGTAGCATTATCTCAGAACCTTGTATGTAATTTTGTCTGAGACCACGGAAACAAGTTAGTGGTGCGGGAAAAAGGAGTTAACGCCTCACTGGTGTATGTCCATCTATGCCAGTTGTTTGGAATTCTTGGACTGTGAATGTAAACTCCATTTGGAGTGCTCTCTGATCTTCCACCTTGGCCATTTGCCTGAAGGTGATTAAGGGATGATGATAGTAATTCCGATAAAGGTCCTGATAAAATCATCATTAACATAACATCATTTACTGAATAATGTGTGCTAAGCACTTTTCTGAGAATATTATATATAATTATATGTATCTTATATATAATATATATGTATCTTATAGATTATATGTAATTATATGTATCTTACATATAATATATATAATTATATGTATCTTACATGTAATATATATAATTATATGTAGCTTATATATATATAATATATCATTACCTCAAAAAATAACACCCTTATTCCCCAGTTTTAAACAATATGGGAAATAAAACCAAACCTAAAGATGAAAGCCTAAGTATCATTATCATTTCAAAAAGAGCAGGAGAGACAGGAGACAAGTTTACAGTGATGTATCTTAATCTACGACCCAAGTGGACCTCTAGAATTAGGCTGACTTACCTAGTTTCAGGTGGTGCAGAGTGGAGCATACTTCTATGGGCAAGCCCCCACGATTTAAAGTTTAGAGGTGCTGTCAGGAACTCGTGTTCTCCAGTGGAAGGGAACATGGGATAGAGTGGAGTCAAACGTGTTCCGTTATTGTTCTGAAATTAATCAGATTGATATCTCCACTCCTTGTAGTGAAGTATTGGAGTAATGCTATTTGAGCTCTGTTCACTAGACAGACACATCAGGAGTGGGGAAGAAGCATTCTCTATAACATAAATAATTGGAAGTTTATCTTTCATAAATTTTCCTAATTAATGTGAAAAATTATTGTGAAAAATTGACAATTTTTAAGTGGGGTAGTGAACGATGCCATTTTTTGTTTTAGAAGGACTATTTTGGAAGTTGGGGGTAAAAAGATTTCAGGAAAGTAGACACTGGAGGCAGAGAAATTATTTAAGAGTCTACGAAATAAATGATGTGGTTAGGATAGTGGCCATTGAGAGGAGAATGTGTATGTGAGAGTTTTTATACCATGAAGAGAGGTAAGTCTTGGCAACAGATTGGGTATAAAGGGAGGGATGGGAGAAGCCAAAGGAGATTGGAGATGGGAGACTATGCTGTCCCAGAACCATAATACTCCCTTATATGAGGATGCTCATCCTCACGTCTTGTAAAAACAAAAACCAAACAACAACAACAACAACAAAAAAAACTCATTTCAGTGAGAGGGGGTGGGTTGTCTTGTTTTTATTTTATAAATAGAAAACTGTATCAAATGGAAGTTGCATGCTCTGTTCAAACTCATAGGTTCTGGCATTATCATGTAGATTTTACCAAGTGCATTCTCATTGTTCTTGAGGATTTCCCGCATAGTGGGGTACACATTGCTTGCATTAAAACACTTGACTACTTATTGCCTTGCTTTCACCCAAGGAATTAGGCTTAGGGTTTTAATGTGGAAAAGCCTGGCTTGTAGGCGTTTATATGCCCTTGCCTTGGTCAGACTTGCTGCTTAGAATCATCCCTTTTAATTAGTCCTATTTGTACCCAGGGACCCTCAGTAGTTAGGGGTGAAAAGACCTTAATCTGGGGAGAACATGAAGTGGGATGGTCCTTCCAGTACTAACCACGGCATCTCCTCTGTTCCTCTCTGCCTAACCAGTCCGATTGTCTAGTGGAGAAAAGTAGTAGGGAGAAGAATACTGGAGTCCTATATGCCGTTGCAGAAGGGGGTAATTTAGTTCACTTATCACACAAATGTTTAAGTGCCTAACAGGTAACACTGTATAAACAATGGGAATACATCTGTGACTAAAACAAAACTTCCTACTCTCATAAAGCTTACCTGCTAGTAGGCAGGGGGAGATAAATAAGGAAACTTACAGTCGATCAGATGTTAAATGGTATGGAGAGAAGAAAAAGGGGTAGGGAGTGCTGGGGTAGGGCTGGTGTTGTCTCATTGCCCAAGACACCTCCTATGGAAATAACATCTGGAAGATGAGGGGAAAACCTGGGACTTGTGAGCTTCTTTAGGTGACTGATAAAAATAGAGATTAGGAATGAACAAGATTAGTCCTGGGAATCCTAAGGCAAATGGTGGTGGTGC
>NW_027397069.1:52279813-52359893 GCF_003265705.2 Callorhinus ursinus
GTGATAGACATTGGGGAGGGTATGTGCTATGGTGAGCGCTGTGAATTGTGCAAGACTGTTGAATCACAGATCTGTACCTCTGAAACAAATAATGCAATATATGTTTTAAAAAAAAAAGGGAAGAATGAAGGGGGGGAAATCGGAGGGGGAGACGAACCATGAGAGACGATGGACTCTGAAAAACAAACTGAGGGTTTGAGAGGGGAAGGGGGTGGGAGGATGGGTTGGCCTGGTGATGGGTATTAAAGAGGGCACATTCTGCATGGAGCAGTGGGTGTTATACACAACTAATGAATCGTGGAACACTACACGAAAAACTAACAATGTAATGTATGGTGATTAACATAACAATAAAAAATTAAAAAAAAGAAAAACCCAAAACAGCAAGTTAAGAATGGTTCTTAGTTGTTGCAAAAAGACACAATCAGCAAACCTCCAATGAAATTACTCTAAAAACATTGAAAATGAGAATAAATCAGAACACTAATATTGAACAATATTATTCTTAGGTAGATACTTTTCAATTGTAGGATGACAATATCTTTCAGGCTCTAAAGGGAGCACATTGTTTAAGAAGATTCTCTTTGTTTTCTACCAACTGATCCCCAGCAATAGTTGTTTTAGGGAATATTAAAAAAAAAAAAAAAGTATCTCCACCTTCTTACCCTGTGGCTTTTGTTCCTTCTCATTAGATAAAATGGACTAATAAATAAAAGGTAGTAAATATGATTCTAATGGCTTTGCTATTGTTGCCATTGCTCTGAGTTACAGAATATAGAAATGCTCTACCAGACCATCTAAATTCCAGTATCTAAACTTTTATATTGCAAAAGTTCCATGATTTCATTTATAGATCCAAAATGTCTTGGAAACAATCTGCCATACACAGGCTAAGAGAAGCCAGACTAATTCTAAAAAAAAGCGGGGGGGTGGGGGGGTAAAAAGTAACACAATGTTTCTAGTGATAGAAATTAAAGTGGTTCCCGAAGGGTGGGGTTATGGGCAGGAATTGACTGGTAAAGAGCACAGAAGAACTTTTTGGAGTGTTGCAAAGGTTTTATATCTTTTTCAGATGGTTGGTAGGCAGGTAAATACAATAATAAAAACATCAAAATGGAATACCTGAGACTTGGGCAAATTAGTTGGTTAATTATACCTCATTAGGTTAATTATATGACATTTGGAAAACAATTGAAGGGCAAGGAAAAATATAGGTGATATGGAAGAGAAAGGTACCGCCAAGGAAAAACGATAAGGATAAACTTAAAATTTAAGCTCCATTTTATAAATTTCATTAACATTGCAGTATTCAAACTTTTTCTGGAAATTGTATTGCACAGTCCCATCATTACATCACCCTATTCCTTCCTTCCCTTATGACTGATGAAGTTCACAGTAATAGGATGTTAACTGTTGAAGCCAATATATTTACAATTTCAAACGCAAAGAATGTTTGAATTGAGCCTATTTTCATGGTTCATTCAATTCTAATTTTACCAATTCTATGAAGGGAAGCATTAGTCTGTGTTTTTTTTTCCCCATGCAAAATAATCTACCATTGTATTTTTTTCATGAAAATCATTATTTCTAAAATTTTAACTCCAGTATGAATCACTAAATTCTACTCCTGAAACTAATAATACACTATATCTTAACTAAATTGAATTTAAATAAAGACTTTTAAAAAAGGAAAAAAAGTGTTCTATTAGTTTCAGGTGTACACATAGTGATTCAACAATTCTCTCCATTCCTCAGTTCTCATCTCGATAAATATACTCTTAATCCCTTTAACTTATTTCACCCATCCCTCCACCCACCTCCCCTCTGGTAAACATATGTTTGTTCTGTGTAGTTAAGAATCTTTTTGTCTGTCTCTTATCTTTGTTTTCACTCTCACATGGAATTTAAGAAACAAATTATATGGTGTGTGTCTTTCTCTGACTTATTTCACTTAGTATTATAGCCTCTAGCTCCATCCATGCTGTTGCAAATGGCAAGATTCCATTCATTTTTATGGCTGAATAATACTCCAAATATATATGCACCACTTAGTCTTTATCCATTCACCTATGGATGGACACTTGGGTTGCTTCCAGAATTTAGCTATTATAAACAATCCTGCAGTAAGCATGGGGTGCATATATCCCTTCAAATTAGTGTTTTCATTTTCTTTGGGTAAATACTCAGAGGTGGAATTACTGGATCATATGGTAATTGTTTTTTAATATTTTGAGGAACTTCCATAGTGTTTTCTACAGTGGCTGCATTAATTTACAGTCCCATCAACAGTGCACAAGCATTCTTTTTTCTTGTGCACTTGTTTCTTGTGTTTTTGATTTTAGCCATTCTGACAGGTGTGAGGTCATACCACATTGTGGTTTTGATTTGCATTTCCCTGATGAGTGATGTTGAGCATCTTTTCCTGTGTATGTTGGCCATCTGAATGTTGTCTTTGGAGAAATGTCTATTCGAGTCCTCCACCCATTTTTAATAGGCTTATTTGTGTGTGTGTGTGTGTGTGTGTGTGTGGTTTTTTTTTTTTTTTTTTTTTGGGTGTTGAGTTGTGTAAGTTCTTTATTTTGGGTACTACCCCTTTATCAGATATGTCATTTGCAAATATCTTCTCCCATTCAGTGGGTCATCTTTTTTGTTTTGTTGTTTCCTTTGCTGTGCAGAAGCTTCTTATTTTGATGTAGTTAAAATGATTTTTTTGCTTTTGTTTCCCTTGCCTCAGGAGACATACCTAAAAAATGTTGCTATAGCGTATCTCAGAGAAATTACTTCCTGTGTTCTCTTCTAGGATTTTTATGGTTTCAGGTTTCTCATTTAGGTTTTTAACCTATTTTAAGTTTATTTTTTGTATGGTGTAAGAAAGTGGTCCAGTTGCATGTAGCTTTCCAGTTTTCCCAGCACTATTTGTTGAAGATACCGCCTTTTTCTCATTACATATTCTTGCCTCCTCTGTCAAAGATTAATCATGGGTTTATTTCTGGACTCTCTAGTCTGTTCCATTGATGTATGTGACTATTTTTGTGCCAGTACCATTCAGTTGATTACTACAGCTTGTAGTATATCTTGAAGTCTGGGATTGTGATACCTCCACTTTTGTTCTTATTCAAGATTGCATTGGCTCTTTGGGTTCTCTAGTGGTTCCATAAAAATTTTAGGATTATTTGTTTTTTTCTGTGAAAAACGGTGTTGGCATTTTGAGAGGGATTGCATTAAATGTGTAGATTGCTTTGGGTAGTATAGACATTTTAAAAATATCCTCCCAATCCATGAGCATGGAATCTTTCCATTTGTTTGTTACTTTAATTTTCTTTCATCGATGTTTTCTAGTTTTCAGAATACAAGTCTTTCACCTCCTTAGTTAAGTTTATTCCAAGGTATTTTATTCTTTTGGTACAACTGCAAATGGGATTTTCTTAATTTCTCTTTCTGCCGCTTCATTATTAGTGTATAGAAATGGTAAAGGATTTCTGTTTATTAATTTTGTATCCTGCAACCTTATTGAATTCATTTTCCAGTTCTAGTAGGTTTTTTTTTTTTTTTGGTGGTGTCTTGAGAGTTTTCTATATATAATATCATGTCATCTGAAAAATAGAAATTTTACTTCTTTGTTACTGATTAGGATGCCTTTTATTTCTTTTTGTTGTCTGATTGCTGTGGCTAGGATTTCCAGTACTATGTTGAATAAAAGTTGTAAGAGTGGACATTCTTGTCTTGTTCCTGACGCTAGGGGAAAAGCTCTCAGTTTTCCACTATTGAGTATGATGTTAGCTGTGGGTTTTTCATAGAGAGTCTTTATTATGATATATGTTCCCTCTAAGCCTACTTTGTTGAGGGTTTTATTATGAATGGATGTTGTACTTTGTCAAATGGTTTTTCTGTATCTTTTGAAATGATCATGTGGTTTTTATACCTTCTTTTGTTGATGGGAATTATCATATTGCTTGACTTGAACCATTCCCAGGAATAAATCCCACTTAACTGTGGTGAACGATATTTTTAATGTATTGTTGGAGTTGTTTTGCTAACATTTTGAGGATTTTTGCATCTGTGTTCATCAAAGATACTGGCCTATGGTTCTTTGTGTGTGTGTGTGTGTGTGTGTGTGAGAGAGAGAGAGAGAGAGAGAGAGAGAGAGTTCCTTTAGATGTAAGGTTAAACTGTTTATTTGGGATTCTTATTCTTGAGGTAGGCCTGTATTGCTATACAGGTTCCCTCTTAGAACCACTTTTGCTGTATCCCAAGGAATTTAGACCATTGTCTTTCCAATTTCCTTTGCCTTCATGTATTTTTTTTATTTCCTCTGTTTTCTTGGTTGATCCATCCATTGTTTAGTAGCATGTTATTTAACCTCTCTGTGCTCTTTCCAGATTTTTTCTTGTGCTTGATTTCTAGTTTCATAGTATTGTGGTCAAACGATGTATAGTATGACTTCATCTTTTGAACTTGAGACTTGTGATCTAGTGTGTGATCTATTCTGGAGAATGTTCCATGTGCACTCAAAAAGAATGTGTATTCTATTGTTTCAGGATGGAATGTTATGAACATATCTGTTAGATCCATCTGGTCTAACATGTCATTAAGAGTCACTGTTTCCTTGTTGATTTTCTGTTTGCATGATCTGGCCATTGATTTAAGTCCCCTACTATTATTGTATTGGTATGGACCACTTCCTTTATGTTTGTTAATAGCTTCTGTATGTATTGGGTACTCCCATGTTGGGTGCATAAATATTTCCAACTGTTCTTCTTGTTGAATTATTCCTTTTATGATTATGTAGTGTCCTCTGTGTCTTTGTTTTAAAGTCTATTTTGTCTGATACAAATATTGCTACCCCAGATTTCTTTTCACATCCGTTTGCATAATGTTTTTCTGTATTCTCCCCTTCAATCTACAGGTGTCTTAGGTCTGAAATGAGCCTCTTGTGGGCAGCATATAGTTGGGTATTTTTCATCCATTCTGTCACCCTATGTCTTCTGATTGGAGTGTTTAGTCCATGTACATTCAAAGTAATGTTCACTGTTCTTTTGCTCTCTTCTCAATTAGTTGCCTTTCTTCAGTGATATACTTGGATTCCTTTCTTTTTATTTTTTGCATATCTATGACCAGTTTTTGATTTGTGGTTACCATTAGCTTCATACATGATACTTGATGCATATAGCAGTTTCTATTAAGTTGATAATTGCTTAAGTTTGAACCCATTCTAAAAGCATCAAATTTTTATTCCTCTACCCCTGCACATTTTATGTATATGGTGTTATACTCTGCATCCTTTTATTTTGTGAATCCCTTAACTGATTTTTATAAATATACTTAATTTTACTGTTTGTGTGCCTCCTACTTTCCTTACCCCGTCTTATGTTCTTTCCTTTATGGCACAGAGTCCCCTTTAATATTTCATATAATGCTGGTTTAGTGGTGATGAATTCCTTTAACTTTTGTTTGTCTGGGAAAATTTTCTCTCCTATCCTGAATGATAGCCTTGCTGGATAAAGTATTCTTGGTTGCAGGGTTTTTTCTTTCAGCACTTTGAGTACATCCTGCCATTCTCTTCTGGCCTGCAAAGTGTCTGCTGAAAAATCAACTAATAGCCTTATGGGTTTTCTTGTATATAACTCTTTTCTCTTGCTGCATTTAAAATTCTCCTTATCACTGCTGTTTGCCATTTTCATTACTATGTGTCTTGGTGTGGGCCTCCTTGGTTTGATTTTGTTGGGGGCTCTCTGTGCCTTCAGGATCTGGATTTTATTTCCTTCCCCAGAATAGGAAATTTTTCAGCTCCTATTTCTTCAAATATTCTGCTTCCTTTTCTCTCTTCTCTTTCTGGGATCTCTATAATGAGAATGTTGTTACACTTGATGGTGTTGGTGAGTTCTCTTAATCTGTTCTCATTTTTTATCAATGTTTGTTCTTTCTCCTGTTCACCTTGACATCCATAACTCTGTCTTTCATGTTGCTGATCTGTTCTTCTGCTTCCTCTAGTCTATTTTTTCCATCACATGTATTTTTAATTTCAATTATTGACTTCTTTTTCTGATTGTTTTTTTGTTTTCTGAGGGTCTCCCTGAGGTTCTCCACTCTTTACTCCAGAACAGTGATTATCTTTATGACAATCACTTTATATTCTTTATCAGGCTTATCATCTCTGTTTCATTTAGCTCTCTTGCTGTGATTTTTGTTCTGTTTTTTCATTTGGGATGTACTCTTCTTTCCCCACAATTTGACTAACTCTCTGTGTGTGTTTCTATGTGTTAGCAAAGTCAGGTACATCTCCTGCTCTTGAAAGTAGTGGCCTTATGAAGAAGTCCTGTAGTGTTCTGCAGTGCAATATCCCCTGTTCGTTAGATCCTGGTGCTTCAGGGGTGTCTGAGTATGTTGCCTGCACCCTTCTATTGTGGTTGAGCCCCTTTTACCTTTAGTCCAGTCATCTGCAATGGCTTTCTCTGCCTGTTGTGGGTAGAGTTCAGTCCCTGTGTTGTTAGTGGGCCAATCTTTGGCTGCCTTCAGCTTGAGATTTGTCAAACCAGGCTTTTGTCACAGCCACAGTAGCACCAGTCTGCAGGGTGCTCTCCCTGTGTCATCCTCTGAGTATCTTCTGTTGCTGGGTGGGACCTGCAGTCAGACCAGGTGTCTGCCCTCATTCCACTTCTAGGACCACAGTTGAACTGGTGTGTGTGGTTTTCTTTCCCTCTTCTCAGGGCAGGAGTCACTTTGGAGTGGTATTGACCCCTTTCATGGCTGCTTGTGCATTCTCAGACTTGTGGGTCTGCTTTGGATGGACACCTACAGGTGGTGTGTTAGAGGGCATGGGTCTGCAGGAGAATGTAGGGGTCATGAATGCTGTTAGCAAGCTAGGTAGAGTGTTGGTGCTGTGTTGATCCCACAGGTATTCATGTATCTAGGCTGGGGGTGGGGGAGGGAAATGGTACCCTCCAGCTCTTTTGTTTTTGGAGAAGTCTCCCAAGGATCACTGCCCCTCCAGCATAGGCCCTGGTAATAGTAAAAAGTCTCCCTTCAGTGTACCCTAGGCACTTTTTCAAACTGGTGCTTCTGTGCTGTATCTCAGTGGGATACTTTGTTATGCTGTCTCTTAAAGGGTGGGGACAGAGTTTCCTATCCTTTTCCCAGATCTCCCAGAGCAGAGCACACTGATATTTAAGGTTCTAGGTATTAAGCTCCTTGACTGTAAAAACTGAAATTAAGCCCCTCTGGTTTTCAAAGCCAGATGTTGAGGAATTCATCTTCCTAATGTGGGTCCCCTATGCCTGATATGCAAAGTGTGAGGTGCATTCTCCTCTGCTCCTGAGATGTTCCTCCCTCTTGCAGATAGTCCCACATGTCAGTTTGGCTCCTGACCGCCTCTCTACCCTTCTTAAGCTCTTTGATACTACTACTTCACATTGGCCTGTGGAGTCTGTTCTCCCAGTCTGTGAGTCATTTTCTAGGCTTTTCACACTGATGTGGGTTATTTATACTGAAGTGTATCCATAGGAGGAGGTGAGCTTAGAGTCCTCCTACCTGGCCATCTTCATCAGAACAATACTAGTTCGTTTTGGATGTGGGTTTGAGTTGCTGTTGAAGGTCAACTTAATGAGTATCCCCTGTTCCTTATCTTGAACATGCAGTCTGTGACAGTGTAAAGTTGTAGGTCAGGAATTAAAACCCTAGGTGAAAAAGTGTTCATTAGTCACTACATTAAACTTTAAAAAGCAAATAAAGAACATTGTTTTAGCTGAAGGAAGGAGGAAGAGAGGGAGGGAAGGGAGGAATGAATTGGAGGAAGGGAGAAAAGTCTTGTGATGGTAGGTAGACAAATGATGGAGCCCTTGGAGTCCTTGGACTGACACAGTGACTTCTGGATCTTGAGATGAATGCCAGGCTTCTCTGAATTGATCATCCTTTTGGTGCATCTACTCTGGCCCATCTTATGGGCAATGTGCTAGAAGTTACCTCTAGAGTTTGTGGTTCTAGCCATTGGTCTCAGTCTTGATGACCTCAAACACTGTGGCCTCTTTTTTTCTTTCCTCAGACTTCTGTCTATCCACTGGCTCTTCGAGCATATTCACATGTAATAACTGAGGCATGTGAGAACTTCTCCATTCCTTGCATACCATATATAGCTCGTGGACAACCAGGAATATTTATTACCTCACACCAAAGCTTCTACTTAATTACCTCCCATTATGTTGCTGCTGCTTTAATCTGTGCCATTTGGTAATGGCCATGAATAAGACTAGCATACCTAAGGAGTATGTTCCCAATGTGTTTAAGCTATCCTTCTGTATACCTGGAGGTTTCCCATTGCCCTGTCCTATTGAGGTTTGGTACTAAGAAAGGTAAAGGGAATGAAAGCTCTTGCTTCAACCCTCTCTGTTTTATTGAGGTATAATTCACATATATCACTGTTAAGTTTAAGACATAAAGCATAACGGTTTGACTTACATATATTGTGAAATGATTACCACAATAAGTTTATTTACTACCCATCATTTAATATAGTTATTATAAAAAGGAAAGGCAAAACTTTTCCTGGGGATGAGAGCTCTTAGGATTTACTTGGAACAAATTCCTTATTCCTGGGACTTACCATATGGAATTTTGTTTTTTGTTTTTGTTTTTGATAATCTTCCTCCAATTTCCTCTCCCCAACTCACCTCCTCTGGTAACCACAAGTCTGATCCCTTTTTTTTTCTCCTATGAGTTTGGTGTTTAAGTGAGAGCATACAGTATTTTTCTGAAAACACCTGCTTTTGACCTATTCACTTTCACAGATTTCCCCTTGTTCCCTATCCACTGAGCTGGAAGAGGCAAGCTTTAGGCTATCAATTTATCTATGTAATTTTCTCTTCTTACCCTGAGCATAAAGGTAAACTTAATTGTCTGGTTTTCTAGGCTTATCTCTTGAGATCAGATAAAAAAATTTGGAAAAAAATTCTCTTACAGTGCCTATTGTCTCACTGCAAACTCAAAAGTCATCATGCAAATATTAGAAGATGAATATTAACACCATCTTTCCATCCATCAGAATTCCTTTTGTAAAAATCTTTGTCCTCTACTCCCACCCCTGCCTCCTTGCCCAACGCAGGCAGATGGATGACTCAGGTTAAATAGATGATTGTACCGGGCATCAAGCTATTGTGTGTTTCAAAGGCATTCAGTTCTCTTTGGCTTTGAAATGGATTCTGCAAAGCAGTTTTGTGTTTTGCCAGCAGGGGCACTAGAGGGGGACTAGAACATAGGAGAAGGGAGAAGGAACTCAGTCCTTCCTGTTGGGTTCCTGTCCTTTCACATTGCTTCTGCAATGGCTTCTAACCTTAATAGCGGCAGTTAGTTCCATTTGTGAGTTTCTTTACACACTTCCAGAATCATGCTTATTCATGCCACCATCTCAGAGGTCCAGATCTGTACTCACTAGATGTGTCACTGAGCGTCCACTATCTTTCCTTTGTTCCAGCCCTAGAGGTCATAGCTGCTTCCTGCAGTTAGTATCTTTGTGTTACCTCTGTTTGTTTCCTCTCTACCTTCTCAGTCTTTTCATATTGAGCCAGTTCATCTGTTAAAATAACTAGTTTGTCTTACTCAATCTGAAAAGTCATGTATATATAAATGCACCAGAGAAAATCATGTAAATATATTTCAAAATATGAGCATGATTCCACTGTAGCAAAACTGGGTGGGGGTGGGGGGAATAATTCATTTACCAGAGTTCCTGTTGGTGATAGCATGGCATTTTTTGGGGGGGGGAAGAATACACTGAAAACCTATTTGGCATGAGAGTTAAGTCCCCAAGCAGCAGATTCTAGTATCAGAAGTTTTTCTGATACTTGATTTTAATAAAGATCAGTGCTGTTAATGAGAGGTCATTTTGTTGATTACTGATGGTTTTGCATGCACATGAGCAAAACTGCTCTGCATACCCAAGGAGGAAAAAGAGGGGAGCAGACAGGTTCATAAAGGAGTCTAGGAAGGAAAGGGAGAGGAAAAGCACGCATACAGTAGCTGCGTGACAAGTGAGGTAGCAGTATGGAAACACATAATGGAAAGTGTGACCTCCTCCCAAATTGTCTCTACAAAATTTTCAGTAAAGCTTATATTGCTTGTGTTTTGGTGTACTGTGTGTGTGTGTGTGTGTGTGTTTAAGATTTTATTAGAGCACAAGTGGGTGGAGGGGCAGAGGGAGAAGCAGACACCCTGCTGAGCTGGGAGCCTGACATGGAACTCGATCTGGGACCTTGGGATCATGACCTGAGATGAAAGCAGATGCTTACCCAACTGAGCCACCCAAGTGCCCCAAGTATACTTTTGTTGTTAGGAAACTTCCAGTGTAATGTTCAGTGTCTACATTAGTGGTGGGGCTAAAGTGGGAGTACTTGAGATCTAGGTTGTTGTAGTCTAGAGCTCTGGTTGAAGCCGTTGCCAATGCCTGGACTATGGATTTAGACCTGTGTGTTCATCCCAAATCCACTGCTTATTAACTGTGTGAGTTAGGCTATCCTCCCCTATCTCTGAGCCTCATTTTTTCTCTAATCTGTAAAATGGAATAATATCTTCATATGGTTGTGAGGATCACATGAAAGAAATAGATATAAAGTGCTTGGTATAGTGCCTGGCATATGACGACTACTCGAACATGTTACATATATCATATTGAATCCAACTTAAATGTCATTTCTTCAGCTTCCTGAAGAAGGCTTTAGACTTCTCTCCCCTATTTACTTCCATCCCTCATCAGAACAATTCAGTCTACATAGATCATTTATTTATTAATGATTCTAGGCACACCTTGGAGATATTGAAGGTTTGGTTCTAGACCATCCCAACAAAGTGAGTCAAATGAATTATTCGGTTTCCTAGTGCATATAAAGTTATGTTTACAATATACTGTAGTCTATTAAGTGTGCAAAAGCATTATATCTAAAAAAAAAAAAAACCCATACACCTTAATTACTGTATTGCTAAAAGATGTCACCTCTCATCTGAGCTTTCAGTGATAGGTGATCACTGATCAAATCATCATAACAAATATAATGAAAAAGTTTGAAATATTTTAAGAATTGACAAAATGTGTTACAGAAACATGAAGTGAGCGAATGCTTTTGGAAACAGTGTACTGATAGACTTGCTACATGCAGGATTGCCACAAACTTTCAGTTTGTTAAAAAGAAAAAAGAAAAATACCCCAAAGCCACAGAAAAATACCCCAAAAACTCCACAGGGGGGAGAAAAAAACAAACTTCACAAAATCTGCAAAGAACGATAAAACAAGGTGTGCCTGTATAAATATTTATCACATTGTATTTGTTTCTCATTTATTTTTCCTATTAGATCCTGAGTCCCTTATAGACAGAATCCATATCTTTGTTCATCACCTTCAATTCCTGGAACATAAAGGTTAATGACTGTTTAGTGAATGGATGAATTTTGAAAAATTATTTCCTAGGGAAGTTTCAGAAAAATGACCTTTATTTAGTCAAAGACTTCTTTATGATATCATTATAGAAAGTGGGAGACTTCCTTTTCTTTATTTTTTACAGTGGAGTATCATGGTAATGCTCTGCTGCTTTTGTTCTCTCCCCAAATCAGGATATAGATGAGGAAATCTGGAGCAGCTCATGAGGCATGTGACTATTGAGATAACTCCTAAAAGAGATGTATGGAATTCCAGGCAGCAATAAACATATATGACATGGAAAGGGTAAATTAAATGAAGTAGGTTGAAGGTTAGTGAGTAAATGACCATGACTAGGTGAGCGTGTGGGAATGTAATTATCACAGAAGATAATGCTAGGAATAGAAGTTTGGCACCATATGCTGGAAATTTTTGAATGCCTGGCCACAGAGTTTGGGTTGTATTATCTGTGTTTTAGAGAGCTACTGACTACTTTTCAACAGGGTCGTGCTATGATAGGTGTTTTAAAAAAGCTGTTGGGAACAGTGTATAGATGATGATAAAGGGAGCAAGAAGAAGGAAGGCATTTATTTCCTTCAGTATAGTAGGGGATGAGGAAGGTTGGCTGGAGCTGAGGTAGAAGCACAGGGAGTAGAAAGGCAAGGATACTTGGGTACAATACCCCAGTGGTTGAGATGGCAGGAAAAACCCTGAAAAGAGGCTTTGTGGAGAGGGAAGAAATGAGGATGACAGAATTTGAGTCTTAGAGGCTAGGGGAAGGCGGCTGCTTTAATAATTGGAAAGGCAGGATAAAGCACAAATTAAGAGAGGAGTTTCTCCTTCAGATATGATGCTTTTGTGGTGGTGAGTTCTTGCAAATGATGGAGATGATAGTGAATGTTCAGTCTGGGTGATTTCACTTGGAGGACATCTATGCACCAGATTGAAACTAGGAGCACAGGTGACTGAAAATGAAAATGATAGTATTGGAAGTTTTGTAAGTGGAATCCAAAGGTTTTTTGTTTGTTTGTTTTTTAACCAAAGGAGCATGGAGACCTTTCTTGGGAAGAATTGTCACTGGATGACATCCCTGGTTTTTTTTTTTTTTTTTGCTAAGGTGGAGAGAGAAGATTCAGTTACCCTTGCATATTGAGGCATGATCATTCTTTTATCTATCCATGCAATAAGAATGTTTATTATGTGATAACCCCCACTGTCAAATGTCAGAATCTATCATTAGTTTCAGGGAGTGTTGAGGGATGGGGGGAAGAGATTCGCACTTGTTTTGGGAATAGAGGAAGAGAGACTGAAGACGTGTAGAAGGACTAGGATTAGAAGGAGTGTGTTAGAGGGTGAAACACAAGTACCTGAGTTTGTCAAGGTGCCTGGCAAATGTAATTATTTAAATTGGTGCAAAACCATTTTGCTTTCCTACAAAATGGACACTGAACCATATCATTTACTGAGTGAAAGCTTTGGCATCTTGTACCCGATTCTAGTCCAGAGGAAACATCTCTGTGTCACCAGCAAACCCCTATGTATTTGCATTGGTTTCTTGATTGTGTCCCGCCCATTGCTTTTTTTCAAAGTTGGCAGCTAAGGAAGAGAGCTAGAAGCTCTACCTTTAAAATAATCTTACTCCCTGTTGTACTCTGCACTCTGGATTGCTTTTGGAAGCCATTCAAACAGAAAAGGCTTATTTTCTTTCAGAATTAAATATCAGTAGGTATGGGAGACACATCTTACGGTGACTGCCAGTGAGTCATGCCCTTGTATAATTACCTCCCCTTGAGCACAGGTGGAATTTGTGCTTTGCTTCTAACCAATAGAATATGGCAGAGGTGATGGGATGTCATTCCTATAATTGTTACATAAGACTCCATCTCAACAGGCTGGAGAGTTTTTCTGATTCCAAGGAAGCAAGTGACCATAATAGGCACTGCTTATGGGGATGGCCACATGACAGGCAGCTGCAGCCAGCCTCCAGGATTCTCTGGGCCTCAATCCTATAATGAAAAGGACTGAATTCTGTCAACAACCATGTAAGCTTGGCAGAGAACCCTAAGTTCCAGATAAGAATAGAGCCTGGAAAAAAAAAAAAAAAAAGCCTGGCTGACACTCTGCTTTCAGCCTTGTCAGAACCTAAGCAGAGGACCTAGGTAAGCTGTGCTCAGACTTCTAACCTACGGAAGCTGTGAGATAACACATGTGCAAATTTTGCATGGTTTGTTGACTAGCAACTGAAAACTATTATATCAGGGAAAGTTTTGATTTAGTGATGAAGACCCCTAGATAAAATCCTTTGATGTATAATTAACTAGAAAATGAATCTGAAATCTTAGTTGTGTTAAAAAAAACAAACAAAAAACCCCCAAAGACAAAAAACAACCTAAAGCAGAACATCAGGACCCCATAACTCATCACTTCAAGCAGAGTCCCTTGGGAAATAGCAAGTTTGTTCTAGGAGTACCTGACCAGTTCTAAGAGCTGAGTGACCCATTGAGAGGAGACAAAGATAGGTAGGCCCTCTTATTCTGCCTGGGCTCTGATAATCTTGCCCAGCCTGAGGTTCAATTTCTACACTTAATGACCTTCTGACATTGTTGCAAATAATGGACTCTTTTTCTTTGATGTCTGCGATGAAGCAGCAAGAATGTGGAAAGGTATCAGTCCCTCTTCCCGCCCTCTGTTCTTGTTTCATTCTGTTTCACTTTATTTCTCAGAACTTTATCAGATTCCTTGTATTCTAAGGAGAGTCAGTATTAACTAAGTGAATGTTACTTAAGTGGCAAAACAAGCTCTTCTACTGATAAACTTACTTTATCCAGTTTTAAGGAGGGTCATAAAGCTATGGTCCAGAACAAGTCAGCTCTGCCACCGCTAACAAAGGACATTGTTGCTTAGGTAGTGTCATTATGGGTTTGGGAATGAGTGGCCTTATGAGACTTCAGAATAGACTTTTGGATTTTAAGATTTTTTTAAAGATTTTATTTATTCATGAGAGAAAGAAAGAGAGAGAGAGAGAGAGAGAAACAGGCTCCCCGCAGAGCAGGGAGACCAACATGGGACTCGATCCCAGGACCCTGGGATCATGACCTGAGCCAAAGGCAGATGCTTAACTGACAGCCACCCAGGCACCCTGGCTTTTGGATTTTAATCTCTTTGGAGATGTAGGATATCAGTATTACCTTAACTTTGCAGATGAGGTCCTGAGGCCCAGAAGGGGTAGGTGATTTCTCCATTGCTAGGGAATCTACCCCCCTTCTTTATTCACTAATGGTGCTTGACTCAGGCAAACCATGTGCATTTGCTGGGTCCCAGTTGCTTATCCACTAAAGTGAATATAGGCAGTCTTGCCTGCGAGAGAGATTTGGCCAGATAATCTGTTGGCTCTTTCAAAGTCATGAAAGCCATTGTATACTGGAATCTACTGTAGCTTCTCTAGTGGTTTAACACTTTCAAAGCTTACCTAAAATGGAATCCTACTTAGAAGGAATTCTCAAAGCTCAACAGCAAAAGTACCATCCAATTAGAAAATGGGCAAAGCCCATGAACAGACATTTCACCAAGGAGGATATACAGATGGCAAATAAGCACATGAAAAGACGTTCAACATCATTAACCATTACAGAAATGCAAATTAAAACCACAATGAGATACGGCTACATGTTTATCAGAATGGCTAAATAAGATGAAATTCTGGCAAGGATGTAAAGAAACTAGATCACTCATACATTGCAGATAGGAATTTAAAGTCATATAGCCTTTCAGGAAATGAGTTTGGTAGTTTCTTCTAAAACTAAATGTTCAATTAGCATACAATCTAGCAATTGGACTTGTGGGCATTTTCCCTGGAAAAATCCATTTCAGCATAGTAAGAAGGAATGGGCTACTGAAACACGCAACAGTTTGGATCAGTCACGACGGCATTGTGCTGAGCCAAAAAGTCAATCCCAAAAGGTTACATACTGTGTGATTACATTCATACAACTTTTGGAAATTATAAAATTAGAGAAATGGAGGATAGATCAGTGGTGGTAGGGTAGGTCAGAGTTACAAAAGGGCAACCAGAAGAATCCTTCTGGCAGTGAAACTGCTTTATATCTTGTCTGTAGTTGTGGATACAAGAAACGGTTATAAAATTGTACAGAACTTAATACATATAGGCCAATTGAGTTAATAGGAAAATCTGAGTAAGACTAGAGGATTGCATCAATTTCCATTAGCATACAGTACTGTAGTTTTAGCAGATGTTATCATTGGCGGAAACTAGGTAAAGGGTATACAGGATTTCTCTGTATTCTTACGATTGTATATGAATCTACACTTTAAGTCTAAGAAGAATTAGAGTGGTAAGAACTCTTTGAGAATTAAGTGAAAGCATCAACAAGCATTTATTAAGCACTTACTGCGTGTCATTGTGCTAGCCACTGCCCCTGCCCTAGAGCCTTTTCAGTTTGGTGATATAAGCCTAGGACTGTCAGGATTATAAAAGATAATATGTGTCTTTTGGCCAACTTGGCCAATTAATACCTAACTGAGGACCACAAAAGAGTATTTAAAACAACAGTGACAAATATTGACTTGAATCTTTTGACATTTGATTGATGGTATAACTAAAGCACTAGGAAATAATTTGGAAGACTTAAGTCTAATTCAAAAATTGACATTGTTAAATAGAAACACCTTATTTATAGTGTAATACTCTACAATCCCGTCATAGTTTTGCCCTGTAACTGTAACAATGCACATCTTATGAGGGTGGGAGGTAGGATGCTGTCAGGAGCCTGCCACTATCCCCTTTGCTGTTAACTGGGGCCTGGTCATTCAGGGAGGTCACCTGACATTTTATGCAACTTGACATACACCCATTGAGATTGATGGACCTCTTGAAAACATGTTCTGTCTTCAGAAGTAACATTTAATAAAAACTTCATCTTGGATCACTGTAAAATGCCCTATTAGATGCTAATGAAATGTTCAAAACAGCCTTCTGAAATGATCATTTGAATCTGAAGATTAATAGATGGAATGCATCTACAGCGGAACGCTCTGTGCCAATGTTATTCTCTATTCAAAGAACTATGCTATTATTAACTACACCTAACTAAATTTAGTCAACACTTACTAAAAACAAAAATTGTTACGTACTTTGTGCTAGTTCACATTTAGCATAATAGTTGTCAAAATGGCAGCACCTTTCTTCTGAGAACAACCTTGCTATGAGCTTAATTTTCCCAGTGATTAATCCATGAAGATTTCTCAAGGTGGTTAATACGTGAAACTGTGGTAGCAACAGATGCTGGTAAGGGCTTTGGCTTAGCTGTCAGGCTCCCCTGAAGTAGGTCATATATGGGATAACTTCAGGAGTATTCTATTTCTTAAAAAATTGAGCTGTGCGGATTAGTTTAAAAATTGACATGTGTCGATACAGTGCGTACAAGCAGATCACATGCACTCTCCTTACATGGTCTCATTCTTCATCTCCAGCAAAGGCAAGAATAATGCCTTAGTTGGCATCCACAGAGTGCTTTGCGTCCCCAAACCCCAAAGCACTTTCCTATTTGACCTTGCATCAGTATTTAGTATTGTCATGACAATACTAATGAATGACAATACTAAAGAATGCCTTCTTTTAGACCCTTTCATGTCTCAGCACTTACGCTTTTGATCACCTTACCGTATTTTTTACTTCCTTGTTGTTGGATTCTCTTTATATTCGTACTCCTGAAGGTTGATGTTCCCTGGGACCTTTATCTCCCACCATTTAAAACCTAGCAAATAGGGTGTCCAGGGTTGGAGATATTTTGATAATTTTATCTGGAAAATCAGGCTCCAGGATGTTGAGGATTGAAAGAGGATTATAGCTCCAAATGTTGCTGAAGTTGCTTCTTACTCACACGTTCTCACCTCTTGCTAGGCCAATCTAAGATTGAATCCAGGGATGGACTGGCTTTCAGCCAGTTTCTAGCAACTCATCCACCTCCCTTATCCATTCCCCTTCAACTTCCTTTTGGTTAAACTATTAAACATGATGGCACTCATTTTCTCTGGCTTGATGCCTGGAATCTCTTCAGGAAGAGACATTATCTCTTTGTCCAGTCATTCCCTTGCTTTTAGCTCAAGGACTTTGAGAGCTGGCATCGAGGAGCCTTTGTCTGACTGCCAACTCATCAAAAAAGACAGTGCTGAAAGAGGGGGTCTGTTCATCCCTGCTCCTCCCCTGTGTCCCACTTCAAATTGAATATCTGTCAGGTATTCAAAAGCACTATGGAAATGCACTGTCTGACAAAGGAATTGGATGGCCAGGAAGTAAACTTGGGAATGTCCAGTTATTTGTTGAATTCAGTGAACAACAGAACATCAAAAGCTTCAAGCATGTGCAAGGGCCTCTGAATCAGAGCTAAGGAAGTTAAATTGCTTCCCCTTCTCTGAAGAAGAAGAAGAAGGATGAAAGGGGCCCAAAACACCGTCTTTTGGAGTGCAGAGCCAAGAACTGAACCAATACGGGACAGAGTAAACTAGACAAAAAGCACACAGCACAGTAAGACATAGATTGTGGGTTTATGGTTTGCAGAAAGAAGATAAGAGGAGACCAGAACAAATGGTGACTGCTGAAAAAGGGAGAGAGAACCAAGAATGGAATTTGACGTTTCCAGGGAAAAGAGCTGCTGCAGAAGTGGCATTTACAAATGAGGAGATGGGTGATGGTCAGAGGGGCTTAGGTAGTAAACTAATTTTTAAAAAGTGTCACCACAAGGCAGAAAACCATAAGAACGTATAAAATATCTATTGATAAAGTATGAAAGGAATCACTTGGAAGCTTCTGGCACTAAGTGATTAGATCAATAGGACATAAATGCAAGGATGCTGAATGAAGGAAACAAAATTCCATGGTCAAATTAAAAATTCTTACACTAGCCTGTATGAATGGCAATTTGGGGTCCATAGTATAGCAAGAACACATCACCTAAATGTCTAAACGTGGTTATAGGCTAAATTCTTAAGATGACAAGAAAAAACTCCAACCTCAGTGAGGTGATCAAGACAAACTGAGTTATAACCTCTTCATAGTAGAATTATAAGATCCTTTAAAAATTGCAAGTCTTTGAGTAGGAACAGCTGACTTTAATATGAAATTGCATAGTCTTATTCATCAGATTAATATACTTTTTCCTGGCCATGGCCAGACATTGAAAAGTAGATGAGCTGCATATAAGCACATAAGGGTGCGTGTCTAAGTATCTTGTGGCAAGAAGTAGTTGTCAAATTGATGAATTTCAAGTCTGTTCTTAGTAATTTCATTAATCTGGACAAAATAGAGTGTGAGTTTTGGACAGGTCTGAATTTTTAGTACAAGCATGGGCCTAGATAACCTTGAGAAAGTTATATGTCACTGAACCAGTTTCCTTATTGTAAAATAGAGATAACAATAGCTATTTCATGACACCTATCCCTTTAGGAAGTTATAAACATATTGGGAGAGCATAAGTGAAATGCCAGGTGCAGTAAGCAGTTGGTGCTTGTGACTTCCTTTTTTTTTTCTTGTACCTGTTCTTAGCATGGCCTTCCTGGTATGCCGCTTTATTTTTGTATTATTTTGTTCTCTTTGATAACAGTAATCTTAAAAATGTATTGGTTAGTTTATTTTAAGATCGCTAGTTGTAGGAGATATCAAATGAAGATATTAATACATGGAAGAATGCAGACATAAGCCCCTGAACTAATTTTAACAAAGAAGAACTTGACAGAATTTAAAATCCCAAAGGGAAGGATGTCTTTAATAGTTGAACTTGACCTCTAGGGTGCGGCATTGATAGAAGATAAACAGCAAGCTCTTGGTGGTTATCAGTGGTAGCTGTTTCCAAATAGGCCTTATCTTCTGGGAAAATCTGGTCCTTAATTCCTCAAGACCAATGGTCTGCAAATCTCAAAGTCGGTTAGTTTTACTACAAACCAAGGTGCTTAGGTCAGAAAACAAGGAGTGCCTAAGCCTAAAGCAAGTAAATCCTTAAGACCAGTTGGCATGCTCTTAAAATAGTAAGGAAGACACCTTTCCAAAATTGAATCAAGCTGAGGGGAACGTCAAGGTAGGTTTGGTCATCCTGCTGGACAGAAAGCCCTGGGCACATGACTGTGCTCAGATCAAGAGCCCAGCTACACCATTATTTCCTTTCCAACAAAGAACTCACCACCGGGCCTGGAGCTTGAGTCCTTTGCTATACGTTAGAATTCTCTGGGGAAGTTTTAAATATTATCACTCCCAGGGCTCCCCCTCTCCCCCACCACCTGAGAATCTGATTTTAATTGATATGGGTTGATTTGGACCCTCTATTATTTTAAAGTTCCCCAAGAGATTCCAGTGTGTAGCTAGGGTTCAGGACTACTGAAGGGAGGCCAAACTTGGATGCAGACGTATTTTGAGCATCTGAGGCCCCAGATGAAGCCTGTTATTCTTAAAGCTATTTCTAACTAGATTGTTTCTTTCCCCCTCTGCCCCCGCTCCCATAACATCCCTTACTGTTCATGAGAGGCATGTACTTCAGCAATGTTTCTTAAGGAATGAATTCTGCATGTATCACTATAGATGTGAGTTACATATGATTAATTCTGACTAAACTGAAAAGTGGACTTTAAAAAGAATGAATCTTTTAAAATTTGGAGTATTAGCTAAAGTGAGCATTTTTTAAATGATGGTATTTCAAGAAGTCATCGATGTCTCTGGTGATAGGGTAGAAAGAACTGACCTTACGAATCAGACTGAGGTTTGATTTCCAGTGTGGGTGGCTCAGTCAATTAAGCGTCTGCCTTCGGCTCAGGTCATGATCCCAGGGTCCTGGGAGCGAGTCCCGCATCGGGCTCCTTGCTCATTGGGAAGCCTGCTTCTCCCTCTGTGTCAGCCTGCCGCTCCCACTGCTTGTGCTCTCTCTCTGTCAAATAAATAAAATCTTAAAAAAAAAAAGGCTTGTGTGCCTTGGTTAATCTTTTGTAGTATCAGTTTTCTGGTTTTAAAAAGGGTTGGGTTTTAATAAAAAGGGTGATAATTATTTTAGAGGGTTGTTATGAGACTTAAAGAAATTAAGACTTAAAGAAATTGAGGTACACAGTATCCATGGTATTGACTATTTCAACATTTTGGGAATGACTATTATGAAATGTACTCTGAAGAACTTTGAATATGTGTGCCTGGGGCTATTGCCTTGAGCTGAAAAACACTGCAGTGGTGGCTTGGGTAGGTAGTGTGTTGTAAAGGTAAGTTATATACTTATTCCTGCACAGATTTAGAACACTAATGTTTCCTAGAGGCATGTTTCAGAGCTTGGCACTGTAGTTAGTTTTCCCCCAACAAATACATCTCACTCTAAAAAAACCACTTGAGGTTTTTTTTTTTTTTTTCCCTGCTCTTTACAACTCAGTTTTACTCCTGTTAGAAGAAAAATCTCCCCTTTCACCGTGTGTAAATGGTGCATATTTCACGGAAAAAATAGATGCAGTCAAGTGAGAACCACTTCATCTTTCCAGCACCAGTTTTACCAGTCCATCTTCCTCGGCTCCTACAGAGTATATCTTCTGTCCCCTTATAATAGAATTGTCCGTTCTTGAGGCACCTGGGTGGCTCAGTTGTTAAGCGTCTGCCTTCGGCTCAGGTCATGATCAGGTCATGTGGGGTAGAGCCCCACATCGGGCTCCCTGCTCTGTGGGAAGCCTGCTTCTCCCTCTGACCCTCTGCTTGTGTTCTCTGTCTCGCTGTCTCTCTCTCTCTCTCTGTCAAATAAATAAATAAAATCTAAAAAAAAAAAAAAAAGTCCATTCTTGCTGCTAAGGGCAGCCTCTCTACAATCCCTCTGATTTTTTCAAAAGATCTGTTCTTGCAGCTGTTCGTCTTCCATAGCCAGTTTCTGTCTATACCGGATTGTTCCTATTGGCATACACTGATGCCTTACTAATATTTTAATCATATTTGCATTGACTCCGCATCTCCCCCCACTATGGCTCTTTCATAGCAAACATCTCTACAGAGTTGGCTCTTTTTACCATCTCTACCTTTTCAGCTTAAATTTTTCCACAAGTCAGCCCAATGAGGCTTTTCTTTCCCCCTCTCCCTGGAAATGACTACTGTCAAGGACACCAGTGGTATCAGCACGTTTCTGGTAACAGAAACCAAGGGTTGAGCCTAGCTCTGGGTAATTCTGTCTTCCTCCAACCTCATGTCTGAGCAGCACTGCCATTACAGACAATGAGCTCCTCGAAGCACTTTCTAAATACCTGTCTTTCAGAGGCCACATTTGCTATTGTCCTTCTAACTTCCTTTCTCATTTTCTTTTACTAGCTTCTTTTCCTATCCTGAACTACTAAATTTTGGAATACTCCAGTGGCTTTTTTTTTTTTTTTCTGTGTGTCACATCTAGTGTTCAGTCACTCATAGTTAGCTTTTTTCTCCTTATAATCTCCCTCCCCTTCTCCTTCCCTTTCTCCTTAATTAAGGGACTTTTATCAGGTATTCTGTATTTTTTTTTCTGAGCTCCAGGCTATTCGCTGGAGATGTGAAAATAACTAAGATACATTCTCTGTGTTCAAGCAACTCATAGTCTACTAGCAAAATGTAGACACAAGGAGAAATAATTAGAATAAAACACTGTCAAAGGACTATGGTAGATAATGAAGGGACCCAAAGGACAATTCTTTTTTTCTGATGGATTTGATCTTGGTCTCTTATGTGAGAACATTTCCTCAAATGTCCAGTGGTCTCAGGCTCACCACTCACTTGAGGATGAGTAACTGAAATCTTGATCCTAAGCAGTGTGTGTGTGTGTGTGTGTGTGTGTGTGTGTGTGTGTGTGTTTGGTGGGGGGTGTCTTCTAGACCATTTTGTTGGGATGGGGGGCAATCACTTGCCTATTGGTAACACTAGGTCTTTTCTCTCTGGTCATATTTCCTTGATGACTTTGAATCATTTTCAATGACCTGTGGAAGGTACGTATCTAGTTGACTCTATTCTGGAATCCAAGTTAGGGAAGGGGATGGGGGCCACATTATTGTGAGTGGATTTTGACTTTATTCAGAAGTTCTCAGTTGGGTAACTCTTCTCCTAACTGTGCCTGGTACTCCCTAGAATCCCCCAGTTCACCCTATCCAGAAAGCAAATTTTCCATCTTTGGCTGAGATTAGAGAGGGGCTTTTTTTTTTTTTCCTTTTAAAGATTATTTATTTTGAGAGAGAGAGGGCATACACACAAGCAGAAGGCAGAGGGAGAGGAAGAAGCAGACTCCCTGCTGAGCAGTACAGGGACCCTGACACAGGGCTTCATCCCAGGACCCCGGGATCATGACCTGAGCCGCGAAGGCAGACACTTAACAGACTGAGCCATCCAGGGGCCCCAGAGAGGGTATTTATTTTCTTTCCAAACAAATTTTTCAACCAATCAGCTCTACCTCTATCCCTTCTTTTCAGAGGTACCCATGTAACTTCAATTCCTGAACACTTGTGTGATATGTGGCATACAATGACCAGATTTTAGGCTTCCCCATCAACCAGGCTGGGTTTCAGGGCATTCAGGTTTCCTGTCATTTCCCATTCATTCATAGAATTTCTAGCTTCTAAAATCTTGGTATTTTCTTCTCCCTGTTATCTTTGTCCTTGAGGATCTATACTTTTTTTTTTTTTTACTTTTGAAAAAAAATTCTCTTTTCATTTTAGAAGAGTTTTGAGAGGGAGAAGTTAATAACCTGAAGTCTGTCAGTTTGTTCATGCAATCAGTTCACTCAGTTAGTTAAGGGGACATTGAAAAGGGAAAAAATGACCAAATAAACGAAAGTAGATAAAGTAAAACCAAATTGGAAGAGAGGAAGCAATCCCCAAGAGGTCAAGACAAACCGGTAGTAGAGGGAAGAACAAATAAGATGAAGACTAAGGAAGGGCAGAGGGCCAGAGATGTTCCTCTCATAATGGCGTTGATGTGATTCATTCATTCATTCACTTATCTATTCTTTGATGCAACAAAAGTGTCTCTAGAGCTTTTATGTTAGGAACTCAGAGGTGTAAATACCAAATATGTGAGTTGAAAGCAAATCAACCCTTTTCATTGAGAGTAACAATAGCTAACATTTATTGAACCCCCAAAAGGCTTAGAGCGTGGTGTCTTCAGATTATTTCAACTAAAAAAAAATATTTGAGAATGTAGTCAGGCATGGTTCTGTGTGATAGAATATTAATTCCTTTTACAGCCTCTGATAAGTTGATTGTTGATCCCTATTGTACTATTACTTTTCACACCTTGGTGGGTGCTCTTTATCTTTAAAACCATAACAGATTCTAAATCCATTCATATGTGAATATGTAGTATGCATTTGTATTCTTAAACTGATAGGTTTATATTTATATATGACCAAAAATAGTAAGGGGATTTTTTTAATATGTTACTTAAAGATCTCCACTTGTTAACTTGTAGGATACTTCTATGGTATTTGGGAATTTTGCTTGAACAGCAAGTATACAGGGCATAATGAAAAGACTTTATAATACTGAAATACATATATAGTTAAAGCATTAGAGGTTTAGAAGAACTTACAGCTGTAGAATTTGTTAGTAATAGTAACAAAAATGACATTTATTGAATATTTTGCATGTTCTAGGCATTCTAAGTGTTATATTAACTCATTTAATCCTCAAAGTGAAGGAGATGCTTTTTACCTCCAGGTTAGAGATGAGAAAACTGAGGCATAGATTCAAAGACAGTTGGAGATGTTTGCAGAGTACCTAGACCATCATCATTATCAACATCTTCTTTCCCTATTGGATTTGATCCATCTGTCAAAGAAAGCCAGAACTGGGTGATAGTTAAAGCAGTAAAAACAGATTTTACTCAGGAACTATTGCCACAGGGGAAAAGGGATCTCCATATAGAACTGGGCTCAATTCCAAATACAGCATGGGCAGGTGGGAATTTATAGTCAAAGAACAAGGTATAGTGGTCAGTGGATACAAAATGATGAAGAGAGTAACGGTAGTTCCTTGCTAAAACTGAACTAACAAGATTCTTGCTGAAGGCAGGCCTTGGTGGTCAAATACTACTTTCTGGATAGTGGAGGATAAGGAACGTGGGTGGGGAATTTTGGCTAATCTGATTTAGGATTCTTGCTAAAACTGGACCCTACAAGGACAGTAACAGAAACCAAGGGTTGAGCCTAGTCAAGTAGAGTGCTCAGAGGATCCTGACTTAAATTTGGACAAGGAAAGAATTTTCCCTATGGGATGGGAACAGAATCATCTGAAAGGCCTTTTTGGAAAAGATCCCAGAGAACATCAATGGTATCCAGGGATGTGGTAAACCTCGGTTTTTGTTTACTTATTTGTTTGTTTGAGGGCTTGATTTATAGTGATGCCTGAGTAGACTTGATAAGCATGGTAGAGCCAGCAAAAGGAATTGGGAAACTTTATTATTAAAATGTTCTAAAAATTTCACTGTGTTAGAGATTCTTTGTCCTTGTCTCTGCCATTTATTCATAATAAACCAGCAATGTATTTTAAGGGGGAGGATTTGTTTGTGTCCGTTTTATGGAAGGAGGCACTAAAGGAATTATTGCCGGTGCTCCAAATATCTGTCTAAACCCAGTTTATGAATTGTTACTGCCATATTCTAATATTGGTGTCTCATCAGTAGTCAAGATTTGCAAATGAATACCTACACATTACTGCTACTAATTTTTTACCTTGTTCGTATTTTTCCTGTTGAAATAATGAATGGTCATGCAGGCTTCTAGCTATTGACAGTTCATTCAAGGGTCTAAGGAACTCCGTGTCAGACATCGTGCCTTCTGGATGAATGGGGCAGCACCACTAAGTAGTTAGCACCTTCTATAGAATATGACGGCTTTTAAGGAATTCCTTATTAACTTCTCAAAAGATAATTTCAGGGGCGCCTGGGTGGCTTAGCCGGTTAAGCGACTGCCTTCAGCTCCGGTCATGACCCTCGAGCCCTGGGATCGAGTCCTGCATGGGGCTCCCTCTCAGTGGGGAGTTTGCTTCTCCCTCTGACCCTCCCCCATCTTGTGCTCTCTCTCTCTCAAGAAAAACTTAAAAAAAAAAACGATAGTTTCAAATTCTTCCTGTCTTTAGCTGTTGTATAGAACATAACTAATATGAATTAGAAACATAAGCTCCTAGCTTGTTTGATGCCTAAAAGAATGCATTAGCGGTTCATTGCTATTTTCATCGCTAAACACTGTACATAAGCTATCCTTATTTATGAACTGGTGTGTAAGTAGTCTGTAGCTACATCATCCCCCAAAGGATCTAATGTTTGCATGTGCCATTGCATCTAAACTCTATAATCTTTCTTGCCGGAGTCCAGCTCCAGGGGAAGGGTCCTTGAAGGAAAGGACGGCGGCGGTGAGTGAGGAGACACAGACACAGGATCAGGTTGTAAGCATCTCCCTCCGATAGGCTCGGAGCGACTTTATTTATAGCTTACAATGTGTGCACTCTATCTTATCAAAGTACTTATTCCATTCCTATATGTTTTCTTCGTCTCTTGTCCTTGCTCCATAGACACCATGGAGGATCACTCCTCTTAATCCTTTCCCAGAGGCTGTCAGATGATGCCCGCACCCTTTTTCCCTTAATCTTATACCATTTGTTCATGTCCTCATTATCAACTCCAGTACAAGGAATGGGAGGAGTAAGGGTAAGGAAGTTAATCCTATTCCAGGGCTTGCCTCTAGGGGCATACCAGAGGTGGCCTCCTATTTGTATGCAACATAGGGAGGTCCCTGTACTGTGGGAATGACAATAAGATGTTCTTCTCTTAGAACCCTGGTGCTTCTGAGGTGCCTGTGGGATCTCATCAGTAGGAATTTTTGCTGGGCCGGGATCCAAGAGCTCCCTTAAACGAAGCTTATCAAAGAACTCCACGTTGCTCATGTTAGATGAATTACAGATTGGAGGACATTGGGTAATTTTACTTCTTGGCCCATCGTCGGCCTTTTTGGAATCAGTTTCATTATGATTGCTTGCATAGGCATAACTAAATTTATAAATCATTTTATCATGAAACCCCAGAAAAAAATCCCATGATTATAAAGATTGCCGCAAATAAAATGAGAGGAAGTAGCAGGAGCCAGCTGTGGAGTCTCCTGATTTTCAGGATTGTCCCCCATACTTGGACTTTGTCAAACAGCATGAGTAGCTTGGCTCGCGCCACTTTCTTACATAAACCAGGTCAGTTTGTAGAGCTTAGAACTATTTTTTCAAAAATTTTACTAGCTTTGTGAAATTGAGCAAATTTTCTAGCCTTTCTGGGTCTCACTTTTGTCGTCTGTTAAAAGGAGGTGATCTATCTTAATGGGTTATGTGACAGTTAAAAGTAGAATTAAGGCAAGTGGAATGTTATTGAGCAGTAATGATCACTCAAATGTCACTATAAATGAAAAGTGCTCATTTACTTTTTTTTTTTTTTAAGATTTTATTTATTTGACAGTGTGAGAGAGAGAAGGAGCAGGGGTTAGGCAGAGGGAGAAGCAGACTCCCCTCTGAGCAGGGAGCCCAATGCGGGGCTCAATTCCAGGACCCCGGGATCATGACCTGAGCTGAAGGTAGACGCTTAACTGACTGAACCACCGAGGGGCCCTGAAAAGTGCTCATTTGCCTTTAACTCCTACATTTATTTTGAACACTGGAAATATACAAAAATAGTCCCTTTTTAAATATAAAGTTTGAAGTACATTCTGGATTTTTATCCTGTTCTTTTATGGCACATCTCTGGGGTAAGAGGCGGAGATGATCCAACCTAAAAAAACGATAGCTTGATGGGTCTGTGAAATCCAGTATTTATGATGCAATTTCACATTGTTACACAGTTGCAAAGGAAGCAAATGTTGACATTACACGAAAACATTCATCTATTGAACTGAACTCATAAAGATTCCATTTTCTAGCCTCTCCCTGGTCATAACACTAGCATCTATCCCTACCCATTATAAAAAACTCCTGTACAGGAGAGGCTTGATGAATGTCAGATATCATAAACACCTGAAAATTCAATGCAAACATAGTGGAAATTTCAAATCTTGGTGGAGGGAGTTTAGATTTCATGATGACCATGAAAGTGATTAATCACGTAAAAATCACTGATAGTGTAAGTCTACCACATTTTCGATTAGTAACTGAAAAGTAATGATGTGGTAGACTCGAAAAAAAATACAGAATGTTCAAGACTGAAGTGGCCCTTTAGGAAATTTAAAAGCTTTCAAATTTTGTGTGTGAAACGTGTCTCTTTATGATCCTCTAACAAGAATCAAGTATAAGTGGATTAGCGTATTTGTGTGAAAAATCATGTTCAAAACTAGTTTTTTTTTTTTTTGAACAAATGCATGTTTGGTTACAATTACAGTATAAATGTTATATATGAGATAAAGATATTTCCATATAGTTTTTTAGGATATAGTCCTAAGCAAATATTAATGCCCTACTGTGTCCTCAGTGTATTCACATTAAAAAAAAATAACTTTGTGAAATATCTACCAATCCTTATGTAAGCAAACAGCCAATATAAGCTCCTTACACATGCTTAGAGGCTATTTGTATAGGTCAGAAACTACTCATTACAAATTATTCCACATGGTTTATGCAAACAGTAATTTCTAATGGTGTGAAAATCAGGGGGAAAAAAATGAAGATTCAGTTTGTTCTCGTGCTTTCAGATTTGTAAATGCCACCTTCCTGTACTTCCAATTTATATTATCCTCAAATAGATTTTCATGCCTGCCTGAACATGTCAATTAATATTCTAGCTATTATGTCATTCACCTCAAAAAAAAAAAAACTTTCAGTGAAAGCCAAATTAAGTTACTGAAAACATGAAGTTAAAAAAAAATAAACCTTAAAGAGAAAATTCTTGCTGAGGGAGGAAAAAAATGTGCCCTGTTTGACATAAAATTTTAATATTACCCTGCAAGAATGTCATTTACTACTTCAGTTCTGGTCAAGAGTGTGAAATCATTTCAGAATTTCAGTGTTGATTCCTCCAGCATTATTTACAGGGGAGAAGGAGAAAGTAGCCGTTAGGATAAAGTTTCTTTTCAAACCATGCCATAGAAAAGAGTTGCAGGCAGAAACGTTTCAAGGGTAAGTTGTTTTTTTGGCAAGTTTGGCAGAATTTGTTTATGGAAGGTGGGGGTAATGCAATGGGTCATTTATCAAGGAAGGTGGTGTCTCTGTAGATTCTAAAATTAATGGCTCTACCTCTATGCTCAATGCAATCCTGTCTTGTGCCATCCAGAATCTGACTGTCGAAAGCTCACTAAGTATTTAGCTTCCCCAGTTCATGCTCTGGCCTTCTCTTTACTTCTTAGGTTCCCTCTCTTGGTCGTTTCATCCACTCCTATAGTTTTAATTCATACATGGAGGCAGATGATGCCCAAATTCGTATTTATAGCCCCATCTTACCTTCCAAGCTCAGTCTCACATTTCTAACTCTCAGCTAGACATTTGCACCTACATGTACCACCCGCATTTGAAAGGCAGAATGTCTAAACTCATCTTCCAGCTTTTCTTTTTTTAAAAAATGGTCACCATATTCTTTCATGCAGTATCAAAATCAGATAAAGTCAGTTCAATTCTACAAACGCATCTATTGGACATCTGTAGAATCACGACTCCGTGCTAGAAACTGGGGTGAATGGCCAACCTACCCTTAACAAGATGGCAATCTTGTGCTCAGGCACCCTATACTCCAGTTGTTAAAATGGGACTACAGTTTTCATTCCTAGGACCATTAGATTGTTTTGCACTCCATGCTCTCCTGCTCTAAGACCTTCAATGCTTGTTGTTTTCTAGATAATGCTCCTATTCTGAATTCTGGGTTTGAAGGTAGTGATTAAGCAACTTGTCTGAGGTTGCACAGCTTGTAAATGAAAGGTCCAAGGGTTGAACCCTGGAGTCCAGCTCCAGAGACCAGTTGCTGAACCACTGATGCTCTTCCTCAGCACAAATGACAGGGAAGAATCTGACGCCCAAAAGCCAATTTGTGGACAAGACAGTCACTTAACACTTGTGACTTGGTTTGAGTAGATGAACTGTACCTCTCCAAGGTTTGTCTCTTGAGAATGTGAAACAGCAAGAACTGCCATTCACACAGATGTTTAAAACTTGGGACTTTTGTGCTATTAACATTTCACTAATTCTGATATAGTTGGGACGTTTTTGAATTGAAAACTTAAAACAGATTAAAATAGTTTTTAATTCACATTTAATGGAAAATGCCTTTTCTGGTGGGTTTTTTTTTTTTTTAAAGCAATTTAAATTCAATTTAAATACTCGTCATATCTGTTTTTTTAAGCTTGCTATCCTTTTAATATTTTTCTGCAGATTTTCTCTGGTAGCTTGTCAACATTATTTTTTTAGTTTTAGCAATTATTTCTAAAAATTAATAGTTGAAGTGTGTTTTGACACATCCACGCTACTTTCTCACTAGTCCAGATTTACTGATCCAGAATAGTAACCTTTCTTAGATGACTCAGTCCCCCTCACTGCCCGATTTGACTTTACCCTTTCCTTTTTTTATATTTCTGCAAACCTGTACCAATACTCATGTCCTAGTTAATCCTGTTATAAGCACTTCGCGTTTGCCCAGGTTGTTTTGGCTAATTTCAATTTCCTTTAGATGCTTCTTTTTGTTCAAACTTTATTTTTAGTATTCTTTTTCAAGTTCTTAAAAGAAGATATTAGCCATTTGCAACAATCATGAATTTAAAACTTTAAGATAAGTTTAATTCAAAACTGGATTGACATTTAAGCATGTAACGTAATTAAAATTTTAATTAGAATTATTTTGAATGTTTGAATCTATATCAGAAATATCTTAATATGTGAACTAATGTTTTAAATTTAATTCAAATTCAGTAACATCTGAAAAGAATCAAATTAGCCCAGATAATCCTGTATTAAAATTATATGCAAAAAATTATGAAATAATTTAGATTATTGCTGACAAAATATACTTATATTCCATTATAAGTGATAAAAATTGCATTTTTGTTACAGCTGTTGAAATCTTTTTGTTAATTTTCTTAAACATTTGAGAAATTATAATCTGATAAAATTCAGAAAACTGGCTTTTTTGCAAGGTACCACTAGGTACATTAGCTTTCTGAAAATATGTTTTAAATTTAAATTGTCCTTCGCGCTGAATCCAGTGCTCAAGTGTCAGTCTTACTTTGCTCATTGTCTCAGTAGTGTTTGTCATAATTATTCTCGTTTTTAAAATACTTCTTTCACTTGACTTGTAGAGTACCATATAGTAAACTGGTCCTTGCTAGTACTGGGTTTGCTTCTCTGGTTCTCTTTTTGACTTCCACATATCAGAGTCTTTTCTCTCCCTACAAAGCTTTCTCCTTTCAATCTTAAACAAGTGCATGGTCTTATCAACCCCTCATGCTCTTCTCCTCTGAGCTTATACCTTCAGTCCTGCCCTTGCTCCTGACCTCTAGACTTGAAGATCCAATTGTTGTCCACTTAGATTCTTTACAGGCATTTCGAATCAACATGCTGAAAAGAGAAGGGTGAATTCTTTACTCCTCTTGTCCAAATTATTGCCAATTTTCACCTTCTTGTCAAAGCCACTACTAATTCATACTCCTGCTATGGCCACCCGCTGGTCCCTGCTTCTACCTTTGCTCCTTGAAGGTGTATTTTCCTCAACACAGCCAGAGGAGTAATGTCTCAAGAGCAGGCTCGGTGCTCTGCAATATCTTTGAATCTGTAGGCCCCACAGGCCTTGGTTACCAGGTCCCTGACTGTCTCTTCATCTCCAACTCCATTTCCTTACCATGTTCCCTATGTGGTTGCATTGACATAGAAGTTGTTTCTATTTTTTTTTTCTTAAAGATTTTGTTTATTAGAGCACAAGCAGGGGGAGGGGCAGAGGGAGAGGGATAAGCGAACTCCCTGCTGGGCAAGGAGCCCAATGTGGGACTCGATCCCAGGACCCCGGGATCATGACCCGAGCTGAAGGCAGCCGCTTAACAAACTGAGCCACCCTGGCGCCCCAAAGTTGTTTCTAGAACATGTCAAGCTTATTTGCATCTCTGAGCCTTTGTACTCTCCCTATGCTGGTAGCACTGTTGTCACGGAGATTTTCTTTAACTTTATTTAGATCTTTGCTCAAATGTCTCATCCTTTTGGGGGGACTCCCCTGATAGTTGGGTGTACAATAGGACTCACCCTTACTTTCTATTCCTTGAACCTGTTTTATTTTCTTGATAGCTGTTACCACTACCTGACATTATAGTATGTATTTTTTTTGTTACTTGTCTCTCTCACTAAGTTTATGACCTTGGGGATTTTGTTTGACTCACTCATTGATTTGCTGGGAGAGCCCCTGGCACATAGCACATGTTCAATAAACATTTGTTGAGTGAACATGCATGGAAGATGCCATTTTCTTGATTTTGTGAAACTTTAGTACAAATGACAAACTACCAAAGCTATCCTTATGGCTTTCACCAACTTATAGCTGTTTTTAACATTGTGTGTACCTCATGTTGCTTAAAAGCCACAAACATTTTATGGGACGTAGCAGGCTCCTTCAGACAAAATGACCTCTTTACGCTAAAGAGGTTCCATGGAAAGATGTTTCTCACAAATGACAGTCCCTGGGCTGGATTATTTTCGTTATCACAGAAAAAGAAAGGGAAAAAAAAACCCACGAGGAAAGCTAGAAGTATCATGGAAGATCCTAAAATTTCCCTGAGGAACAAGGTGTTAGCTGGAGTTGAAAACAACCAATTTGGCTGAAATCAATAGAATATTAATGTTCAGTGGTTGGTTTTGTGTTCTGATTGACAGCAATGGGCATTACATAAAACACATGGTGGTTTTACTGTGGGCCTTCAGATAATATATGACCAATGATGTCCGTGTTCTGCTAGGATTTATCCTTGCCCTCTGAGCACACCAGATCTTATAATCTGTTACAGAGCTCACTTATTGTGCAACACAACCCTCATCTCCAACATTTGGGACAGACTAAGATGCCTCACAGGTCAGAAAAGTGCTGAATGGAGAGGTTGATGTAATGTTTGAAGGATGGCCTGGGTACTACAATGGTGTCTTAACACATCATATTCAAACCTGTTTGTTTTGTCAGACAATTTTCTTTAGAAGAAAAAAACCAGAAGAATCAATTTGCTTCTGGGTGTATCTGCATGCTCATGCACCCTCAGATTGGTGTGGGTGTATTAAAGGGCATGTGTTAAAATAAGAGCTACCAGGGAAAGCAAAGATAAATTGAAAATTTAAAAATTGCCATTAAAGATAATTTTTTGCCAATTTTAGTGCATTTGTATTGTTTATATAATTCCTGAAAGCATATTTTGTCTCTTACTCTTTTAGTACTTGCCCTTTTATACCTTGCTCATAACAACATAGCATTGGTTCAAAATACTAGCATTTTCAGAGCATTTATATTACCTTTACCAAATAACTTGATGTTCCATTTGTCCTGATTTCAAGCCAAGGGGCCAAAAAACAAGTGATTCAGAATTTAGATACTTTAAATTTGGTGTTTGTGAGATTGATAATTAGAATAAGAAGACCTTCCGTTTGCTCTTTTACTAATTCATAGCAGTAAATGAGGGAATTTTATCTCTCTCTCCTGTTCATTCTATGGAAATTGAACAAATGTCCGATCCCAAGGGTTACGATCTAAGTGATAACAGTATTTCAGTTAAACTTTTAAAGATGGGAGAAAGACAGCAATAAGGAAATGAGGGGGCAGAGAAACCTTTTAACATGGGGAATAAGCAGTTGGTCAGGGAGTTTGTTTGTTTGTTTGTTTAACCAGGAAACTGCCTGGTATAGTATGGGGTAAGAGAAGTTTGCTTTTTTAGCACCTTTTCTTGCCATGCCTGTAGCCTCTTAGCCCAAACTTTATCCCTCAACCTCTCTGTTAGGGGGTCAAGATGCTTTTTAACTGATGATTAAGGGGAGCCCTAAGATGATGAAAAAATGTGTGAAGATGGGGAATAGCCCTGCAACAAATTGGAATGTTGGCAGTAGGGAAGTATGTAGGATTTGAGTCTGATTATGTTTTTGAGATTCAGTTAATTTTTATTCCATTAGCTGGCAGAACTGTCTTTATTTGGAGATAGGAAGTGTATAGTATTATGGTGTGGTGGGCATAAGCTTTGGAATCAGGCAGGTTTCAATTAGATTCCGTATTTATATCATCTCACTATATCTGAGCAGGTCATTAAATTCAGTCTGTTTTATCATCCGTAAATAGAGTGCATAAGAGCAGCGTTTAAATGCGGTAAGGATTAGAAATGGTTTAAGGACAGCACCTGTCACAGAAGCTGCCCTTAATTCTATTTTACTGCTTTCCTGGATTTTCCACCATTATGCTTTATATGAACTTATTCCCCATCCCATCACCACCCCCACATAGGTGGTTGTACAACACAGGGGTCTGTTATCCCAGGGTCAGTACTGACTTGGTGTCTGGGTGAGTAAAGCAGTGATTGTGTTTAGTCCGGGGCGGGGGGGGGGGGGGTGGGGGGGTGGGGAACCTAGAAGAAATCACTTACCTGATCAAACACAAACCTATCAAGATCGTAGTTTCTAAAGGAGAGACTTTGGGGTGATTGCAGAGGGAGTGTGATGACTAGTAGGGGAACTGATTCATTCTTTCTGAATTTTGTTTTCTTTATGGATGGGGAGAGCTTTCATTTCAGTGGTGTTTTATTTATTTTTTTAATTTAAATTCATTAAATAAAATTAAATGCATATAGTACATCATTAGTTTTAGATGTAGCATTCAGTAATTCAGCTGCATAGAACACCCAGTGCTCACCACATCATGTGGCCTCCTTGATGCCTGTCCCCCAGTTACCTCATCCCCCCCACCCCCCTCCCCTCCAGCAACCCTTGATTTGTTTCCTGTAGTTAAGAGTTTCTTATGGTTTGTCTCCCTCTCTGATTTCTTCCCATTCAGCTTTCCCTCCCTTCCCCTATGATCCTCTGTTTTGTTTCTTATATTCCACATATGAGTCATGCCATATGATAATTGTCTTTCTCTGATGGACTTATTTTGCTTAGCGTAATACCCTCGAGTTCATCCACATCATTGTAAATGGTAAGATTTCATCCTTTCTGATGGCTGAGTACTATTCCATTGTGTATATATACACCACATCTTCTTTATCCATTCATCTGTCGATGGACATCTGGGCTCTTTCCACAGTTTGGCTATTGTGGTCGTTGCTACTATAAACATTGGGGTGCACGTGCCCCTACATATCACTACATTTGTATCTTTGGGGTAAATACCTAATAGTGCAATTGGTGTCCTTTAGGGGTATACCAGGCACCCCTTGTATGGTCTCTGAGTGTAGTGATGAGCCTTCTCTTTGATTTTCCTTACCAGATAGGAAGCAGATATTAGGTCTTTAAAAAAGAAAACAGAAAAACCCCCACAAAACCCCCCCAAAAAACGGTGGGAGGGAGGAAGTCAGTCAGTCCTTAACTCTAGCCTGGCCCCAACTGTTGAGTTATGTATACTGTATTTGCAACACCAGGGGGCTGAGGCACACACACTGAGGCTATGATAAAGAGAAACCAGAGTGCTGGTTCACATATTCCCCAGGATCCTCCACGTTAAGTCAGCAGGTGGCCTTAGAGCACCCCCCCCCAAAACAATAGATTGTTCTTGACCAGCTGGGCTCTTTGCTATGTGGTTGGTGAGAACTAAGGAATCTGTAGGCCCCTGTCCTCCCATCAGAAAACATTAAAGAGAGAGTACTGATATTCATTACTGTAAACCTCACCTGTTGAGATTTCAATAACCTTTCATTAGAGACCACCATTTTGGCCAAGCTGGAAAAAACAGGGAACATATTTACCATCCTGCCTAAAGCAACCAATAACTGAGATAAAAATATGTGAACCAACAGTTTTGAAGATAATGCATATTAGTCAATGAATGTGACCTCTGATCTCATCAGGCAGGATGGGAAACAAGCAAAATGCACTCTGGTTGTCCCAAATACTGCCTTGAGAGAGCTTCCAGCCCATTATGCAAGGAGGAGGAACCCAGAAAGATCGCCTGAGTTGAGTTAGACTACGCCAAGAGGGCTGGGAGAATAAGGAAGCTAGAGTTCTTAGGGCAGAGTGCAGGAGAGAAGAGAGCCACACAAAGCAGAAACACCAGAGATGTGCAGAGGATCCTCCTTGAGTATTTAGCAGAGAACTGATCAGTGCAAACAGAAGGAAACCAACTATTTCAGGCTGGAGAAAGAACCATGTGAAGGAATAAGAAGTGACAGTACCTGCAGTTGATACAGGGCCAGAAATCCGGCCCCTCTCCACCAGCCAAACTGGAAAAACCCTTAATTCATGGGACAATAGCTAGAAATAATCAGAAGAATCTTACCTCAGAAATGGAGAATGATTAGCCTTAGACTACATACTGCTCTTGTCTCACCTAGAAAATAATAAAATAATGCTCACAAGGATCAAATGGTTTCCAGCTAAGTTAATTGCATCCCAGAACAAAGTTCAAGAGTATTTATAGGGATATGAAAATATCCAGCACCTAAAAGGTAAAATTCACAAAAGCTGGAATCCAATTAGAAAGAAAACAAAAACAAAATGTCCTCTTATTACTAATTGAGACAAGAAACAAAAAGAAAATTCATGCTCAAAGACATCATACTTCTGAGAATGATTTCTTTGGCTTTATCATTTCTCAGTTGCTTAGCCTACTTGATATTGAAGCAACTTTGAGAATCTAGACCTGTTATGGGAATGGCTGGCCTTAACTTGGCTTGTCCTGTATGTCCTCCACACTTAGCCAATAATAGTAACAAGAGTCAACTAAAAGAGGGCGCCTGGGTGGCTCAGTTGGTTAAGCGACTGCCTTCGGCTCAGGTCATGGTCCCGGAGTCCTGGGATCGAGTCCCACATCTGGCTCCCGGCTCAGCAGGGAGCCTGCTTCTCCCTCTGACCCTCTCCCCTTTCATGCTGTTTCTCTCTCTCTCTCTCTCTCTCTCTCTCAAATAAATAAATAAAATATTAAAAAAAAAGAGTCAACTAAAAGAGTTAGTTTTACAAAGAGACCTATTTCACCTATATTTAATCATATTTAACAAACTTTTTCATGTCGTGATACATGAAAATTCTTGAGGTTCTTACCTAATTTCACTCTTTAAGTCTTCCTTAGGACATTGAGACAAATACAACCCAACAAAACAAATGCCCCGCATTAGTAGTAAAATAACTCCTATAGGGCGTCTCTGGGTGGCTCAGTCAGTTAAACATCTGCCTTCAGCTCAGGTCAAGATCCCAGATTCCTGGGATCAAGTCCTGCATCGGGTTCCCTGCTCATCGGGGAGCCTGCTTCTCCCTCTCCCTCTGCCTCTCTCTGCCTCTGTCCCTCATGAATAAATAGATAATATCTTAAAAAAACAAAACAAAACAAAAAAAAACTTCTGTTAATTGGCCCCTGAAACACTACACCTACCCCCATTGTCCTGTAAGATGATTATTTTTCATTAGAATGATTGTCATATCTTAGTTTAAAACAAAGTGTAAAATTTGAGCCCCTGCTGTAACAAGGTTTCAGAAAGTTAATTGGGAGCTTCTTGGTGTTTAGATCAGAGGTTTCATGCTTTAAATGACTTTAGGGGTCTTCATTTCTTTTGTTTACATTGTTGCTGTTTTTGTTTTTGGTTTTTTCCTCACTTCCTTTTTCCATCTCCCTGTGAGTTCTGTTTTGCTCTGTTTCCTAGTTCTGCCTCTCAGACATAATGAAATCACTAGCAAGGAAAACTCCCTGCTGTTTATGTCCTCTTAAATTCCTTTCAAAAGAATTAGCTGGTCTAACTGTGGTTCCTTAGATTCTGGAAACTGCTCCAGTCATTTGTTTTGCTGCTGGATTCTTGGAAACCAATAATGGAGTCTTGGTAGGTAGCTAAGTTAAACATGGGCACTGAGAAGAGGCAGCAAGGAGGAGTGGCTGATGGGTTCAGGTCCTACTTCAGTCATGTAAAAAAAAAAAAGTTGCCTATGGGCAGGGCGAGTCCTTTGTCTTTCTTTGATTACCTAGCTAGCGTTATTGGTACATCATCATATGTTCATTCCAGATGGTGAAGGTCAGGAAAAAGATATCAATATAGGAGCCAGCATACAAACTCATAGAGTGATATGTGATAACTAAAAAAATATGGGGGGGGAGGAATATGCATCAGTGCTGAAATGAGGGAATGATGCAACCACATTAGCAGGATCCTTGAGAAGTATTAGTCTGCCTGTCAGTATATTGAAGGGAGTCATAAAGTTCATAACTCTTTCCCAATAAAATGGTACAGAATTCTAGGAAGCAGCTAGTTTTGGAGAAGACTACAACACTGTTTTCAAGGGTCCGGGTTTGGAGGTGAGGGGTGCCATGGGGAAATAAGGCCTATTTCACTTCAAGCTAATTTTAGCTTCACAGATAAGGACTTTCAAGGGTTTCGGCCCGGACACTAGAAACACAACCTTTGCTCTGGTACATACGAAGTGTGTGAGCAATAGGATGTTTCCCTTAAATTCAGTAATTAGTGGGCGTAACTAAACAGGCAGAAGCACTAGGGAAAAAAAAAAAAAAAGACTAGATGCAGTTAGTTAGAAGACAGGGCCAGACCAAAGAGATAATCAGATATAGATCAATAGATGCAAAAGTGAAACATGTAGGAAATTGTCTCCCTCACTGGGACATTCCATGGCCGTGCTTCCCATGGTCTTAAGCCTCCTAATTATTTGAAGTTATTCAAACTAGATTTTCTAATCCTCAAGATTAATATCTAAGAGGAGAATTCCAAACACACCTAGATAAATTGTGAGAGACCTGAAGGAAAATACATTCACGTTACTTGTAAACAAAGATTAGGTAAAAGAATGCCTATCTTTATTAGGGACGGAAATGGGGGAAAAATGAGATTTTTTTTTTTCCCTCAAGGATTCTGCAAGAGGAGAATTTCAAAATTTACATCAATTTGGAAGATTCCATCACATACTTTTGAACAAATAGCAAGCATAGGAAATTCTGCACTTACTAAAAATAAAATGAAAGTAGAAAAACATGGGATTTTTTTGAGAAATTTTGTATCATAAAGGCAAGTTAGAAGAAGAACCTATTTGAAAATTTTTATTACAAGCAAGAAAAACTTTAGACAGAATCTGCTATGGAGTGCTCGTGTACATGAAAGAAAACAGGGACTCTTTAGAAAAAGAAAAGCAACAGATTTTAGTGAATTAAAGATCTGGTAGTGCTGAGGAAAAATAGGAAGGAAATGGAAAACCAGAACTTGCAATTAACAGAATTAAAAATAACGTTAGATGTCGTAAAGCGTGAAATAGATTTTGTTGAAAATTGAATCAGTGAGGTGTAGAGCAGATTGTGAGGCTCCTTCTTTAAAAAAAAAAAAAGATAAACAGCATAAAGGGGGGGAAAAAGGATAAAGAGATGAAAGTGATTGAAGACAACAGATATGGAGGTTTTTGTTTTGTTTTGTTTTGTTTTGTTTTTTAGAGCACAGGAGCAGGAGGGGCGTGGGGGACTGGAGGTGGACAGGGAGAGAAAGAATCCCAAGCAGGCTCCATGCCTAGAGCTAGCAGAGGCAGGGCTCAGTCTCACAACTTCGAGATCATGACCTGAGCCGAAATTAAGTGTCAGAAGCTCAACCGACTGAGCCACCCAAGCGTCCCAGATATGGAGGACATTAACTGAAGAACCTAACACAAGGACAGATTGGTTTTCCCAAGGAAGTGAAGAGAATGAATTGAACCGATATTCTCAGTTTTTAACAAAAAACAATATTGAATTGAAAAGTCTTAAATCAGTTGGTAAAGAGGCTCACTCTACCAGGTAAAGTTGATGAAAATTGATAAAAATATGCCCATAACAGAGGTTTGGAATTTTGTGAGACCTGTAAGGATCCAGGGAAAGCAGTGCTAATGACGGGGGCAAATAGCAACTTGGCCTCAGACTTGAAATATTAGATACCTGGAAAAAAACAGGGAGCAATTCCTAAAGTTCATGGGGGCTATTTTTGTGATCAATCTCCCTCAGCTGTGTGTCATAGTAGGCGGGTTTTCATTTATGAAGGCCATGAAAATACAGGTTCAGCTCTATAAGGCCCAAAGTGTGAATCCTTCCACATATTCTATATGGAAAAAAATGAAAGATTTTAATAAATTGAGATACAATTTAAAGAATTACAAAGCAAGTCACAATATGAGAAGTAATAGTGAATACGGCAACTATTTGAGAATGGAATTGATTCTAAAGAGTGTAAATATGATTAGAAAAGATGCAGATATTCTTAAGAGAACATATAGAATGTAGCAGAAAAACAATGACCGTAGTAAAATGAAATGAAAATTCTAAATCCTACTTTAAAATGTAGAAGAAAGAAAGGGAGGAAGTTAAGTGCATTACTAGAAAATTGTTTAAATTGTGTTTTCTAAAAAAACTGAAAATTAACTGCTAATGAAAATAACTCAACATGCCTTTCCAGTTAGAGAAGCAAAAGCAAACTATAAAAGGAACCAACTGGAAAATGAAGTTAAAAACATAAAACAATCAGAAGTAAGATCCACTGTGCCTGATATAACAATTACAAATTACATAAAATTAACCGAATAAAATGTATACATTTGGTTACCAAACCAAAATGGAACGCTGTACTATCAAGTGACTCACCTACAACACAGTGCCTCAGAAAAACTAGAGTAGAATGGTATCTAATGCCAGTGAACATTTTTTTTAAAGAGCATGCACGAGACAGGGGAGGGGGAGAGGGAGAAAATTCTCCAGTAGACTCCCTACTGAGCATGGAGCCCCATCGGGGGGCTTAGTCCCAGGACCCTGAGATCATGACTTCAGCTGAAACCAAGAGCCAGATGCTTAACCTACCAAGACACCCAGGCGCTCTGCAAGTAGACATTTTTAAAGAGAGTTGGGCTGCAGGATTTTCAGGAAAAGGGGCTTTTAAAATATGAACCATTAAAATGATTAAAGGTAGAATTGTATGTTATAATGAAGGAGATAACCAAAAGTATAATTTTCATCAACCTCCATAGATGTAATATCACAACACTAAAATAGACACTAAAATGATTAAGAATGAATGGGTTGTATATTAAAAAAAAATAGCAGGAAGGGAAAAATGAAGGGGAATCGGAGGGGGAGATGAACCATGAGAGACTGTGGGCTCTGAGAAACAAACTGAGGGTTCTAGAGGGGAGGGGGTGGGGGGATGGGTTAGCCTGGTGATGGTATTAAGGAGGGCACGCTCTGCATGGAGCACTGGGTGTTATGCACAAACAATGAATCATGGAACACTACATCAAAAACGATGTGATGTATGGTGATTAACATAATAAAAAAAAAAAGAATGAATGGAGAGGGGCGCCTGGGTGGCTCAGTAAGTTAAGCGTCTGCCTTCTGCTCAGGTCATGATCTCAGGGTCCTGGGATGGAGCCCCCTGCTTCCCCCGACCCCAGCCACTCGTGCACTCTCTTTTGCTATCTCTCTTTCTCTCTCTGACAAATAATTAAAAAAGAGTGGAGAAATAGGAGAAGACAAAACATAACTAACTAGATATTTACATACATAAAGCAATTTTAAAAAGACTGTGCTGTGGAAAAACCGAAGATGCTCTTGTTCTCCTAGATGACAATGTTTGCAATTTCATTTGTTTCTAAGGGTGTGGTGAGATGTATCCTAAACACTTCAAACTATTAGTCCTCTTGGGCAGGCAGTTTGGCAATGTGCATCAAATAGTCATTTTTTTAAATCTACTTCTAGGAAATGATCCTAGGGAATATACACTGATACATGCACTCATTCACAAGAGTATTGTTTAAGGTCCCTGTCTTAGAATAACGTACAAGTTGAACAAAAGGTTTAAATGCAACAGTTAAACCCTCCTCCCCAAATACTAGAGGAAGGTAAAGAAGAATCTTTATATAATGTTTACGTGGGAGAAATAAATATTGGACAAGAAAAGACTGTTTCAGCTTTTAAGGCCTTTTCCTGTTGGTTTTGTTTGGGACTCTGCCTCCATATCTCCATTGAAGTAGCTCATTCCCACCTCACTCAAATCCCTGCTTAAGGTCACCTTCCCTGCCAGCCTTCCTAAAGCCTTGTCCCTCCCCTGTGGAGCCTGCGGTGCAACATCACATCACCCTCTTTTCTTTCTGATAAGTTATGCCTGTCTCCATGTGCATCTATAATACATATTTATTTGTTGCTCTCCCACTAGAATATAAACTCAAGAGCACAGGATATTTTTATTCATGATTATACGCTCAGGGCCTAGAACAGTCTCCTGAATATTTGTTGTATGAATGAATGCATCAAGTAATGGAACATAATATTAAATAGTGGTTAAAAATGATAATGTGGCTGCATATTTACTCATGGAAAAATTATCTCATTAAGAGCGGTACATAAACAGATAACCCCTTTGTGTAAAGCCAATACATATCCGTATGTGTCAAAGTGTGAAAAAGCAATGGGACTATTTTAACTCGTTTTCCATTTGCTAGTTCTGTTTTCTACAAAGGTATGTGTAACTTTTGGGACCAGAAAGAAAAAATTTCCAAAAATGGCTATTGAATGACTTATTAGGGTGTCCCTGACTCTCTATTTTGTTACATTTGAAAAACAAACAACAATAACAACAACAAAAAAACAAGGTGCCATTGATAAGAAGGTTGTTATTAAACTATGTGGGTCTATGCTCTGACGGGTTTTTTCATGTTCTGAAGACTACTGAAGCTACTCTTCCGATTTATCAGCATGCCTTTGAAACCTCGGCTAAAACTCTTCTGGTGGGAAGACCCTGGGTAGCATCAGGCTGGACAGGCAGTAGTGAAGGTCAGTGTGTTGACAAGATGAGAGACAGGAGTGTAACCTATGAAACAGCTAAGGTTGTGACCAGGAGAGTATGTGCCACGATGAGCAGAGATTGAGACCATAAGTCTCAGAGAGCAGGGAGCTTGGCAGAAGAAAATCTGAGAAAAGAGCCACAGATCCAACTATGGAGAAAGTGAAATGGTTCGGGACCGGGTCCTTAAGGGACACTGTTAGGAAGTTCCCTGCTCCTCAAAGGAGTTAGGTAAGCTGGGGCGATTTTTTTCTTTTAATTTTTTTAAAAGCGTTATTTTAAATTACAAAGGTAACACATGTTTGTTGTGAAAAAAATTTGGACAGTGAGAAGGGAATATCGTGGAAGTTTCAATGCTGCCATGACTGCAGTCACTTCTACTCCAGCCCCATCTTTATTGTTACTCCCCAGACCCAACCACTGTTTTCTACTTTATCTGAACCTAATTTACTATGCATTACAAGTACTTATCCACCTACTTATCAATCCATCCACCTACTTATCTCAGTTTATTTTATACCAACTACAGTTACTCCATACATAAGTTCAGACAATTGTTTTGTTAACAGACATTTTCCATATGAAAACACAAAGATCCTAAGGTCAAATACTCTATTGAATAGATGTTCTAAATATACGCTTGCAAGTATGTCTGTTGGATAAGTTCCTGGTGTTTCCTGGGTCAAATGGTATGTAAACTTAATTTTTATTGATATCAAGATGCTCACCAAACAATTATAGTTTATTCTTGCAGCAGTATATTAGAATGCTCATTTCTTCCTACCTTACCTGCACTAGATTTTATTGCTTTTCTAAATCTTTTCTGATCTTTTAGGTGAAAAACAGTATTTTCCTGTTTTAATTCCCATTCCTTTGATTATGAGTAAGATAAGCATCTCTTTATAGACTTTTTGGCTATTTCTTTTCCTTTGAACTCTCTATTCACAATGTTGGCTCATTTTTCTATTGTGCTGTTCACCTCTTTTATTGATTTGTAAAAAGCTATGTGCATGTTAGAGAAATAAGTAACCTATCAAGTGTACCTCTGTATTTTTCCCCACCTGTCATTTGCCTTTTGACTTTCTTTTGTGAAGTTGTAAATTTTTAAGGAATCAAATTTATATTGACAAGCCATTTTAATAATCTTGAAATTTCTGTGATCTTCACAGCATTCTATACTATTTTTGTCCTGAAGATTACTGGCTAGTTATGAAACCTTTTATACACTCTGGAAAAAAAAATCACAAAGAGTTGCAGCTTAAACCTAATCTGTGTCTAAATGTGGGACTCATACCTGTCTGGGAGACTATCAAGAGGTCCCATCATGAAGCTCTGAGCTTTACCTCTTGGAAAAAAACATAAGGGATGTTCAGGCCAGTAAGCTTGGCCCAACGAATAAGCCTTGATTTCTAGAAGGGATGTGCACAGTGACCCTAGGATCATTTCTGGACTTAAAGGGAAGAGACTTAAATGTTAAACTTCTGTTTCTCCTGGAGCCCATTGGGGTGGAAGGCAGTACTGCTTGGGTATGAGTTCCTCTAATAGAAGGTAGTGTAAATGGTGTAAAAAAAATTAAAAAGCATTCTCTTATTCTGAGAACATTGCACAGTCCAGATGCCCATCATGGGTTTCAGAATGTCAGCTTTGTCAGCAAATTTTGCAACACTTACATGGAGCTCAGTGCTTGATAAGGCAGCTGTGGTCAACAGAAGCAACACTGCTCATTGGAGGAGCAATGTGACTTTCTATCTGGTGACAGCACCACAATTTACACTGGTGCTGGCAGGTGTTTGATAATAACCTGAGTGAGGGGGAAATCTAGAGTGAAGGAAGGGAAACTGAGTAATGCAGGGCCAGCCAACATGATTTCAGCTACATGGAAAAGAGTTTGAATGAGTGTCACGTGAGACAAGAAAACTTGAGAAAACGAAGTTGATTTATCTGAGATAGAATTCCAAAAATTTAAATCATTAAGCTATTGTGGCCCATGTGAGAACAAGTCATTGGGAAAGGGGGCACCTGGGTGGCTCAGTTGTTAAGCGTCTGCCTTGGGCTCAGGTCATGATCCTGGAGTCCTGGGATTAAGCCCCGCATCGGGCTCCCTGCTCTGCCGGAAGCCTGCTTCTCCCTCTCCCGCTCCCCCTGCTTCTGTTCGCTCTCTCGCTGTGTCTCTCTCTGTCAAATAAATAAAACCTTTAAAAAAAAAAAATCATTGGGAAAGGAGCTGAAAGGAATCCTAAGGCAACTCCTACACAAGTGGTTGAGCTGGTAGATAAAAGAGGGGTAAATGTAGTTTTATAAGATAAAATCCAACTAAGTAAGTTTGAAGATCTGATTGGTTTTATTAAGTGATTCTTAAATCGGGCAGTATCGTAACTAGCAAGTAAAAGAGAGCTCTGAGGAGTTGTACAAAATGGAGGGTTTTTATAAGGGGGGGTGGGGGAGCAAGAAAGTTACTAGCCAAAGAAAAGATTGTTCCAGGCAAGGTCACCTTCCCTTAGGGAGAAAGGCAGGGATTTTCCTTAGGTGGATTAGCTCAACTTCCTTTAGGGGAGAGAGAGGACCCAAGTGACAGACTACCTCATTGATAGTGATCTGAGAATTCATGATTGACAGGTTAAGACATACTTCCGAGGGAGGTTGAAACTGCAGTTAAGTTAGATATTAAGCCCCAGTTTGGTGACTTGGGCTAGGTGACACCATTTTGGGTCTGTGGTTTTCTTTTTAACAGGTACCATCAAGATTTACCACTGTTGCATAAGACTGAATTTATTTAGAGCATGATCACTATTGTCATACCTTTTTGTTTGGCTGGAATATTTTGGAATACAGCATTAACCAAGAACTCACTGAAAATTAGAGCTAACAAACGCTTATTTGGGCTGTTAGAATTGCAGCTTGGGAGGTACAGATTCAGGTAGAAACCTGACTTGTGCTGAGACAGACACGTATGTGTGTGCATGTGTGTGTGTACAAAATTACGTAGAAAGCTACAAGTGTGGTTCTCATTTAGGTCCTCTAGGCAAAGCAGGGATTGAAACTAGGTTAAACTGGGATTGGTTGAGTTAATATGCAAATGAGGAACTGAAACTTGTTAAATTGCATTGATTGCTTCTGAAGTGAATAATGCCAGTGATTCAGGTGTCCTGGTGAGGAGGAAGTTAAGTGCTGGCTGAGAGCTTCCAGCTGATGGAAAGGTTTAAAAAAAAAAAAAAAAAAAAGTTCATAGTTGCTCCAGTGAGGACATGCATAGATTCCTCCTCCCTAATGGCTTCCAACCCTCTTTTGAAAAAAGACTCTTAACTAGGTTTGCTTGCTCACTCCATTTTGAAATCTCCTTTTACCTTAGCTTGAGGGTGCTGGTGACACTGAGCTGACTCTCATTCTCAGAAGGCAATAGAGTAATGGCCAGTAAGCCAGGCAGGACAGGAGCCATCAACCATCTTTATCGACACTCAGTAGCAGCTATTGTGGGACAACACATGCAGAGCCTGGTGTACAAAGGCATTTGGATCTCTTAGAGGATCTCTCCTATCAGCCTCCCACCTGAGATTTAGCATGCATAAAGCCAGCTGCTTTGAGTGGATGGTACAGACTCAGGTGAAGGAGAATGAGGAGTCACTGTAAGCAGTTTTAGGTGCCCCTCATTAGACTCTAAGCTACCTGAGACCACACTGTCACCACCCCCCTGCCCTGCCCCACCTTATATTGTGTCTGGTACAGTGTAAGGTTCCGTTAAACATTTGATGAACTGATGACAGAATTAATTCGTGCCAGATAGCACCAAACCCTAGGCAGCCCTGCCTGAAAAGGAAGGCCTTTGGAAGCAAAGCCTTGTCTGTCATTGTAAAGAGCCAGGATATGGCCACTTTCAGATCTCAGTTCCTGTTTTACTCTCAATGAAGACAGGAGGAGGGTGGGTAATGACTGGGAAGTGTCACTAAAATCTGTGGGATTAATTTTCCACTATAATGACAATGATATTAGGAGGATATGCTCCTCTGGTTGAATTTTCCGTTATCACAGATCTGTTATTTGATGGAATGTGGCCCTTCTTATCAAGTCTGGAACACCAGAACTAGGGTCACTTCATGTAGCTTAAAATAGGTAGTTTTTAAGATAGCAGCTAGTGAATTTATGGAAATCATTTAAAAGGTAATGTGGTCAGGGCACTTGGGGGGCTCAGTCGTTGGGCGTCTGCCTTCGGCTCAGGTCATGATCCCAGGGCCCTGGGACCGAGCCCTGCATCGGGCTCCCTGCTCGGCGGGGAGCCTGGTTCTCCCTCTCCCACTCCCCCTGCTTGTGTTCCCTCTCTCGCTGTGTCTCTCTCTGTCAAATAAATAAATAAAATCTTAAAAAAAAAAAGTAATGTCAAAAATAAGGATTTAGGTAAGTATTTAGAAAAATGATTCATAGAACTTTTAAGGAAAATTAAGTCTATTGGAGATACAGTCCTTAGTGTTTGAAAAGTGATCATTGAGTACAAAATAAGTTTACCCACCTCAAGAAACGAAAAACTCAATCTAACCTTATGTCTAAAAGAACCAGAGAAAGAACAAATCCCAAGGTGAGTAGAAGAAAGTAAATATCAGAGCAGAAATACATGACAGAGAGACTTTAAAAAACAAAAAGACAAAACAGTAGAAAAGATCAATGAAAACAAGACCTGGTTCTTTGAAAAGATAAACTAGATTGACAAACCCTTAGCCAGACTCATCAAGAAAAAGAGAAAGGACTCAAATCAGAAACAAGAGAGAAGAAACAACTGACACCACAGAAATACAAAGGATTATAAGAGAATGCAATGAAAAATTGTATGCCAACAAACTGGATAACCTAGAAGAAAAAGATAAATTCCTAGAAACAAAATCTTCCAAAGCTGAACCAGGAAGAAATAGAAAACCTGAATAGACTGATTAAATGCAACAAAACTGAATTGGTAATTGAAAAACTACCAAAAAATAAAAGTCCAGGACCAGATGGATTCACAAGTGAATTCTACCAGATATTTGAAGAAGAGTTAATATTATTCTCCTGAAGCTATTCCAAAAACTAGAAGAGGAAGGGAAGCTTCCAAATGCATTCTATGAAACCAGCATTACCTGGATATCAAAAGCAAAGACACCACAAAAAAAAAGAAAACTACAGGTCAATATCCCTGATGAACATAAATGCAAAAATCCTCAACATAATATTAGCAAACCACGTACAACAGTAGATTAAAAAAATTATTGACCAGGATCATGTGGGATTTATTCCCACGATGCAAGGATGGTTCGGTATTTGCAAATCAACCGATGTCATATACCACCACAACAAAAAAAGCTAAAAATCACATGATCATCTCAAAAGATGCAGAAAAGGCATTTGACAAGATTCAACATCCATTCATGATAAAAAAAACCCCAACAAAATAGAGCTATTGGGAATGTACTTTAACACAATAAAGACTGTATATAAAAAACCTACAGCTAACATTCTCAGTGGTAGAAAATTGAGATTTTTCCCCTCTAAGGTCAGGAATAAGACAAGGATGTCCACTTTCACCACTTTTATTCAACATAGTACTGGAGGACCTAGCCATAGCAATCAGACAACAAAAAGAAATGAGGCATCCGTATTGGTAAAGAAGTTAACCTGTTGCTATTTGTAGATAACATGATACTGTACATAGAATATGCTAAAGACTTCACCAAAAAATCACTAGACGTAATAAATGAATTTAATAAAGTTGCAGGATACAAAGTTAATACTCAAATTGGTAGTGTTTCTAACTCTAAGAATGAAGTTGCAGGTAAAGAAATGGAAAAAACCCCAACAAAGAACAGTTTATAATTGCATCAGAAAGAATAAAATACCTAGGAAAAAACCTAACAAAAGAGGCAAAAAATCAATACTCTGAAAACTATAAAACACTGATGAAAGAAATTGAAGATCACACAAATATTCTGTGCTTGTGGATTAGAAGAATTAATATTGTCAAAATGTCCATGTTACCAAAGCAATGCTATCCTTATCAAGGTAATAGCATTTTTCATAAAACTAGAACAAATAATCCTAAAACTTGTATGGAACTACAGAATTCCCCAACAGCCAAAGCAATCGTGAGAAAGAATAACAAAGCTGGAAGTATCACAATTCCAGATTTCAAGACCTGCTACAAAGCTGTAGTAATCAAAACCGTATGGTACTGGCACAAAATTAAGCATACAAGTCAGTGGAACAGAATAGAGATCCCAGAAATAAACTCACATGTATATGGTCAATCTATGACGAAGAAAGGAAAGAATATACAATGGGGAAAAGAAAGGCTCTTCAATAAATGATGCTGAGAAAACTGGACAGCTACATGTAGAAGAATGAAACTGGGCTACTTTCTAACACCACACACAAAAATAAACTGGATGGATTAAATACCTAAATGTGAGGCCTGAAACCATAAATATCCTAGAAGGAGTACACAAGCTGTAATTTCTCTGGCATTGACCATACCACTATTTTTCTAGATATGTATCCTAAGGTAAGGGAAAGAAAAGCAAAAATAAACTATTGGGAATACACCAAAATAAAAGGTTTTACATAGCAAAGGAAACCATTAAGGAAACACAAAGACAACCTATTGAATGGGAGAAGATATTTGCAAATGATATATCCAATAAGGGGTTAGTATCCAAAATATATAAAGAACTTAAACAATTGAACACCAGTAAAGCAATCCAATTTAAAAATGGGCAGAGCACCTAAATAGACATTTTTCTGGAGAAAACCTATAGATAGCCAACAAATGAAAAAATGCTCACTATCCCTAATCATCAGGGATATGCAAATCAAAACTACAATGAGATGTAACTTTACATCTGTTAGAATGGCTAAAATCAAGAAGACAAGAAGCAAGTACTTAGCATGTAGAGTAAAAGGAACTCTTGTGCACTGTTGATGGGAATGTAAATCGGTGTAGCCATTGTGAAAACCAGTATGGAGGCTCCTCAAAAATATTAAAATAGAAATACCATATGATACAATAATTTCAGTACTGAGTATTTACTCAGGGAAAATAAAAAACACTAATTCCAAAAGGTATATGCACCCCTATGTTTACTGCAGCATTATTTACAATAGCCAAGACATGGAAGCAAACTAAGTACCTGTCAACATATGAATGGATAACAAAAATGTGTATATATGATGGAATGTTACACATCCATAAAAAGGATGAGACTATGCTGTTGGAGACAGCGTGCAAAGACTGAGAGGGTATAATGCTAAGTGAAATAAGTCTGTCAAAGATAAATACCATATGCTTCAACTCATAAATGGAATCTTAAAAACAAAAAACCCAAAAAGCAGAATCAGATCTAAAAATAGAACAAACTGATGGCTGCCATAAGGGAAGGGGACGGGGGTTTGGGCAAAATGAATGAAGGTGAGTGGGAGATACAGGCTTCCAATTATGGAATGAAAAAGTCATGGGAATAAAAGGCATAGCATAAGGAATACAGTCAATGATACTTTAATAGGAATGATTTTAATAGCAATGTAACAGAACAGATGGTAGCTCTGCTTGTAGTGAACATAGCATGATGTATAAACTTGTTAAGTCACTAAGTTGTACACCTGAAACTAATGTAACATTGTGTGTCAGTTATATTCAAATAAAAAAATTCATAGGTAAGGACTCAACGGAAATTAAAGCAACATGTGGCTTAGTTGTTTCAAGTGCCAGTTAGGGAGTCAAAAGCCTGGGTTCAATGCCTGGCTCCACTATTGACTGTTCTGGATAATGTGCCTTAATTTTTCTTTGCCTAAGCTTTCTGGTTGGTACTGTTATCACAGTATTACTGATTTCACAGAGACAAATGTAGAACAGTTTGGAATGTTGCCTTGCAAATATTAAAGACTTAATAGGTATTAGCTGTTAAAAAAAAAAAAAAACAAAAACAAAAACCTGGATTTCTTGACTATATTGTTTTTTCTTTTTTAAAAGATTTATGTATTTTAGAGAGTGGATGCGCACACATGTGAATGAGGGGAGGGGCCGAGGAAGAGAATCTTCAAGTAGACTCCCTGCTGAGCGCAGAGCCTGATGCAGGGCTTGGACTCAGGACTTAGGAGATCATGACCTGAGCCTAAACCAAGAGTTTGACACTTAACAGACCGAGCCACCCAGGTGCCCCCCACCTTTTTTTTTTGTTTGTTTTTTTAATAAGGAAATAAAATGGTGGGTTGACATTTTCTCTCAAAATCTTCTTTTGAACTAGGAATGAAAAAGAAAACACAACCAAGACTTGGTCAGCATGAATGATGCCATTTCTGCCCTGATTTTGTTCATGAAGCAGCAGCATGTCTCAAACCCAGTGACCAGGGTTTACTAGGTGGTGAAAGGTCAAAGTGTAGAGGTACTATCTTTAGCAAATAAAGTTACAGGATGCCCAACTGAAGTTGAATATCAGACAAACAATGAATACTTTTTTTTTTCATGTAAGTGTGTCCCATGCAATATTTGGAACATGCTAATATTAAAAGAATTATTTGTTGCTTATTTGAAATTCAAATTTAAGCCTTCTATAGTTTATCTGGCCACACTAACACACGTGGTGCTAAAGAGCCCTCTTTGCAGGGTGAGGTCTCTGCAGGATGATGAGTTAAGTGTTTCTTTGGGAGACTGACCTAATAGAGTCCTATTTTTTTCCGTTCTGAAACATACTTTACTCCTGTCTCTGCCTCCATCCAAAATTAAAGAAAAAATTGTAGATGTTTAAAATACAATATATTTCATTTTGTGGCTAAGGTGGGATAGACTTAGAGCTCTATTTTGATTTCTGGGAAATTGTAATATTTAGTATGAGGAATGGGTAAGTATACCCTGGGCAAATAGGTGGTTTATACCCTACAATTTACTAAACATTTTAGTATAGATGAGAGGAAACTCATTTTTACATAATTTGTGGTGTTCTGCATTGTTTAATATGATTTTGTACAACCATGCCATTCAGAATCCTCAAACTCTCTAGAAAAGAGTCATGGAAGGTCATTTTTGTCTGTCTAGAAAGGGGCTATTATCTCTTACTGAGAAAGAAAGCCAGCACTCCAGAGAGGCAGCCTTGCTAAAGAAAAATTGTTGAGTACCTGGCCATGGTAGTAGCATTTTGTATTCTGTTGGCAATTTTTTGAAGAAATTGGGGTCAGAGTAGTGATAGAGAGTATAAAGATCACGTGTTTATATTCCCATGGAGTTTAACATATAGAGTTATTAGAAAAAAATCCCCAAAACTTTAAAAGAAAAAAGTTTGTGTTTGTTTCAGTGCTTCCACCTCAGAGTTCAGGTACTTAATAAAATGTCTCTTTTCTCTCACTGATGCCCTTCTGAGGCAAGGGGGCTTCTCAGATGTTCTTATCTCCCTTTCCTTCCTTGGTCTTTAGAAGTACGTGGACCTTTCTTCATCAAGGAAGGCCTGTGTTTGTGTCAGAAGACGGTACCTTTGTCAGTTAAAGGGAATAATTTAGTTCTTATTTCTACTTGGGCTTATTTCTGAAATCTAGCACAACACCCACAAGATGGAGAAAATAGAGTGGCTGAGAGGGGGAAAAAAAAAAGTCCAGCTTCGTTACCGGGTTGATAAGCTTGCTTGGGTGTGGTATGGAAAGGGAGAACCTCTGAAATCCTCTGCCAGCACCCCAGACAAGGCAGAGGAGATGTTTAAAGGAAGCAAGCAAGACAAAGGGCAAAGAAGAGATTGGAACGTTAAAATACTGTGCACTTTTCCTAAGAAATGAAAACAAAACCATGAAGTCCTAATTGACAGCTTTCCCTGCCCACCACATTTTGTTTCCTTAACAAATTCTAGGGTCGCTGTGCTTAAGAGCATGTCAAAAAAATATTGTGTCACACTGTCTCTGATCAGTATCAGGTGTCATCTCATATTTTGGTGAGACTGGGGTATAGAAAGGGAAAGATGAATGTAGGTGATAGGCATCTCTCCTGTCATCATTTGGTGCACATCTGTGGCCTTCTTGTAGCACTGGCTATGTTTTTCAGTTTTGCAGGGCTTCCTGGAATATCAGAGAATATAATAAACACACAACAAATGGAAGAAAAACTGAGTTATTTAAAACTCACATGTGGGGTTGTGGGATAATGCTTTTTCTCCCCCTCCCCCCACCCCTAAACTTAGGGCAGGAAACAGGAAGGCAAGGCTGTGATGATAGGACTGTGAACTTGCAATTTGGCTTCTCCTTTAACACGACTACTGGCCAGGCTTATGCTGTAATAGCTTCCAGCCAGTTAGGAAATGAGTGCTACTTCCCACTCCTGATGTTTGTTCTCTGGTGGATGCAGCACCACTAGCATTTCTGTCTTAGCCTTCTTCTACTTCCTGATGCAAGTTCTCTAGAGATGTGACACTCTCAGTGGGGGTTTGGGAAGGAGAAGCTGGGCATGTGCATTTCAGTTCCTCCTTTTCCCCCTTGGGAGCAAATCTGCCCATAGAGCTCATCTGCCCTTGTCTATGTGGTCAGCTTCGCTGTATATGTTGGGAGTATCTATGGTTACAACTTGAGAGGGAAATTCTGTATGCTTGAGAGATTTAGTATAAAGAGACTTACTTCCTTGTAGATACAAGCTATCTTCTCTAATATCACTTTTGTTTTAACAAGGGTGTTTTTCTACTTGCCTAACTATACTAAATTTTTCAATTGGTTCGGAACCTCTTTAAGAGATATTACTTACTGAGCCCATTTGTGCCTCAACACAGTTGTTCAGTGCAGTGCCATGTGTCCAGAAAGCATGCCAACAGTGATGTGGGGTTCAGAAATAATTTAACAAATTAAGCAACTGGTTGGTGTATGTGGAAAGACTTAGATTTGAGAGTCTAAAACATAGAGCTGATGAGAAGGATAGAGGCTACCTTCTGAGCCACAAGATCAAAATTGACATACAGGGATTTCCTGAAAGTAAACGCTCTCCTTTATAATATCCTTCACATTAGACTGAACAATAAGAATAGCTAACATTTATGATAAGGTAGGCAATTATTAATATGTATTTTTTCCATTTAATCCTTACACCAGCCTATTAGCTATTTTTTGTTCCTTTTACAGTTGAGGAAATGGAAGCAGGATAAGAAACTTGTGCAGGGTCACAGATAGCAACTAATTAATAGGTGGTAAATTGTGGGGCCGGGACCTACAGCAAGGTAGACTGGTTCTAGACCACTCTGTTTTATCATCCCTCATATGAATTGCACACCTGTAACTTACAGTTGACTATACTATTTTCTGTAGATGCCCCAATTTTTTTTCAAAGGCCATAAAAAGTGGTTCACTTACAGCTCCAAGCTGTAATGCTTGCTAAGTCCTTAGTTTTTCTTCCTGAATAAGTTCTTCAGCATCTTTTGTCAGTATAAGAGCTGGAGAGCTTACTTCACAGAAATCACAAGAGAATTGAAATTCAAAGAGAAAAAGTGAACCAAGTCAGGAATATTGTGGGGCAGGACAAGAAAACTGAATCAGAAAGTCATCAAACCTGGAGCTGAGAACTGTGCATAGAACTGAGATGGAATTGAGAAAGAATCCTGCCCTTCCCACCGCGAGCAAAAAGGTCTATCACTGAGTCCTGCAGTGCAGTGAGAATCAACCCTAAATGCTCTTTGGGAAAAAAATGGCAACTACATTTTGTTGTATCATGTTTTATCAGAACAGCTTCAGAAACAGATTGAAAAATTTCTGGAGCAATAGCAGCATGGAAAAAGGATACCAGCTTCTGTGGCATGTGTATAATCTGCAGCAAAGAATTCATGGAAAACACAGCTGTCTTGTAGATGCATCTGAGTAGAAAGCGAGCCTTGAAGATTTGACTGCTGGGAAATTGCATGCCACTTTATGTTGAGAAAAAGTAGGCAAGCTGCAGTATGAGCACTGAGATCTCTGGAGACCAGAAGGTTGCATGATGAATATGTAGCATTGTAGGATTTGTACTACGAGTTGAAAAGCATGGCTGATTTTGCATTGTTAAATATTTGGAACTTGTAAAGTCTTGGGAAGAAATTCACATGGAAGATAGTCAAAAATTGTTAGATATTTAGGAGGGTGGCCAGAAAGATCACAAAGAAGTCCATCTCTGCTGTAAACCTTGCTTTGTGAAAAGCAAGCAAAAAAATGGGGGGAGCTAACTGAAAAGCTAAGGGTCCACTGGGAGGTTGTACACATATTTGTACCTGTCAAAAGAAAGATATAATGTGCGTTTTATTTCTGCCACAGGGATGTTCATTATGGTTCAGGTAGATATTGTAAATGCCTTTAAACCGAAATAGACTCAAGGATAGCACACGCACACACACACACACACACACACACACACACACACACACACACACACAAAAACTAAAAGATACTTCCTAAATGATACACATGGGAATAAACCTGATAGGAACTTTCCAGTCTATAGAAATGATCTTCCTTGTTGGAAGTGCTGACAGTGATGGTGACCTCATTGTTCAGAAGCAGAATGAAGTTAATCACAGCATCAGGAAAATTAAATCCAACTGCAGCCTGTGAAACCAAGCAGCTCTGGAAATCAGTTGCGTGTTTGGTAGGGGTTTTTCTGAAAGACAGGTGGAAAGAAGAGTTTAGACTTGAATGATGGCAGATGATTAGTCTTTTGAGAAATAACGATTTAAAGTTAAGATTTAAAAATTAGGATTTAAAAATTAAGTGCCGTTTTTAAGGGGATCAAGTGAAAGGATGATATCTATATATCACAAATCACCGATGAGCCATAAGTAATGTTGGAAAAGAGCTCAGGTGTAACTGGGGCCAGGTCAGAGTCCAAATCTCAGGTGTCTGAAGGAGTGAGGAGGACATTTTGAAGACTTGATCTAATACTTCTCACCTTGCCCCTTAAAGAAACCTTGGCCTTGAAGGAGTGATTAGACAGATCCTGACAGGAACTCACATGGCTGTCCCTTCCACATGTAAAGTCACCTTATACTAGAATTGTTGGTTTAGGGCTCCTAGTTGAAGATGTTAAGATTCATACATACCTTATTCTTACCCAACTCTGGGAAAACCCTAGGCACAGATATGCTTTTAAGTTCCTGGGAATATGGGCAATACGAGCTTGTATCAGTAAATTAAACCTATTAGTCATCCCCAATGTGATGTGAATTACTTGAATCCAGTTCTTTTATTTTCTAGATAGAGACTAAGAATTTTGATGGGTTTGTATGGAAAGTGGGTAATGTGAGTTCATAGAATGGAAGGAAGATGAGTTTGAGTTACACCTTTGCTTGTAACTCAGTGCCTCGTCCCTAGTAGCATCCCCATAACTGGGTAGGTGAATAATATTGAAAAGGAGTGTTGAAAGGGAGGTCAGAAGCTCATTCAGAGGCAAACTTTAGTAGTTCTACCATTTTTTATGAGTCTACAAAGCACACCAGGTCCTTCACTTAAGGTACCCACGCTTCGAACTTGATATTTGGCAACATTTGGAAAACAGGATGTCTAAGAAATATTGAGCAATAATAATGAGATAGTCTGTATTTCCTACCACATGGGAATTTTCACACTAGTATTCAGTTTTTTTCTTCTTATACCTCCTTTTCAATTATACTCATTGTACCAACATAAATAATTCCTTTCACTGAAGGAAGTTATTTAATATCTTTTTAATCTTCTAAATATGAATTATATAATTTCATATTCTTGTAATTTATTTTTCTTTTAGTTTTGCTTTTGAAACCTTTTGTTTCATATCATTTACTTGGGGGGCTTCTATTGATTTGATTCCATGTTAGCAAATGATAAACATAATCACAGTGATTAATTTTTTTTTTTTTTTTTAGTACTAGATAGCTACATATACAATGTGGTTGTTCTTGAAACTCGTGATGATACTTGGCTTTTAAAGTACTTCTCCAGGTCCTAAATCTATTTTGGTACATGTGGTAAAGGTTTCAAATGTCTAAATGTTGATTAAGTTTTATTTATCATTAAACAGTTTTTAAAAATTGTTACCGTGTCATTGAAATTTGCCAGGGGCCTTTAAGACATGTGTTACTAAAATGTGCACAACCAGATTAGGACAAATCTTCAAATACCGCTCCTTTGGTTTTATGCCTGGTTGACATACCTGATTCACTATCATTACCGGGTATATAAGGTGGCAGTAAATTCAAGCTTCTTAGACTGTGGTCGTGGTGGTTGGTGGTCCTTACTGGGATGTTAGGAAGTACTGGGGAGTGGCATGGATAGGAAGCATAGGTCAACACATGGCTGTAGATGGTCATTTATTCTATCAGTAGTGGTTTGCTGAGGGTCCTGAGGAAAATTAGAAAATGTTCTCAAAGAGGACAAAGAGGATTGATAAACATGTGGCATCTTTTATAAACCCAGTGACGCTTCAAGCTTGCTCCCATTTTGGGACCTGCGTGCTCTTTCTTGGCCTGGAATGCTCTTCTCTGTTCTCTTCCTGGAGCTGTCTACCTGTCTACCTGTCTACCTGTAGGTGCTTGAGTTTCCCTCTTCTGCTTTTCCTCATTTCATCAGTCTGGCTGACGATCTTAGTATATCCCTTCCAGTTTCCCATCTCCTTTTCTGTGACTTTGTGTGTCCCGCGAAATGTCCACGTGGTTGTTTCCTCATCATTTTTGTCTCAGGTCAAACGTTATCTTTGTTGAGTCCTTTCCCCACCACTATAGTTAGAGGACCACTTCTCTCTGATACAAATACCCAGTCATGTTCTATTGTCATATTTTTTTCTTCATTGTACTTACTATCTGAAATTACATTACTTGTTCATACTTTTTGGGGGATGTTTATTATCTACGTTGCTTCATAGATAAGTTCCATAGGGTAGGGACTTAATTTTGTCCACAACTGAATCCATAGGACATAGGATTGTTACATAGCAAGTATTGCATAAACGTTTGTTTAGTGAATAAATCTTCATGAAATTAAGCGATATTATGGGGAGAGGTAGTTTCTCAAGTATCTCTTCTAGGAGTTCAATTCGATATACAGAATCTCTTATGCTCCAAGAGTAAGGGTTTTTGCCATCCATCTTTTTAAGGATGGTATTTGGAAAGCCTCTCATTTCTCTGATCATCTCAGAATTTCTTTTTTTTATTTTACTTGACAGAGAGAGACACAGCGAGAGAGAGAACACATGCAGAGGGAGTGGGGGAGAGAGAAGCAGGCTTCCCGTGGAGCAGGGAGCCCACCGCAGGGCTCGATCCCAGGACCCTGGGATCATGACCTGAGCCGAAGGCAGATGCTTAATGACGGATCCACCCAGGCGCCCCCCATCTCAGAATTTCTTGAACCAAGACTAGTATGCTGCTTTTGAAAATTATGACCTGTTCACGTTTTAGTTACCAGAGGGGACCCTGGTTTCCTATTTGGGCCACAAAAAGTTATAGACAAGATAGCTCTAGGGTACTAGCAAGGATGTACTGACGTCCCCAACCAACCAATGAAATGAACAAAAGTAAAGTTGGCAAATTCAAATGTCTATAGAGGACAGGTATACAACTCAAGAGAGAGATCATGGTACCATTTCTTTTGACCACAGTCCTGTGGGCTTATAGGCCTGTGTTCCCACATTTTCTTATTTTCTAAGAAAAGGCAATTATTTAGATTTTTTTTTTGACATTCCCTAAATTTTAAATATGGGGGTATAAAATTTAAAGATACTGAACAGGACAAATAAAAGTGCACTGCATGGAGTGCTGGGTGTTATACAAAAACAATGAATCACGGATCACCACATCAGAAGCTAATGATGTACTGTATGGTGACTAACATAACATAATAAAATTAAATTAAATTAAAAAAATCTGTCGAGGATCCTAGATAGCCAGCATGTTCCCAGGCTATATGCTAAAAGAAAGTTTTTTGGGCAGATTTCTGGACTTTGCAGTGAGTCTGTTTTAAGAATGTTTATCAAATCTGAGTTAAACGAGGGTGGGGTGGGAAAGGATTCTAAAGTGCTACTATTTGCCTGCAGTTCAATTTCACTTAGTTCTAATATGAAATCTCTAAAATGTTAAGCAGTGTGTCTCAAAGGATCTGTGGTTAAGGACTGATATATATATATATATATATCCATATGTACATATTCATATATGTATCTATATCCATATATATGCATACATAATATAATGTATGCATTTTAAGTTCAAATCTGTTATGGTCTGACATTTTGCAGCATACAACATAAATGAATTACTACAAAAGTGTTCATGTGCTTGGGTATTGTAATTTCAAGCTTCTATAAAAATTTTCTAAAAGTATATTAACAGTTTTTGTTGAATTCCTTGCAGACCAGTAACTAGCAGTTGACAGACCCGGAAGACACTTGGAATAATGACTAGCATGCCTCTGGGCAAGAGTAGCTAAACAGATACTCTTCTCTGTGTTCTACAGTTTCATTGCATGTCTGTCTTACATAGATGGGGCACCTTAAAGGCAGAGTCTCTATTTTTAGATTCTATTTCTGAGCCTAGCTCAGTGCGTCGCGCATATAGTAGGTGCTCGATAAATGTATGTTGAGTAAGTAAACATACCAAGATAAGGAAATAAACAAGGAAACTACATTTTGTAGATAATACATATTTAAATTTCTCATACTTTTCTGTGATAGAACTTAATATCATCAACATTCTCATATCTGATCACCATGTCCACATGATCCTAGGTGGAAAGAATCCCTCCCAGGGTCTTAGTTCCTGTTGACTTAAATGAATAGGTAAAAAAAACCTCCATGACCATATAACTTCCTTGAAAACTGCATTATTCCAATTAGTTTTGAAGCCTGTACCTTAACATGTACTAAGCTTCTTTCTTACAATCTAAAAATAGGAAGTTGCTTATAATCAGATCCCGCCTATGATGTGACTCTTTCTGGAGTAAGTCAAGTTAATCTGTACGCCTACAATGCTCTGCTCAGGTGCCCATGGAGCCTAACTATTCAAATACTTCTCCAAAACTGATGTAATTTACAATTTTACAAACTCTCTGTTTACAAACAGAGAAACAGAGGAGTTTATTCTTCCCATTTTTTTCTGTTTCCACGGTGGAACTCCTGCTCTTTGCTGCACCTCCACCTTCTCTATCCAAGTGCTTTTCCCACATTGTCTGCGTCTCATCAAGATAACTACATGCTCCAAGTTACTCTTCAAAGTGGAACTCACTTAACTTCCTTGGTTAGTTGCTTGGAATGCACTAACTTTGGGAAGGTTCTAAAAACTAAAGACGAACAAAGGAAGAGAAGGAAGGCAGGGTTGATCAGCTTGGATTTAATTGCTTTACACTTTCTTGAGTGATGAAATTTTATTTGGGCTGTAAACCCTCACTCTGGGAGCTGAGGCTCCCCTCCTAGCTGTTGGTAGTGACTGAGATCATTAGAGCCAGCCTCTTCAGGGATCAATCCACAGCTGGGAAGCGCCTTCCCAATTTTGTGAAATGATTGATAATTGCAATCAATATGTCTCTTAATGGCCTTGTCAATATGTTCTTCTGACTGAAAAAATTAATAAAAATATGTATTTTTTTTGTTTGCTTTATGCCTATCAGAAGGATGATGAATATTTTCAAGCTCTCTGGGAATGGAATGGAATTCCACGTATTTGCTCTAACAGAATCAATAATTAGACCCCAACGGAACTGCTTTTTACATGCGTTTGCCTCCAGTAGTTCTCTTTGTAGCCTCAAAGAGAATTCTAATGATGGAATCATCAGATCACCAGCTTGTGAAACTGATCAAGAAATTTGAGGGTGCTTGCCTTTCCTTCTTTGGAAGACTGAAGATGCCAACTCTTCAAGTATTTTATTTGATTTTGAAAGCAGTACTTATTTGAAGAAAGAACATGGATACATTTTAGGTTGGCTCTCTAGGCATTTTATGAGCTGTATGCCTAGAATGGCAGATGTAGTCTTGTTTTTTCTAATGCCCTGAAGCCAGATCCACTAGTCACCTCCACCTGCAGTCTGACATGCATGGACTAGTTCCTTAATTCTAACAGGACACCTTAAGGATAGCAATCTGTCTTCCATGTTGACCCTTAAAGGTAGCGATTTCAGTCTTCTGTATTGGCTCAATAAAAGGGCTAGATTTCTGCTCTCATGTCCCCTGTTAACTGAATCTCTACCTTAGTATTATGTATAACTTTTGAGGATCTCAATGCGTGAAAATTAGTTCTGTCCCATTTTCTACCTGGGTTCTAAATAATTTGAGAAATAAAGCAGGCAGATGGGGGTGAAGCTATTAGCTTTATTAGTGATTAACTGGATTGGAGGATTTAGCTTCCATGTGCTGCTTTGGCCGGTTCCCTACACCTAGCTCCAGAGCTGGACTTACTCTTCCAGGCATAGGCAACACTGCAAGACTGTCCACCTTCTACTCACCCAGCATGGGGGCTTGGCACCTGTAGAAGCAATGGCATGGAGGAGCAGAGGGGAGTATATGCTTCCTGCAAGGGCTGCCCCTACGAGGAAGGGAGTAAAGAGAGGGTGAGTTAACTGTATGGTTTCTCACTGAAACTCTAGGGAGAAGAGTGAGAAGTGGGGACAGGCCAGGGGTGTTAAGGGAATGTTTGTATTAATTCCTATTGCTGTTGTGACAAATTGACACAAACTTAGTGGCTTCAGACAACACAATTATCTTAGAATTTTGGAAGTCAAAAAGTCAAAGTGGGTGTACTGGGCTAACATCAAGATGTCAGCAGGGCTGCATTCTTGAGGCTCTAGCAGAGAATTTTCCAGCTTCTAATGACTGCCCAAATTGCTTGGCTTATGGCTCCCTTCTAGCAGTGGCATCACTTCAGTCTCTGCTTCTATTGTCATATCTCTGACTCTGACATTCCTGCCTTTAAGGACCCTTGTGATTACATTGATCCACCAATGGATACCTTCCAGGATACTTTGCCTTTCTCATGATCCTTAATCATACTTGCCAAGTCCCTTTTGCCATGTAACATAACATAGTCACAGGTTTCAGGGATGGGGATGTAGCTGTCTTTGAGGGTGCCATTATTATGCCTGTCACAACCTGTCTTTATGGAAACTAGGAGAGTTGGGAAGAAGTATTGTGCCTATCTTCCTCCCTGAACCTTCGTGTCCTGGCTGGGATACTGCCTCAATATCACTTGATCTAGTGATCACTCCTACTTGACGCCAGAATATTAAATACTGTTATTGGAGATTCAGTGTGTTTCAAATCAGTAGAGACCACTTTCAGCATCATAACTGAGATTAACCTGCCCTGGGATCACTGTGCCTTATGTCTACTACAACAATGCACAGAGTCCAATGCTTTGGAGCTTTATATGAATTATATTAAAATAAAAAAAAAATGAAAAACAGGTATTAACTTTTTAATTTTACTAACAAGAACTGAAACTTAAAAATGATAAATTACTCGCTCAGAAAGGACAGATGGAAAGGGATAGGCCTAATATTTAAACTTAGGTCTTTGGGCGTGTCTGGGTGGCTTAATTGATTAAGTGCTTTTGGCTCAGATCAAGATCTCAGGGTCCTGGGATCCAGCCCAGCATCGCTGGGCTCCCTGCTCAGTGGAGAGTCTGCTTCTCCCTCTCTTCCCCCCGCCCCCAAACGCACTCACACATGCTTGTGCACACGCTCTCTCTCTCTCTCTCAAATCTTAAAAACAAAACAAAACAAAACAAAAAAAACTTAGGTCGTTGATTTTAATTCCATGTTTTCTGTTTTTTTTGTACTGCTTCTCTGCCTTTCGCTGTAGTGGTTCCCCAGGCCCTGTCCCACCATGAATGGGCCTTCTGTACTTTGTTCATTATTGTTCTGCTGTATCTGTGTGGCTGAGGACCCATCATGTCTCATTCCCAGTGACACAGAGCCATATCAAATCACAGAATGTCCTTGTGTATGGCTTCTTATACCTAATTTTCCCATTTCCATTTCAGTACAGCTTAGGAGAGAGCTTCCTTCAAAGCACTCGAGGCTGTGGCCATATAAGATAAAGGAATGTCTTTCAGTAAAGCTCAGAGAAGCCTACCCCACTGCTGCTCTTGGGAAATTTGATGTCTGTTTCTTTCCAGGCAATGAGCAACTCCTGTTCTGTTCCAGGGTAACTTGGATGACTGACAACAGGCAAGGCATACTGAAATTTAATAAGAAGAAAATCAGTTTCTTACAAAGTTATGGCAAACAGAGAGAAATAGACTTAGCATGTAGCTAGGCTTTTTAGTGTAAACATCCCACTTTCTGGACAGCCTAACAAAGTATTTGGAATAAAGATGGTACCTAAAACTTGCTAAATTCAGCCCAAATATTCAGATGTATCAAAACTGGCATTGGTCACCATCTGATGCACTGCACCCTAGTAGAATAGAATATAGAATCTAGTAGACTGACAGGTGATTTTTAGCAGAAGTGCATTCAGGTGTGTTATTATTAACATTAGCATTTACTGAGATGTTAGTATGTGGCCGGTAGTGGAGAGGAAACCAAAATACCTATGGGTAAGACTATGCCGTAATCTATATCAGATGCAATGATACTTAGTCCTTGGTTTTATTCTTAGTAAGATGTATATGAGACCAGCTTTCAGCTTTAGTATATATTTGATCTTTGAAGCAATAATACTTAGTAAACAAGCCTATATAGAGCAGTGATAAGATTCCTTCTGCAATTTAACCTTCAGTTAGATTAGAAAGTAATTATCACAATTTTTAGGTTGCCACGATTATATTGCCTGGCAAATCTTAATTGTCCCAATTCACATGAGCTAATGGCATTATCTGTTTATCTTGGAGTTCTAAAATTTAGCAAATTTAGCAAAGTTCTAATGTTTAAGAACATTAGCTTCAATTTGTGGTAAATGTGTTCAATCTCCTCAAAAACTCAAATGTTTAAGATACAAACAAAATGAGAATGTAGTGTCACCTTTTTCCCCTCAAAGGCTGCTTTTTGGATGAACTTTATGTATTTATTTATTTATTATTTATTTATTTATTTATTTATTTATTTTAGATTTATTTATTTGAGAGAAAGAGAGCACCTGCATGAGCAGGGGAGAGGGCAGAGGGTGAGGGAGAGGAAAAGAATCCCAAGCAGACTCCTTGCTGAGAGTGGAGCCCAGTGCAGGACTCGATCCCATGACCCTGAGATCATGAACCGAGCCAAAACCAAGAGTTGGATGCTTAACCGACTGAGCCGTCCAGGCGCCCTTATTTTGCTTTTTGAAACGTATAGCATTTAAAACGTTGTATTCTCATATTTCTACAATGAAAGAGTCAACTATGCAAAATTGGTTAGGATGAGAAGTATTTTAGAATTTACTTCTATGTCTATAATTAATATGCTTGTATTACTATGCTTCTTAAATCAGTTTTTAATATTTGCTACTGAATTCCCACTTTGGAAGATAAGGAACTACCAAACTTCTCTCTTCTGCTTTACTTTGACAGGCATATTTGCCTTCCCCTATTGCTTCAATATAGCTATATTATAATTTCTGTTAGATCTGATTTTAAGACTATTTAACTGCTATTGAGAGCTGAGTTAATTAGTAAGCTATGATCATATTTCATGTACAGCTTTTTGTCTTTCCTGGAGTTACTAACTATGCATGTTTGCTTCTCTTTGTATGTGACATTAATATCATACTTTGTAAACAGTTGTCTAAATTTATTCTCAATACATGCATTCTCATCAGGTTCATCTTTTTATAGAAGCCTCTTGACACCTTCTGATCTGCTTCCTTCGGGACTATTTGCTCTCTACACCTGTGTCACAGATGTGTTATCTTGGGGCTCTTCCATCATCATCGCCCTGGGTATTCCCAGCATTTCCTTTGCCTCTGCTCTATGTCATATCTTCTGTTCCTTGGATCCCTTGTCTTTTTTTTTTTTTTTTTTTAATATGTGGTTTAAAGACAGTTTGTAGGAGTGCATTTTCTGGTAGTTTCTGGGAATGGTGTATGAAGAAAAACATTCTGGGATCTTGTGTTTCTATAAGTGTCTCTGTTCTACCCTTATCCTTGATGACAGTGTGGTTGTAAGTATCTTTCAGGATTTTGAAGACATTGTCCTATTTTCTTTTAGATTCCAGAATTGCTATTGAGAAATCTGAGGTTTTTCTATTTCCTGATCCTTCAGATATGACTTACATTTTTTTTTCCTCTCTGGAGGCTTGTATGATGGTTCTTTAGCTCAGATTCTGAAATGTCTACAGTGATGTAAACTAGTGTGTCTAATTTTATTCATTTGCGTATTTGATGGAATTTTTCAGTCTGGAACTCATATCCTTAGTTCTGAAAAATTCTGTTGAATCATTTCTATAATGGTATCCTTTGTTTTCTCTTTCTAAAATTTCTTAGGTGAGTATTAGATAACATGTAACAGATGGAATACAGAAACAGATGTGCGAGTCCAGCTGTCTTTTATTAAGCTAGACATTAACAAGAATTGAAAAAATGTAAAGCAAAGTCACTATTGTCACTCATCTTTTGTTTTATAAAATATTTTCTTCATAACAATACATTACTTTTGTTTTTATAGTTATATATCCTACATAATGTTTAGTTACACTGAATAAAAATTTAAAAATTTGTTTTCATTTCTAATAAGATACATACTGATAGATAAAATCTACATAAACAAAAGCTTTGGGGGGTCCTCAGTTTTTTAAAAGTATTAAGGAATATTTTTTTTTAAAGATTTATTTAATCATTTGACAGAGCCACAGTGGGGTGAGCGGCAGGCAGAGGGAGGGGGAGCAGCAGACTCCCCACTGAGCAGAGAGCCCAACATGGGGCTCAATCCCAGGCCCCTGGGATCATGACATGAGCCAAAGGCAGACACTTAACCAACTGAGCCACCCAAGCACCACCACAGTAAGGAATTTTTAAACCAGAAAGTTGTAGAACTATTGCTCTAAATGTTTCTTATTAGATTATCATATTCTTCGATGTATGCAATATTTTTCTTACCTCTCTAGGGATAGTAACTGTAATGTTTTTGGAATTTCCTTTTCCCCCAGATAGTCTGTTTCTAAGTTGCTTTCTTCTATTTGTGTCTTGGTATCCATCTTGGAGGTGTTCCTGAGATGTCTGGTGATCCTTGGTTATCTGCTCACGTAAGGGTAGAGGCTAGCAAAAGTGATCCAAAGTTCAGTGCTTTGGGTGGGATTTCCTTTGGTGTCCTTCACTTCAGGTTGGCCTGTCAGATACCACTGATGAAACCCCAAATGTGGAAGTTGGTATCTTTAGATATTTCTTGTTAGGATGAGCTGATTCCCTACAGAAGATTCTTGCAATGTCTTGCCTGGAGGCTAATGACAGGGATGCCATTGTTCACGGAGCCAAATGGCAAAATTAACCTGGGGGATGTCAGCATTCATCATGCCCAAGTTTGCTAAACTCCCTTGTTTACGGTAAGGTGTCTCCATCTCCATCTCTCTGTGTATTCCCGTCAGTGCAGAGATCTGTACTTTATTTTCTCCAGAGAATAAATGTCCAGATTCTGCTGTGCTGGGGAAGGGGCAGCAACCCAGTAGCATGAAATGAGTATGAAATGTAGGAATCTAATGCTCCTCATATGTCCTTAAACCAATCTTATAGCATTCCTCTAGAGCCCTACTCTAGGAGGGGCTGAATTCTTAGCCTTTCGGGCATGTGCTGTATAAATCAGGTTACTTCCCAAAATTCTGTTGTGACTACCTCTTTTTTCTTCTTGTTCTATTAGTTTATGCTTATAAAAAAGAAAAAAAAAACTTCTTGTATATAACTCCTTGGGGGTTCGCTAAATCTATAGCAAAATTAGTTGGATGTGTTAAATGTGGCATCTTTACACAGAACCAGGCCCAATTTCTATATGGACCCAGGCATGTGTCCATTGTTTATTTTTATAAATAAATGTTCCATTCTGAATGTTCAATAATTATGTTCTGTTGCCAAAGTTGTCTTTAGCACATTGCTTAGTTTATTTTTAGCAAAGGACAGACACATTGACAAGTCTAATAATAAAAATCCTCCCTAAAGGTTTTTAATTTTTCATTAAGGCCTTAAATAGATATATTCAACTTCCAAGAAGTTTATTTTAATTTTAGAAAGAATTTTTTTTTTTTTTAACAGTTTCACGATGATAAATGTTGGTCTTCAGATAATAGTATTAGAGCCGTGTTGGCTGTGTCATCTTCTACAGGAGATGAAATTCTCCTGCAAAAAATGATATAAAAAGCAGATAAGCTGAATATCCTATAGGATTATTTTTGATAGTATCATCAAAATTCATTAATACTTTTTGAACTCCATAATTCTCAGACTCTACATCATAGCCCAGTAGTATTTACAGAGACTCCGTCACTATTTTGAGTTCCTTGGAGACCATTTAAGGCACAGTAAGTGCTAGAATCATTTTTAGAAAAATGACTAACCAAAATCTACCGCTAGGAAAAAAAAAAAAAAAAAAAAAACTGGCAATGTTCCCTGGCTTGGTAATGAGTCTTTGAAAAGATTTTAGTTTTCTCTACTTTTTTAAGTGGCTCAAGAAATGAGACTCTTTACTTCAGGGTCTTGTAGCCATGACTCTAGAGATGAATTGTTTGAGCTATAATTAACTCCCACTTGGGTTTAGGGACAGTTCTTCTTCCTCCTCCTTGGAGGGATTCATTTCACTTCACTCAGGGCAGCAGTTTCCAATTGCCTGAGGTAATTAAAGCTGGAATCATGGAGCAAGAAGGGAAAAAAAAAATGTGTGGTACTTTAGCCCTGGGGATTCTGGGAAAGATTTTATTTTGACAGATCACCCTATCATTTTTCTGTTGATACATATTGTGGATACAATTTAAATTAAAATCTCCATGTTGATTTTGGTCCATAGTTGGGGCACTATAGTGATAATGTGAGGGCTGACTGCTTAGAACTAGTGGGGGGATACAAATATCCGTGTACCTGACAGGAAACAGGTTGCAGGGCAGAAGTCAGATAAGGTGAACTAAATGATAAGCAAAAGTGGGGAATAGGACCTGGAAGTTTGTGGTTAAAATTAGTAGCACTGAAATTTTACACTATTAATTTAGTAGGGGTGAGTGGGTCCAGACCCTGCCTGTAACTTATATCCCTCAGGTGATTCTTACTGAGGTTTTATTTTATAATTTTAAGAACCAATTTTAAGACCTTTATAGGCTCTTATAATTCTGTTGAAGTCCTTAACTTTAAGTTAAAATGCAAATATCATTAAGGTTATAAACATGTATATTGGTTATATTTTGTGAAGGTTTTTGAATTTTGCTTTTGACTCCTAAAGAGAGATGGTTACAATAACTTAATTTATGATGAGCTCTCATTTCTCTGCAATCATTATGCATACTTGGAAATTGCTGACAAGTGAGAAAAACCTGATTATTTGCATATGTAATCACTTTTTAATATTAAATTTAATAATCTAGCAAATGATAGGTTTTGCAGATATCTGACAAAATTTTTATTTCAGTTTTTAAAGTTTTTTTTAATACTTTGGAGCCAACAACTCACTTTTACATATATTTAGCTCTGAAAAGCTTGTAGGCCCAAGGCCATGTGTCTATAATATTTGAAAGAGAACTTGATGCTGTGGAGTTCGATTTTGGTGTGGAGGCATCAATGGATGAGTCCAAGGTGTAGAAAGCTTTGATCAAAAGAGCATGAAGGAACACTGATTTGGATGTTAGAATCAATAACTAACTGAAGAAGAAGAAGGTTAAAAAAGACATGGAAATGACCTTCGATTATCTGAAGAGATACCAAGTAGGGAGGAAACGATTTAATTTTTATGATTCATATAGGCCAGACTTAGGATCAATAGATGTAATTTCTGGGAAAGTAAATTTTGGTTCAATATAAAAAAAAGAATTTTTTTTAACAATTAGAGAGTCTCATTGATGGAATAGGTGGATTTATAAGACCATGAACCCATTTTACTTGTTCAGGCTGCACATTCATCTATAAGACTATTGTAAATTTTTGATAGATGGCTGGTTTACATAACCCGAGGTCCCCTCAAACTCACATCTGACAAAAGTTTGAGAAGCACATAGTTAGTAGTCAGAGAATGAATTGCATCTGAATATAATCCCTGAGATGTTCACCTTGGTGTACATGTACTGTCAATAAGTCTGTTGACAAATGTAAGGATCTACTTTCTCTAAATACATTTATTTCAGTAGTACTTTAATTTCATTAAATTTTTTAATTAGATGTTTGCTAAAGGGTATAAGAGGCTGCTACAGCAAAGGAGTCGATCACATTTGTCATGAGATTTGAAAAAGCAGAAAAGTTGTACGAGAAGTTGTAAAGGCAGCTGAAAGGACCACTATCTAGAGAAAAGACTTCACCTTTGGAGACAAGGCTTTTTTTTTTTTTTTTATAGTGTTGTTTTATTATTTCTTTCTAATTAAGAAAATCTTCTCAAGATAAGAAAAACTTTCATAGGCATATAGGTAGGGCTTTCTGTCTTATTAGCACAGAATTAGGGACTTGTATTTGTCTGAAGTTTGAGCGTTAGGCACCAATTTAAAGACAACAGGGTGAGTTTCAGGCAGCATCATGTGGATGTAATCGTATTACCATCATATCAACAAAACTAACATTTTCTTGACATTAAAATTTCTTGTGCTTATTGTAAAAGATAAAAAATTGGACTAGTGAAAAGCTGTCCCAAGATTTTTAGAAAAAAATTAATAAAAATAAAGGCACTTACAATGGATAGAGTTGTCTGTCTGGAAGAGGGAAAATAGTTCAGTCTCTAGTATTTGATTGCTTACTTTAAGGCATCTTGTTTTAAGTATTTTTTACCTACTTTTTTTGGTGTGTGTCTGTGCATTATTTTACCTTGACAGGAAACATGAGGTTTCTGGATTAGAGAAAAGATTACTTACTTACAGAATGTCTGTAACCATTCCCAGGACTCAGTCTCTGTAGAGACAACATGGTTAAGGGCACATATCTCCTGCATATATAGTGGTTTTATGCCACAGGAGAGGAGGTCTAAAATTATGAATTTTGGAGCTTATATAGGAACTGCTTACGTAGCTACCCCTCCTCACCTTCAAAGAGAAAGAATACTTTTGAGCTTTTATTTTGTGGAATGTAAACAAATGCTTTCTGAGAGACAAACCCAGGTTCCTAGGTCTATTACTCTTTGGAATATAAACAATTGGCTCCTGGGGAGATAAACTAGTAAATTTCTCCAGCTGTCTCTATTTTTAACCTCTTAGATTCATTTGTCATTTAGCACCCTTTCACCCGGCTGCCAGCCCTCTTTGCCCAGGGAGCCCTGACCCTGCAGAAACATGAAAACAATAGTTAATACCTGACCTTAACAAACTCATAGTACCACTTCTATATCACATATGGTTCAGGATTGAGTCCCCTTGTATCATTTCTCATGTCTTATTATGGGCTGGCTTTCTTGCTTATGGAAATTTAATAGCAGAATTGGATATTTGCATCATTATTCAGAGTTCCTAAGGTCCTTTATGTTTAGCTATGGTTATGGACTGAATTGTGTCCCTCTCAAAATCCATATGTTGAAGTCCCAACCCCTATTACCTCAGAATGTAACCATATTTGGAGATAAGGCCTTTAAAGAGGTAAAATGAGGTTGTGTAGGTGGGCCCTAATCGTTGTGAATGTATTTGGAGATAGGGCTTTCAAAGAGATGATTAAATTAAACTGAGGTCATTAGAAGAAAGTTTTTAAATTTCAATTATTAAAGAAGGCTAGCCATATCTTTATTCTCGCATCAAATCCATGTATTGCTCAAGCATTCCACTAGAAAATTACCTTGGTGGGACCTTCCTGTAGTAGAGACTTTGAGACTATACCTCCCTTCCTGATGTGCTGTTCTGTGCCTACTGCTGTCTCCTTTTCAGAAGAACATCTGTGTGCTGATGGGGCAACATTTTGGGGCCCCTGGATTTATGCATTTGAAGTGACAGCAGGCTTATGGATACTGATTCCTTACATTGTTGGGGTGCCCTTTTGAAAAGGAATTAATGCATAAACTGATTGGCTTGGGGATCAGGGAAAAGTATATTGCATATACTTGTAATAAAATATTTGTAATAAAATAATTAAATAAAATAATTAAAATAAAAAAAATAAACCAAGGTCATTAGAGTGGGACTGGTATCCTCGTAAGAAAAGGGAGAGACCCCAGGGATGTGTGCACACATAGGAAAGTAATGTAAGGACACAGGAAAAAGGTGGTCCTCTGCAAGCTAAGGACAGAGGCCTCGGGAGAAACCAATCTGCTGACACCTTGATCTTGGACTTCTAGTCTCCAACAATGTGAGAAAATTCTGTTGTTTAAGCCCCAAGTCTGTATTTCATTATGGCAGTCCTAGCAAACTAAAACAGATTTCACTCACTGATATATTTGGTATGTATTTACTGAGTACTCACTATGTGTGAGGACAATCTGTTAGGGCCAGTGGGACAAAGGAGCTGTTAGAAAAAAAAAGTGAGGCCAGAAAATCTTATTTATAGGAGTAAGTAACATTTTAAGAATTCAAATTCAGATTTCTCTAATTTCTAATCCAGTATGCCTGCTTCTGTCTTTGGAGTAGAGTGGCTATTAATGGAAGCTTATCCAAGTTAATATAAGTGTTTCAATCCATTATCCTGTAAACGTCCACCTGCAAAACTCACTGGCTTAATAACAATTGCATTTTGTTTCTCATGATTCTGTGGGTTAACTGGCTCAGTTAGGTATTTCTTCAGCTACATATTGGTATAGGTGAGGTCACTCATGGGTCAATTCATCTGGGAACTTACTGGTGTTGGAAAATCCAAGATGGCCTCTCATCCTTTGGGGCTTTTCTCCACATGGTCTCTCACCATTCAGTAGTTCTAATTTTAGCTCCTTTATATCATGGTGCCTGGCTTTCAAGGGAAAGTATTCCAAAAGGACAAGCCTCAGTGTACAAATATGTATCTAGCCTCAGACTGCATCCTGCTTTCTAATGTTCCGTGGCCCACATGGATAAACTGAGTCAAAGAAGGAGGAGATGACACAAACGCATGCAGAGAGGAAGGTGGAAATCATTAGGGGTCCCTTTGTAACAGTATCTCAAGAATGTTGAAGGCAGCCCTTAATTAGATGTCTGTACTATCAGTAAGAAAGACTCCCAGAATTCCCAGGATGCTGACAAGAAATCTACACATATACCAGGAAATGATAGATCTCTGTGTTCTATTAGTGTTCCTCCTCCAAACATTTGTGCATCATTTGGCTTCTGTTCTCTCCACTAATAAAGAGCTCAGCTTGCTCTTTAAAAAAAAAATATTTAATTCCAGTGTAATTAACATAGTGTTACATTAGTTTAAGGTGTGCACTTCAATTCTATATTTTACTCAGTGCTCACCACGGTAAGTATACTGTTAATCCCCTTTATCTATTTCACCCATCTCCTCATGCATGTCCCCTCTGGTAACCATCAATTTATTCTCTATATTTAAAAATTTGGGTTTTTTGGGTTGGTCTTTTTAATGTATTCATTAGTTTTGCTTCTTAAATTCCACGTAAGAGTGAAAGCATATGGTATCTGTCTTTCTCTGACTTATTTTACTTAGCATTACACAGTCTGGATTCATCCGTATTGTTGCAAATGGCAAATTTTCATTTTTTATGGCTGAGTAATGCTCCATTGTATAGGTATACCACATTTTCTTTATCCATGCATCTATTGATGGACACTTGGGTTGCTTCCATAATTTGGCTATCGTAAATAATGCTGCAATAAACATAGGAGGAGTGCATATATCTTTTTGAATTAGTGTTTTCATATTCCCTGGATAAATACCCAGTTGTGCAGTTCCCAGATCATCTGATAATTCTATTATCAATTTTTTGAGGAATCTTCATGCTGTTTTCCACAATGGCTATACCAGTTTGCATTCCCACTAACAATGCACAAAGTTTCCTTTTTCTCCATGTCCTTGCCAACATTTGTTTTTTGTGTTTTTTATTTTAGCCCTACTTCTAACAGGTGTGATGTGATATCTCATTATGGTTTTGCCCTGCATCTCCCTGATGATGAATGACGTTGAGTATCTTTTCATGTGTTTGTTGGCCATCTGTATGTCTTCTTCCAAGAAATGTCTGTCCATTTCTTCTGCCCATTTTTTAATTGGATTTTCTTTTTTTCCGGTTTTGAGTTGTAGAAGGTCCTTATATATTTTGGATACTAACCCTTTATTGGATATGTCATATAGAAATATCTTCTCTCATTCAGAAGGTTGTATCTTTGTTTTGTTGATTGCTTCCTTTTCTGTGCAGAAGCTTTTTATTTTGATGTAGTTCCAGTAGTTTATTTTTTCTTTTGTTTACTTTGCCTCAGAAGACATATCTAGAACAGTGTTGCTGCAGCTGATATCGGAGTCATTTCTGTTGTGAATTTTAAAAACCTCAAAAAAAAGTACATGATTGTTACAACAGGTTGCCATCTTACATCATTTTTACTCTGAGCTTAATGCCCAGTCCCATTGTAGGCCACTAGGTCATAGTGCTACAGTCGTTCAGTTGGCTGTCACCAAAGGACAGGGTTTGATGTTGCCATCAACATCAAACAGGGTCACATGGTGAGAACATGTTAACTTTTGCAAAAAGAGAAGGGGGCTCTAGCTATGAAGCCCTTAAGGAGAGCTGTAGCAGATATGAAGTCTTGGCCAATCTCTTTTTTGCCTTAATATTGCTTTGTTCCATGCATGTCCTCTAGTAACATGGCTAGTCCCCTCTGAGTTGTACAAAAAAGCTAATCTCTGTGACCACCAAATTATTACTTTTCCACCTTCCTTAAAAATACCAGTGCAAAATCTCAATAGCACTACCATGGCTCAGAGTGATGATTTACCTAGTTCTATGGATGGTGAGACCTAAACTTACATGATTTAATGAAGCTATCTCTTTGGCACCGGACTTTCAGGGAATCTTGACCCTAACTTGACTACTACTCTTAAATCTCTCCGGGCCTACAAGTTCCAAGTGACCTAGAACTAGTCAATGAGTCCTTGATAGTCATAAGGGGAGAATGAAATAGTTGAGAGCTGCCAAAATTATGAATAACACTATAACTTATCATTGCAATAAAGTATAACCAACATATCTAAATGAATCCTTTGTTTCATTAAGAAGAGATACTATGCATGTGAAGATATGTATTATAAAGCCATGTTAGCTGCAGATGCTGAACAATCCTATTATTACAAATCTATTGTGTTTCTCTAAGAAGGTAACTCTTCCACCTTCTGCAATGACAGTTTCATACCTCAACTCTCAAAATTTCCATTTAGCCCCAATCATCATTTTATCTGATACCTTGTCTTATATGTCACTGAAGAAGTCACTTTTACTAAGATATGTCCACATCTTGCCGTCTTTAAACTTAAATCTATAGATGTGAACCTTCACCCACCTCTCCTTTGCTCCTGCATGTGCAAACTCATCGTATGTGCTCTGGATTCCTTCCACTTTCATCATCCTAAGGACTTTCTTATTCTAAGAATAATAATTATTCCTTAGAATATCCTGTCTTTTCTGTATATTCAATTTCTCTTCTATTTCAATCACACAAACCCCTGCATTGACACTCTATACCTCTATACCCCTTCAGTTATTATCTCGTTATTCTCTGTTGTCTAAATTCTCGAAAATGCTGTCTATACATTTTCTCTCCTTGTCCACATCTTTTTTTTTTTCCACTCTTGAACGCATTTTGTTCGTCCACATGGAGGAAATTCCCCAAGGTTACTAGATATGTCTGTCTTTGCATATCCTTTAAGTTCTTATTCTGCATAATCTATCAGTAACTCACTTTGAAATTGATTACCCCGTCTTTGGGACCATCTCCTTAATTTCCACTTGTTCATTGGACATTCCTTTTCTGTTTTCTTAGCTCCTCTTACCAGACTGCAGTATTGGCTCAGTACAGAAATCCTTGTTTCTCTGATTCTCCAGATAACTTTGTTACCAGGGCTTTAGATTCCATCTGTGTTTTGACAGATCTCAAATTATCTTCCCTGAAGGCATCTCCTTGATGCTCGGCGTCTTCACATATATATTTTATATTTACTTCAATTTCATATTTTATCCTAAATATTTCATAAATATCTTCCCTTCTATTACTTCTATAATCTCGCTCAATTTAGTAAAAAATCGACCTACTTGAAGCTGGAATCCTGGGAACACCTCAAACCCTGATTATTTAATCTGAGTTTCTGCTAAAGATTTATTGTATATGCTTGAAATCAAATACCATCAAGCAAAAATGTTTAGAACAATGCATAAGCAGTGAATCACAACTGCATATTAAATACAGAATAAATTGACATCATACTTTTTAATGGCCATTGCCACTAATGCCTTCTCTCTCTCTCTTTTTTTTTTTTTTCTGAGTGGTGGGGGGATGTTCTGACTGCATCCACCAAAGTAAATTAATATCCCATATTTACATACCCCTTTGGTAGAAGCAATAGGTTCACAAGCCTATTTGTGGGCTTACCCACCTAAATACTTCACTAAAAAAAAAAAAAAAATCACTAATTAAAGATGTTGTACTCTCATACAAGATTGAGTGTAGTAAGATTTCCCCTTTGCTTCCATTTTTCAGTGACATCTTTATGGTATTCTCGCAAATGAACTTGTGCCAAATAAGTGCAATGACAGAAAAATCAAAGTCAAGTCATTTCTCCCCCATAAAATCTATTGATTAACTAATTGAGAAGAATTACATTCTTCATCGTGGATTATAAAAATCATCTCATTTATCAGTGTTGTTGGAACATCTATCCTGGTTTGACCTTAAATATGTTATCTGAATTATTTTGAAAGCCTTGTCTACATAAACTAAGAGAATTGAGGCATTTTAGATGCATGAGAACTTTGCAAACATTTTGATATAATAATACATGAGATTTCAGTATTGGCAGGTTTTTAGTTTAGAATTTAATATTATGATAATTTGTTTTTTTCTAATTCTCTTTGAGTAATAATGAAAATTTGTGAAAATTTCTGTTTTCTGTTGAAAATTTTTTTAAGAATTCTAGTATTTATATTTTGCATACAGAGTGTAAAATGCTTTCCTTGTTTTTTTCTACTTAATTTTTGATGAAATCCTTATTTTAAGAAAATCAAACTTTGTGCCAAAAGTTATATGTGACTCTTCAGGAATTAGTACATTAAAATCTAGTATCAGATTCTAGAACCTTAACAAGCATTTCAGTTAGTAATCATTTACTGAGCACTTTCTATGTAGCTGGCACTGATGCAAGTTACTTCACAAGGTCAGCATTAATAGTGTGCATAATGCAGCCTACCTGCTGGCTTGCTTGGCAGGCACTGCTAATTTTTTAACAAGAGTCCTTCAAAATGAATTCAGTTGAAGCCTTTTTTGCAGTCAATCTCAGTATAGGTCACTTTCATGCCAGGCACAGTATATTTACCATTTCTATTTAGGGGGGTCAAGATTTGTGAAGGGTCTGAGATTTTATTCTACCAGCAAACTACTAGATTATCTTGTTACTGTTTTGTTGGTGCCAGCAAAAGATATGAGACTCCTGGGTCAGAGACAAAGAATTTTATTACTCATGGCACAGTAAGCAGTAAGAGCATTGAGCTCATGCATGATGATTTGCTGAGACCCAGTCCTCACAAGTTGTGTTAGAACCCTTGGCCTAAGGAACCCCAAACTTCAGTAATGGGAAGTAAGCCTGTTTTCCCTTTGCTGCAGAGGGAGAAATTACTTCTATCTTTCAAGGCTGTTCCTGCACAAAAATCCTTGAAAAAGTCTTAAATGATCAAAATGAAACAAAACAAAAACAGAGGGTAGTCTGTGCAAAATAAAACCATGTAAGATAGATTTCTCACAGATTGGACTTGCCAAATAAGAAGAAAGAACTGAGGAAGCCTGAAAGGTGAGAAAGAGATGTCTTGGAAATGGTTAGAAGTTCAGGATACAAGTCTGGCTTGCAAGACATAGAAACATAGAAGACTTGTGGAGAATGGTCTCCCAACAAACAAATAGAATATTTGGTCTCTAAAAGTGTGAAGGTTAAACTCAGGACTTAATCCACTTAAGGCAATTTTATATCACACATCTTCTCCGGAAAACAGGAATATAACTGAAATTGTACCTTGATAGACGAAACTATCAAGTCACTCATTATACAACTAGGAACCAGTCTTTTTTTTTTTTTTTTTTTTTTTTTAACCTATGTTATGTTAGTCACCATACATTACATCATTAGTTTTCATGATTCCTTGTTTGCGTATAACATCCAGTGCTCCATTCAGTACGTGCTCTCCTTAATACCCACCACGGGGCTAACATATCCCCCCACCCCTCAGTTTGTTTCTCAGAGTCCATAGTCTCCCTCTGAAACAAATAATACATTATATGTTAAAAAAGTAGGAAGGGAAAAATGAAGTGGGGGACTTGGAGGGGGAGACAAACGAGGAACCAATCTTAACTAATTTAAGGTGAAGTGATCAGAATTAATCTTTAGTTTTCAGTTGGCACATAGCTACTGTATCTGGATTGGGTTCAGGTACCTTTTTAGTATTAAAGGCCATTGTAATCATTTTGATTATTCTTTTCACCAGTCTTCCTATTGAATACAGATCTCAGTCTTGCTCTCTTAGAAATTTATCAAATTAGTATATATATTGTTTTACTTATTAGATATTTTCCAGGATACACGAAAGTAGGGAAAGAAGTACTGTATAATGAAACATAGGTATACATCACCCATTTTAATCAATTGTCACCTCATGGCCAATTTTGTTATACCTCCCTCTCCCTCACTTCTCTTGGATATTTTAAATTTCAGACATCATGTCATTTTATTTGGGTTATTTATATCTTAAGGTCTTTTTGCTGTTCCCCCTTTTTTGCCCACTACATTCTTAGAAGTTTATTCTAGTGTCTGTGCCTATTTGGAAACTTGTATAAGTTCTATACTTGAATCTTGTTAAGGGGCTTGACATATATGTATATTCTACTAAATTTTTGTTTTGCTTTTATTCTTTAACAGTCTTCTCTTTATTTTGACCTGTGAAGATGGAAGGCCCAATATGATCAAATTTGGGCACCAAGAAAGCTTGAAATTTTCTTTTTGATAAAGAAAAGTCCTATCTTTTGTTCATTTCCTTTTAACCCAGCAAAGATGTTCTTATGTCTGTCTCACATTTTCACTCATAAGTGGCCATGAAATTCCCTTAGACTTGCTAGAACAACTTGTACAACTGAAAATTTATGTAACCCCCCCCCAACTAATGATTTCATCCAAGCTATGAATCATTCTTCTTGTTCTCCTCTGAGCCTTCTTCCAGTATATCTACAGGTTTAGAAATGAGTTGCCCAAAGATGAAAGTAGGGCTCAGACTTCAAAACAGAGCTGGTCGCATACTCTATGGAGACCTCTATCTGTATGTTGAAAAAGGAAGTAGATGCTTGCAGAGCTTCTGATTTGGTAGGACACTTCAAGTTTGTCTCTCACAAGTACAAAGTAGGGCTTCCTTTCAACTTCAGAGCATTCTGGCAGACAGTGGCTTGTCTGTAATAGTTTAGGTGCTAATTCTTAACATTTGTAGAGTATATCAAACTTGTGGTTCAAATGCTGCTATCCTATAGCCCTGTCATGGATCAGGGGACTTTCTGTGGTTAGGGTGGAGCAGGAGATGGTGATACAGAAAGGAAGAAATTTTCTTTTAAGGATGATGTTGTTGATTGTATCAATGATGATAGCGAAATAAATCCATGTGAAATAAATTTATCAAAGATTGGACTTGTTAAATAAGAGGAAAGAACCGAGGAAGCCTGAAAGGTGAAAAAGGAATGTCTTGGCAAGTGGTTAGAAGTTCAGGATACAAGTCTGGAGTAGGGACAATTGAACAGTTGCTTGCCTTAGGTAAACAGATAAATTTTAGGGAAAGAAGAAAGTCATTGTGACTGTAACTTTGCATAAAGGCACCATCATGTAACCATCAAAGGATCAAAACAAAACAAAAGAGCATGCCGAACTTGCTTTGTTTAGTGCTTTTTATTCCTGTTGTTGTTTGGTTGGTTTTATTAACAGTTTCTTTTGGATGCTTGCACAGTCTTTCTTGTGAAGCATACCAACAACTTTTAATGGCTCTCTCTGGTCACTGAGGAAATATTTTTCCTTTAGTTATCAACATATTTTCACATGTACTGCTACAGAATTTTTAGGGAGAAAATCTACAAGACTATTTCACATGTACACCATAGTGGCATTTATGAATACAACTTAATATTCTCTTTTCATACCACTTTGGGTAAGAATTTTAAGGAAGTAACTCTGAGTGTCCATGCTGATGACTTAGGTAATGTTACCTGTGACACACCTGTTGTGCATATATCATGTGTTTCATTATATCCTTTTTTCCCTTAGCTTTCTGCTACGGGAAAAAAAAATGGGATGAACATGTTTCATAAAAAACAATAATTATAATTTTATAATCTTTTTTTAATAATTTTCTATTATGTTAATCACCATACATTACATCATTAGTTTTTGATGTAGTGTTCCATGATTCATTGTTTGTGCATAATACCCAGTGCTCCACGCAGAATGTGCCCTCTTTAATACCCGTCACCAGGCTAACCCATCACCCCACCCCCCTCCCCTCTAGAACCCTCAGTTTGTTTTTCAGAGTCCATCGTCTCTCATGGTTCGTCTCCCCCTCCGACTTACTCCCCTTCATTCTTCCCCTTCTGCTATCTTCTTTTTTTTTTCCTTATCATATATTGCATTATTTCTCTCAGAAGTACAGATCTGTGATTCATCAGTCTTGTACAATTCACTGCGCTCACCATAGCACATACCCTCCCCAATGTCTATCACCCAGCCACCCCCTCCCTCCCACACCCCACCACTCCAGCAACCCTCAGTTTCTTTATTGAGATTAAGAATTCCTCATATCAGTGAGGTCATATGATACATGTCTTTCTCTGATTGACTTATTTCACTCAGCATAACACCCTCCAGTTCCATCCACGTCGTTGCAAATGGCAAGATCTCATTCCTTTTGATGGCTGCATAATATTCCATTGTGTATATATACCACCTCTTCTGTACCCATTCATCTGTCGATGGACGTCTGGGCTCTTTCCACAGTTTGGCTATTGTGGACATGGCTGCTATAAACATTGGGGTGCACGTACCCCTTCGGATCCCTACATTTGTGTCCTTGTGATAAATACCCAGTACTGCAATTGCTGGATTGTATGGTAGCTCTATTTTCAACTGTTTGAGGAACCTCCATACTGTTTTCCAGAGGGGTTGCACCAGCTTGCATTCCCAGCAACAGTGTAGGAGGGTTCCCATTTCTCCACATCCCCGCCAACATCTGTCGTTCCCTGACTTGTTAATTTTAGCCATTCTGACGGGTGTGAGGTGGTATCTCATTGAGGTTTTGATTTGGATTTCCCTGATGCCGAGCGATGTTGAGCACTTTTTCATGTGTCTCTTGGCCATTTGGACGTCTTCTTTGGAGAAATGTCTGTTCATGTCTTCTGCCCATTTCTTGATTGGATTATTTGTTCTTTGGGTGTTGAGTTTGATAAGTTCTTTATAGATTTTGGATACTAGCCCTTTATCTGATACATCATTTGCAAATATCTTCTCCCATTCTGTCGGTTGTCTTTTGGTTTTGTGGACTGTTTCTTTTGCTGTGCAAAAGCTTTTTATCTTGATGAAATCCCAATAGTTCATTTTTGCCCT